>NW_027362767.1:60752451-61441826 GCF_046119375.1 Phyllobates terribilis
GTAGGCACATATAGTATTGCCTGCCCATCTCTCCATGTATTGTACATGATGTAGGCACAGATAGTATTGCCTGCCCATCTCTCCATGTGTTTTACATGATGTAGGCACATATAGTATTGCCTGCCCATCTCTCCATGTATTATACATGATGTAGGCACAGATGGTATTGCCTGCCCGTCTCTCCATGTATTGTACATTATGTAGGCACAGATAGTATTGCCTGCCCGTCTCTCCATGTATTGTACATGATGTAGGCACAGGTAGTATTGCCTGCCCGTCTCTTCATGTATTGTACATGATGTAGGCACAGATAGTATTGCCTGCCCATCTCTTCATGTATTGTATATGATGTAGGCACAGATAGTATTGCATGCCTGTCTCTCCATGTATTTTACATGATGTAGGCACAGATAGTATTGCCTGCCCGTCTCTCCATGTATTGTACATGATGTAGGCACAGATAGTATTGCCTGCCCATCTCTTCATGTATTGTATATGATGTAGGCACAGATAGTATTGCCTGCCCATCTCTCCATGTATTTTATATGATGTAGGCACAGATAGTATTGCCTGCACGTCTCTCCATGTATTGTACATGATGTAGGCACAGATAGTATTGCCTGCCCATCTCTTCATGTATTGTATATGATGTAGGCACAGGTAGTATTGCCTGACCATCTCTCCATGTATTTTACATGATGTAGGCACAGATAGTATTGCATGCCTGTCTCTCCATCATGTAGCGTATATGATGTAGGCACAGATAGTATTGCCTGCCTGTCTCTTCATGTATTGTACATGATGTAGGCAAAGATAGTATTGCCTGCCCATCTCTCCATGTGTTGTACATGATGTAGGCACAGATAGCATTGCCTGCCCGTCTCTCCGTGTATTGTACATGATGTAGGCACAGATAGTATTGCCTGCCCGTCTCTTCATGTATTGTACATGATGTAGGCACAGATAGTATTGCCTGCCCATCTCTCCATGTATTGTACATGATGTTGGCACAGGTAGTATTGCCTGCCCGTCTCTCCATGTATTGTACATGATGTTGGCACAGGTAGTATTGCCTGCCCATCTCTCCATGTATTGTACATGATGTTGGCACAGGTAGTATTGCCTGCCCATCTCTCCATGTGTTGTACATGATGTAGGCACAGATAGCATTGCCTGCCTGTCTCTCCGTGTATTGTACATGATGTAGGCACAGATAGTATTGCCTGTCCGTCTCTTCATGTATTGTACATGATGTAGGCACAGATAGTATTGCCTGCCCATCTCTCCATGTATTGTACATGATGTTGGTACAGGTAGTATTGCCTGCCCATCTCTCCATGTATTATACATGATGTAGGCACAGATAGTATTGCCTGCCCGTCTCTTCATGTATTGTACATGATGTAGGCACAGATAGTATAGCCTGCCCATCTCTCCATGTATTGTACATTATGTAGGCACAGATAGTATTGCCTGCCCATCTCTCCATGTATTGTACATGATGTAGGCACAGATAGTATTGCCTGCCCATCTCTCCATGTATTGTACATGATGTAGGCACAGATAGTATTGCCTGCCCGTCTCTTCATGTATTGTACATGATGAAGGCACAGATAGTATTGCCTGCCCGTCTCTTCATGTATTGTACATGATGTAGGCAAAGATAGTATTGTCTACCTGTCTCTCCACATACTGTAAATGTTCATGAATCACTATGGTAATTACATAAGTTATTTTCTCCTAAATGACCTGACATTCAGTACATGAAATTTTAGCCACCATTCTGTGCTTTGTGGAGATATACATGTTTAGACGTATGTGTCCTTTAATGCAAAACCTATAGAAAAGCATGATTTTGATGTTCTCTTCACCCACAATAAGTTGAAAACTGTTTCTGATGCACACGCCAGTCCTCTATGTTCGAAAATTGTCCTGATTCTCATGCTTTGAATCTTTGCTAGTCTCCTTTTTTCAGTAGGCAGTTTCTATTCTGTCAGCATGATAAGTGCTGGAACTTCCCTTCCCCTCACTTCTCAGCAGAATGCATTACTTCTGTCATTGTCCAATAGCTTACCTTTCTTGAACTGAAATTCTCTTTTCTCTATATTCAGTTTGACCGACAGAAGGAGCAGACCGGAGACCGGCAAAGACCTGCCCCCGATACTTATAATCCGCTTAGGAGGACAACTAGTTTCCAGCACTTTGGAGTGATTTTGGGGTGTAAGATAACAACATCATGTTGAAATTGATTTGCCAGTTGTCTATCACATTACCAAATGATATCAAGGGCCCGATTCATAATCGCTTTTGAACCTTTTTTTTTCCTGGAGTAAAAATTGTTCTAATATTGATTCTTTTTATTTGCACTGTATTTTTATTAACATGCACCTTTGTAACAGAGCAAATTGCCTCTTCAGAGAGGATGAGGATTTGAACTCTATTGCCACCTATTGGAATTGGCAATCCCTAAAAGTCAATGTTAACCCTTAAACGAGCCTTGTCACATGACTTTAGGATAAAAGCCAAACCAGAATCTCAATTTGCAGATACAGTGTTTCAGGCTGTTGCCCCTCATCAGTGCAAAGCATGAGATCTGAATTGGCTAGGTGAGAGGCTTCTGACTGTGATCTAAGGGGTAACTAAGGCATATCACTCTCCACAAGGAGACATGTTACCCCTTAGATCCCAGAAAGAAGCCTCACACGTATCTAAGGATCTCACCTTTATCATGGAGGCCTGCTGCATCCAGCTAGTGGTAATCTGACCTGGTGCTGGTAAGGCTTTATCTTTTTCTGTGATGTTTTTTGACATTTTGTCCCATGTTCGCCAGACTTAGGATAAAAGCCAAACCAGAATCTCAATTTGCAGAATAAGTCTTTCGGGGTGTTGCCCCTCGTCTGTGCAAAGCATGAGATCTGATTTTCCTAGGTGAGAGGCATCTTACTGGGATGTAAGGGGTAGCTTTTCCCCTTGTGGAATGTGACATCCTTTAGCTACCCTTTAGATCTCAGTCAGAATCCTCTTCCTAGCCAAATCAGATCTCATGCTTTGCACTGACGAGGGGCATCATCCCGAAACATTGTTTCTGCAAAATGAGATTCTGGTTTGACTTTTATCCTATGTCCTCTCTGAAAAATCAATTTGCATATTTAATTTCCCAGAGGAGCATTGCACGGCCTTATAAGTCTCCTAACATTGGTACGTTAGGCATGTCATTCTCCACGGGGAGAAACGTTACCTCTTGGATTCCTTTTTAGGGATCTAACGGGTAACGTTTCTAGGGACCAGTTAACTTTACTTGGTTTTGTCTGTTTTTTTTTTCCTCTTTTTTTTTTTGCAGGTTTGATTCTTGTTATCCATAGGTTTCAGCCTAATTCATCCATTTTAAAATTTTTCGAAATGTTGCAAAAAATTTTGCCCAATTGTACTCCAATGCCCTAATGTAGCACAATTTTTTTTTTTTTTCCCGGTGCTGTTCAAAACTAACAGTGAAACAGTTTTTAAAGCAGAATAAAAGTAATGTGCAAATTTTTAGTCTGAAAAGGTGCAAAAATAAAGCACTTTATGAATTTGTGCAACAATTTTCAAACTTTGGCCCAAAGGAAAAGGAAGACGAAGAAGTCTGATGAACATGTCCATTTTTTTTGCCATCAGTAAAAATTACAATTTTGAATGAGATACATCAACTTTATCATGGATGATACATCAGAATACGCATTTTCTGGTCAAGGAATAGAATAATTGGGTGGCGTTAATTGGGAAGGTTATGCACCGACTATATCAATTTACAAAAGAAAATGCATCATGACTTCTCCTGCTGTGATGTCGGAGGTGAAACCCAGTGATGATGATATAAGAACTGTAGGTTACTAACTACCGGAGATCTCATTTCCCTAATATCAGCGGAGGAACGATCCTCATAACATCTGGATGATTAATAATATATATCGATATGTAATGCGCCGCAGCCACCGCTAACTAATCTTTGGCTCATTTTTCAAGCAAAGCAACATCTGCGGCGCAGATAATATTATCTCTCCTCGGTCATCGACCGCTGCGACACAATTTACTTCATCTGGAATCGCAGCTTCATCTCAGCAGTTTTATAATTAACATGTTTTTTTTTTTTTTTATCATAGACTGAATGTAGATTACAGGGTTCAGTAAACAGATAATGATGGCATTTGTTAATATTAGACTAAAGATATCGTCTTGGGCTCGAAACACATTATGAAAATCTACTTTTATTAAGGATTCCGCTTATAGGAAATTAGATAAAGATGGTTGTGTTTGTTTTTTTTCTGAAACAGCGCCACCCTTGCACACAGGCTGTATGAGGTATTGAAGCCTTGAGTTGAACTGCAGTACCAAATACAGCCCATAGACAGGACTGTTTCCAAAAAAAAATCTGCCATGGTTTTCGAGTCACATACCAAATATGTAGAGATGATCAAATAAATTTGCAGGACATTGAAAGAACAGCAAGTTCAGTATTCCAATGCCGCCAGGTGGGGAGCCCTACGAAACGGCTCCTACCTGCCATCATCCCCGGTTCTACTTTTGATTAGCCAGCTTGGCAAGATGATTAATAAAAAATTCCAGACCCCTAAAATAATTCAGATCTGTTATGCGCTTCACAGAGGGACCCAGCGAGACCGGCACAAAACCAGCAAAGGCGCAGCCACAGACGCACATGGCACAAGCTGCCCAGCTAGACAAGCCCTTGAGGTCTGGGAATACTCTTCACCTAGCTCCCAGTAAATGGAAGGGGGACTTTGGCAGAACCCTTCCCAGGCCGACTATTGCTGGAAAGCTGGCGTCTGGTGACGCGACTGGCGTCTAGTCGATGACCAGGTGAGTACCTCTACAAGAACCCCAGGAAGTGAAACCAGAAGAAAAAATTAGAAAATCCCTGTAAAGATTGCAAAACTTAATGCTAGCACCATTCACCACCAAACACATAGGGAACTGCAAACTGCAATAAACAGCAAACAACTGAGCAGAGAGCAGGGTTAAATAGCACAGGGAGCACAGAACCACGATTCATAACAAGACCTTAAATATACATGTTTTTGGAGACTTCATTTTTTTAAATGCTTAAATGCATGTATTTTGGGCTAAAAATATTTTTTTTAATTTGATTTGATTAAAAATATTGCACCATTTGGACACAGGCCGCTGTGCTTGATTTGAATTCCTGTTGGCACCAGGCACCTGTGATTGGTTTGAACACATTTTTACACCAGGTGCCTGTGCTTAGTTTGAACCACTATTTACACCAGGCTCCTGCACTTGGTTTGTGCACCTGTTTGCACCAGATGCCTGTGCTTGATTTCAACACCTGTTGGCACCAGGCGCCTGTGCTTGATTTCAACACCTGTTTGCACCAGGCGCCTTTGCTTGATTTGAGCACCTGTTTGCACCAGGCGCCTGTGCTTGATTTGAGCACCTGTTTGCACCAGGCGCCTGTGCTTGATTTGAGCACCAGTTTTCACCAGGCGCCTGTGCTTGATTTGAGCACCTGTTGGCACCAAGCGCCTGTGCTTAATTTGAACACCTGTTTGCACCAGGCACCTGTGCTTGATTTGAGCACCTGTTTGCACCAGACGCCTGTACTTGATTTGAACACCTGTTTGCACAAGGCGCCTGTGTTTGATTTGAGCATCTGATTGCACCAGGCGCCTGTGCTTGATTTGAGCACCTGTTTGCACAAGGCGCCTGTGCTTGAGTTGAGCACCTGTTTACACTAGGCGCTTGTGCTTGATTTGAGCACCTGTTTGCACCAGACGTCTGTACTTGATTTGAACACCTGTTTGCACAAGGCGCCTGTGCTTGAGTTGAGCACCTGTTTACACTAGGCGCTTGTGCTAGATTTGAGCACCTGTTTGCACAAGGCGCCTGTGCTTGATTTGAGCACCTGTTTGCACCAGGCGCCTGTGCTTGGTTTGAACACCTGTTTGCACAAGGCGCCTGTGCTTGATTTGAGCACCTGTTTGCACAAGGCGCTTGTGCTTGAGTTGAGCACCTGTTTACACTAGGCGCTTGTGCTTGATTTGAGCACCTGTTTGCACCAGGCGCCTGTGCTTGATTTGAGCACCTGTTTGCACCAGGCGCCTGTGCCTGATTTGAACACCTGTTTGCACCAGGCGCCTTGACGCACCCCTGGGCCTGTGTCGCGCTGCGTTGCGCACGTGGGAGCTTACCCGGAGCCGGATCTCTTTAGGGTTGTAGTCTCGTGGCGGTGATCCGGTCCGTGCCCAGGGAGTCAGACTAAGTGGCGCTGTATTAGCGGTAGATGTTGGACGACTACGCCACCCGTTGAGTACAGCTAAGGAGCTGCTGCTGCAGGGCAGACCGCTGAGGCCGGTGGTAGGATTGTGCAGCGTGATAGTATAACCCCCAACGGGAGGGGTATGGCCTCAGGGCAGCCGACGTGGATGATGGGGGTAGCAGGAACCACTCGGAGACGGTACGGTGTAGTTCAGGGTCTTTACTGGTGACAAAGATAGACCCTCCCGGAGTACTGGCTAGCGATTGGGGCCTGGTCAGTCCTTGAGCAGATGGGATCTCCCCTGGCCAGGCGGAGTTGTAGGCCTCCCAAACTAACGATACTCTTCCGGCTACCTTGCTAGAGGCGGGTATAAGTAGCCCACGTCCCTGAGTGTACCGTGTGGTGCTCACCCGTATGGCCGGTGACTCGGGGCCTTCTAGTAGCTTCCGCTCCACGACGGCGGTGCTGGTCCCACGCGTGTGACCGTGCCTTCGGGTTTCTGGGCCAGAGGACCTGCAATCCCCTGCTGGTCGGTTTCTGCTGCTGGATAGGAGTTAGTCCCTACAGCCTCGGACTCCGGGTCCGGTGATAACTTCTCAGTCAGGGCGAGCTCTGCAGCTGCCAGGCCCTGACTCCTTGTAGCACTGCTCCCACAGAGCTCCTGATGTTCTTTTCCTATATCTGCTTCTCTGTCTCTACTTCTTCTCTACTCACTAACCCTGCCTCAGCCCTAGGTTTATATAGGGGAAGTTCTTCCCCTCCCAGGACTGGGCAGGAGGTGTGGCATGCATAGGATCCCTGACCAAGAGACCTCCCACCTGCTCTCAGACATAACATTGCTGTTACTGTGGAAACCAGACCCCTGGGGTGCCATATTCCCCCCTAGTGAAATTTAGTACTCCGGGACTAAACATATTTTTAGAAAAACATAACAAGGTATAAACAATAATAATACAATAAGAAAAACACATAAAGATGGTTACGGCGTGTCCGCAACCGGGTGCAGTTTTGAAGAAAAGCAAGGTGTCCATTTCACCAAAACAGGGAGACGTAACCAGGTAGGGGTCTGTCCTGCCCCGAGTCCTTAACAGTCTTTAGTCCATTCCTAGGTTACGCTCCAACCAATTGTACAAGGATTCCCGGTAAATCCACCAAGGACTCCTAAAAATAACTAGAAACACATAATTATTTACAAGTAACAAGAAAAACAGGTAACCATAAATAAAACAACTTATACACTTCAAATCCTCCAACGTGCGGGTAACTGGCCTCTAGTGGCCCTAGTGGACCTACGGAGCTGACTGTCTAGCCCCGAACTACAGGGTGTAGGAACTGTCAAGGGTAAACTGGGCAGCTGTCCACGGGCCCTTTGGCTCACTAGAGGCATGGCAGGTTCACTATAAGCAGAGGGTTGATCCTCTTGGTCTGCTGGTGTGGGGTCTTCCTTGGTCGACGCCACGGGATGTCCTCCGGTCCGGATGCCAGCTGGATCTTCCCTGGAGTGGAAACCTGTAAAGACTGCACAGTTCGGGTTAGCGCAGCAACGCTTTTAGCTAGCTCTTGGACCTGATGGTGCAGGTCTGGAGCCGGGTCATTGTTCAAAGCCTGCGCACCAGCTCCCACAGGCCCTGCCGACAAGGGCGCCGCCTCCTGGTGGTAAGTGGTAGTGGGGCGTCTGGGGGTCACAACGCCACCTGGTGCCGGTTCTCGAAGCACCCGGATGGCTCTGTCCTTGAACTGTGCAAATCCCAGATGAGGGTCCTGTAAGGCCATTGCCCGCAACTGGGTTCGGTGGGCATTGCAATATAAACCCTCTATAAATTGTTCAGTCAACAGCCTGTCCTCGTCTCCCACGCCGTCAGGGTCGGTCTGCTTAATGGCTCTCAGGGCCTCTTGTAGGTTCAGGGCATAGTCCCTTATACTCTCATGTGCCCGCTGTTTGCACCCGTAGAATCTAAGCTTGATCTCGGCTGAGGTGCGGGTATCAAAGGTGTCCCTCAGCCGGGTTAGTATCCCTGCGACAGTCCTCCCCCCAGGTGGCCAGGACTTTACCTCCCTTTGGGCTGCCCCGGTTAATTGGGCCACCAGGATGCTCACTTTTTGCTCCTCTGTGAGGGGGTACACCTGGAAGAGGCTATCCAGCTTTTCTCTAAAGTCATGCAGGGTATGTGACTCCCCTGAGTACTGGGGTAGCCAGGCTGCCCCCGGGATATAGGGCATGGTGAAAGGCATGACCGCAACAGCGGTGGCGCTGGCGGGGGTTGAAGCGGTGAAGCTCTCCTCCGTATCCGACATCCTTCTCCCCCCTAGTGGACCGTGGCCTACCTTGCGATGATCCTCTTCCGTAGGCCGCGGCTCCGCAGTGGATCGTCAGGGTTGAGGACCTTCCGTCGCGCTCCTGTGACATCGGCGTCTGCTGGGCTCCTTCCAGGACCTTACGCAACGTCCGGACGTGAGGCGGGGCTTCAGTTCTCGCGCGCTTTCGGAGTCCACGCCCCTCTTCTTCCCGCGCGGCGTCCTCAAGATGGCGTCCAATGGCGGGAAAATTCCACGTATGGCGGGAAGAAGGCCGAAGATGGCGCCGGATGGCGGGAATCTTCACCACAGGTAAGTTTGAACAGTCTTTTTCAGGCACGCAGTACCCGGTGGTTGCGGGCACGAAATCCTGCCGACTACGCCAAAAGTTGACGCACCCCTGGGCCTGTGTCGCGCTGCGTTGCGCACGCGGGAGCTTACCCGGAGCCGGATCTCTTTAGGGTTGTAGTCTCATGGCGGTGATCCGGTCCGTGCCCAGGGAGTCAGACTAAGTGGCGCTGTATTAGCGGTAGATGTTGGACGACTACGCCACCCGTTGAGTACAGCTAAGGAGCTGCTGCTGCAGGGCAGACCGCTGAGGCCGGTGGTAGGATTGTGCAGCGTGATAGTATAACCCCCAACGGGAGGGGTATGGCCTCAGGGCAGCCGACGTGGATGATGGGGGTAGCAGGAACCACTCGGAGACGGTACGGTGTAGTTCAGGGTCTTTACTGGTGACAAAGATAGACCCTCCCGGAGTACTGGCTAGCGATTGGGGCCTGGTCAGTCCTTGAGCAGATGGGATCTCCCCTGGCCAGGCGGAGTTGTAGGCCTCCCAAACTAACGATACTCTTCCGGCTACCTTGCTAGAGGCGGGTATAAGTAGCCCACGTCCCTGAGTGTACCGTGTGGTGCTCACCCGTATGGCCGGTGACTCGGGGCCTTCTAGTAGCTTCCGCTCCACGACGGCGGTGCTGGTCCAACGCGTGTGACCGTGCCTTCGGGTTTCTGGGCCAGAGGACCTGCAATCCCCTGCCGGTCGGTTTCTGCTGCTGGATAGGAGTTAGTCCCCACAGCCTCGGACTCCGGGTCCGGTGATAACTTCTCAGTCAGGGCCAGCTCTGCAGCTGCCAGCCCCTGACTCCTTGTAGCACTGCTCCCACAGAGCTCCTGATGTTCTTTTCCTATATCTGCTTCTCTGTCTCTACTTCTTCTCTACTCACTAACCCTGCCTCAGCCCTAGGTTTATATAGGGGAAGTTCTTCCCCTCCCAGGACTGGGCAGGAGGTGTGGCATGCATAGGATCCCTGACCAAGAGACCTCCCACCTGCTCTCAGACATAACATTGCTGTTACTGTGGAAACCAGACCCCTGGGGTGCCACATTTGCACCAGGCGCCTGTGCCTGATTTGAACACCTGTTTGCACCAGGCGCCTGTGCTTGATTTGAGCACCTATGTGCACCAGGCGCCTGTGCTTGATTTGAGCACCTGTTTTCACCAGGCGCCTGTGCTTGATTTGAGCACCTGTTGGCACCAAGGGCCTGTGCTTGATTTCAACACCTGTTGGCACCAGGCGCCTGTGCTTGATTTCAACACCTGTTTGCACCAGGCGCCTTTGCTTGATTTGAGCACCTGTTTGCACCAGGCGCCTGTGCTTGATTTGAGCACCTGTTTGCACCAGGCGCCTGTGCTTGATTTGAACACCTGTTTGCACCAGGCGCCTGTGCTTGATTTGAGCACCTGTTTGCACCAGGCGCCTGTGCTTGATTTGAGCACCTGTTTTCACCAGGCGCCTGTGCTTGATTTGAGCACCTGTTGGCACCAAGCGCCTGTGCTTAATTTGAACACCTGTTTGCACCAGGCACCTGTGCTTGAATTGAGCACCTGTTTGCACCAGACGCCTGTGCTTGATTTGAGCACCTGTTTGCACCAGGCGCCTGTGCTTGGTTTGAACACCTGTTTGCACAAGGCGCCTGTGCTTGATTTGAGCACCTGTTTGCACAAGGCGCCTGTGCTTGAGTTGAGCACCTGTTTACACTAGGCGCTTGTGCTTGATTTGAGCACCTGTTTGCACTAGGCGCTTGTGCTAGATTTGAGCACCTGTTTGCACTAGGCACTTGTGCTTGATTTGAGCACCTGTTTGCACTAGGCGCTTGTGCTTGATTTGAGCACCTGTTTGCACAAGGCGCCTGTGCTTGATTTGAGCACCTGTTTGCACCAGACGCCTGTGCTTGGTTTGAACACCTGTTTGCACAAGGCGCCTGTGCTTGATTTGAACACCTGTTTGCACAAGGCGCCTGTGCTTGATTTGAGGACCTGATTGCACCAGGCGCCTGTGCTTGATTTGAGCCCCTGTTTGCAGAAGGCACTTGTGCTTGATTTGAGCACCTGTTTGCACTAGGCACTTGTGCTTGATTTGAGCACCTGTTTGCACTAGGCGCTTGTGCTTGATTTGAGCACCTGTTTGCACAAGGTGCCTGTGCTTGATTTGAGCACCTGTTTGCACCAGGCGCCTGTGCTTGGTTTGAACACCTGTTTGCACAAGGCGCCTGTGCTTGATTTGAACACCTGTTTGCACAAGGCGCCTGTGCTTGATTTGAGGACCTGATTGCACCAGGCGCCTGTGCTTGATTTGAGCCCCTGTTTGCAGAAGGCACTTGTGCTTGATTTGAGCACCTGTTTGCACTAGGCACTTGTGCTTGATTTGAGCACCTGTTTGCACTAGGCGCTTGTGCTTGATTTGAGCACCTATTTGCACTAGGCGCTTGTGCTTGATTTGAGCACCTGTTTGCACAAGGCGCCTGTGCTTGATTTGAGCACCTGTTTGCACCAGGCGCCTGTGCTTGATTTGAGCACCTGTTTTCACCAGGCGCCTGTGCTTGATTTGAGCACCTGTTGGCACCAAGCGCCTGTGCTTAATTTGAACACCTGTTTACACCAGGCACCTGTGCTTGAATTGAGCACCTGTTTGCACCAGACGCCTGTGCTTGATTTGAGCACCTGTTTGCACCAGGCGCCTGTGCTTGGTTTGAACACCTGTTTGCACAAGGCGCCTGTGCTTGATTTGAGCACCTGTTTGCACAAGGCGCCTGTGCTTGAGTTGAGCACCTGTTTACACTAGGCGCTTGTGCTTGATTTGATCACCTGTTTGCACTAGGCGCTTGTGCTAGATTTGAGCACCTGTTTGCACTAGGCACTTGTGCTTGATTTGAGCACCTGTTTGCACTAGGCGTTTGTGCTTGATTTGAGCACCTGTTTGCACAAGGCGCCTGTGCTTGATTTGAGCACCTGTTTGCACCAGACGCCTGTGCTTGGTTTGAACACCTGTTTGCACAAGGCGCCTGTGCTTGATTTGAACACCTGTTTGCACAAGGCGCCTGTGCTTGATTTGAGGACCTGATTGCACCAGGCGCCTGTGCTTGATTTGAGCCCCTGTTTGCAGAAGGCACTTTTGCTTGATTTGAGCACCTGTTTGCACTAGGCACTTGTGCTTGATTTGAGCACCTGTTTGCACTAGGCGCTTGTGCTTGATTTGAGCACCTGTTTGCACAAGGTGCCTGTGCTTGATTTGAGCACCTGTTTGCAGAAGGCACTTGTGCTTGGTTTGAACACCTGTTTGCACAAGGCGCCTGTGCTTGATTTGAACACCTGTTTGCACAAGGCGCCTGTGCTTGATTTGAGGACCTGATTGCACCAGGCGCCTGTGCTTGATTTGAGCCCCTGTTTGCAGAAGGCACTTGTGCTTGATTTGAGCACCTGTTTGCACTAGGCACTTGTGCTTGATTTGAGCACCTGTTTGCACTAGGCGCTTGTGCTTGATTTGAGCACCTATTTGCACTAGGCGCTTGTGCTTGATTTGAGCACCTGTTTGCACAAGGCGCCTGTGCTTGATTTGAGCACCTGTTTGCACCAGGCGCCTGTGCTTGGTTTGAACACCTGTTTGCACCTGGTGCCTGTGCTTGGTTTGAACCCCTGTCCGCTACAGATCTGCTGGTCTGATCTAACTCCAGAAATTGTGGTAGTCCACGTACTGTGAGATGTGGATGTGTGGAGCTGACTTGTGTCCTACAGTTTAGTTCTAACCGCTACGAAATGAGAGCCTGGTCTAGCCGGGGATTGTCATGAAATAGATTGTCATCCTGTTTTATAAAAAGTTCTATTATTACGGCAAATTGAAACAATGTCACGTTGTCCGGAATCAGACAAACTTTGTAAACTATGGCGTCTTCCAGATATAATTAAAAGTCGTTGTATTTCTCAATGTCAGCGGTGATAAGATGTTCTTTGGTCGCCAGTCTTTTTTTTCTTCCTTAGACCCAATTATCAATTAAAGAACACAAAGATGTAATTATTCTGTGTATCCTTTATAGTCTGGTGGGAGTAGCGGATATCACTTTCCCTGCGCTATCATAATTCAGCTATCAAGGACGTGTCACTGATTTATTGTCAAGCGGTAATGAGACTGTCCAGTGTTTGGCTTTACCATAAATAAACAGGTACAAAGTGCTGAGTTTCCTGAAATTCTGCCTGATTACATAGAAGACATTATTATTACACTAAAATGAAATAGCGTTTGTAATCATTGAATTTATGTCCTTTACTACCTGGAATCTCATTATATTCTTAAAGCAAGTGATGCAAAACTCTTCCCTCCGCTAAGTTGCTCTAGTCATTAACATCGCCGGCCCGTTATTGACGAGCTCTGACAAACAAACTCATAAATTTACCGTAGGGTTGTGACGGTGATTCGGTAATAATCGCATCATGATGGGGTCAGGCAGCATTATATTTCTCTCCGATTCTTCTGGCAAATAACTGAAAGTGATTGTATGAAATTCCTTCATTCTGTGCTGAAGTTATGGGCTAAAAACGTAAACTGTACAACTATAGGTAATGAAATGCACAATTAGATTTTAAAGAGTCATTTGCCATAAATATTATTATTTTTTACCTGGTCTAAATGCCGCTGTTCTCCTGAATCCGGCGATGTTTTACTTTTGTTCCTGCGCCTCTCCGTTCCTTAGATATGGCCCCCTCTTCCCTGTATGTAAGTTTAGAACTTTTTCCACCAAGTGGGCATGGTCATCATGAAGTCACCCACAGATAATTGAGGAATACACCCACTTGGCTAACAAGACTAGATTTTTCATACAGGGAATAGAAGGCCATATCTCAGGAACGAAGAGGCACAAGAAGAAAATAAAAACAGCGCCGGATTCAGGAGAACGGCAGAAATTACACCAGGTAAAAAACATATCTTTATGGCAAGTGATGGGCACTCTTTAAGGGAGAGCTAAAGTTGCCTTTTGGGCTCTAACACGAGGTGGTCGCCTCCACCGCACTGTTCTTTCTAATGGCTCATAGACACTGTCAGCCACAAAAGTTTCAAGTGCTTTTGCCCATGATGAAGAATCAACTCACTGTCTGAATCAGGGGGAATCCAACCTCCAACATCTTTGCTGATCAGTAAACTGAGTTCAGAGCTCATGAATGGTGCTGAACTGCTGCAACAACTGCAGCCATACAAGAGGATGATACAGTACCTGCTGACACATTGAGTTCGCCACCATCTTGATGATAAGCAGCAAGATCAGGAGGTCATCCCTACTGATTAAACACTGAAGAATCTGCTATCATTGTTTAAAGGGAACCTGTCATGTTGAAAATGGTGTCTGATCTGCGGGCAGGATGTTATTGAGCAGGAGGAGCTGATCACACTGAAATAAATTTTTGGGGAAAAGTTTCAGTAAAACCTGCATTTTATTGATTGAATTTTTGGTGTTTATATACATGAGTCCAGGGGGTGGTCCTATTCAGTGATTAACAGTGTTCCCTGTATGACTGTGCATGCAGAGATAGCTGTCAATCACTGAGTAGGACCGCCCTCTGGACTAATATGCTACAAACAAACACCAAGGATTTCAATGAATAAACTACAAGTTATAGTTTAAAACAAACCTTTATATTATTCTGCTCAGCTTATCTTTCTTTATACCATGTTGATCAGGCTCCATGTACAATGTGGCAGATTCCCCTTAAGTCATAAGAACCCCCATAACAAATACTATCAGTTTTGCAGCAAGGGTAAAGTTTACTGGAAAAACTATAATATTTTTATTATTTTAAAGCAGAATGTAAAAAAATAAAGGACAGAAACCACTAAACCACTAAAGTTTCTTTAGTCCCTATTAGAAGAAATAGATGGAATTCTTTAGTTGGACTCAAAGGGAACCTGTCATGTTGCGCCTGCGGTTTGTTCTGATAGCAGCAGGTTCTAGAACAGAAAGTGTGGAGCAGATTTATTAGATTTGTGGAAAAGATTCACAATAACTTGTATTTTTCTAATTTTGATGTTGACACCTGATATCATTCAAACAGGTGCAATCTTATAATTTAGTGCAATGCAATATGGCCTTGCAGTGATCTGTATGTGATCATGCCGTGGGTCGATGGAACTTAATCCAGCATCCTTTTAATATTTTTGCTGTAGAAATGAAAAAAATACTATCTTAGTACTCAATGCCAATAAGCTGCTGATAAAGCCGCCACTACCATCAATTCTAATGAGTTTTCAGTTGGTTTATTACCAACTTTTTATAATTAATTTCTGATGGGAATAATTACATATTTCTTTTATAATATCCAAAATCACAGACGAAATTACGGTGGAGGATAAAAGATTAATGTCATCTCCGGTGAACCTCCTGACTGCCGCAAGCAAAACACCATCATCCCTCCAGGAAATCCAGCGTGGATGCATGTGCCAGCTCTACCATCAATGACATCCAATCTATATCTATCATTTTCCTCCTTTAGTGAGGCATGCTAATACATAAACTAGAGACTTTCAAGGACTGCAGGAGTCCTTTGTAGAATTTTCTTTCCATTAACTTGTGCTTATTCAATCCGCCTTGATACTATAAGTAAGTAGGATCTTCAAAATTGTAGAAAAATGGTAAGCGCTTCATCTTCATTAACCTATCGCAAACCCAACTAATCTTACGCATACATTATCTAATGCCTTTGTCATCCTGATTATGGAAATCGCCTTGTGGAATAACAGCTTGATGTGTTCCCGCTTAAATTACTTTATGGCGAAAATAGAATTTGCAAAATTATTAATGTCTTATTTTTAAAGGAAAAGTCGACAGTGGAAAATCTGCAAAAAATAAAATTGTAAACTAAAGGAGGGCACTATAAGGTCTATTGTAATTACAACAATCCTTCACGGTCAAGGATATATTTATCATGGAGACAGATCCTAAGGCTGGTTTGGGGGGCACTGGAATGAGAGGCCCCATTTCAGGTTGATCCTGTCCCCAACCTGCATGTGCATGTGTTCTGGATGGGTGCTGCAATATTTGAGTATAAGGAATTGGTAAATGAGCTTGACATGAACATTGGATGGGGCCATCAGGATGTTACTCAACCATTCAGGTTTCTGTGTCGGATCTCGCATTCTGACTTTCTTACGGATATCTCAAGCATTTACTTGGAAGGAATGCATATCTTCTGTGGAGGGAAGTCCTGTACAGGTTCCCACCACCTAAAAAAAATTAGAATGGGACAAAATAGAGATGAGCTCCTTATCTCCTAGGACACAATGGCAACTCCATGGTCTGTATGGTTTACTATTCTACAATGGAGAGCAACCCTCCAATCAAAAGTAGGTAGAAACCCATAGGAATTGCACAAGTTGTGATAGATTTTTCTTTCCGCAAACACCACAAGAGACCAAGAAACTGAGCTTCCAAAATGGTGACATCCACACTTCTCCCTAGTAAAAGGTAACCAAAGTGTCCTCCACGAGAGACGTCCCGTGCCACAACATGCCGTCTACAATACAGCCCGAGACCATTCTAATGATTAGTGCTATTTCTAGCTCCTATACAGTCCCCTACTAAATGTTAGCCACATTGTCCTATAAGTGTAATTACCAGATAGGTGTAAGTGCCCCTATAATAGCAAATGCTTCACTTTCTATGACTTGCAGAGGATTGACGGGAAGGTGCCAACTGATGTCACATTTTGAGCCCAATAGAGCCATTTGCTGCCACAAAAGTTCTAAGTTATTGTTATGCCAATATTTACTATTACAATGCTAGAAGGATTTTTTTTTTTAAAAATGCCTGCAATTTTTCCTTCAATATTATGGTGGTCTTGATATACTCTTGACTTCAACAAAGTAGAGATATTGTATAATTACAGTGGCATAGGATGGGGGGCACATGGGCGGTGGAAGTCCTTGGCATCACTAGCACTGAAAAACAGGTGCAGTTCACATGCCCAACACTCCTGGCCTGGTGCCACAGTTCTCAGGGCAAGTGCCATTTTTCAACATAACGGCGATTCCAACCAACATGAAGTTTCCTGGCCCACCAACTTTCCATCCTGTAGACCACAGGCTGCTGAAAGCCTAGAAGATCCTGGCACAAGTAGCACAATGAGGTCACTGCACTGTGTCAGACCACTTTGTGCAGGAAAAAGAGGACTAGTCAATTGGATTTTATTTTTTTTATTTTTTGGGGGGGGCACAAAGGTGGCATTATTACTTTGTAAATGGGGGGGGGCACTCAGAGGGCATTTATTACATAATTATAAGGGCACAAGCAACCAAGCCTTTGCCACTGCTATCTCAGAATCGTCAGCTTTTCAACCAGGAAAATGAAGACCTCTTCTTCTTTCCAAGTGTGGAATACAATTACAGATGTCTTAAGAGTGGAAAAAAGTCTTCACCTTGGAGAGGCAGGCACTACAGATTGATTTTCTGCTGCTCGTGCAGATGATGTATGGAACATAACATACAGCCTGTATGTCAATGTACGGTATATTTCAGCCAATGCTCTAATTAGTGCCACTAATCACTTGATCCTCCTCTTGGAGATGAGAAACATTGCAAAGCAGAATGGAGAAATATATCAAGCAGCAGATATGTCTTGTTACAATGACACTCCAGAGATGGTATGGCCCAAATACATCAACGGCGTTTCACACAAAGACTGAAAAAAAATCCTTCTGTTGTTTTACATGTAATTTACAGCATTCACCTTTATTCTAGTAAGTCTAAAATCAGTCCAACAAAGTTCATTATTTCACTTGATATTCAATTTTTAATCCCTTTAAAATAATTGTCTGTGACAAGCGACTCCCTTTAAGAGAAGTCGATTCTGGTCTTAAAGAGAACTCGTCATTATAACACTTCACTTTACATCTTTGATCTACTGCCCCGTAATAGAATTACACTAGTAAATGTAATCACAGCCACTAAACAGACCATCAAAGTGTCGTGGAGAGGGGAGAGGTAAAAAGTAAACACTTCCTGGTTCTGTAGAGTCACATGGTGTATCACGTGATCTTAGGTCAACCAATCTGGCAGCTCTGAAGATGATTAGGATTACATGAGTCACATGGTGTGACTGGGGCCGTAGAGTACTCGGCGCCGGGCCGGTAGGTTCTTTTGGGATAGTCACGGTGGCGTGACCCGGTCCGTGACCCCGGGCAGTCAATAACGGAGGAGAATAAAGTTTTGGGGATAAAGTTTCATGACGCCACCCGTGGTATGCAGCTATAGGTGGCCGCCACTCCTGTTCAGATCCACTGGGGCCATTGGTGACGCAACAGAGATGGTTCAGCTCTCCACGGGTAGAGCTAGGCCCCAGGGCAGTTAAAGAGGTAGCTTTGCTGTTTGTGTAGTGCAAGGCAGGTGACACAGCAATTAAGTCAAGGACACAGTGGGATGCAGTCTTCAAGTTTTTACTCACAATTCTTGTGATGTTCCAGGTTACAACTGCCAGCAGGTTATAACAGCCCACCGAGTCCTGTGTCCTCCGGGGAAGTGATCCAGCCAACTCTCAGATAACTTGGGTGCACTTAATCGGGACCCCTTCTTGTGTACCTTTCCCGGGTCGTCTCTCTTTGCACTGGCTCTCGCCCTCCTGCTCTGCGCCTCACATACAGTGTCCCGAGCCATTGGCCGCGGGCCTTGTCTCTTTGTCCCCTTAGTCCTATATGGCCACCTTTTCAGCGAATGTGTGTGGTTTTGGCTACGGCACTTAGAGATACCACAGCCTCTGGTTTCCTAGCTGAGTCTTGCGGTCCTCCACTAGTCTGGGGCCGGTCCCCTACTGCAACCTGATCCCTTCTCCCAACTACGGTTGGCGTGAGTTCGGGCGCACGAGTGGTCTCTGCACTTCCCGTGCCCCTAGGATCCCTCCTCTGTCTCTGGAGCCCTTCTCTGACTCGCTCGCTCCTCTCGTTCTCTCTCCTACTGGGTCCCTCTGACTGGGCCCTCACTCTATCTGGACCCTACTCCTCAACGGTCCCCACTCACTGTGCGCTTCTAGATGTTTTCCCTGTCTTTTTATACTGTCTGTCATGTGAACCACCTCACTAACTGTCACTCTATGTGGTCCCCTCTACCTTCAGTCCTTCCTTGTGTGCTCCCCTAAACTACTTCCTCCACCCACCTCCTGTCCCTAGTTCCCTCCTCCAGACAGGGACAGGGACTGCGCTCTCCCTCAGGAGCAATCTTGCCCTTCCCTACTGGAGTGATGTGGTGTTGGGTGTGGGTGTGTGGGTCCCGGGTAGTGGTCTCTCCTTACCTGAGAGTGGGGTACCACACCTCTGGTTTAGATGCAGTACCTCTGTGGTGACTGGACCCGCAGGGGTGCCACATACACCCCCCCCCTCCCCGTTAAACACAGCACGTCCGTGGGCTGGAACAGAGTAAAAAAAAAAACAAGAATTTAAGACATGCAAATTTTTTAGAATGCATTCACAGGTAAAAACAGTAAATAAATAACTTTTTCTTCCCTTTATGGGAGGCACTTTTTCTAAAACGTTGCATAAGACTACCAGGTATATAAAACAATATTAGATCACTTTAAATAACATTCTTTCAAATATAAAACATTATATTACTTTAAATAACACTTTTTTCAAGCAAGTTCAGAAGGCTCCAGTGATATCCTTATCAGGGTGTCCCTCTCACTGTTTCAAGTGCAATATGGGGGATCCGTCCTAAATCCCCCAGCGTAGGCCCTGGGCATGGCTGCAGGGCATAGCTGATCCACTCGTTGGACCACGTGTTCTGCCACACCAAACGCGTTTTTGTTCAGTGGCCTATAAAACCAACAAGAAACACATTAAGAAGTGCCAACTTTTTACTGTAAAAATTCTTGCTGTTCACTGTCCACAACCATAATGTCTTTTTCTTTTCTTTTTCTACCGGGTACTAATTATGTTAATGTGGTGCCCTGCTGCGCATTGGTGCCACAGATCCTAGAGGGGTGCATGGACGGATTCCTCCACAAGAGGCCCTCATAGCATTCACACACCTCCACCTTCCACTTCAGACCACCAGAGGGAGCCCGTTAGGGATATAAATAGGAAAGGTGGAGCTAGGCAGTCAG
Source organism: Phyllobates terribilis (assembly GCF_046119375.1). Taxonomy (NCBI): domain Eukaryota; kingdom Metazoa; phylum Chordata; class Amphibia; order Anura; family Dendrobatidae; genus Phyllobates; species Phyllobates terribilis. The sequence continues at coordinate 60,772,430 of NW_027362767.1, forward strand.
TCTAGTCTGTGAGAAAGTCAGTCTGCTGCAGCCAGAGAGATTGTAATGTGATGCCCAGCTGCGCTTGGTATCACAGATCCTAGAAGGGTGTATTGCCGGATTCCTCCACAAGAGGCCCCCACAGCATACACACACCTCCACCTTCCACCTCTGACCACCAGAGGGAGCCCGTTAGGGAGATATAAAGGGAAGGTGGAGCCAGGAAGCCCAGAAAATGATTTAGCAGTTTCCTGCTCAGACACAGAAGGACTCAGTGCAGCTGAGCCAGCGCCTAGCAGTTCCTGCAGAAAGAGTTCAGTATAGTCTGTAGAGTGAATCCAGACCAGAACTCACAGAGTTCAGGATAGAGAGCTAGGAGTGTGCCGACTCTCTGAGAGTGGCGAAGAAGAGCAGTGTCCCGGCTGCAGTGTGTGTAGCCTAGTGAGGGCCCCGAGCGGGGTCAAAGGCGAGTGGAGAGTTAGTACATAGGGGGCAGAGGAGCTTAACGGGCTCACCCCGAAGCAGTTACCGGACACCGGGTCCGAAGTTTACTAGGATCCCTGGAGAACTACAAGTCCCAGGATCGCTAAAGTGCTGATACGTAACAGAGCCAGGAGACACATAGGCCCCGTAAGTCGGGAGCGTGCACTCCAAGAAAAGGCCCAACCACAAGGTCAGCCAGCGCAGGACAGAGACAAAGTTAGGCCTAGCTCCAGGCAGGTCAGAAACTTACTACGCAGAGGCAAGAGACAGGAGGCCCAAAACCCGCTCATTGGGGAGGATCCTGACATGCACCCTTCACCCTACAATGCTCCGGGACATGCCTGAATTACCATCAGTAAAAGGTACTGAAGTGACTATCGTGTCTGTCCCTGTTCTTGCTCTGACCCGGCTCGGTCTCGCCTGTCCTGCATTCACTTTCCCTACACTGCCCTGAGGCCCAGCTCCACCTGTGGGGAGCGATACCATCAAGCTGCCTTATCATCGGCCTCAGTGGACTGCGCAGCGCTGGTGATCCTCACCAGAAGCCACGGGTGGCGTCACGAACTCTTTTATAAACTTAACAAATTATCCACCCTTTTTAAGGAGAGGCCCCCGGGGTATGGGTCCAGGAGCCGACCACCGCGACATCCCTACAAGGCCAGGTTAAAGGGCCCCCATTCCCCCTGGGCGTGTCAGTAAGGTCAGTCCAGACTCAGTGAGCTCAGTTAGTGAGCCTAAGGCGTGCCGAAGCCATAAGAGCGGTGAAGATTAGCGAGTCCTACTGCCAGTGTGAAGCCTAGTGAGGGCCCCGAGCACGGCCGAAGGCAAGTGGAGCAAGCGAGCTACATAGGGGGCAGAGGAGCTTAGCCAGCTCACCCCAAGACCATATACCGGACACCGGGTCCGCGTCTACAGGGATCTCTATGACCAGCAGAAACTACCGGAACCCCTGGCGAACTACATGTCCCATGAATACCAAAAGCTGACTGATATACCAGGGTCAGGAGTCACTGAGGCCCAAGAGACCAGGGAGTGTGATCTCCAACAGAGGGCCCTACCACCAGGTCAGCCGGTGCAAGACAGAGACCAAGTTAGGCCTAGCTCCAGGCAGGTCATAAACTTATCAGTAAAAGGCAAGAAACAGGAGGCCCCACACCCGCTCACTGGGGAGAGTCCTGAAATGCACCCTTCACCCTACAGTGCCCTGGATCGTGCCTGAAACACCACCAGTAAAGGTACTGAAGTGAAGTGTTGTGAGTGTGCCTATTCTTCTTCTGACCCGGCTGGGTCCCCTCTGTCCTGCATCCCTTCTCCTACACTGCCCTGAGGCCCCGCTCCACACGTGGGGAGCCGCACCAACTAAGCTGCCTGACCACCTGCCTCAGAGGACTGTAGCAGCGCTGGTGATCCTCACCAGACACCACGGGTGGCGTCACGAACAATTTCCCCTTTCCCATACACCTTTCCCCCATTATTCCTTGCTTTTAAGAGTGACCCCAGGGTACGGCCCCGGAAGTCGGCCACCGCGGCATCCCCCAGCACCATCAACAAGGCCCGGGCGCCGAGTCGTCCCCATCCCCTGGGTGCGTCATTAACATCACACACAGTTATTAACTTATTAATTTTGATATAAACACCCAACCGGGTAACTATTTACACTCACTTCCTTCCGCAGTTCAGTTCTTATTGCCCCTTCCGGGGTGCCTTTTTCCAGGGTAGCACATAATCCTCCCTGTCGTTAGATGGTACATCCGGGTTATTTGCTGCAGCCGGGGCTGAAGCTGCTGCTTGCTAATGTGGCGCCCCTGAGGGTTCGGTCGCCACAGGGATGCTGCACCTCTTCAATGGGGTGTGGTATCTGTGTCACCCCAGGCCTGGATGCCACAAACAATAATCTGTGTCTGAGAGCAGGAGGGAGGTTCCCTGGTTAGGGACCATTAGCATGCAGCACCTCCTGTCCCAGGCCAGTATGGGGAGCTGGCTGCCCTATAAAAGCTGGAGCTGGGGCAGGGTTAGAGAGACCAGAACCCACTTCTGAAGTGACCAGAAGGGTTCTCAGAGAAAAGGGACAGGTCAGCAGCAGCTGAGGAGTCTGTGAGGCAGAGGAGAGACTGCGAGCCAGGGACAGAGGTGACGAGAGCCAGTCCTGGCTGAGAGAATCACACAACCGGACATTGGGGTCCGAGGCTGTCAGGGTTATAAGCCCAGCAGCAGAGAACCAACCCGCGAGGGATTTCAGGTCCCTTGGCCTAAGAAGCCTGGAGGCTCCGCCACACAGAGGGACCAGTACAGCGAGGAGAAAGCAAACGGTACCCAAGGCCCGAGTCGCAAGCCATACAGGTGAGAAGTACACGGCCAGCTCAGGGACGTGGGCTATTACACCACGAAGAGTGAGATAGTCAGAAAGAGCATAGAGAGAACGGTAGGCCTACACACTCACCCTGACCAGTGGGGTTCCCCGAATGCTCTCAGATACCCAGGCCCATTCCTAACCGGTACTACTGTTGGGTCATTAATAATATCTACAATAAAGACCCTGAACTGTTTGAAGCGGACTCTGAACTCTTACTATTGCGGCCTGCACTATCACCCCCAACATCCACCTACACTACCCTGGGGCTACACTCCTCCCGTGGGGAGTTATCCTACCTCTGTGCTGCACACCAACACCAGCCCCAGTGGCCTGCCCTGCAGCGGCGGTTATCCCTGACCGCAATCCACGGGTGGCGTAGTCGGACATTTAAAGCACTGATTGATAGACTGCCACAACTTGGTCTGACCACCCTGAGCCACGGGATCGGGTTGCCACTACTACCCCCAGCATCGTACAGAAGCCCGGTTCCAGGTACCCCACGGCCCAGGGGGCGAGTCATATCCCTCCTTCGAGGTAAGAACGGTGCAATGGTCAGGACCCCACCTCCACATCCAACACCACACTTCTCCCACCAGAGGGGGCTAATAGGCACTAGTGTGCTGCCCCTCCCAGAAAATGGGAGACTGGGGAACCAAAAGATAGGGGGAACCATGTAGAGGTTGAGGGTGGAGGACGCACATTTAGTTTACACTTAATATTTCATATTTAATAAACAGCCATCTTGGGCTCATGGTCTTTTGATTGTGATCTTCATCCCTGACCGTGACTTCTGGTGAACCTGCAGTGGATGGAGACACGGTCCTCGTACTCTGGCCTTGAAACGAGGGGCGGGTTGGAGTTAACTGATGTCTCAACCCGGTCAAGGTCCATACCCAAGAAGGCCCGGAGCTTAGGAGTGTTGCTCCATCGCAAAAGGATCCCAGGGGGATACAGACAGAGTGGTATACGCCACCTGTCCTCGCTTTCTGGCCTAGTCAGAGGGATTCCGGCTGCAAGAGGGGTACCGCCCCCCGTCACCTGACTTTGCTACTCTACGTCCTAGTCAGGGAAGCCCGGCAGGCCCAGAGAACCCCACCGGGTAACGGAAGAAGCAGAGTCGCCACCTGTACCCTTATTCTGAGCGTAGTCCAGAGGGAGACCCGGCCAATCTACACACACACAGACAGGAGTGGACTCGGTCTGAAGTCTAGGAACACTCTGGTGCGGGGCCCTGATTTAAGCACTGGAATTACCCGGGGGTTGTCGGACCCCCGTTCCTGGTGACCGCAGAACTCTGTGAGGAGCAGGGAGAAGCCTTGCAGCTGCACGTTTTTACCGTGAGTAAAAAAACTCTGGAAGTCTACCCCTATGGCATCTGGACTCTTTATTTCTGCACTACACCGCACCGTGCAGCACCAGACGTCCTTCACTACGACTCCCTCCATTGTTCTCTCTGCCCTGAGGCCCTGCTCCGCCTGTGGGGAGTAGTATCAACGTCGGCTGCCACAACATCCCGCCTCAGAGGACTGCAGCAGCGCTGGTGGTCTTCACCAGGTACCACAGGTGGCGTAGTCGATAGCAACCACTCAACCCTGATAGCCCATTACATCTTTTTTTAATGTGACGGCCCTGTTCACGGAACGGGTCCAGGCCACGGCTGCAACCCACCAAACATCTGACCCGGCTCCAAGTAAACCCCCCATCTTCCCAGGGCAGGGCTGCGAGCGTCACACTGTCGGCAGGGGTCAGTGGCACCGGATGTCAGGGTCATGTTCTCCTCACTCTCCTTCCGCACATTGAATGTGTACCACCCCCTCTCTCATTGATGCCGGGTGTAGGTGACTCGATCGCCAGGGTACAAGTCACAGTCAGGGTGTCCTTGTTGAAGGTGGGACTCCACGTCCCTCCTGGTGACGAAGAGATCCTGGGCAGCATTGGGCTCTCTGAAGAAACCCCAGCCCTTGCGTAGATCAAATTTCACTACAGTGCCCAGCACTCTCACACTCCGTTCGGCAGGTTTGGCCTTCCGGGCCAGGGCCTTGACCCTCTGATTCCTCTCCTCCATGGCCTGCCACCTGGTCTGCCGTTCCTTCTCCTCCGCTTCCCACGTTCGGATCTGCTGCCGACAGAACTTTTACCGTTGCAGGGCCTCCTCCGGTGTCTCCTTCACTTGGGCCTCCCCAGGGAACTCCATTAGATCGCCTTCGGGATTCTCCCACCTGTACTCTACCCTTCCTGTACAGACGGCCCGGAGCGTTGGCGCAGGTATTACTGAGGCCCCTAGCTGATCCTCTACGCATGTGGACCTATCCCACGTGGCGCTTTTGTACACCCAGCCAGGTTCAGGGGTCTGATTAGGGTCTCCTCAGCTACGGGTGCAGGGGCGTTACCTGCTGCGGTTGCCTCTCCGGTGCTGCGCATCTCCTTCTCCTTTGTCCCCTCCGGGGCTGGGGCGGTAGCTGCAGGCTGCGACGCCGACCACTGCCGAATAATCTTTTCTAGCAGCGTGTCTTTCCATCTCTCTACTGCTGCCTTCTGGGCCTGCTCCATTTGCTGGCCCAGCTCCTGCATCTCGGTCTGCATGAACCCCAGATCCACCGGGGGTAGTTGTTTCAGGACTCCTTCCAGGTTACTGGGGGAGTCTTCTGCCTCCATGCCACGGACTGGAGTCTGGTTGCCATTTCCCTCCATTACACGTACCGGGTTAGCTGTGACTCCTCCGCAGCCGCACGTGTATCTGACCTTCTCCCAGGGCTCCTTCCTTCCTCTCCCCTTTCTTTCCAATTTCGCTGCCGGCCACACCAGGAGGCGGATCCCTCTGGCTGATCGACAAGTCTATTAATATGGCCGTCGTTGGAAGTGGCGGGCACGGCTTTTTGCGCCATTCGGAAAGACGACCCACGATGGGAGGCTTCTCTTCTTCTTTCGACATATACATGGCGTTTGTTCTTCCTGGGCGGGCGACACTACTCAGTCTCAAACACAGTCTCTGGGTGCACGAGACCCGGTGTAACGGGTCGGTACATCCTGTTCGTTACGCCAATTTGATGCACCCCCTTGGGCCATGGAGTGTTCGGCTCCGGGCCGGTCGGTTCTTTTGGGATAGTCACGGTGGCGTGACCCGGTCCGTGGCCCCGGGCGGTCAATAACGGAGGGGAATAAAGTTTTGGGGATAAAGTTTTGTGACACCAGCAGTAGTATGCCGCTATAGGTGGCCGCCGCTGCTGTTCTGATCCGCTGGGGCCGTTGGTGACGCAGCAGTGATAGTTCAGCTCTCCACTGGTAGAGCTAGGCCCCAGGGCAGTTAAAGAGGCAGCTTTGTTGTTGTCTGTCATGTGACCCACGTCACTAACTGTCACTCTACGTGGTCCCCTCTACCGCAAGGGTGCCACATGATCACAGGTACAACGATCTGTTCGATCATGATCACGATTGACAGGCGGAGGACAGAGGAATTAAATGAGCAAAATGAGGCAAATGTATTGCTGTCAAATACATCCGTCATTCTATGAGTGATCTTGGCACATTCCCATGGCCAGCTTGTGATGGTCCAATCCTCTGATTCAAGCAAAAAAAATAATCAAGGCTTTCAAGACCCGGCTAAGATGAGAAAAAACAGACTGCTCTTGAGTGTTACCAGTGAGGACAAGGAGGCTGAGCACTGGATACTCACCTGTTGTGCAGTGTAACGATACCATCCCTCAGTGCTGAGCTGTCTGTGCAGTGGCTGTCAGCTCAGTTGTCCAGTCTGGTGCAGGGGTGTGCTGAGCTTTCTGTGTAGTGAGTGACAGCTCAGTTGTCTAGTCTGGTGCAGGGGCGTGCTGAGCTGTCTGTGTTTTGATTGACAGCTCAGAAGTCCAATCTGAGATCGGGAGTTGATTGACGCACCCCTGGGCCTGTGTCGCGCAGCGTTGCGCACGCGGGAGCTTACCCGGAGCCGGATCTGTTGAGGGTTGTAGTCTCGTGGCGGTGACCCGGTCCGTGCCCAGGGAGTCAGACTAAGTGGCGCTGTATTAGCGGTAGATGTTGTACGACTACGCCACCCGTTGAATGCAGCGAAGGAGCTGCCGCTGCAGGGCAGACCGCTGAGGCCGGTGGTAGGATTGTGCAGCGTGATAGCATCACCCCCAACGGGAGGGGTATGGCCTCAGGGCAGCCGACGTGGATGATGGGGGTAGCAGGAACCACTCGGAGACGGTGTAGTTCAGGGTCTTTACTGGTGACAAAGATAGACCCTCCCGGAGTACTGGCTAGCGATTGGGGCCTGGTCAGTCCTTGAGCAGATGGGATCTCCCCTGGCCAGGCGGAGTTGTAGGCCTCCCAAACTAACTGTACTCTTCTGGCTACCTTGCTAGAGGCGGGTATAAGTAGCCTACATCCCTGAGTGTACCGTGTGGTGCTCACCCGTATGGCCGGTGACTCGGGGCCTTCTAGTAGCTTCCGCTCCACGACGGCGGTGCTGGTCCCACGCGTGTGACCGTGCCTTCGGGTTTCTTGGCCAGAGGACCTGAAATCCCCTGCCGGTCGGTTTCTGCTGCTGGATAGGAGTTAGTCCCCACAGCCTCGGACTCCGGGTCCGGTGATAGCTTCTCAGTCAGGGCGAGCTCTGCAGCTGCCAGCCCCTGACTCCTTGTAGTACTGCTCCCACAGAGCTCCTGTTGTTTCTTCCTATGCTGCTTCTCTTCTCTGTCTCTACTTCTGGCATGGCCCAGGAGCTGGGCCCAGCCGGAGCCACAGCTCCCTGTCAGCCCTCCTGGCTGAACTCTCCCTCTGAACTCTCTAACCCTGCCTCAGCCCCAGGTTTATATAGGGGAAGTTCTTCCCCTCCCAGGACTGGGCAGGAGGTGTGGCATGCATAGGATTCCTGACCAAGAGACCTCCCACCTGCTCTCAGACATAACATTGCTGTTACTGTGGAAACCAGACCCCTGGGGTGCCACATTCCCCCCTAGTGAAATTTAGTACTCTGGGACTAAACATATTTTTAAACATAACAAGGTATAAACAATAATAGTACAATAAGAAAAACATATAAAGATGGTCATGGCGTGTCCGCAACCGGGTGCAGTTTTTGAAGAAAAGCAAGGTGTCCATTTCACCAAAACAGGGAGACGTAACCAGGTAGGGGTCTGTCCTGCCCCGAGTCCTTAACAGTCTTTTAGTCCATCCTGGGTTACGCTCCACTAACTGTACAAAGGATTCCCGGTAAATCCACCAAGGACTCCTATAAATTACTAGAAACACATAATTATTTACAGGATATGGCCGCTCTCAGTCCTCGGCCAGTGGGGATAAGGATTGGCTGCTCACAGTCCTCAGCCTGGTAAGGGATAGGGGATGGCTGCTCACAGTCCTCAGCCTGGTAAGGGATAGGGACACACGGGGAACAATTCACTAATCCCAACGGGGACCATATTTTAATTAGCAGCAGTCCTTGTACCCTAACGGGTAACTATGTACAGCTCTTTATTCACGCTACTTCCCTTCAGTAGCTATGTCCTCTTTGTGCTCCCTCCTGAGGGTAGTCCTCAGACCCGTCCGGGTCCTCTTGGCTTTCCTCGTATTGGTAGTACTGCAGCTCCTCCTCGGTTAGCTGGGTTAGTATCTCTGCGACAGTCCTCCTCCCAGGTGGCCAGGACTTTACCTCCCTTTGGGCTGCCCCGGTTAATTGGGCCACCAGGATGCTCACTTTTTGCTCCTCTGTGAGGGGGTACACCTGGAAGAGGCTATCCAGCTTTTCTCTAAAGTCATGCAGGGTATGTGACTCCCCTGAGTACTGGGGTAGCCAGGCTGCCCCCGGGATATAGGGCATGGTGAAAGGCATGACCGCAACAGCGGTGGCGCTGGCGGGGGTTGAAGCGGTGAAGCTCTCCTCCGTATCCGGCATCCTACTCCCCCCTAGTGGACCGTGGCCTACCTTGCGATGATCCTCTTCCGTAGGCCGCGGCTCCGCAGTGGATCGTCAGGGTTGAGGACCTTCCGTCGCGCTCCTGTGACGTCGGCGTCTGCTGGGCTCCTTCCAGGACCTTACGCAACGTCCGGACATGAGGCGGGGCTTCAGTTCTCGCGCGCTTTCGGAGTCCACGCCCCTCTTCTTCCCGCGCGGCGTCCTCAAGATGGCGTCCAATGGCGGGAAAACTCCACGTGTGGCGGGAAGAAGGCTGAAGATGGCGCCGGATGGCGGGAAAACTCCACCGATGGCGGGAAGGAAGCGGAAGATGGCGCCGGATGGTGGGAATCTTCACCACAGGTAAGTTTGAACAGTCTTTTTCAGGCACGCAGTACCCGGTGGTTGCGGGCACGAGATCCTGCCGACTACGCCAAAAGTTGACGCACCCCTGGGCCTGTGTCGCGCAGCGTTGCGCACGCGGGAGCTTACCCGGAGCCGGATCTGTTGAGGGTTGTAGTCTCGTGGCGGTGACCCGGTCCGTGCCCAGGGAGTCAGACTAAGTGGCGCTGTATTAGCGGTAGATGTTGTACGACTACGCCACCCGTTGAATGCAGCGAAGGAGCTGCCGCTGCAGGGCAGACCGCTGAGGCCGGTGGTAGGATTGTGCAGCGTGATAGCATCACCCCCAACGGGAGGGGTATGGCCTCAGGGCAGCCGACGTGGATGATGGGGGTAGCAGGAACCACTCGGAGACGGTACGGTGTAGTTCAGGGTCTTTACTGGTGACAAAGATAGACCCTCCCGGAGTACTGGCTAGCGATTGGGGCCTGGTCAGTCCTTGAGCAGATGGGATCTCCCCTGGCCAGGCGGAGTTGTAGGCCTCCCAAACTAACTGTACTCTTCTGGCTACCTTGCTAGAGGCGGGTATAAGTAGCCCACGTCCCTGAGTGTACCGTGTGGTGCTCACCCGTATGGCCGGTGACTCGGGGCCTTCTAGTAGCTTCCGCTCCACGACGGCGGTGCTGGTCCCACGCGTGTGACCGTGCCTTCGGGTTTCTTGGCCAGAGGACCTGAAATCCCCTGCCGGTCGGTTTCTGCTGCTGGATAGGAGTTAGTCCCCACAGCCTCGGACTCCGGGTCCGGTGATAGCTTCTCAGTCAGGGCGAGCTCTGCAGCTGCCAGCCCCTGACTCCTTGTAGTACTGCTCCCACAGAGCTCCTGTTGTTTCTTCCTATGCTGCTTCTCTTCTCTGTCTCTACTTCTGGCATGGCCCAGGAGCTGGGCCCAGCCGGAGCCACAGCTCCCTGTCAGCCCTCCTGGCTGAACTCTCCCTCTGAACTCTCTAACCCTGCCTCAGCCCCAGGTTTATATAGGGGAAGTTCTTCCCCTCCCAGGACTGGGCAGGAGGTGTGGCATGCATAGGATTCCTGACCAAGAGACCTCCCACCTGCTCTCAGACATAACATTGCTGTTACTGTGGAAACCAGACCCCTGGGGTGCCACATTGATGAGCTCATCTGGTGCTCCCAGTGTCCATGGTTGCTATTTCACTGAGCTGGCAGTCCCAGATAGCTGTCAGCCATAGCTTCAGCTAAGTGTGATTGGTTTACTATGGGCCTTGTATTTCGCTGATGTATCCCTGCCTGACCTTGGACCTCGTTCTTACCATCCGTCTGTTTAACACCTGTATTCTGATCCGCTATCCTCTTCGTATTTAGACCTTGGACCATTACCTGACTACGACTTTGTCTTTTTCCTGTTTGAGTCATAAATTATGACGTACCCTCCTGGCTATTGACCTCGGACTCCACGATTATCCCGATTCGCGGCTTGTCCTTGAGAAGTGACTCAGTGTCACATGCAGAAGGTAGACTTGAGCAATAAAGTTTGTGCTGCACTGGTCTGGATTCCAGTCCAACAGCAAGACCATGGCAGTCTTCACTTCGCAGTCTGGTATCCTTGACGCCTTTTGCATTTGATTACTAGGCTTCAAGCAAGGGTATAACATCTCGGGGGTGTCTAGTGGACACCAGGGGCACCCAGGATGCTGGCTGCAAAAGGGAAGACTGCCCTGGTCTGGCTGCCACAGAAGACCAGACTGGACTAGGACCACAGCAGGTCAAATCTTTTTACTCCTCTCTAGTACAAGTAAAATGGTTTACTGGTGCTGATTTCTAAGTGGACTCAAGTGAGAATAATCTACAGTGAAAAACGAACCATAAAAGAAAGGGGTTTGTCTTGCATTTTTACTTCCATGATGACCTGGTGACCATTGGAAGTTCACAGTTGAGTAAGGCTCAGGGGCGGACATATCATTGATGTAACCTGTGCAGCTGCATATTGGCCCAAAAGATAAGGGGGTCCATTTCCACAGCCAAATCACGTGGTATTGTGCATTATGAGGAGCTATTGGAATACAAAGGGCCCATATATTCTTGTACAGAGGCCTCTTCTGTCTGTGTGCGCCAGTGTAAAGGCTTTAGGAATGAAATTGATTAATTGACAACTGGAAAAAGGGGAAAAAAGGGCCCACACTGGGTTCTCAGAAAAATGAATGTCAGCAGAAATATTGCCAGCAGTCACAGAACAAGGGACAAGTACGGAAAATATTGCTCTTTTGCAGAATGACTTTGCCCTTCCTTCAGGTAGCTCTTCCATTATTTTAAGGGTGTAGTCAGACGGACGTATAAATCGGGCACAATGCACGGACGGGCCGGCGGATCTCCCTATATTTCTATGCAGCTGTCATGCTTGGATCGGGAGAGCCGTTGGCCAGTCCATGCACTGCTCTAGGTCTGATTTATACTGCCAGCTATGTAGCTGTATGTGCATGACATTCACACTATTATTATTCTGCAAGATGATTGACATCTCTGGATGGTAAAGTACTATATAGCTCTACAGGTGCTATATACTACACACATCAAGAAAAGTGGATATAACAAAGACCGTAATTATATAGAAACTGCTACGCTATGTCAGATGTTGCCATGACATTAAATAACTGGTAAATGGTATAACGGTAATTTGTGAGTCTACAATACATAAGAAATATAGATAAATGTCTAATACATGGGTCCACTTTATGATGAAGTGTTGGTTCTTTCCTGTTTGATAGTATGGTAGTTATTACAAGGCAAGATGCAGGAGATTCAATTGAATCTGGCACAAAACAACTGATCAAACCTAGCACAGGCGCTCGGTGCACCCTTCACCCATCTCAGCCTTCCTCTTCTTTAATAGTTATGACTTTCCGGGGTTAAGAGAAGAAAGATGTTAAAAAAAGTGGGAAGGTGAATAGCACTGAACTGTTTGACCATGGCGAGGGTGCACCGAGTGCCTGTGCTTGGTTTGATCAGTCAATTTGTTGACAGATTCCCTTTAATGACAGTGCTTTGATGGCTGAGGATGGCCACCTTCCTCAAGGGGCGTATCTATAGGCGGTGAAGGGGTTACAGTCGCATTCGTGCCTTGAAACTTAAGGGGGTATGTGCCCACAATGCAGATTTGAAGAAAAAATTTCCTGAGCATTTCTGCATCTCCTTGGCAGAAAATACGCATGCGGAATTTACATGCTTTTTTTTCAGCATTTTTACATGCGTTTATGCATGCGTTTTTTCAAGCAGTTTTCCAAGCAATTTTGAGCATCACTTGGAAAAGGGCTTGACAAGTTGGCCACACAATATAAATCCATGTAACTGGCATAAATTTATATTGTGTGACCAACTTATGAGATTTCTGCTTCAAATCGTGCATCTAGTGTAAATAAAAAAAATTAAAAAGTAAAAAGAAAAAAAAAAACTTATACTCACCTCTCGGTGGCGATCCTCTCTCCTCGGCGGCCCGGGTGTACTGGCAGGACCTGCGGTGACGTCATTTAGTCAGCTGATGGTCACGTGACCGCTGATGTCAGCGGTCAGCTGATGGTCGCGTGACCATCAGCTGACTAAATGATGTCACCGCAGGTCCTGTCAGTACACCGCAGGCCACAGAAGAGAGAGGATCGCCGCCAGGAGGAGACTGGGGGCCGCCGGAGAGGTGAGTATGAATATTTTTTTTTATTTTTTACTTTATTCTCTTTTTACTTGCAGGTACGATGGTACCCGTGTTGAAGGAGAGTCTCCTCTTCTCCAGACCCGAGTACCATCCACACATTGAACCACATAACATCCGCATGTGAGGCGCCCCCTGGGCCGTGAGGTACCCGGTGCCGGGCCGGTGGATGCTGGGGAATGTCACAGTGGCGGTGACCCGGTCCGTGACCCAGGGCGGTCAATAAAAGGGGGTTATTGATAGGGGATTTATAATGTTTATAGAGTTTGTGACCCCACCTGTGGAATGCGGCTAAAGGGAGCCGCCGCTGCGGAGCAGTCCTCTGAAGATGGTGTTACGGCAGCAGGGATGGTGTGGCTCTCCACAGGAAGAGCTAGCTCCAGGGCAGTGTAGAAGATGTTGCAGGCTGTGCTGGGCATTGTAGTGCAGGGGTTGATGGCGCAGCAAGAAACACAGAGACAAGGAAGTGCAGTCCCAGGGTCTTTACTGGTGGTGGTGATTAGACAAGCCGGGGCTAGGGTACTGGCTAGAAGTGGAAGTCCGGGCAGCCTGGAAGCAAGTAAAGAATCCTTGCCAGATGAAGTTGGAGGCCTTCCCTTTCCACTAAACTCTTTGGCCCTGCTACTTGTAGCTGTGCGGTGGCCCTCGTCCCTGAGTGTGGCGTTTCTGTGCTCACCCATATGGCAGGCAGCTCGGGCCTTGCTGGCGCGTCTCTTCCTCGTGGCGGTGCTGGACCCTGTGGTGCTGCTGAGCCTCCAGGTGTCTGATGGGGCCAGGAGACCTGCAATCTCCTGCCCTCCGGTCTCTACTGCTGGGCCTTCGGTGCCCCACAACCTCGGACTTCAGTGTCCGGTTCTTCTGTGCGGTGCTTCTGGGGTGAGCTGCCACACAGCTCCAGTCCCCAGTTCCTCTCTCCTCGACGTCCTCGCTTCAAGTCCTCACACTAAGACTAATTAACCCCGCCCCCAGATCCCAGTTGCCAAGGGGAGTGGCTCCCCTTGCTGGTCTGGAGCCAGGAAAGTGTTGCATGTTTAGTATACCTGACTAGGGGACCCCTGCTTGCTTCCAGGCATGGCATTACCTCTTTTGAGGGAGGCAATGCCACTGTGGGAACCAGACCCCTGGGGCACCACATTCCCCCCTAGTTAACTTCAGTACTCCCGGACTGAGGATATCTTTCAAAATTAACAATAACAATAACAATTCACATTATAAGATTATGAATTTAACATTTCTTGAACGTTACTGGTTATCAAAACATTATAAACACTGTTAATAACATTCTTCTTTAGTCAGGTGCAATTTTGAGCAACATGAGGGTGTGGCGCCCCTGAGGGTTCGACCGCCACAGGGATACTGCACTTCTTTAATGGAGTGTAGTGTTCCTCCTCTGAGGTAAGAACAGTGTGATAGTCGTGACCCAACCTTTGCACCAACACCACATTTCTCCACCAGAGGGGGCTAGTATGCACTAGGTGCTGCTCCACTGGTTACAGGGAGACTGGGGAACCAAGAGTTAGGGGAACCAGTTAGTGGGTGAGGGTGGAGGACTTACAAGTTAGTTACACTTTAAATTTCATATTTAATAAAAAGCCATCTTGGGTCTTGGTTCTTTGACTGTCTTCAATCGCTCTTTAACTGTCTCTATGCTGTCAATTGCTGAGTGCACTGTGATCTCCCACCCCAACGAGGATCCTGTGTGGGCCCGCATCGGATGGAGACACAGCCCTCGGCCTTGGGACGAGGGGTAGGTTGTAGACAAGGAATGTCTCGACCCGGTGAAGGACCAGGACCAAGAAGGCCCGGAGCTTAAGAGTGTGGCTCCATAGCAAATGGATCCCGGGGAGGATGCAGACGGAGCGGTGTATGCCACCTGTCCTCACCACCTGATATATTCAGAGGGAGTCCGGCTGCAAGAGGGGTACCGGCCCCCGACACCCGACCTTGCTACTCCATGTCCTGGTAGGGAAAGCCGGTAGGCCCTGAGGATCCCACCGGGTATCGGACGGAGCGGAGCTGCCACCCATACCCTTGTTCTGAGAGGAGCTCAGAGGGAGACCTGGCCTATTTGCACACACACGGACAGGAAAGGATTCGGTCTGTAGTCCTGGAACACTCTGGTGTAGGGTCCCGATTGAACGCTGGACTTGCTTGGAGGTTGTCGGACCCCCGTCCCTGGTGACCGCAGGACTCCGCGGGGAGCAGGGAGTCACCTTCCTTCTGCCAACTCTAAAGTGAGTAAAGCCTTGGAAGTTCACCCCTATGGCCTCCGGACTGTGTATTTTAGTCTTCCTCTACTACTACCCCCTCCATCCTGTCCCTCTGCCCTGAGGCCTTGCTCCGCCTGTGGGAGTAGTAATAACTTTGGCCGCCATAACACCAGGCCTCAGCGGACTGCAGCGGCGCTGGTGGCCTTCACCAGGTGCCACAGGTGGCGTAGTCGTAAATCAGCCACTCAACCCAGATAAGCCCACACCATCCTTTTTAATGTGACGGCCCTGAGCACGGGTCGGGTCCGGGCCACGGCTGCACCCCATCTCTCCATCATAAGACCACGGCTGCACCCCATTTCCCAGGGTAAAGACAAGGGCTTCCGAGAAGCGGCGTCATAAGGGACCCGTCCGAAAACCCTCAACCAACGTAGGCCCTGGGCGTGGCTGCAGGGCATAGATGATCCAGGTGTTGGACTACGTCTTCGGCCACACCAAACGGGTTTTTGTTCTGAGGTCATTTGTTGTAATCATAAAACCAATAAGGGGGCACTCTAATAAGTGCAACTACTTACAATGGAAAGTTCTTTGGTTATTCACCGTCCATAACCTACAAGTCTTTATACCCTTACCGGGTAACTAAATGCACACATGACCAACTTTTGAAATTCACTTTGAAAACACAACTTTTCTGCTTTACCCTTATGGGTAACTATATACAGCATACATTTTAGTTCTCTTATACTTTAATTCTTTACATTTTAGTTTCTCCAACGGGCAGGGAGCTGACCTTTTGTACTCCTGGTCGATCTACGCAGTACATTGGTAGTCACTGCTCTACCCTGGTCCCTTGTGTCTACCCCTGGTGTGGTGGGTTCAGTGTGAACTAATCTACGGGTAGTCAGAGGTAACACTGGTAGGCTGGGTAACCTCCTACGAATTCTTTCGCTCACCATGGGTACGACAGGTTCACTGCTAGCAGAGGGTTGATTCTCCTGGTCTGCTGATGATGAAACTTCTGTCTCTGGGGCCGACTGGTCTTCCAGCTGTTCTGGAACTTCTGAAGCTTCCGGTGAGGCCGCTTGGAGAATGGTAAGGGCCAGTACTACAATTGCATTGTTCACCTGTGTCCAAGACCGGGGAAATTCTCTGAGTACTGTTTGGACCACTTCCTCCACTCCTTCTGTGGGCTGAGAGTTGTCTTGATCTTCTTCTGCGTGTTTCAACTGTTCAGGACATATCTTCAAGTGATCTCTTGAGACTGCCCCTGAAGTTTTCCCTCCATCTTTGGTGATGAGGCACACTTTGGTGTTGTCGTAATTCGAGGGTAGGACGGTGTATGGCTCAACCTCCCACTGGTCATCTAATTTGTGGAGTCGTCTCTTTCTCTTATGCACCTGTTCTCCAGGTGATAAGGGAACGGCAGGTGCATGCTGATTGTAAGTCTTCTCTTACTTCTGTCTTGCCTGGGACAAACTTCTTTCAACACACTATTGCACTTTGCGGTATTGTTTCTGACGCTCGGTATCCCAATCTGCATCTGGTGAAGTTGTCTCTGGTGTTAGGACTCCCATGTCCAAGTCAATGGGTAGCTTACCAGGTCTTGCTCTCATCAGGTAAGCGGGTGTACAGTTGGTGGAGTTCACCGGGATGTGATTATAGAGGTCCACCAAATCTGGTAACTTCTCTGGCCACAGGCTTCGTTCTTCAAGGGGCAACGTCTTCAACAGGTCTATTACCACCTGGTTGATCTTCTCACACAACCCGTTGGTCTGGGGATGATACGACATTGTCCTTATTTTCTTGCAGCCGTACAAGTTACAAAATTCCTGGAACACCTCTGCTTCAAAGGCTGGAACTTGGTCGGTAAGCACCCGTTCAGGGTAACCGTGCGGGCGACAAAAGTGCTGTTGGAACGCTTTGGCTGCCGTCTGAGCCATCTGGTCTTTTACTGGCACTAGTACCAGGAACCGGGAGTAGTGGTCTACTATGGTTAGAGCGTAGACATAGCCTGACCTGCTTGGGGCTAGCTTCACGTGGTCCAAGGCTACCAGTTCTAGTGGCTGTTTGGTGATGATGGATTGCAGGGGAGCCCTCTGGCTGTCACGGTATTTTCATCTCAGGTTGCATGGACCACATTCTCGACACCATCTCTCGATTGCTTTCCTCATGCCAGCCCAGTAGAATCGCTCACGTAGCAGGACTTCCAACTTCTTCCACCCGAAGTGTCCTGCTCCATCGTGGTACGCTTCTAAGACCATTGACGCATCCTGCCTCGGGACTACCACCTGCCAGACCAGCTCATGTGTCCGGGAGTTGATGCTTCTTCGACACAGCTTTCCTTCGTAGATGAACAGTTTGCCCTTCTCCTTCCACAACTGTTGGGTCTCCTGTGGAGCATCTGGATCAGGGTGCGAGTCAGCTTGCGTCAGCAACTCCTTGACTAGGCGGACAGCCGGGTCGCTATCCTGCGTTTCTGCCCATCCATGGTGGGGCAATGGGTTGAACGTGGCCTCCCTGTTGGCGGAGCGCTTGTCCTTTACACAGTGGGAGCACTGGGTCACCCCATGATGATGGAAAGCGGGGATCTCTATCTCCTCCAGCTCTTCCGGGTCTTCTCCCCCATCTGGCAAGTTGGGCATTCTGGACAGCGCATCAGCATTTGCATTTTTATGCCCCGCCCGATACTTGATGGTAAACTCATAGTTAGACAGTCGGGCCATCCATCGTTGCTCTAGGGCACCAAGCTTCACCGTCTCCATGTTCGTCAGAGGGTTATTATCTGTGAAGACTGTAAATTTGGAGGAGGCGAGATAGTGCTTGAAGCGCTCTGTTACAGCCCAGTCTATGGCGAGAAACTCCAACTTGAAGGAACTGTAGTTGTCAGGGTTCCTTTCCGTAGGACGGATCTTCCTGCTGGCGTAGGCAATCACTCTCTCTCTGCCTTGCTGTACCTGGGACAGCACCGCTCCCAATCCCACGTTGCTGGCATCTGTATGAAGTATAAAGGGTTGGCCATAGTCGGGGTAGGCCAGGACTTTGTCTCCTGTCAGAGCCGTCTTCAGTCGGGTGAAGGATTCGTCTTCTGGTTTACCCCATTTGAACGGAGGTTTCGGGTTCTTCGCCTTCTTGGACTGGCCTACCAAGAGGTCCTGCATGGGTGCTGCTATCTTGGTGAAACCCTTGATAAATCTTCTGTAGTAGCCTACCAGCCCGAGGAGCTGCCGCACTTCCTTGATAGTGGAGGGTCTTGGCCAGTCCTTGATCACGGTGACTTTTTCAGGGTCTGGCGCTACACCTTCGGCGCTTACCACATGACCTAGGTACTGCACCTTGGGCTTGAGCAGGTGGCACTTGGACGGCTTTACCTTCAGGCCAAAACCATATAGGGCTTCAAACACCTCGGCCAGGTGCTCTAGGTGGTCTTCATATGTCTTCGAGTAGACAATTACGTCGTCCAGGTACAGCAGGACAGTTTTGAAGTTCTTATGTCCTAGGTAGCACTCCATAAACCGCTGGAAGGTTCCTGGGGTGTTGCAGAGCCCGAATGGCATGCAGTTGAACTCGCTGAGGCCCATTGGTGTTGTAAATGCGGTCTTTTCTTTGTCCGCCTCTGCCACAGGAACCTGCCAATACCCACTGTTGAGATCCAAAGTGGAGAAATAATTAGCGGATCTTAATGCAGCTAGTGACTCCTCAATCATGGGTAATGGGTAGGCATCCTTATGTGTAATGCGGTTAATCAGCCTGTAGTCAACACACATTCTCATTGTACCATCATCCTTCTTTCTCACGAGAACTAATGGAGCTGCCCAGGGGCTACAACTATCTCTGATCACCCGAGCCTCCTTCATCTCCTGTAACATCCCTTTGGCACATTGATAGTGAGCTGGGGGGACAAGCCGGTACCTCTCTTTAATGGGTGGATGATCTCCCGTGGGGATATGATGTTGGACCCCTTTTACCTGCCCAAAGTCTAATGGGTGTTTACTGAAGACCCACTCATACTCTTGGACCACCCAGTATACTCCATGCTTTTGGTGCAAAGGGGTGGAGTCAGTGCCCACTTGTAGCTTCTGACACCAATCCTCCATCTGCCCCTTGGAGCCATTATCCTCCACTGGTTTGGATTTAGGCAAGGGTTCCACTGTCTTTATTGAGTTGTTACTGACAGTGCATACTTAGCAAGGGTAGCATACCGGGGTAAATGGACCTCTTTCTCCCCATAATTCAGGATGCGGATCGGCACTCTCCCCTTGCGGACATCAACCACCCCCCTGGCTGTCAAGATGGTGGGCCTACTGTCAGAGTATATGGGTTCTACCAGGGCCTGATAATCTTGACCCCTGAGACCAATTGCTGCTCGACACCATATCAACATTTCACTCCTAGGGGACATTGCAATGGGGAACGGATCACTCATCCTTACACTGCCAATTTCTCCACCAGACAGTTCTACCTGTTGTCTTTTCATCAGGGCTCTGATTTCTTTCGGTAGAACCCGCTGCTGACTGGAACTGGCAGTCTCTGCGACCTGTTGTAACAAAACAATAATTTCTGCAAAACAATTTTCTATCACATTAGTGCCTAAGGTTATCATGGGATGACTTTCTTGCCGATCAATATCAGCAATAATCATTCCTTGTGATGGCAATTCTACTTTGCCAACTTTCATGGTCACCTCTTTATACCCCACCTGAGGCAAGGGCTGACCATTGCTGGCATAGATGTTAAGATGTTCATCTGCACTGTGGGTAATGTCTGAGTCAGTCCAGTATTGTTTATAAAGGATATATGGCATCGTGGTCACCTGGGACCCAGTGTCCAGCAACGCGTTCATTGGGATGCCATCAAGCACGACAGGTAGGACCAGCCGTCTGGCCAGCTTTGTGGGCCTGGTCGCCTTACTCCTGGGGGTTGGTCCTCTGCCTCAGGTGTTTTAAACCGCAGAATCTTGCAAAGTGCCCCGCCTTTTGACAGCGGCGGCAGATGGGTTGTCCGTCCTGGTCGTAGCGATCGCTGCTCCTCCATCTGATCGGTGGAATTCTTTTCTGTCGTCGCCACGGAACATCATCTGGACTGGAAGCCAGCTGGATCTTTTCCTTGGGGGACACTTGAATGGCCTGCACGGTTTTGGTTAACGCGGCCACGCTTTTGGTCAACTCCTGGACCTGAAGGCGCAGGTCGGCAGACGGGTCATTGTCCAGAGTCTGCGCGTCAGCCTCCACAGGTTCTGGGGAAAAGGAAGCCACCTCCTGGTGGTGATAGCTGGGCGCCGGTGGGGTGCAGCGCCTCCTGGTGTTGATTCTCGCAGCACCCGGATGGCTCGGTCTTTAAATTGCGCAAAGTTCAGATCAGGGTTTTGCAGAGCCATAATGCGCAGCTGTGTCCTGTGAGCGCTGGACAGGAGCCCCTCAAGAAACTGCTCAGTCAGCAATCTGTCCTCATCTCGCACACTGTCGGGGTCTACCTGTTTGATGGCCCGCAGCGCCTCCTGCTGGTTTAGAGCATAGTCCCGTACACTGTCCTGCACCCTTTGTTTGCACCCGTAAAATTTCATTTTAATTTCTGCTGCGGTGCTGGTGTCAAAGGTATCTTTCAACCGGGCCAGTATTTCTTTTACAGTGCCTTTGTCTCTGCCCGGCCAGGACTTCACCTCTCTCTGGGCTGCACCGACTAGCTGGCCTATGAGGATGCTGACTTTTTGCTCCTCAGACAAGGGGTACACTTTAAACAAACTGCGCAGTCTTTCCTCAAAGTCGTTCAGGGTGGGCGACTCCCCTGAGTACTGGGGCAACCACGCCGCCCCCGGTATATATGGCATTGATAATGGCATCACAGTGGCAGCGGCCGCGCCTGCGGCTGAACCCTCCTCCATGTTGGGCATCTTCCTCCCCCCTAGTGAACCTCAGCCAGGTCCTGGGCGTCTCCTCATGCACCAGTATGCTACTCTGCAGGCGGAAGTGTGACGCTCGCAGCCCTCACCCTGGGAAGTGGGGTTACTCGGAGCCGGGTCAGATGTTTGGTGGGTTGTAGCCGTGGCCTGGATCCATTCCGTGCCCAGGGCCGTCACATTATAAAAAGGATGTAATGGGCTGACAGGGTTAGTGTTCATCGAGTGGTGAAATCGACTACGCCACCTGTGGTACCAGGTGAAGGCCACCAGCGCTGCTGCAGTCCTCTGAGGCGGGATGTTGAGGCAGCCGACGTTGATACTACTTCCCACAGGCGGAGCAGGGCCTCAGGGCAGAGACACGGATGGAGGGAGTCGTAGTGGAGGAGGTGTGGTGCAGAAATAAAGAGTCCGGAGGCCATAGGGGTTGACTTCCAGAGTTTTTACTCACGGTAGAGCATGCAGCTGCAAGGCTTCTCCCTGCTCCTCACGGGGTTCTACGGTCACCAGGACCGCGGGGGTCCGACAACCACCGAGTGAATCACGTGTTTAGTCAGGACCCCGCACCAGAGTGTTCCTAGACTTCTAACTGAGTCCTCTCCTGTCCGTGTGTGTGTAGAAAGGCCGGGTCTCCCTCTGGAACAAGGGTACCGGTGGTGGCTCCGCTCCGTCCATTACCCGTTGGGATCCACTGTGCCTTCCGGGCTTCCCTGACTAGGACGTAGAGTAGCAAAGTCAGGTGTCGGGGGCCGGTACCCCTCTTGCAGCCGGAATCCCTCTGACTAGGCCAGAATAGCGAGAACAGGTGGCGTACACCGCTTCGTCTGCATCCTCCTGGGATCCTTTTGCGGTGGAGCTAGACTCCTAAGCTCCAGGCCTTCTTGGGTAGGGACTTTGACCGGGTTGAGACAGCCGTTAACTCAGACCCGCTCCTCGACTCAAGGCCAGAGTACGAGGACCGTGTTCCCATGAACTGCAGGTTCACACAGAAAGCCACGTTCAGTGATGAAGATCACAATCAAAAGATCATAAGCCCAAGATGGCTGTTTATTAAATATGAATTATTAAGTGTAACCTATATGTGCGTCCTCCACCCTCACCCACTACATGGTTCCCCCTATCTTTTGGTTCCCCCATCTCCACTTATCCTGGAAGGGGCAGCATACTGGTGCCTATTGGCCCCCCCTGGTGGGAGAAGTGTAGTGTTGGATGTAGAGGTGGGGTCCTGACAATTGCACCATTCTTACCTCGAAGGGGAGATACCACACCCCATTAAAGAGGTGCAGCATCTCTGTGGCGGTCGAACCCCCAGGGGCACCACAGAAGGATCTCTTACCCGGCGGTTCCGGATCGGGGCTTCTTTCTTCCCCTCGGCGGGCGGCAAACCACGTGATCACACCGTTCAATAAAGTCTATGGCACACAGGACCCGGTTATACCGGGCTTCGTAAATCCTGTTCGTGACGCCAAGTTGACGCGCCCCCTGGGCCGTGGGGTACCCGGTGCCGGGCCGGTGGATGCTGGGGAATGTCACAGTGGCGGTGACCCGGTCCGTGACCCAGGGCTGTCAATTAAAGGGGGTTATTGATAGGGGATTTATAATGTTTATAGAGTTCGTGACGCCACCTGCGGAATGCGGCTAAAGGGAGCCGCCGCTGCGTAGCAGTCCTCTGAAGCTGATGTTACTGCCTTCACCACAGTAAGTATTACAGTCCTTAAAGGCGCACAGTACCCGGTGGCAACGGACACGGAATACTGTTCGTGATGCCAAGGCTGACGCGCCCCCTGGGCCGTGGGGTGCTCGGCAGCCGGGCCTCTGTGGATGCCGGTGGGGGATATCACGGTGGCTGGCCTGGTCCACGACCCAGGGCGGTCAGTAAAAGGGAGGGATATTTATAGGGGATTTGGAAAGTGTTCGTGACGCCATCTGTGGAATGCGGCCAAAGGGAGCCGCCGCTGCGGAGCAGTCCTCTGAAGATGGTGTTACGGCAGCAGGGATGGTGTGGCTCTCCACAGGAAGAGCTAGCTCCAGGGCAGTGCAGTGTAGAAGATGTTGCAGGTTGTGCTGGGCATTGTAGTGCAGGGGTTGATGGCGCAGCAAGAAACACCGAGTCAAGGAAGTGCAGTCCCAGGGTCTTTACTGGTGGTGATTAGACAAGCCGGGGCTAGGGTACTGGCTAGAAGTGGGAGTCTGGGCAGCCTGGAAGCAAGTAAAGAATCCTCCTTGCCAGATGAAGTTGGAGGCCTTCCCTTTCCACTAAACTCTTTGGCCGTGCTGCTTGTAGCAGTGCGGCGACCCTCGTCCCTGAGTGCGGCGTTTCTGTGCTTACCCGTATGGCAGGCAGCTCGGGTCTTGCTGGCGCGTCGCTTCCTCGTGGCGGTGCTGGACCCTGCGGTGCTGCTGAGCCTCCGGGCATCTGATGGGGCCAGGAGACCAGCAATCTGGAGCCAGGAAAGTGTTGCATGTTTAGTATACCTGACTAGGGAATCCCTGCTTGCTTCCAGGCAATGCCACTGTGGCAACCGGACCCCTGGGGTGCCACACATGTATATATGTATGCATGCGGATGTTCTCCAGTTCAATGCAAGTCAATGGGCGCGATTTTGCCGCAAAATCGTGCCTAAATTGGTTGTGCTGCGGATTTTTTCGCAATGATAATCTGCAGCGGAAATTTCCGCAGCATGTGCACAGTGTGTCACCCTGGCCTGGATGCCACAAATGTATAATAAAGCTGTGTCTGAGAGCAAGGGGGAGGTTCTCTGTTCAGGGACCATTAGCATGCAGCACCTCCTGTCCCAGGCCAGTAGGGGGAGCAGGCTGCCCCTATAAAAGCTGGAACTGGGGGCAGGGTTAGGGAGAACTGGACAGCCTGTCTCTGAAGAGAGAGGCGTCCCAGAGCAGAGACAGACAGTTGTGTTGCAGCCTAAGAGGCCGTGTGGCAGTAGGATAGGAGAGCCACGAGCCAGGGGCAAGAAGCGAAGCAAGCCTGTCCTGGCAGATAGAGAAACTAATCTACCAGACTTTGGTGTCTGAGGCTGTGAGGATTCCAAGTCCTACAGCAAATAACCAGTCCACAGGGGATTGTATGTCCCTTGGCCTAAGAAGCCCGGAGGTTCCGCCACAGCAGAAGGTACCAGCAAAGCCGTACCAGGCCGGGAGTAGAAAGGGACCCAAGTTGCAAGCCATACGGGCGAGAAGACACGGCGAGCTCAGGAACGTGGGCTATTACACCACGAGGAGGGAAATAGCCAGAAAGAGCGCAGAGAGTACGGTAGGCCTACACCCTCACCCTGACCAGGAGGGCTTCTCACTTGTTCTCAGACATTCAGGCCCCCTCCTAGCAGGGACTGTTTTTGGGTCGTTTCACCTGTTCTAATAAAGACCATGAACTGTTTAGAGGCCTCCGTTTCCTGGCTATTGCGATCGGAATCATCCCCTCCATCATCCACTTACACTGCCCTGGGGCTACACTCTTCCCGTGGTGAGTTATCCTACCCCTGTGCTGCACACTAACACCAGCCTCAGCGGTCTGCCTAGCAGCGGCGGTTATCCCTGACCGCAATCCACGGGTGGCGTAGTCGGACATTCAAAACATTGATAAATAGACTGCCACCATTTGGTCTGACCACCCTGAGCCACGGGATCGGGTTTCCACTACTACCCCCAGCATCGTATAGAAGGCCCGGTCTCGAGTACCCCACGGCCCAGGGGGCGAGTCAGCTTTGGCGTAGTCGGCAGGATTGTGACCAACCCGCCACAAACGGGTATTGCGTGCCTGAAAAAGACTTCATACTTACCTGAAAAAGAGGTTTCCTGCCATCCGGAGCCGTTTCCCGCCATCCGGAGCCGTCTCCCGCCATCCTCAGCCGTGTTCCCGCCATCGGACGCCATCTTCAGGACGCCACGCGGGAAGAAGAGGGGCGTGAACGTCCAAACCGCGCGAGCCCTGAAGCCCTGCCCTACGCCCCAACGCTGCGCAAGGTCCTGGAAGGAGAGAGAGCGACGCTGACGTCACCAGGTCGCGACGCAAGGTCCTCGCCCAGAGCAGTACCAGCGAAGCCACGGCCTACGGAAGAGGATCAACGGAAGGTAGGCCACGGTTGACTAGGGGGGAAGAAGATGTCGGACGCGGAGGCGCCCACTACCACCGGCGCAGCTGCAGCAGCGGTGATGCCATTCTCCCTGCCTTACATCCCTGGAGCGGCCTGGCTGCCCAAGTATTCAGGGGAGCCCCATGCACTAACTGACTTTAAGGAAAGGCTGTACAGTTTATTCCAAGTTTACTCCCTGACAGAGGAACAGAAGATTAGCATACTGACAGGGCAGTTAACTGGCGCAGCGGGAGGTAAAGTCATGGCCCGCTGAGGAGAAAAGGACTGTAAAGGACATTCTGGCCCGGATGTGGGGTACCTTTGATACACGTACCTCCGCTGAAATTAAAATGCGGTTCTACGGATGCAAGCAGCGGGCACAGGACAGCATCAGAGACTATGCCCTAAATTTGCAGGAAGCCTTGAGAGCCATCAAACAAGCTGACCCTGGCAGCATGCAGGATACAGATAAGCTATTAACAGAACAGTTCATAGAAGGTCTGCTGTCTAGCGCCCACAGGACCCAGCTGCGCCTCATGTTCTTTCAGAACCCTGATCTGACCTTTGCCCAATTCAAGGACAGGGCCATAAGGGTGCTCCGTGAACCCGCAACAAGTGGCGCTATAAACCCCCGGCGCCCTGCTCTCACCTACCACCAGGAGGCGGCGCCCTCCTCTATGGACTCTGTGGGGGCCGATGCACAGGCCCTGAACCAAGCCCCATCGAAAGATCTGCACCACCAAGTCCAGGAGCTGACCTGGAGCGTCGCGGCGTTGACCAGGACCGTCCAGGCGTTACAAGTGGACCCGTCAAGACTAGTGTTGAGCGAACATGCTCGACACTGCTCGGTACTCGCCCGAGCATCACGCTACTCGGGATGTTCGGCGAGCACCGAGCATTTCCGGGTTACTCGGGCGGGAGCTCGGGTCTCCGCCCTGCATGTTTGGCGCTCTTTACAGAGCCAATGAACATGCAGGGATTGCCAGCCAGTCACTGTAATGCCGCAGCCATGTTGTTTGTGGGCATTACAGTGATTGGCTGGCCGCACAGCGTCACCTCGAGTATTTAAAACCGGGCGCCGCCATCTTGGACACAGTCGCTCCGAATGTGGCACCCCAGGGGTCTGGTTTTCCACAGTAATGTAATGTTATGTCTGAGAGCAGGTGGGAGGTCCTTTGGTCAGGGATCCTGTGCATGCCACACCTCCTGCCCAGTCTTGGGAGGGGAAGAACTTCCCCTGTATAAACCCGGGGCTGAGGCAGGGTGAGTCAGACAAGTGGAGTAGAGACAAGAAGCAGCATAGGAAACAGCAGAGTTACAAGGAGTCAGGGGCTGGCAGCTGCAGAGCTCGCCCTGACTAAGAAGACTTCTTTCCGGACCCGGAGTCCGAGGCTGTGGGGACTAACTCCTACCCAGCAGCAGAATCCGTCAGGCAGGGGATTTCAGGTCCTCTGGCCCAGAAGCCCGAAGGCACGGTCACACGCGTGGGACCAGCACCGCCATCGTGGAGCGGAAGCCATTAGAAGGCCCCGAGTCACCGGCCATACGGGTGAGCACCACACGGTACACTCAGGGACGTGGGCTACTTACATCAGCTTCTAGCAAGGTAGCCAGAAGAGTACAGTCAGTTTGGGAGGCCTACAACTACGCCTGGCCAGGGGAGATCCCATCTGCTCAAGGACTGACCAGGCCCCGTTCGCTAGCAAGTACTCCGGGAGGGTCTATCGTTGTTACCAGTAAAGACCCTGAACTACACCGTACCGTCTCTGAGTGGTTCCTGCTACCCCCATCATCCACGTCGGCTGCCCTGAGACCATACCCCTCCCGTTGGGGGTTATACTATCACGCTGCATAATCCTACCATCGGCCTCAGCGGTCTGCCCCGCAGCAGCAGCTCCCTGGCTGCACTCAACGGGTGGCGTAGTCATCAACTATTTACTACTAGTAGACTGCCGTCCAGTTTGACTCCCTGGGCACGGACTGGGTCACCGCCACGAGACTACAACCCTCCACGGATCCGGCTCCGGGTAAGCTCCCGCGTGCGCACCGCAGCGCGACACAGGCCCAGGGGCGCGTCAACTTTGGCGTAGTCGGCAGGATTTCGTGCCCGCAACCACCGGGTACTGCGTGCCTGAAAAGCAAAGACTGTTCAAACTTACCAGTGGTGAAGATTCCCGCTATCCGTGGAGGTTTCCCGCCATCCGGCGCCATCTTCTACCTTCTTCCCGCCATCCGCGAAGTTTTCCCGCCATCCGGCGCCATCTTCGACCTTCTTCCCGCCATCCGTGGAGTTTTCCCGCCATTGGACGCCATCTTGAGGACGCCGCGCGGGAAGAAGAGGGGCGTGGACTCCGAAAGCGCGCGAGAACTGAAGCCCCGCCTCACGTCCGGACGTTGCGTAAGGTCCTGGAAGGAGCCCAGCAGACGCCGACGTCACAGGAGCGCGACGGAAGGTCCTCAACCCTGACGATCCACTGCGGAGCCGCGGCCTACGGAAGAGGATCATCGCAAGGTAGGCCACGGTCCACTAGGGGGGAGGAAGATGTCGGATACGGAGGAGAGCTTCACTGCCTCAACCCCCGCCAGCGCTACCGCTGCTGCAGTTATGCCCT
This sequence comes from Phyllobates terribilis, assembly GCF_046119375.1. Classification (NCBI taxonomy): domain Eukaryota; kingdom Metazoa; phylum Chordata; class Amphibia; order Anura; family Dendrobatidae; genus Phyllobates; species Phyllobates terribilis. The sequence goes on from NW_027362767.1 coordinate 60,799,994, forward strand.
TCACCATGCCCTATATCCCGGGAGCAACTTGGCTACCCCAGTACTCAGGGGAGTCACATACCCTGCATGACTTTAGAGAAAAGCTGGATAGCCTCTTCCAGGTGTACCCCCTCACAGAAGAGCAAAAAGTGAGCATCCTGGTGGCCCAACTAACAGGGGCAGCCAAAAGGGAAGTAAAATCCTGGCCACCTGGGAGGAAGACTGTCGCAGGGATACTAACCCGGCTGAAGGACACCTTTGATACCCGCACCTCAGCCGAGATTAAGCTTAGATTCTACGGGTGCAAGCAGCGAGCGCATGAGAGTATAAGGGACTATGCACTAAACCTACAAGAGGCCCTGAGGGCCATAAAGCAGACCGACCCTGATGGGGTGGGAAACGAGGACAGGCTGTTGACTGAACAATTTATAGAGGGTTTATATTGCAATGCCCACCGAACCCAGTTGCGGGCAATGGCCTTACAGGATCCCCATCTGGACTTTGCACAGTTCAAGGACAGAGCCATCCGGGTGCTCCGAGAACCGGCACCAGGTGGCGTTGTGACCCACAGACGCCCCACTACCACTTACTACCAGGAGGCGGCGCCCTTGTCAGCAGGGCCTGTGGGAGCTGATGCGCAGGCTTTGGACAATGACCCGGCTCCAGACCTACACCATCAGGTCCAAGAGCTAGCTAAGAGCGTTGCTGCGCTAACCCAAACTGTGCAGTCTTTACAGGTTTCCACCCCAGGGAAGATCCAGCTGGCATCCGGACCGGAGGACATCCCGTGGCGTCGACCAAGGAGGACCCCACCGGCCAGAGGAAGACCCAGTGACCGATACAGTGAGGACGGACGACCCATCTGCCGCCGCTGCAATCAACCCGGACATATGGCAAGGTACTGTTCTTTAAACGGGCACAACCTGGGGTAGAGGGCCAACCCCCAGGAAAAAGATCACCAGGCCCATCGAACTGGCGCGACAGATATGTGGGAGGACGTCCAGTCTTGCCTGTGGTACTGGATGGCATTCCCATGAGTGCCCTACTGGACACCGGGTCACAGGTCACCACCATCCCGTACGTGCTCTTCAAGCAGTACTGGAATGACTCGGATATTACCCGCTACCCCGACGACGACTTGAGTATCATCGCCAGCAATGGTCAGCCCGTGCCACAGATCGGATTTAAAGAGGTGACCATCAAAATTAGTAGAGTCGAACTGGCCGCACAGGGACTGATCATTGTAGATATTGATAAACATGAGAGTCACCCAAAAATAACTCTAGGAACTAATGTAATTGAAAATTGTCTTGCAGAGGTGATTTTCCTTTTACAGCAGGTTGCCAAGAATGCCAGCTCCGGCGAGCAGCGGGTGCTCCAGAAAGAGATCCGGGCACTGATGCAACGGCAACAAGTGGAACTCTCCGGCGGTGAGATTGGTAGCGTAAGAATGTGTGACCCTTTTCCTATTGCCATGCCCCCAAAAAGTGAAATGATGATTTGGTGCCGGGCAGCTATTGGTCTGAGAGGTAGAGATTACCAGGCAATGGTAGAACCAGTTTACTCAGACAGTAGGCCCACCATTTTGACAGCACGGGGGGTCGTCAATGTACGCCATGGGAGGGTGCCCGTTCGCATAATAAATATCGGGGAGAGGGAAGTGTACCTGCCCCGGTATGCCACGCTAGCCAAATTATATATCACTAATCAAAATTCTATACAATCTGTGGAACCCTTGCCTCCATCTCACCCGGAGGAAGGTAACGGCTCTAAGAAAGACATGGAGGACTGGTGTCAGCAACTACATCTGGGTACTGACTCCACTCCCTCACATCAGAAACAAGGAGTCTATCGGGTGGTTCAAGAGTATGAGAGAGTGTTTAGTAAACACCCGTTAGACTTCGGGCGAGTCAAGGGGGTAGAACATCGCATCCCCACGGGAGATCATCCTCCCATAAAAGAGAGGTATCGACCCATACCCCCTGCACATTACCAACACGCCAAGGGGATGCTTAGAGACATGAAGGAGGCTGGGGTAATCCGGGATAGTTGTAGCCCCTGGGCAGCCCCATTAGTTTTAGTCAAAAAGAAAGACAACACCATGAGGATGTGTGTAGATTACCGGAAAATCAACCGTATCACACACAAGGATGCGTACCCCTTACCAAGGATAGAGGAGTCATTGGCTGCTTTAAGATCTGCTAACTTCTTCTCTACCTTGGATCTCACTAGCGGGTACTGGCAGGTTCCTGTAGCAGAGGCGGACCGGGAGAAGACCGCATTCACCACCCCGATGGGACTTAGCGAGTTCACCTGCATGCCGTTCGGACTCTGCAACGCACCAGGAACCTTCCAACGCCTAATGGAGTGTTGTCTGGGCCACAGAAACTTCGAGACGGTCCTGTTGTACCTGGACGATGTCATCGTATATTCCAAGACGTATGAGGACCACCTGAAACACCTGGCGGAAGTGTTCGAGGCTCTGGCGAGTTACGGCCTAAAGGTGAAACCCTCCAAGTGTCACCTCCTGAAACCAAAGGTGCAGTACCTGGGACACGTAGTGAGCGCTGACGGAGTGGCTCCCGACCCTGATAAAATCACCGCAATTAAGGAATGGCCAAGCCCCTCCAGCGTAAAAGAAGTGCGGCAGTTCCTCGGGTTGGTAGGCTACTACCGAAGGTTTATTCCCGGTTTCACCAAAAAGGCAGCACCTATGCAGGACCTCCTGATAGGCCAGTCCCGGAAGGCCAAGAACCAGAAGCCGCCCTTCAAATGGGAAGAGCTGGAAGAAGAGTCCTTCCGCCAGCTGAAGATGGCCCTCACGGGGGACGAAATCCTGGCGTACCCGGATTATAGCCAGCCCTTTATCCTCTACACCGACGCCAGTAACATCGGGCTAGGAGCCGTACTGTCCCAGATCCAGCAGGGGAAGGAACGAGTAATCGCCTACGCCAGCCGAAAACTGCGACCCACCGAAAGGAACCCCGAGAATTACAGCTCATTTAAGTTAGAGTTCCTGGCCGTAGTATGGGCAATCACTGAGCGCTTTAAGCATTACCTCGCTTCTTCCCGGTTCACCGTGTACACGGATAACAACCCGCTGACACACCTGGACACGGCAAGACTCGGTGCCCTGGAGCAGAGGTGGATGGCCCGTCTGTCCAACTACGAGTTCACAATTAAATACCGGGCAGGACGCTCCAATACCAACGCGGACGCCCTGTCCAGGATGCCCAACCTGCCGGACGGAGGAGAAGATCCGGAGGGACTGGAAGAAGTTGAACTCCCTGCGTTCCACCGTCATGGGACTATTCAGTATTCCCACCGGGTAAGGAGTAAGCAGGCTGCTACGTTGAACCCCTTACCCCACTACAACTGGGCGGAAACGCAAGACAGCGACCCTGCCGTCCGACTGGTGAAGGAGATGCTGACTCGGCCGGAGGCTCGCCTTGAACCAGACGCTCCGGAGGAAGCCAAACAACTATGGGCAGAGAAGAGTCGACTGTTCCTTTACAAAGGGAAGTTGTGCCGCAGAATGATTAACTCCCGGACGCATGAATTACTCTGGCAAGTAGTGGTGCCACGAAGAGACGCAGCCATGGTGATGGAGGCATACCACGACGGAGCTGGACACTTTGGGTGGAAAAAGCTGGAGTTCCTGCTGCGCGAGCGGTTCCACTGGGTAGGCATGAGGGGAACCATCGAGAAGTGGTGCAGAGATTGTGGCCCGTGCAACCTGAGAAGGAAGGACCGAGCCAGCCAGAAGACTCCCCTGCAGTCCATCGTCACCCGGCAACCGTTGGAACTGGTAGCCTTGGATCATGTAAAACTGACCCCAAGCAGAAGTGGCTACGTCTACGCGTTAACCATCGTGGATCATTACTCCCGGTTCTTGGTTGTCGTACCCGTCAAGGACTTAACGGCTCAAACAGCAGCTAGAGCCTTCCAGCAGCACTTCTGCCGTCCACACGGGTACCCGGACCAAGTGCTGACGGACCAGGGACCTGCCTTTGAAGCGGAGGTCTTTCAGGAATTCTGCAATCTGTATGGCTGCCGGAAGATAAGGACGACACCCTACCATCCGCAGACTAATGGACTTTGTGAAAAAATGAACCAGGTGGTAATGGATCTTCTAAAAACGTTGCCCCTGGAAGAACGCAGTCTGTGGCCTGAAAAGTTGCCCGATCTGGTGGACCTATACAACCACATCCCGGTAGGTTCCACCAACTGTACCCCGGCTTACCTAATGAGGGCAAGACCTGGTAAGTTACCTGTTGACCTGGAAATGGGAGTCCTGACCCCCGAGGACACTTCACCAGAAACAGACTGGGACACAGAGAGGCAGCAGCAGTACCGGAGAGTACAGGAGAGCGTGGAGCGAAGTCTCTGTCAGGCTAGGGAAAGACAAGAGAAAACTTACAACCAGTATGCTCCCGCTGTTCCCCTGGTACCCGGAGAGCAGGTCTTGAAGAGGAAGAGACGGCTCCACAAGTTGGACGACCAGTGGGAGAAGGACCCGTACACCGTACTGCCCTCAAGCCACGAGAACCCGAAGGTCTGTACCATCAGTAAAGACGGAGGGGAAACCACAGCCATTGTATCCCGGGACCACCTGAAGAAGTGTCCCGAACAACTGAGGAACCCTGAAGAGGAACAAGAAGACCATCGACCCGTGGAAGAAAGGGAAGATATGGTTAGTACCGTGCTCGGGGACTTCCCTCAGTCTTGGACTCAAGTCAATGGTGCAGTTGTGGTACCCGTACTCACCTTCCTCCAACCATCATCCCAAGAACCTACGGAGCAACGGGTAGAGCTGGAAGAACAGCCGGTCCAGGAGGCAGAAGACTCCACACAAGCAGAACAGGAGAATCAACCCTCTGCTTATAGTGAGCCTGCCGTACCCCTAGTGAGACAAAGAGCCGGTAGACAGCTGCCCAGTTTACCCTTGACAGCTCCTACACCCTGTAGTTCAGGGCCAGACAGTCAGCTCCGTAGGTCCACTCGGGCCACTAGAGGCCAGTTACCCGCACGCTGGAGAATTTAAAGTGTATAAATTGTTTTATTTATGTTTTTCTGTGTCTTGTTGCTTGTGTATAATTTTGTGTTTCTAGTTATTTTTAGGAATCCTTGGTGGATTTACCGGGAATCCTTGTACATAGTTGGAGCGTAACCCAGGATGGACTAGAGACTGTTAAGGACTCGGGGTAGGACAGACCCCTACCTGGTTACGTCTCCCTGTGTTGGTGAAATGGACACCTTGCTCTCTTCAGAGACTGCACCCGGTTGCGGACACGCCGTAACCATCTTTATATGTTTTCTTATTGTATTATTAATGTTTTTGCCTTGTTATGTTTTTCTAAATGTGTTTAGTCCCGGAGTACTAAATTTCACTAGGGGGGAATGTGGCACCCCAGGGGTCTGGTTTTCCACAGTAATGTAATGTTATGTCTGAGAGCAGGTGGGAGGTCCTTTGGTCAGGGATCCTGTGCATGCCACACCTCCTGCCCAGTCTTGGGAGGGGAAGAACTTCCCCTGTATAAACCCGGGGCTGAGGCAGGGTGAGTCAGACAAGTGGAGTAGAGACAAGAAGCAGCATAGGAAACAGCAGAGTTACAAGGAGTCAGGGGCTGGCAGCTGCAGAGCTCGCCCTGACTAAGAAGACTTCTTTCCGGACCCGGAGTCCGAGGCTGTGGGGACTAACTCCTACCCAGCAGCAGAATCCGTCAGGCAGGGGATTTCAGGTCCTCTGGCCCAGAAGCCCGAAGGCACGGTCACACGCGTGGGACCAGCACCGCCATCATGGAGCGGAAGCCATTAGAAGGCCCCGAGTCACCGGCCATACGGGTGAGCACCACACGGTACACTCAGGGACGTGGGCTACTTACATCAGCTTCTAGCAAGGTAGCCAGAAGAGTACAGTCAGTTTGGGAGGCCTACAACTACGCCTGGCCAGGGGAGATCCCATCTGCTCAAGGACTGACCAGGCCCCGTTCGCTAGCAAGTACTCCGGGAGGGTCTATCGTTGTTACCAGTAAAGACCCTGAACTACACCGTACCGTCTCTGAGTGGTTCCTGCTACCCCCATCATCCACGTCGGCTGCCCTGAGACCATACCCCTCCCGTTGGGGGTTATACTATCACGCTGCATAATCCTACCATCGGCCTCAGCGGTCTGCCCCGCAGCAGCAGCTCCCTGGCTGCACTCAACGGGTGGCGTAGTCATCAACTATTTACTACTAGTAGACTGCCGTCCAGTTTGACTCCCTGGGCACGGACCGGGTCACCGCCACGAGACTACAACCCTCCACGGATCCGGCTCCGGGTAAGCTCCCGCGTGCGCACCGCAGCGCGACACAGGCCCAGGGGCGCGTCAGTAGGGACAGCGCTGCTGATTTAGGGAGAGATATATCCTGCAAAATAGTTAGTGTAGGGTCTGTAAAGGCTGCCAGATCAAACAAACAGTCCTTCTCAGGACTAATATCCATCCCAGGTATATCAGGCAGGCAGGCAGGCTGTATAGGAGATGCAGTGGTTATACCACCAAACGCTGCATTACAGTCCTGTGTGCTGCTCCTGTTGCTGAAATTGCTGGACTTAGCTCCAGGTCCCGGGGGCCAGGAAAAATCCTTTTTTTTAATCTAAATCCTCTTTTTTTTTTCCTCCTTCACAATGTACAAATACCCATCTTATTAACCTTTTGGTGCCCCCCCCCCCCCAAAAAAAAAAAGTGTGCCTCTGATTTTTCAGACACAAATATATCTGTTGAAAATAGTCTGGTGTAGGCCAGAGAAATAGAAGTGTGGTTTTGCAGTTCTATGTGCCATTTGTATCTAAAAAAACAGTTTGAGTGTGTCGCTCACTGTTCAGCCGCAAATATATATATATTTTAAAAAGCCTGGTATACACCAGTAAATTATTACTATGGTTTTGATGTTTCACGGTAAAACATCTCTGTTATCCTGTTTTTGGCATTTTTTGCTGTATAAAAATAATAAGTGTCTCCCTGATTTTTCAGACACAAATATATCTGTTGAAAATAGTCTGGTGTAGGCCAGAGAGACAGAAGTGTGCTTTTGCTGTTCCACGGTAAAAAATCTCTATTATCCTGCTTTTTGCATTTTTTGCTGTAAAAAAAAAAAAAAATAGTGTCTCCCTGATTTTTCAGACACAAATATATCTGTTGAAAATAGTCTGGTGTAGGCCCGAGAAATACAAGTGTGGTTTTGCAGTTCCACGGTACAAACCTCTGTATTATCCACTTTTGGGCCATTTGTATCTAAAAAAAACAGTTTGAGTGTGTCGCTCACTGTTCAGCCGCAAATATATATATATTTTAAAAAGCCTGGTATACACCAGTAAATTATTACTGTGGTTTTGATGTTCCACGGTAAAACATCTCTATTATCCTGTTTTTGGCATTTTTTGCTGTATAAAAATAATAATAGTGTCTCCCTGATTTTTCAGACACAAATATATCTGTTGAAAATAGTCTGGTGTAGGCCAGAGAGACAGAAGTGTGCTTTTGCTGTTCCACGGTAAAAAATCTCTATTATCCTGCTTTTTGCATTTTTTTGCTGTAAAAAAAAAATAAATAGTGTCTCCCTGATTTTTCAGACACAAATATATCTGTTGAAAATAGTCTGGTGTAGGCCCGAGAAATACAAGTGTGGTTTTGCAGTTCCACGGTACAAACCTCTGTATTATCCACTTTTGGGCCATTTGTATCTAAAAAAATAGTTTGAGTGTGTCGCTCACTGTTCAGCCGCAAATATATATATATTTTAAAAAGACTGGTATACACCAGTAAATTATTACTGTGGTTTTGATGTTCCATGGTAAAACATCTCTATTATCCTGTTTTTGGCATTTTTTGCTGTATAAAAATAATAATAGTGTCTCCCTGATTTTTCAGACACAAATATATCTGTTGAAAATAGTCTGGTGTAGGCCAGAGAGACAGAAGTGTGCTTTTGCTGTTCCACGGTAAAAAATCTCTATTATCCTGCTTTTTGCATTTTTTTGCTGTAAAAAAAAAATAAATAGTGTCTCCCTGATTTTTCAGACACAAATATATCTGTTGAAAATAGTCTGGTGTAGGCCCGAGAAATACAAGTGTGGTTTTGCAGTTCCACGGTACAAACCTCTGTATTATCCACTTTTGGGCCATTTGTATCTAAAAAAATAGTTTGAGTGTGTCGCTCACTGTTCAGCCACAAATATATATATATTTTAAAAAGACTGGTATACACCAGTAAATTATTACTGTGGTTTTGATGTTCCACGGTAAAACATCTCTATTATCCTGTTTTTGGCATTTTTTGCTGTATAAAAATAATAATAGTGTCTCCCTGATTTTTCAGACACAAATATATCTGTTGAAAATAGTCTGGTGTAGGCCAGAGAGACAGAAGTGTGCTTTTGCTGTTCCACGGTAAAAAATCTCTATTATCCTGCTTTTTGCATTTTTTGCTGTAAAAAAAAATAAATAGTGTCTCCCTGATTTTTCAGACACAAATATATCTGTTGAAAATAGTCTGGTGTAGGCCCGAGAAATACAAGTGTGGTTTTGCAGTTCCACGGTACAAACCTCTGTATTATCCACTTTTGGGCCATTTGTATCTAAAAAAAACAGTTTGAGTGTGTCGCTCACTGTTCAGCCGCAAATATATATATATTTTAAAAAGCCTGGTATACACCAGTAAATTATTACTGTGGTTTTGATGTTCCACGGTAAAACATCTCTATTATCCTGTTTTTGTCATTTTTTGCTGTATAAAAATAATAATAGTGTCTCCCTGATTTTTCAGACACAAATATATCTGTTGAAAATAGTCTGGTGTAGGACAGAGAGACAGAAGTGTGCTTTTGCTGTTCCACGGTAAAAAATCTCTATTATCCTGCTTTTTGCATTTTTTGCTGTAAAAAAAAAAAAAAATAGTGTCTCCCTGATTTTTCAGACACAAATATATCTGTTGAAAATAGTCTGGTGTAGGCCCGAGAAATACAAGTGTGGTTTTGCAGTTCCACGGTACAAACCTCTGTATTATCCACTTTTGGGCCATTTGTATCTAAAAAAAACAGTTTGAGTGTGTCGCTCACTGTTCAGCCGCAAATATATATATATTTTAAAAAGCCTGGTATACACCAGTAAATTATTACTGTGGTTTTGATGTTCCACGGTAAAACATCTCTATTATCCTGTTTTTGTCATTTTTTGCTGTATAAAAATAATAATAGTGTCTCCCTGATTTTTCAGACACAAATATATCTGTTGAAAATAGTCTGGTGTAGGCCAGAGAGACAGAAGTGTGCTTTTGCTGTTCCACGGTAAAAAATCTCTATTATCCTGCTTTTTGCATTTTTTGCTGTAAAAAAAAAAAAAATAGTGTCTCCCTGATTTTTCAGACACAAATATATCTGTTGAAAATAGTCTGGTGTAGGCCCGAGAAATACAAGTGTGGTTTTGCAGTTCCACGGTACAAACCTCTATATTATCCACTTTTGGGCCATTTGTATCTAAAAAAAACAGTTTGAGTGTGTCGCTCACTGTTCAGCCGCAAATATATATATATTTTAAAAAGCCTGGTATACACCAGTAAATTATTACTGTGGTTTTGATGTTCCACGGTAAAACATCTCTATTATCCTGTTTTTGGCATTTTTTGCTGTATAAAAATAATAATAGTGTCTCCCTGATTTTTCAGACACAAATATATCTGTTGAAAATAGTCTGGTGTAGGCCAGAGAGACAGAAGTGTGCTTTTGCTGTTCAACGGTAAAAAGTCTCTATTATCCTGCTTTTTGCATTTTTTGCTGTAAAAAAAAAAAAAATAGTGTCTCCCTGATTTTTCAGACACAAATATATCTGTTGAAAATAGTCTGGTGTAGGCCCGAGAAATACAAGTGTGGTTTTGCAGTTCCACGGTTCAAACCTCTATATTATCCACTTTTGGGCCATTTGTATCTAAAAAAAACAGTTTGAGTGTGTCGCTCACTGTTCAGCCGCAAATATATATATATTTTAAAAAGCCTGGTATACACCAGTAAATTATTACTGTGGTTTTGATGTTCCACGGTAAAACATCTCTATTATCCTGTTTTTGGCATTTTTTGCTGTATAAAAATAATAATAGTGTCTCCCTGATTTTTCAGACACAAATATATCTGTTGAAAATAGTCTAGTGTAGGCCAGAGAGACAGAAGTGTGCTTTTGCTGTTCCACGGTAAAAAATCTCTATTATCCTGCTTTTTGCATTTTTTGCTGTAAAAAAAAAAAAATAGTGTCTCCCTGATTTTTCAGACACAAATATATCTGTTGAAAATAGTCTGGTGTAGGCCCGAGAAATACAAGTGTGGTTTTGCAGTTCCACGGTACAAACTTCTGTATTATCCACTTTTGGGCCATTTGTATCTAAAAAAACAGTTTGAGTGTGTCGCTCACTGTTCAGCCGCAAATATATATATATTTTAAAAAGCCTGGTATACACCAGTAAATTATAACTGTGGTTTTGCTGTTCCACGGTAAAAAATCTCTATTATTCAGGTTTTGGTAGTTTTTTCCGTAAAAAAAAACAGTAGTGTCTCCTGACTGTTGTGACACAAAAATATATCTGTTGAAAATAGTCTTGTGTAGGCCCGACATCCCAGTGTGGTTTCGCAGTTCCACGGGTCAAATCGCTGTACTATCCAGTTTTGGGCCTTTGGTATCTAAAAAAAAAGCAGTTTGAGTGTGTCGCTCACTGTTCAGCCGCAAATATCTCTATTTAAAAAAGTGTGGTATACCCCAGTAAACAATAACTGTGGTTTTCCTCTTCCACGGTTCTAATCTACTCTTTATTACCCTTTTTCCATTGATAGTGCAAGTGTAAGCTATTTTACTTCATTTACAATGGGCAAGGCGCATGGCAAGGGACGTGGAAGTGGACGTTCTGGTGATGGTTCGTGCAGAGGACGGGGCCGTGGCCAAGGTGAAAATGTGCCACAACCAACAGCCACGTCTTCTCGCTGCCACTTCTTGACCGAATTACTAGGGAAGCACAGAACAACACCAGTATTGAGAACTGATCAGTGTGAACAGGTTATTAATTGGATAACAGACAATACTTCCAGTTACCTGGGCACCACCACCTCCGGTCTGTCTTTCACACGGTCAACTCTTAGTAGCCGTGAGTCTCGACCGCATACTCCTCCTCACCGTGATGCTCCTTCCTCCCACCATGCAGAGTGTCGTCAGACAGCAAGTGATCCCACACTTGGACACTCTGAAGAGCTGTTCACTGGTCCATTTCCATATTTGGGCCCCTCGCCTGATACGCTTGAAGTGGTGGAAGAGGAGATCCCATGTTGCGATGCCCAAATATTTGAACAGCCACGGCCACAGGAAGTCGACGTTGGCAATCTGTCACAAGAGGTGGACGATGACGAGACACAATTGCCAGGAAGTGAGGAGGAGGATCATGGTGCGCAAGTGGAAGAGGAGGAGGTGGTGGATGATCTAGTAACTGACCCAACGTGGAAGGAGGACATGCAGAGTGAGGCCAGCAGCACACAGGGGGAGGGAGGCAGAGTACCCCAACAGGCAGGAAGAAGCAGTGTGGTGGCTGCAGACAGAAGGCAGGCAACCGTTCCCCGTAACACCAACACGAGGGACGTTGCCAGTACAAGCGGTAGGTCTTCCAGAGTCTGGAATTTTTTTAAAGACTCTGCTGATAACCCCAAAAAGGCCATATGTTCCACCTGCCATGCCAGGTGGAACAAAACGACCAGCCTGACCACCACCAGCATGATCAGGCACATGGCAGAAAAGCACCCGACTTTGTGGGGCGAAACCCAGGGTCCACGACCAGTGTCAGCGGGTGTCACCACTGCTTCTTTCACTGTTGTGCGTGCAATAGAACCCCCTGTTGTGTGTGCAAGGCAATCCCCTGTCCATACTGTATGTAAAGATGCCCCCTCCTCTCAGTCTTCACTTGTTATGGCAGTTTCTCAAGAAACAGCATCAACGTCCACGTCCACGTCCCACCGCAGCGTTCAATTGTCCATATCCCAGACCTATGAACGAAAGCGGAAATTCGCAGCTAACGCCCCACAGGCCACAGTCCTAAATTTGCACATTTCACGACTGCTTGCATTGGAAATGCTGCCTTTTAGGCTGGTGGAGACGGAATCCTTCTGCAATCTTATGGCGGTGGCCGTCCCTCGGTACTCGGTCCCCAGCCGACACTATTTTGCCCGGTGTGCCATCCCCGCATTACACAAGCACGTGTCCCAAAGCATCTGCCGTGCCCTCAACAACGCAGTTACTGGGAGAGTCCACCTGACAACGGACACGTGGACAAGTGCTTGTGGCCAGGGACGGTACATCTCTCTGACGGCACACTGGATAAACATAGTGGAAGCCGGGACCCAGTCAGACCTTGGGACGGAACACATCCTCCCCACACCGAGGATAGCGGGCCCTATGTCAGTCAGAGTTGCCCCCACAGTGTACAGCTCCTGCGCATCCTCCTCCTCCTCCTCCTCCTCCTCATGTTCAGCCTCCATCTCAGATATCACCACATCAGTTACAAGCTGGAAGCATTGCAGTACTGCCTCCGCCAAGCGGCAACAGGCTGTGCTGAAACTCATAAGCTTAGGTGATAAACCTCACACTGCTTGTGAGTTGTGGACAGCTGTGAAAGAGCAGGCAGATCTGTGGCTGAGACCGCTGAACCTACATCCCGGCATGGTCGTGTGTGACAATGGCCGTAACCTGGTGGCGGCTCTGAGGCGAGGTGAGATCACACACGTACCATGCCTGGCTCATGTGCTTAACCTCGTGGTTCAGCGGTTTCTTAAATCGTACCCCGAGTTGCCAGATCTGCTCGTGAAAGTACGCCGCCTGTCAGCTCATTTTCGCAAGTCGGCTACAGCTTCCGCCGCCCTTGCTGTGTTGCAGCAGCGTTTGCAGCTTCCGGCACACCGACTGGTGTGTGATGTCCCCACACGTTGGAACTCTACCCTCCACATGTTGCAAAGGATTTGTGAGCAGAAGAGAGCAGTTGTGGAGTACCAGCTGCAACAAGGCCGTCGATATTCAGGTCAGACTCCACACATAAGACCTCAGGAGTGGACCTGGATGTATGACATATGTACCATCCTGACAAACTTTGAGGAGGCCACCAAGATGGTGAGTGGCGATGACGCCATCATTAGTGTCAGCATCCCACTTGTCTGTCTTTTTCAACGCTCTCTGCAGAGAATTAAAGAGGAGGCATTGCAGCCAGAGTATGATGAGATGGATCAAGAAGCCGTAGCGGGCGATTACACACAGCCCAGCCTCATCTCATCCCAACGTGCATTGGGGGACAATGAGGGAGAGGAGGAGGAGGAGGAGGAGGAAGAACAGGAGCTGCTATCATGCGTTGTAGACGGTAGTACCTGTACAAGTGTCATACCGTCGGTTCAGCGTGGGTGGCCTGAGGACAGGGGGGAGGAGGAAGAGGAGGAGGAGGAGGAGAGCATGGTCAGTCGTCATCTTGGTGAGCACACGGAAATCTTGCCCGTTACCAGTCTGGCACGCATGGCTGACTTTATGTTATGCAGCCTTAACCGTGACCCTCGCGTTGTCAAAATGTTGGGTGACAGTCATTACTGGTTGGTGACACTTGTAGACCCCCGCTACAAGGAGAACTTTCACTCTCTTATTCCTGAGGTGGAGAGGTCTACAAAAATGGGGCAATACCAGAAGGCCCTTGCTGCAGAACTCTTAAAAAAATTCCCATCTGAACACGCTAGCGGCAGAGGTCACAGTTCGTTGCCCAACCAAGGAGTACAGGCGAGAGAGATGCAACTCCAATCCAGCAGAGGCAGGGGAACACTGTCAACGTTCTGGGACAGTTTTCTGACACCCGCCCAGCTTACAGGCCCTGAGGCGCGGGGTACTCTCACAAGGAGTGGAAAGTTTCAAAAGATGGTGAGGGAGTACCTTGCCGATCGTACCAGCGTCCTCCGTGATTCCTCTGTGCCTTTTAATTATTGGGTATCCAAGCTGGACACTTGGAATGAACTCGCTCTGTACGCCTTGGAGGTCCTGGCCTGCCCTGCCGCTAGCGTGTTATCGGAGCGTGTTTTTAGTGCCGCTGGGGGAATTATAACTGATAAGCGCACTCGCCTGTCAACTGACAATGCTGACCCTTATCAAAATGAACAAGGGCTGGATTGGGCCAGACTTCTCATCACCACCAAATGACAGCAGAGTAACATAAAGTCAAATCCACTGTGTTATTTCGGGAGGTGTATTCACATGCACCGCTTCACACCCACACATGGGTATACGCTTCCTCGTTTCGGCTGTTTAATCTTCTTCTCCTTATCCTCAGCCTCCACCACCACTATACCACCAGGGTGCCAGCATTGCAAGTTCCTCCGTCCTAATTTTTGGCAGCTTTTGCTGGGAAAGCATAAGCAAATACTATGGGAGACCCACTCCACAATAATGGGACTTATGTTTGTAATATGCTGTACTGCATGGCTCTTGTAAGGGGCAATGCAAGTTGCTCCGTCCTAATTTTTGGCAGCTTTTGCTGGGAAAGCATAAGCAAATACTATGGGAGACCCACTCCCCAATAATGGGACTTATGTTTGTAATATGCTGTACTGCATGGCTCTTGTAAGGGGCATTGCAAGTTGCTCCGTCCTAATTTTTGGCAGCTTTTGCTTGCAAGGCATAAGCAAATACTATGGGACACGCACTCCCCAATAATGGGACTTATGTTTGTAATATGCTGTACTGCATGTGACGCGCCCCCTGGGCCGTGTGTACACGTGTGTGGGATACCCGGTGCCGGGTCTCTGGGGTCTGTAGTCTCCGTGGCGGTGACCCGGTCCCGTGGCTCAGGCTGGTCAAACCAGTGCCAATCTTTCTTAGGTTTTGAGGTTAATTGTCCGACTGCGCCACCCGTGGATTGCGGTCAGGGAGTACCACCGCTGCGAGGCAGACCGCTGAGGCTGGTGTTGTGTGCGCAGCATAAAATGGGATAACTCCCCTCGGGAGGAGTATAGCCTCAGGGCAGTGAGTGTGGATGATGGGGGTGATGGTGCACGAGCGCAGCAGGAATGACTCAGAGTCTTTGCAGTGCAGTTCAGGGTCTTTACTGATGATTATAAGGTAGACCCTCCCGGGAGTACTGGCTAGCATAAGAGGCCTGGTCAGTTTGTGAGCAAGCAGGAGTTCCCCTGGCCAGGTGGAGTTGTAGGCCTCCCCGTCTGTCTGCACTCTTCCTGGCTACCTTGCTGTAAGCGGGTAGAAGTAGCCCACGTCCCTGAGTGTACCGTGTAGTGCTCACCCGTATGGCTGGTGACTTGGGGCCTTCTGTTAGCCTCCGCTCCACGACGGCGGTGCTGGTCCCTTGCTTGTGACTGAGCCTCCGGGCTTCTATGGCCAGAGGACCTGAAATCCCCTGCCGGCTGGTTTCTGCTGCTGGATATATAAGTCCTCACAGCTTCGGACTCCTGTGTCCGGTTCCTATTGTCTTCTGCCAGGGCGAGCTCTGCTCAGCTTCCAGCCCCTCGTCTTTAGCTCCTAGCTCCTACAGAGCTCCTTGCTGTTACTTTCCCTTGCTCTCACTCTGACTCTGACTGTTCTCTGTTCTCTGACTCACTCAACTCCACCCCAGATCCAGTTTATAAGGGCAGAATTCTCCCCTCCCAGGACTGGGGCAGGAGGATGTTGCATGTTTAAGGGATCCTGACCAGGAAACCTCCCACTTGCTCTCCGACGTAATCTCTATTACTGTGGTGACCAGACCCCTGGGGTGCCACACATGGCTCTTGTAAGGGGCATTGCAGTACCTCATAATTTTTGGAAAGCATTCCATTCACTGCTTAGGCCAACAGTGCACAGGAGACCCAGTTGCTATAAATGGAAAAAAAGGTTTAGTTAACGCCCTCTGACCTCCATGTCATTTCCAAGGAGGCCCTTAGAAAAAGCCGGTACCTCTGGCGAAACGCGCGTCGGGACGTTCATGTCCTGTACATTCATATGCCAGCCTGTAATCTTGTATTCCCTTTCCTACCCACCCACTATGTCCCCGTCTGGTAACTCAGTATAGCGTCTCACTGAATTGGATTATCACACTGACCGCGTGCATACCACGTGTACGCGGCCAGCGTGTGAGACTGCTTGCCGGTGTTAGGAGTGAGCGTGCAGCTACAACTTTAGCTGCCGCTGATATAACATTGCCCACTCCTAGCACCGTGATGGAGATTGAGGAGTGACAGTGCAGCCTTGCATATAGCTGCTTTGATAGATCACTGTTTACTCCTCATACCGCTGCGGGGCTTGATATTAGGGGTGCAGCATACCGTCAGCAACGGGGACGATACACCCCCACAATATATTTTGGGTTGAATCTTGCGGGGATTCCGCTTCATTCATTTGTGGGGTCACTTATAATATAAGAGTGACCCATACTAATATGTGACAGAAGAAAACCTTATAATAGTTATAACTGTTACATCCACTATTATCCACAAAGAATACTGTATAATTAATTTTTCTGAATCAGAATGTAGCGGTGACCCACAATGATTTCTCATAGTTACTCATGCAGAGTAAACAGGGAAATATACATTTAAAAGGGACAGCACAATATAATTCCCCACCTCCAACTTTGAGGGACATAGGTGGTGGATCTGTATAATTTATCTGGCTGTGACATATAATACAGGACTTATAGGGTCAGAATTTATAAATTAATATCGACCCCATATGCATCCACTTGGATGTATGTAAGAATTTGATTTTACAATTAAACATCAGTATTTTAATTGAATCCATATTAAAAGTTATATTTTATATTTATTCACACTCTTTTTTCCCCCTTCTCCCTTTCCTTATGATTTATGATCTATTTTGGTGATGTTCACCAGTGTGAATATTGTCCAATAAATCGGACTTTACTGAGCATTTCCAAGGAGCATTGGAGTGCCTCGAAATTTTTGGTAGGCATTGCACTCACTGTATGCCCTATAACTGTGTAGCCGAACCGCTCCTTTTGTTACAGAAACATATCCTACAAGACATATCTGGTTGACTGGCCTGATATTGATGTGAATGGTCCCTGTTCCTCCTGCTCTTTCTCCTTTGCCACTACCTCATCCATCATTTATCACCTGAAGCTTTGTTTTAACGGGAGTCATAGAACTTGGATAGTAGCAGGAAAATATCCAGCAATCCTCGGAGGAGGTAGGATATGCGCCAAAACGCTGACCTCCTCAGGCCTAGCCGCTACTACATACATGCGCTTGCATTACAACAAAACAAAGCAGATGCTAACTTCTATCATCCTCATCATGCTCCTCACCTTGGCACTCTCAACTCCCCTGATGGAGAAGCCAGGGCCCACCGGAGGAGTCTGATAGTCCGGTGGGCTCGGCCAATGCTGCCCTAAAGCAGGCCAGGCTAAGAAAAGTGTGGGAAAGGTTACCGGTACAAATAGGGGTGGCTGGGGACCGAGTATGGACACCCGGCCACCTCCTGGAGGCTGGGGAGCAAGCGGGGACACCCGGCCACCAGGCGGCTGGGGACTGAGTATGGATACCAGGCCGCCGACACAGCCATGGCGTGGTGGCCAGATTCCGCCTCCACATGCCTAAAAGGCCCAATTTAAAGTGCAAGCAAGCAAGCAGTATGGTATTGCAGCCTGGGGGTGGGTGGGTGGCAGGCTGCATACTTGCGCTTGCATTGCAAGGAATGGGAGAGGTACAATTGAACACTGCCCTGGGACAAGGACTTGAATGGGGATAGTTGCAAGTCTGCAATGACAGGTGCAAGGTGGGAGGCATCTTCGCATGTACCATGAACAGGGGTTTGGCATGCACACACTACAGCGGAATAGGCTCTCCTTCCCACTAAATGCACTGGGGAGGGCACAGGTAATGTTTTGGTATACGTGCTTAATCTTATGTATAAGGCACACCAGGACAAATAGGGGCGGCTGGGGACTGAGTATGGATACCTCGCTGCCGAAGCAGCCATGAGGTAGTGGCCAGCTTCGGCCTCCTCTAAACTAAAAGGCCCCATTTCAAGTGCAAGCTAGCAGTATGAATTGCAGTCTGGGGGTGGGTGGGTGGCAGGCTGCACACTTACATTTGCATTAAAAGAAAACATAGCAGATGCTAACTTCTGTCATCATCATCATGCTCCTCACCTTGGCACTCTCAACTCCACCGATGGAGAAGTCAGGGCCCACCGGAGGAGTCTGGTTCTCTGGTGGGCTCGTCCAATGCTGCCTAAAGCAGGCCGGGCTAAGAAAAGTGTGTGGGGGATGTTCCAAGGAGAAATGGGGGCGGCTGGGGACCGTTTATGGACACCCGACTGCCCCCAGGCGGCTGGGGACCGTGTGGACACTCGGCCGCGGGGCGGCTGGGGACTGAGTATGGACACCCGGCCGCCGGGCGGCTGGGGACTGAGTATGGATTCCAGGCCGCCAACACAGCCATGACGTGGTGGCCAGATTCCGCCTCCACATGCCTAAAAGGCCCAATTTCAAGTTCAAGCAAGCAAGCAGTATGGTATTGCAGCCTGGGGGTGGGTGGGTGGCAGGCTGCATACTTGCGCTTGTATTGCAAGGAATGGGGGAGGTACAATTGAACACTGCCCTGGGACTAGAACTTGCATGGGGATAGTTGCAAGTCTGCATCTTCTGATGCGGCAAGGATCACTTATGATGGGCACACTTTTAGACAGTGACCTGGGAGTCAGAGATGCTTCCAGGGGTCTTCCCCATGCTGTTCCCATGTCTTTTCAGCACTTTATGCATGTGTCACAGAGCACATGGCCAGATAAGGTTGTAAAATGTTAAAATGACATTTCCCGGTGAATGCATTTGTCATAGTTGAAAGCAATACAAAAGTGCAAAAACGCATAAAAAATGCTACTTGTGAACATAGCCGAAGGTGTGGAGGAGTATTTTTGTTTTTGGTCATTTATTTTAACTTATACACAAGTCTTTTCCCTGGAAAGGATGTTACTTAACATATTTCACAGGAAAAAAGTTTCACTTTCGTTTTATTGTGAGCCTGTAAAAGTGGCTTAATACCTCTGACCACTTTGTTGACAGCAGTGACCTGGGGGTCAGAAATGCTTCCTGGGGCGATCCCCATGCTGTCCCCATGTCATTTGAGCACTGTCACTATCGTTTTGGGCACTTGTTAGGCTTTTGAAAGACTGCCGGGGGTGCCACCGCAAAAATGCTCGAGTCTCCCATAGACTAACATTGGGCTCGTTGCTCGGGTCGGGCACCCGAGTATCACGGCGAGCTCGGCCCGAGCTTCGAGCACCCGAGCATTTTAGTGCTCGCTCAACACTAGTCAAGACCCATCGAGTTGGCTTCAAGTCCGGAGGATGTCCCGTGGCGTCGACAGAGGAGGACCCCGTTGTTCCGAGGGAGGCCCACAGACCGCTACGCGGAGGATGGACAGTCCATTTGCCGTCGATGCAACCAGCCCGGACACATTTCCAGGTACTGTAATTTAAACGGGTCCAACCTAGGGCAGAGGGCCAACGCCCAGGCATAAGATCACCAGGCCCTTACAATTGGCGTAATAAGTACGTTGGGGGGCGCCCGGTTTTACCCGTGGTGCTGGACGGTATCCCCATGAGCGCCTTGCTGGATACCGGGTCGCAAGTAACTACTATCCCTTATGTACTTTTTAAGCAGTATTGGACTGATGCTGATATAACATGGTATACAGACAGTGACTTGAGCATCATCGCCAGTAATGGCTTGCCCGTGCCGCAGATGGGGTTCAAGGAGATGACCATTAAGATTGGTAAAGTTGAACTGCCGGCACAGGGAGTGATTATTGTGGACATTGACCATCGTGAAAGTCACCCTAAAATAACTGTGGGTACTAACGTGATTGAAAATTGTCTTTCAGAGGTAATTGTAATTCTACAACAGGTAGCGGTGAATGCTAGTTCCAGCCAACAGAGAGTCCTCAACAAAGAGATAAAGGCTCTGATGAGACGGCAGCAGGTAGAACTGTCTGGTGGTGAGATCAGCAGCGTAAGAATGAGTGATCCATTCCCCATTTCCATGCCTCCCAAAAGTGAAATGATGATCTGGTGTCGGACTGCAATCGGGTTGAGAGGCAGAGACTACCAAGCCATGGTAGAACCCGTGTACTCAGACAGCAGGCCCACCATTTTGACAGCCCGGGGGTTGTTGATGTCCGTCATGGGAGGGTGCCCATTCGCATTCTCAACATTGGGGAGAGGGAGGTACACTTACCCAGGTACGCTACACTTGCCAAACTGTTTGCTGTTGAACACAAAGCTATCAGGGCCGTGGAGCCTTTGCCTCCATCTCAACAGGCGGAGGGTAATGGCTCCCAGAAACAAAAGGAGGACTGGTGCCAGAAACTCCATGTGGGTGCTGACTCCACTCCCCTGCACCAAAAACAAGGAGTCTACCGGGTGGTTCAGGAGTACGAAAGAATCTTTAGTAAGCACCCGCTGGACTTCGGACGAGTAAAGGGAGTAGAACACCACATCCCCACGGGGAGCCACCCACCAATAAAAGAGAGGCACAGAGCTGTACCCCCTGCACATTATCAGAACGCAAAGAGCATGCTGAGAGAAATGAAAGAAGCTGGGGTCATTAGAGATAGCTGTAGCCCCTGGGCAGCCCCCTTGGTTCTGGTAAAAAAGAAAGACGGCACCATGAGAATGTGCGTGGACTATAGACAAATCAACCGTATCACCCACAAAGACGCATATCCGCTGCCTAGAATAGAGGAGTCTTTAGCCGCACTAAAATCAGCTAACTTCTTTTCTACTTTGGACCTTACTAGCGGGTACTGGCAGGTTCCTGTGGCAGAGGCTGACAAGGAGAAGACCGCCTTCACCACCTCGATGGGATTAAGTGAATTTAACTGCATGCCCTTCGGGCTCTGCAACACACCAGGGACCTTCCAGCGGCTGATGGAATGCTGTCTAGGGCACCGAGACTTTGAGACGGTCCTACTTTACCTGGACGTCGTGATCGTCTATTCGAAGACCTACGAAGACCATCTAAAACACCTGGCAGAGGTGTTCGAAACCCTGGCAGGCTATGGCCTGAAGGTGAAACCATCAAAGTGTCACTTGTTGAAACCGAAGGTCCAGTACCTAGGGCACGTGGTAAGTGCAAAAGGAGTAGCCCCCGACCCTGACAAGGTCACAGTAATCAAGAGCTGGCCAAGCCCCTCAAACATCAAAGAAGTGAGGCAGTTCCTCGGGTTGGTAGGCTACTACCGAAGGTTCATCCTCGGGTTCACTAAGATGGCAGCTCGAATGCACGACCTCCTGATAGGTCAATCCAAATCCAGAAGTCAAAAGCCACCCTTCAAGTGGGACAATCCGGAAGAGGAGTCCTTCCGCCAGTTGAAGATGGCCCTCACGGGGGATGAGATCCTGGCCTACCCCGATTATGGCCAGCCTTTTATCCTCCACACAGACGCCAGTAATGTGGGGCTGGGAGCCGTGCTGTCACAAAACCAACAGGGCAGAGAAAGGGTGATCGCATATGCCAGCCGGAAGCTGGGGCCCACTGAAAGAAACCCGGAGAATTACAGCTCCTTTAAGCTAGAATTCTTGGCTGTAGTGTGGGCCGTCACAGAACGGTTTAAGCATTACCTGGCCTCCGCAAAGTTCACCTTGTACATGGACAACAACCCGTTGACACACCTGGACATTGCAAGATTAGGTACCCTAGAGCAGCGGTGGATGGCGCGAAACCGCGAATTATGACTTCACGATCAAGTACCGGGCAGGCAGAACCAATGCCAACGCTGACGCCCTATCAAGAATGCCTCACTCACCTGACGGAGGCGAAGACCCAGAAGAGCTGGAGGAGGTAGAACTCCCTGCGTTTCACCGGTATGGAGCCACTCAATACTCCCACCGCGTGAAGGAGGAAGACTTAACAACCATCATGATCAATCTCCTACCTCACCACAGCTGGGCAGAGACCCAAGATAGTGACCCTGCAATCTGCATTGTGAAAGACCTGCTGACCCGAGAAGATGCCCGTCTAGATCCGGATGCTCCAGAGGAAGCCAAGCAGCTATGGAAAGAGAAGAGCAGGCTGTTCCTCTATGAAGGTAAGCTGTGCAGAAGACTCGTCAACCACCGGACGCACGAGCTGACCTGGCAAGTCGTGGTCCCAAGGCGAGATGCAGCTATGGTCCTGGAGGCTTACCATGACAGAGCGGGGCACTTCGGCTGGAAGAAACTGGAGTTCCTGCTAAGAGGACGGTTCTTCTGGATCGGCATGAGAGGGGCTGTAGAGAAGTGGTGCAGAGACTGTGGCCCTTGTAATCTAAGGAGGAAGGACCGCACCAGCCAGAAGACGCCCTTGAGGCCCATCGTCACCAAGCAGCCTCTTGAGCTAGTAGCTCTGGACCACGTCAAATTGGCTCCAAGCCGGTCAGGATACGTTTATGCCCTGACAATTGTGGACCACTATTCCCGATTTCCAGTGGTGGTCCCTGTAAAAGACTTGACAGCTCAAACGGCGGCCAGAGCCTTCCAGCAATACTTCTGCCGCCCACACGGGTATCCGGAACAAGTCCTGACAGACTAGGGTCCAGCGTCCAAGGCTGAAATCTTCCAAGAGTTCTGCAACCTCTATGGCTGTAAGAAGATTCGGACAACGCCTTACCACCCACAAACCAACGGGATGTTTGAGAAAATGAACAATATAGTCATTGATCTCCTGAAGACGTTGCCCCTGGAGGAACGCAGCCTGCGGCCAGAAAAACTGCCGGACCTGATAGACTTATACAACCATATCCCGGTGAATGCTACAAACTGCACCCCTGCTTACCTGATGCGAGCCAGACCAGGTAAGCTGCCCATAGACCTGGAGATGTGGGTCCTAATACCCCAGGACACCTCCCCAGATGCGGACTGGGATACGGAAAAGCGACTGCAGTACAAGAAGGTACAGGAGAGTGTGGAGAAGAGCCTGGCCCAGGTGAGAGAAAGGCAAGAGAGACTCTTCAACCAACACGCCCCTGCTGGTCCCCTAGAACCTGGTGAGCAGGTCCTGAAGCAAAAGAGAAGGCTACACAATCTGGACGACCAGTGGGAAAGGGAACCCTACACCGTACTGCAGTCTGATCACGACAACCCGAAGGTGTGCGTGATCACCAAGGATGGAGGAGAAACCACTAGTACCGTCTCCAGAGACCACCTAAAAAGGTGCCCCGAGCAACTACAGAGTGCAGAAGAGGATCAAAGTGACCTTGAACCCGTAGAGGACAAGGAAGAGATGATCAACACAGTTCTTGGGGAATTCCCTCAGTCCTAGACTCGAATAAACGATGCCATAGTGGTACCCGTCCTGCATTTCCTTCAACCAACTCAGCAACAACCTACACCAGAGCAGGAAGGTGAAGAAGAGCAAGCAGCCCCAGAGGCAGAAGAGCCTGTACCAGCAGCCCAGGAGAGTCAACCCTCTGCTGGCAAAGGACCCGCAGTCAGCTGCCTGCTCTGCCAGTAAGTCTAGCCAGTGACTGCACCCCGAGCGCTAGTGAGAAAAGCCAGGTTAGACCACCACCAGACAGTGGGTTATGTAGGTCAACCCGAAGCACTAAGGGGAAAACACCCGCTCGCTGGAAAGTGTAGAGTGTAATAGCAAATGTAACTATCCTGTAAAATGTTGAATTGTGTAAAATATAATTGCATGACCAGTAACTACGCGTTTTCTCAGTTTCTTTCAGTTAAAACATGGACTAACAGGTTATGAACTGTGAGTAACCGAGACTTTCCTGTAAATATGTTTGGAGCTTAACCAACGGAATGAACAAGGACTGTCAAGGACTTGGGGCTACGGCAGACCCCCCACCTGGTTAGAGCTCCCCATTGTTGTTGGTGAAATGGACACCTGGTCACAGGCCACACTGTGACCTTAAGAACTCAACCTGTGCGTCATTCCTAATAATGTTTTTATGGTCATGCATATTACTCTTGTTTCTTGTTTAGTCCCGGAGTACTAAGTTTTACTAGGGGGGAATGTGTCACCCTGGCCTGGATGCCACAAATGTATAATAAAGCTGTGTCTGAGAGCAAGGGGGAGGTTCTCTGGTCAGGGACCATTAGCATGCAGCACCACCTGTCCCAGGTCAGTAGGGGGAGCAGGCTGCCCCTATAAAAGCTGGAACTGGGGGCAGGGTTAGGGAGAACTGGATGACCTGTGTCTGAAGAAACAGGTCTCCCAGAGCAGGGACAGACAGTTGTGTTGCAGCCTAAGAGGCCGTGTGGCAGTAGGAGAGCCACGAGCCAGGGACAAGAGGCGAAGCGAGCCTGTCCTGGCAGATAGAGAAACTAATCTACCAGACTTTGGTGTCTGAGGCTGTGAGGATTCCAAGTCCTACAGCAAATAACCAGTCTGCAGGGGATTGTATGTCCCTTGGCCTAAGAAGCCCGGAGGTTCCGCCACAGCAGAAGGGACCAGCAAAGCGGTACCAGGCCGGGAGTAGAAAGGGACCCAAGTTGCAAGCCATACGGGCGAGAAGACACGGCGAGCTCAGGAACGTGGGCTATTACACCATGAGGAGGGAAATAGCCAGAAAGAGCGCAGAGAGCACGGTAGGCCTACACCCTCACCCTGACCAGGAGGGCTTCTCACTTGTTCTCAGACATTCAGGCCCCCTCCTAGCCGGGACTGTTTTTGGGTCGTTTCACCTGTTCTAATAAAGACCCTGAACTGTTTAGAGGCCTCCGTTTCCTGGCTATTGCGATCGGAATCATCCCCTCCATCATCCACTTACACTGCCCTGGGGCTACACTCTTCCCGTGGGGAGTTATCCTACCCCTGTGCTGCACACTAACACCAGCCTCAGCGGTCTGCCTAGCAGCGGCGGCTATCCCTGACCGCAATCCACGGGTGGCGTAGTCGGACATTCAAAACATTGATAAATAGACTGCCACCATTTGGTCTGACCACCCTGAGCCACGGGATCGGGTTGCCACTACTACCCCCAGCATCGTATAGAAGGCCCGGTCTCGAGTACCCCACGGCCCAGGGGGCGAGTCACACAGCACATGCGGATTATCATTGGGAAACATGGCAGACATCTTAACAAGCTATTTTAATGCGTTTCCGCGGCAGAAATGCCACCATGGATACGCATTAAATCTGCATCGTGGGCACACAGCCTAAATGGTTCCAAAAGGTCTTTTGTCCCAAATGAGACCAATACTATGGAAGAATTGTTATAGTTGGGGTCCTTTTGGAGATTTTGCAATGGATCCCTTGAGCTTCAAGCTAACCCCACTGCCTTGGTGTCCACCAAATACCATCTTTTCACCATGTGTTAATCCTTTGGCAAGGGAAGGGTAGAATAGTGGATGAACACAACATTTATGCCCAGAAAGATGAGAAACTGGATCTCTTTGTGAGGACATGTATTAAACTGGTCCATTTAGGACGTGTCCAGGATCCAGTCAGAATGTGGCAGGTTGGTTGATTAAAAAAAACAATGTTATTGATTTTTTAATTGTTTTGTATACAAAAAATAAACCATTATTCATTAGTTTGATGGATATGTTGAAAATTTTTATAACTTTTCGAAAAGTTGCCAATGATGAATTTGGCAAAAAAAATATCTGGATAAGCGCTGTTTCAGGTGTCTGTAATGTCGGATCTCAATACACGGGCTGGCTGCGCATCTCCTGACCCGATCGTGACATATATTTCTATGAAGCTGTCATGCTCGGGTCAGGAGATATTCAGCCACCACGTGCATTGCTGTCCGACTTCGGACCGATTATCACGGACACCTGAAACGGCCCTTATCCAGATTTGAATTTTTTTTTTTGCTAAATTAATCATTTGCAACTTTTCGAAAAGTCATGAAAACATTTTGGGCAGTTGTACTCTGCCACCTTTTGTGGAGTAAAAAAAATCTGTCTAATTTTCTTTGTCTTACAACGTTTTAAAAGATTGTTTCACTTTTTAAAAAAAAAGCACTAAAAAAAAAGTCAAACAAAAAATAAGAGTATCTTTTATATTGCAGATATTTCACCAACCCGTGTCTGCTGTGTTGAAAAATTTGGTGCAAAAAAACAACAACGAATTCCATGCGACAAAAAAAGAAAAGTAAAAAAAAATATGCAAATGATAAATCCGCTCATATGGGTTTTGTATCTGCAGGACCCCAAATGATCTCAGAGGGGGTAGGATTTTTAACAACCTCTGATGAAATGTGCAGTGGAGGTTGCTCCAAAAAACCCAAGAGGGGCTTTAATTCTTTGGTCTGACAGAAGAGGACTGCTGTCTCTTATAGGCCAGAAAGTTCAAGGTACAGACTCCATCTAGAGAACTCGGTACAACACGACGTACTAAGTGAATGCAGCAATATTCTGGAATGCACTAGTTGATTTCACTGGCTATCCGCAAGGTGTCATCTTATGCTAAGTTCTATTCAATAAATATACCACTCACGTAATGTGGAGATTGAGTGCAAAATATTAATCAGTCTTTTTTTTCTCTTTATTTCCATGTGTAGAGTCTCAGGAATAATCAGGCAAAGGACTTTTAAACTGCTTTGCAATTTATGAAGCAGTTGGAGCATGATGCATTAGTAATACCAAAGTGTAGCAAGCACATGTGAGGATTAATTGCAACATTATTATTTTATAGCTTTAATACAAGGGAGCATGGGGGGTGAGTGACGGAAGAGGGGAGCAAGCCAAACCTTAGGATATTGAATTTTAATGCATATAATTATAAGAATCCAGCCCCTTATTCCTCTAATTGGAAGTTCTTCCTGACATTCAGTCAAGGACAGTGAGAGGCATCGTGTGCGATCAATGTATTTCTGCTTGTAATAGAAGAAATGAGCATACTGTACTGTATGTAGAGGATGGGGTCACTACTGAAAGATGGTCTCGTTCTGGTTCTTATTCACCTCATTCGCACCTCCTTCTCCTCCTTTCCCAGTCTTGTGCTCACCTCCATAGCTTTCTATCTCTTTGGCCAGATTTGTGAATTGATCCCGAGGTTGGTTGGGGTCTCCACTTCCTGGCTCTGGTGCTGGTATCAGGGAACTCTGCACCACCAGCCATTCTGTCACATCAGTAACGGCAGACGGCATGGCATTGGGCCGAAGGTTATATAATGGGGGCAATGGGACTGAATGGAAAACCTGAATTCATTGATTGACACATGTCCCAATACTTTTGTCAAAATAATATGCTAAAGGTTGATGGATATGAAAAATAGATTTTCGACACATAAGGATAATATTTTAAAAATATGTAAATATTATATTAACATTTCAGTAATTACAATTGTTACCAGCCAGAGGATAATGAACTCCTTTAATTATAGACCCCCTAATGATATAAAAGAGATGTGACGGAATACATCAATGAAATGGAAATCTCTAAAAAAAAAAAATTAAAAATGCGCGTTATCCTTAGGAGGGAACATCTAGAGAAGATGTTCAAAGAGAATTGGAGATTTCACAAATAGGTGGCAATTAAATTAGCCAATAATTATATATTGTTTCATGATCCGGGTCAAAGTGAATAGAGCTGCAATGATCTTAGTGCATTGTGTGTGTTCATCTTGGTCTCGTATATACTATAAGGCAGAAGTTGGACAGGCAGACAGTAGTAGGTTGATGATTATTGAGAATTATGTGAACTGTATATGTTTGCAAGAATTTACATTATCTAGAGTATTTAGCAAACATATGCATCATATATATAATGTGTGTGTGTGTGTGTGTGTGTGTGTGTGTGTGTGTGTGTGTGTGTGTGTGTGTGTGTGTGTGCAATTATGTATATGTACTATATATATTATCATGTTGCCTTATTTTTGCATTCTTTACTTTGCAGGACCTGCTTTTTCAGACATATTTGCTTGTGGCACTGCAGGTTCAGAGTCCAGTGAGAGTTTCCAAAGAACCTTCCAACCTCCCTTCCATTCCTTCCCTTCCTTTCCTTCCCTTCCCTTTCCTTCCCTTTCCTTCCCTTTCCTTCCCTTTCCTTCCCGTTCCTTCCCTTTCCTTCCCTTTCCTTTCCTTCCCTTTCCTTTCCTTCCCTCTCTTCACTTCCTTTTCCCTCCCTTTCACTCCCTTTCCTTCCCTTCCCTTTCCTTCCCTTTCCTTCCCTTTCCTTTCCTTTCCTTCCCGTTCCTTCCCTTTCCTTTCCTTCCCTTTCCTTTCCTTCCCTCTCTTCACTTCCCTTTCCCTCCCTTTCACTCCCTTTTCTTTCATTTCCTTCCCTTCCCTTCCCTTTCCTATCCTTTCCTTCAGTCCCTTCCTTTCCTTTCCTACCCTTCCCTTCCTTTCCTTTCCTACCCTTCCCTTCCCTTCCTTTCCTTTCCTTTTCTTTCCTACACTTCCCTTCCTTTCCTTTCTCCCCTTACTTCCTCCTTTGTCCCATTTAAGCTGCCTGCCTCTTAATTCTCTGGCTCCTGGAGGATCTTACCCCCAAAGATCTACCATTAATGGTCTATCCCTTGTGCTATCCCTCTGCCCTCCATTACTCTGCTCGACATCTCACTTGTATCCACATGGTTGGTGAACACTGGTGCTCTTCACTCCCATGTACATGGTCTCCTGGCTCTTTAAACAGGCCTTTGTATGCACTCTCACTCCAGCCAGTCATCTTGCAGACCCTTCCTCCGATGCCTGAGCAAAAAAAGTCCTTTTAGGTTCTTGTTCCATGCAAATGTAGTAATTTTCTTCTAAATCTATGGGCATTAGACCCTGTTTCCTGACCACGTCAATCCAATATACTGCCTGATGTGAACTTTGATTGTTTACCAATATGCCCTGACCTCAGCCATCTTCTGCAATGGTACTGTTTGATTGTTTATCCTTAGGACCTCTCATCAATATCAAATTGGCGGAGGTCTGACACTCGGCACACCCCTTCCACCAATCTGCTGTTCACACAGTGCAAAAAGCTGGAACAGCACAGCGCCATACACTCTGTGTGTGTCCGTTCTTGGGTACAGCAGTTCGGCTCTCATTCACTTCAATAGCAACTGAGCTGCAGCAACCATAGAATGACCTCTACACAGTGTACAGAGCTGTGCAATTTCAGCTATATACACTGTGTACATGCAGTTGATCAATGTGGGAGTCGGATATTGGACCTCCATCAATCTACAGACATGGACAAATTTGTTGGTACTATTTTGTTAAAGTAAGAAAAACCCACAAAGGTCACTAAAATAATTTGAAGCTGACAAAAGTAATTTTTAATGTAAATTTACTGAATATCAACTAAAGAAAATCAGGCCTTGCTTTTGAATTCTGGTTCAACCAGAAAACTAAAAAATGAAAACTATTAAAAATGACCTGGACAAAAATGATTTTCTAGGAACACTTGGAAAAGATTAGAAATAATTTGACCATTGGGACATGTTAAGCAAAGGTGTATCCTGTAATTAGCATCACAGGAGTCTACAAACTTGTAATCAATCTGCCTATTTAAAGGGTGAAAAGTAGTCATTGTGCTGTTTGGTATCATGGTGTGCACCACACTGAACATGGAGCAGAAGCCATTATGGGTTTTAATTACTTTTACAGAAGGGTACCAACATTTATGTACATATAAAAGTCTGAGTCCTGGTATCATGATTCCACCCCTCAGAGTCTCTGGGACGCAGTTACTGACTGCTCAGCCATCCAATCTAGTACAGGTGTAAGGTGCGCAGAGCAGTAGTCCTGGGCAAGGGGCTGCTGTGTTCCCACACCCTGGCACTCCACAAGTAGATAATGTCCCGTTTCCATTGAGGTGTGTGTATACGTGATAAGACTCACAGATCGGCTTGAAGCCTTTGCTGACTCCTCCATTCTGAATCCAGGATCAGTCACAAATTGCACAGGAGACACTTGATCCTTTTCAAACAAATGAACTTTATCGAACCGTCCAAATTTCAACTCTTTCACAGCACAGTACGATGTTACAGTCATGTCTTTTTCAGCCTGAGTTATCACTTTCTGGTCTGGCACCCCTGGCTCCTGGAATACTCTATCCCGTTACACAGCTCTCATGGGTCAAAACCCACCTTTCTAACACAGTTCCCTGTTGGGCTTTCCCTTCTGGAAGGTGAATAAGGCACGCTCCTCTGTATCTAATTTGGGCGTAGGCCCCAGGCGACCTGGGAAGGTCCGCTAAAGTTAGTGGTGGACATCTGAAAGCTGCCCCAAGAGCTCATAATTTTCTGTGCTTCTAAGCCCTCTGGCCTTGGACTTCACTAATCACTCTTTCATCTAATCTCATCTCCCCTAAAGCAGGAAGTGTCCTCTCTTTTAACCAAGCCTTGCCCCTCTCAAATTGAGGCAGCTTCCTAACTCTTTAACTGTTCCTATGCTATACTTGCCTATTTCCTGGTTCTATCTCCACTGCACTTCCCATTTCTATCTATATCTAACACTCTATCCTATCTATATACCTACAGTGGTGGCCAAAAGTATTGGCACCCCTGCAATTCTGTCAGATAATACTCAGTTTTTTCCTGAAAATGATTGCAATCACAAATTTTTTGGTATTATTATCTTCATTTAATTTGTCTTCAATGAAAAAACACAAAAAGAATTGTCCTAAAGCCAAATTGGATATAATTCCACACCAAACCTAAAAAAGGGGGTGGACAAAAGTATTGTCACTGTTTGAAAAATCATGTGATGCTTCTCTAATTTGTGTAATTAACAGCACCTGTAACTTACCTGTGGCACCTAACAGGTGTTGGCAATAACTAAATCACACTTGCAGCCAGTTAACATGGATTAAAGTTGACTCAACCTCTGTCCTGTGTCCTTGTGTGTACAACATTGAGCATGGAGAAAAGAAAGAAGACCAAAGAACTGTCTGAGGACTTGAGAAACCAAATTGAGAGGAAGCATGAGCAATCTCAAGGCTACAAGTCCATCACCAAAGACCTGAATGTTCCTGTGTCTTCCGTGCACAGTGTCATCAAGAAGTTTAAAGCCCATGGCACTGTGGCTAACCTCCCTAGATGTGGACGGAAAAGAAAAATTGACGAGAGATTTCAACGCAAGATTGTGCGGATGGTGGATAAAGAACCTCGACTAACATCCAAACAAGTTCAAGCCGCCCTGCAGTCCGAGGGTACAACAGTGTCAACCCGTACTATCCGTCGGCGTCTGAATGAAAAGGGACTGTATGGTAGGATATTCAGGAAGACCCCACTTCTTACCCCGAGACATAAAAAAGCCAGGCTGGAGTTTGCCAAAACTTACCTGAGAAAGCCTAAAACGTTTTGGAAGAATGTTCTCTGGTCAGATGAGACAAAAGTAGAGCTTTTTGGGGAAAAGCATCAACATAGAGTGTACAGGAAAAAAAAGAGGCATTCAAAGAAAAGAACACGGTCCCTACAGTCAAACATGGTGGAGGTTCCCTGATGTTTTGGGGTTGCTTTGCTGCCTCTGCCACTGGACTGCTTGACCGTGTGCATGGCATTATGAAGTCTGAAGACTACCAACAAATTTTGCAGCATAATGTAGGGCCCAGTGTGAGAAAGCTGGGTCTCCCTCAGAGGTCAAGGGTCTTCCAGCAGGACAATGACCCAAAACACACTTCCAAAAGCACTATAAAATGGTTTTAGAGAAAGCACTGGAGACTTCTAAGGTGGCCAGCAATGAGTCCAGACCTGAATCCCATAGAACACCTGTGGAGAGATCTCAAAATGGTAGTTTTGAGAAGACACCTTTCAAATATCAGGGACCTGGAGCAGTTTGCCAAAGAAGAATGGTCTACAATTCCAGCAGAGCATTGTAAGAAACTCATTGATGGTTACCGGAAGCGGTTGTTCGCAGTTATTTTGGCTAAAGGTTGTGCAACCAAGTATTAGGCTGAGGGTGCCAATACTTTTGTCCGGCCCTTTTTTGGAGTTTTGTGTGAAATGATCTATGATTTGATTTTTGCTTCATTCTCTTTTGTGTTTATTCCTTGCAAGCAAATTAAATGAAGATAATAATACCAAAGAATTTGTGATTGCAATCATTTTCAGGAAGAAACTGAGTATTATCTGACAGAATTGCAGGGGTGCCAATACTTTTGGCCACCACTGTATGTCCTAATATCTTATCCTTATACTCTCCCTATGCTTAATACATTTGAGTCATCCACATAGTAAATACTTATAGTATGCACAATATTATAGGATGTTATGTCATTCACATTATTAAACATAGACCATTCACATTAGTGCTCGTGTTATTTTCTGCACCTGATATACACAAAAAGAGCATCCGTTTTATTAGGAAAGGAAGAAGAGCATGTTATCCCGGACACAGTCTTACACGGGGGCATGCTGAAGTTGTTGGTGTTTTGACTGACAGCTTGGCCATTCAATCTGAGACTGGGAAGTGCTGGCTGTCTCCAGGTGTTCCCTGTCCCAGGTGATTGTCCGGCTACTTAGCTGCGCTGTTAATCCCAGACGTCTGCCAGACATATGACGCGCCCCCTGGGCCGTGGGGAGACCCGGAGCCGGGCCTTGTAGATGCTGGGGGTTGTAGTCACCGTGGCGGCGACCTGGTCCGTGACCCAGGGCGGTCAAACCAGTGGCAGTCTATGTGTATAGGTTATATAGTCCGACTACGCCACCTGTGGATTGCGGTTATGAAGAACCGCCGCTGCGGAGCGGTCCACTGAAGCTGGTGGTATGTGCAGCAAGTGTAGTATAACTCCCCACAGGAAGAGTGTAGCTTCAGGGCAGCGCAGGTGAATGATGGTGGTTGTGCGGAGCGTCCCAGTGCAGTGAGTGCTGGCGCGGTAAGAAGCACGGAGACAAGATGATGCAGTCCCAAGGTCTTTACTCACGGTTATCAGTTTCCAAGTTACACTGCAGATCATAACTTCCCACGTCGTGCTGTGCGTGCTCAGTGAGGGGCTCAGTCAACCCTCAGGTATCTCCAGAGCACTTTTCAGGACCCCGTTCTGTGTACCTTTCTCTGGCCTCTCTCTTTGTACCTCACACCTAGCGGCACCTCTGTCCAGTGTCCTCGGGCCTTGGCGGGCGACGTGTGTTCCGTCCCCTGGCCCTATGTGGCTACCTTCCTGATGGCTGGTGTGGGCGGCCTGCTGTACTTAAAGTGCTGCAGCCTCTGGTTCCCAGTTGAGCCCTGTAGTCTCTGCTTGCTGAGGGATCCGGTTCCCTTTCTTCTGGCCTGACCCCCATACCTCCTGGCAGCGGCGGGCGTACAGGTGGCAGCTGCACGGCCCGTACCCCTGGGGTCCCTTCAGTTCCTCTCCTGGAGCCTTCCTGCTCCATCTTTCCTCTCCTTCCTCCTTCAGGCTCAGGCCTCTTGACTAGGCCTGCCTGTGGAGCAGAGCCCGTACAGAGCCTCTGCTCCTTGTCACTTCTCCTCTACTCACTAATCAACTCCAAACAACCACCCTGGACCAAAATGGTTCCTTACTTTTATACCTCCTACTCCAGTGCTCCCAGGATCTACGTCCTCCACCCATCCACTACCTAGTTCCCCCTCTCTAGGTGGTTCCTCCCCACTCCAGCCAGGGATCAGGGACAGTTGTGCTTCCCCACAGGAGCATTGTCGCCCTGTCCCCCGGAAATGTGGTGTAGTGAATGTAGTGTTAGGGTCCTGAGCCATACTCCTTCCTTACCTGAGACTGAGATACCACACCTCTGGGTGAGATGCAATACCTCTGTGGCGACCGAGCCCTCAGGGGCGCCACACATACATTCAGCTTTTGTGTGTTTTTTCTATCTGTGCCTTGTTTATTGATCTCTCACTGCCTGACCTTGGATCTCGGTCTGATCATCTGTCTGTTTAACCCCTTTGTTCTGATTATATCCTCCTGGTATTTTGACCTCGAACCGTTTCCTGACTACGCCTTTGTCTCTTCCCTCTATTTATGATGAACCCTCCTGGCTTTTGACCTCGAACTCCTTGACTATCCCGACTCACGGCTTGTCCATGAGAAGTGACTCAGCGTCACACCTGGAAAACTCCTTTAATGAATCCCACAAACGCTGATCCCATGTCTTAAGTGGGTCTACATCTTCTAGTGAGGCTTCCTGTCATCCTTTTAATCCTATACAAAAAAATATAAAATGCTCCTGAAACACAGACCTACCCTTTACACTATGTGAATCAATTCAGTGGTAATAAGTGCAATGCTATAAAAATAATCCAGCCCTAATTTAGCCAAAATTCGCATCTTTATAGTGAATCTATTCTGTATATTTGACTATTGCTCCTATTTTTCCCTCCCTTATGTGTTATATTACTATTTTGCAGCATGAACATCGGGATGTTGGCAGTCCTGTCCGATGCAATTACTACCGGGCAATCTGTGTCATTACTATTATCATTAGCACCTCGTTAGTGATATTACCACCATCTACGGTTTGTTTACCGCAGGACAATCGCTGGGATGGATTATTTGTAGGCTACAAATTATAGTAACATAACCACATTAGGCAAAAGTGTGATTATGGAAAATAGGAAGAAGATACATTGTTGTTAATATACCAGAATTAATTAAAAGTATCCATAAATGTAGCCTGATGCAATAGGGCAACGCAAGGCATTGGGTTGAGTCCAGCCATAGAGTTGTATGGATTCCCCAGGAGTCTTCTACTATAGGTCTGGTGGGTCATTTGGCTTCAGATACAAATGATTATGACCCAGTCTGTAAATCTAACTCAAATATGCCTGCAGGCAGCGCTATAATAATGGTGCTGCTCCTCTGAGTCTATTGGGAAGATTATCCTAGTAGGGAAAACTCTGCAGAAGTCAACTGGTTAAAGGTAGAAACTACTACACTCCCCTAAAGTCTACAACTCATTTTGAAAGCAAAAATTAAAAATGTTTCTGCCAAATTCTATAGGGGTCCAAAATTTAGCAGTGACCCCACCCACTGCCACTGATGATCCAGGATGACTAGCGGCAAGCAGCAGCTGATGACAAACTCATGGGGAATGCTGCACTCTGCAGTGACGGAGATGACAGTGGCTGAGAAAGACAGTGCTGACTTGTGTGCACTGCACATGTCCGGCTCTGCTCTCACACAACGCTCCACCTCTCCTCTCACTTGTGATTTTGCGAGAGGAAAGGCAGACATTTGCTGCAAGAGCTGTCCAAAAATTTTTTAAAAACCCTGTCAAAAAACAACAAACCAAGGGATGTATGGGTAGTGGAAGAGTAAGGGATTGAAGTAAGGACAAGAATTAGGGTTTGGACTAGGGTAATGGTTGGGGTTAAAATAATTGCTAGGATTGGGGCTAGGGTAGTCATTGAGGTGAGGGTAAAAGGTTGGGGTTAATTATGGTCAGAGTTGGGGCTAGGGTAATGGTTAGGGTTAGGGCTGAGGTAATAGTTTCGGTTGTAACTAAGATAATAGTTGGGGCTAGAGTAATGGTTAGGGTTGGGCTAAAGTAATAGGGTTGGAGCTAGGGTAATAGTTTTTGTTGGAGCTTAGATAATGGTTGTAGCTAGTGTAATGGTTACAGTTTAAGCTAGGGTACTGGTTGCGGATAGAGTAATGGTTAGGGTTGGAGCTAGGTTAATGGTTGGGCTAGGGTAATGTTGGGGGGTGGCGCTATGGTAATTTGGAGCTAGGTTAATGGTTGGGGTTAGAATAATTGTTAGGGTTGGAGCTAGGGTAATGGTTAGCTGGTTAAGGTTGTTGCTAAGGATAATGGTTGGGGCTAGGTTAATGGGGGTTGGCGCTAGGGTAATGTTTAGGGTTGGAGCCAGCTAAATGGTTGGGGATAGAATAATGGTTAGGGTTGGGGCTAAGGTAATGGTTAGAGCTCGAATAATAATAAAAAAAAAAAAATTAAAAAAGTAAAAAAAAGTTATAATGTATAACTTTTATTTATTTTATTTTTTTTATGTGTGATTTCAGCAAAAAGCAGGAAAAACTGGAGTGCCAATGTACAAACTATGATTACATCAATATTTTCTCAAAATACAACATGTGCTTAGGGAATAAGAGGTTCAATACTGGACTGGTGGAAGAGACTTGGGGAGTGCTAACGGTCCACGGGTAAGGTAGGCGCAAAAAATGTGTCCTGCCCCAGGCGCTGGCAGTCCTCACCGTGCCACTGACTGTCAGCTTCTTCTGTGGCAGTGGCCTTTGGGTCATCTAAGGCGTTACTACTCTGGTGCCATACCTTTATGGTATCAAGAATCCTCCTATAGAGGAAGGGGCAATAGCTAGAGTTGGGTCATGATAGAAGTAAAGTTACGCTTTAGTACATATTTGCTCTCAGTATCGGAATATAAAATTTGCATGAACAATCCAACTTTTTTTTTCGCATTTTCATAATTATAATTGAAAACTAAAGTCGTTTGACTAAAAAAAAAAAATCCGGCTTGAGGCTGAAAATTAAAAAGAATTATCAGTCCAGGAGGGCTGTTTCATTATGCATGCATATTGCTAGGCGTCTTTAAATATTAACACGATGTGTTTATGCACTTCTAACCTAAGATATTCACAAAAGTGTGAAAAACCCAGACGGCAATGCAAGCCAGAAAGCGGTGCGTCAGGACTGTACAAGTCCTATGTCTCCTTTCTGATGAAATATTGGATTGTTAGTGCTCGGTGAAGCTCAATAATGTAACAAGTCTCGCAATTATATGAAATGATATTGAATATATTTATGATTGCAGACAATGATTCATAATTTATTACATTCGGTGAGATTACCTTAATTGAGGAGGGAAGAATCATCAACAGATGTTGAATTTATAACGTGAGCTGCTTGCTGCAATAGTTTTGGATGTTTCAGTAAATACATTCACTGTGGCCAATTGGATCTTTTAAATGGGTCTTATCCACCTTTTCGGGCCTTTGTTTTAAACTTGTATGTATTTTGTCTTAAAAATTATTTTTGCAATTGGGTTTCATGTTGCACCACTTGCATTCTAGAGCCTGTGTTGCACTGCCTATTGCTGACTGTAGAATGAGTTAACTAAGAATCGGTCAGTGAGCTTGTTATAACTGTCTGTCTGGGAGTTTGTAACTCTAAGCTGTCGTTTTCTGAGCTCTTCTCAGCCGATTTATGACAACAAATTTGCAGGGAAACAAAAATCTTGTAAAAGCCAAACTGTGCAAAATTTGCAAACTTTTTAACGAAATCCCTTTGCAAAAATGTGTAGCCTCAAATATATGCATTCAAAGAGGACATGTCATTTGCTAAAAAAATTGTGTTAAATGCCTTGCATAAATTTCTGATTCTGCATCTCTTTTCCATTTTGGGCTGGGTTGCTCCATTGCAGAGATATTCACCTTTGTTGCTTATGGAGCGCAGTATGTGAAATCTCTGCTTGCAGACCTAGTAGACGTTTCCTCAGAGTCTTCTCTTGAGGCGTGCACTTTCCCCTTCCTCTCCCAGATGTTGTCTAAACAGGCAATTAAATTGCAGCAGAATGACTTACAAGTAGTCGATCGGGGGCCAGTAATCTATTGCAATTATCCAGTATAAATGTAGCATTACTCGCCTCTCCCAGATCCAGCACTGGGTGACGTGTCCCTCTCCTCCTGCTAACAGGTTCCTCTGCTCCTTCATGCATTGATTGCTGGGAAATGCCAACGCACTTCTGAGACATCATTCTCTTGGGCCTAATAGTCCTCCTCAGGCAGCGGGACACCACCTGAGTTTTCAGGTAGTAAGTGTCCACCCTGCTGTCCTGCACCATTACATCATTGTGCAACTCTGCCACATTGAAGTCTACTGCTGACTCAGTGGTCAGAAACTGAAGTAGCAAAGCTGAGTCTACTCTGCTGCATCGCTCTGTCAGCTCTGCTACACTGGTTCCTCACCACTGAGTCAAATCTGCTACATCTGTGTCAGCGCTGTTACACTGAACTTTGTTGCTGACCCCCAAAGCCTCTTTGCTGAGTCAAATCTGAACTCTGTTGCTTACATTGAACTTAGTAGTTTATCAGGGGCTTACATAGAAATCATGGGAACCCATAGCAGAAGCTCTAATTTGGCCTCCCCTCTAATGTTACCGTGTACGGAACATACCTCTGCGATCCCCTGCTGTAATGTCTGTATTGTCTTTTGCTTCCTCCCCTGCCTGGGAGCTGTGGTATGTTCCATGTAAGGTCAGACACAGACAATTTTAAAATGAACTTTTGTTCGTGGGAAAACCCCTTTAATATTTGGCTGGGTCACAGAAGAGCATATCTCACAACTTTGCAGCCCTTACAAAGTAATTTTCCTACTATTGAAGCTCCTTCATTGCCCCCATAAAGTATGATGCCAACAATCGTGTCCCCCCGAAACACAG
This sequence comes from Phyllobates terribilis, assembly GCF_046119375.1. Taxonomy (NCBI): domain Eukaryota; kingdom Metazoa; phylum Chordata; class Amphibia; order Anura; family Dendrobatidae; genus Phyllobates; species Phyllobates terribilis. Next base: position 60,838,259 of record NW_027362767.1, read on the forward strand.
TATGATACCCCCACAGTGAATTCTTCCACAGTACCCTTCTCACACACTGCATGATGACCCTACTTTACCCCCCTCTTCCTCAACCCCCCATTCATCGGCAAAGTATGGCGATCCCAACACAGTATGATTCCCCAAGTGTCATCGTCACACAGCCCTCCATACAGTATAATGGCCCCACACCCCTCCATTCAGTATAATGGCCCCCAACACAACCATCCACACTATATAATGGCCCCCACTAGCCCTATAAACAGTATAATGGCCCCCGCCCAGCACTCCAAACAGCATATTGGCCCCTATGCAGCCCTCTACACAGTTTGATGGACCCCACAAAAACCTTCACACTGTATAATGCTTGCATACAGTATAATGCTCCCCTACATAGACCTGCAAACAGTATAATGGTCCTCCCACATAGCCCTCCAAATAGTATTATGGCCCCACATAGCCCTCCACATAGTATAATAGCCCCACATAGTCCTCCATACAGTATAATGGCCCCACATAGTGCTCCATACAGTATAATGAGCCCCACATAGCCCTCCACATAGCATAATGGGCCCACATAGTCCTCCATACAGTATAATGGGCCCCATATAGTCCTCCATACAGTATAATGGGCCCCACATAGTCCTCCATACAGTATAATGGGCCCCACATAGTCCTCCACACAGTATAATGGGCCCACATAGTCCACCATACAGTATAATGGGCCCCACATAGTCCTCCACACAGTATAATGGGCCCACATAGTCCACCATACAGTATAATGGGCCCCACATAGTCCTCCATACAGTATAATGGGCCCCACATAGTCCTTCGTACGGTGTAATGGGCCCCACATAGTCCTCCATACAGTATTCTGAGCCCCACATAGTCCTCCATACCGTATTATGGGCACCATATTGTTCTCCATACAGTATTATGGGCCACACATTAAAAATAAATGAATACTCACCTCTCCTCGCTCCCCGCTGCTCCGGTCTCTGCAGCGCATCTTCTGACCCTCTGCATTGCTCAGCACAGATGGTGCATTATAAAGATGTCATCGCGCCCTCTGCGTTAAGTCATTATAGAGCTCAGACGCAGAGGGGGAATTATGGAAGAGGGAGCGTCAGCTGAAGGGTGGGGCAGTGTTGCAGCGCTTTACAATTCAGACACATTATGGGCACTGTGCCCATTGGGGCTCACAATCGAAATTCCCTATCAGTATGTCTTTGGAGTGTGGGAGGAAACCGGAGAACCCGGAGGAAATTCACACAAACACGGGGAGAACATACAGACTCCTTGCAGATGTTGCCCTTGGTGGGATTAAGCATCTAGGTCGTTGTTTATTTATTTTGCATAAATGTACTATTGTACATGTAAATATATAACAATTACTTGTTTTTTTTAAAGGAAATGTCATCCTCCTCACCATCCAGCAGGTTGTAATTTATCTCACTAAATATTTAGAAACTCCCCTGAAAGTTGTGATGAATAACGTAGCAAGTGGAGACAAAAAAAGAAAGGAAGACGGGATATGAAGCTGCAGTTTTCTTGCTTCATGCTGTGAGAGGGTAGAGGAGCTGCACCATGAAGAGTCTACCTACACAGGAGTATATACAAAAGTGTTAGTCCTTGGAGCATACAGACTCATTGGCATGATGCAACACTATTTCTAGGAGGAATCTATATATTGGGATTTTTTTTGTGCAAGTGTAGAGCAGGTGACTGGGATAGACAGAGCTGCCAGCATATGGGAAGCTGCAGAGCATCAGGTCAGAGGCGGATAATTGACCAATTGCTAGTGGACTGGACATCCGTTCTCCACTCCTCAGTCAAGACCATCAGCAGGTATCATCATTGGGCCCAGTATTGTCACTCACTGTTGATCTAAGCTTGTGCCTTTAAAAACTGTAACCTACAAGCATTGCGCCTAGGACTGTAACCACTAAGTTTGGAGCAAAGTTAATTTTTCATAGGCAGGGCTAAGCTCCCCACCTTCTCATTACCTTTCCTCACCTGCCTTCTGTAACGGGTCTGGGAGGCGGAACCTCTGAGCTACTATACAAGGGGGCGGTCCTTGTAAGGGAGCGGGTGGCGACCAGGGAAGACGGGCAGGCAGTCACAGCAGGTGACCGGGACAGTCTCTGAGTGAACGGGCTGGAGGTCACGGCAAGTGACCGGGGCAGTCTCTGGATGAACGGGCAGGAGGTCACGGCAAGTGACCGGGGCAGTCTCTGGATGAACGGGCAGGAGGTCACGGCAAGTGACCGGGGCAGTCTCTGGGTAAAGGGTTGGTACGACCTGTGTCGGCTGATGGTAGACGTGAGCTACCAGGTGAGCAGGCGAGAGTCTCTGGATAAACGGGTGGTCACAGCATGTGACAGCGGAGCCTCCAGGAAGACCAACAGACAGGCGGCAGATGAGTGCTCCCAGGTGAGCGGGCAGAAGTCTCTGGACAGGCGGGTGGTCACAGCATGTGACGGCGGAGCCTCCAGGTAGGCTAGCAGACAGGCAGCAGATGAGCGCTCCCAGGTGAGCGGGCAGGAGTCTCTGTACAGGCAGGTGGTCACAGCACGTGACGGCGGAGCCTCCAGGTAGGCTAGCAGGCAGGTAGCAGATGTGCGCTCCCAGGTGAGCGGGCAGGAGTCACTGGACAGGCAGGTGGTCACAGCACGTGACGGCGGAGCCTCCAGGTAGGCTAGCAGGCAGGTAGCAGATGTGCGCTCCCAGGTGAGCGGGCAAGCTGGTCCATAGACAGACTGACAGGAGTTGGAAGGCAGACCGTCGGACTTCAGGCAAGCAGGCAGGTAGCTGATGTGCGCTCCCAGGTGAGCGGGCAAGCTGGTCCTTAGACAGACTGACAGGAGTTGGAAGGCAGACCGTCGGACCTCAGGCTAGCAGAATATCAGGCAGGAATAAGACAGCAAGCTGGCAGGAATCTGGCAGGTAACTGGCAACGGGACCTGAGGGCTGAAGCAGAGTAGTGAACAGTGCAACAACATTGCTCGGACACCTCCATTTTGGAGGAGGTGCCTTATATATGGTGAAGTCCTCCGGCCATTGGCCGGGGACTCCTTAGGACGGCGCGCGCGGCCCCTTTAAGAGGGAGGGAGCGCACGCGCCCTAAGCACAGTGGCCGGGAAGGAGCGCGCGCTGCCAGCAGAGCGGGAGGAGGACGCCGGGCTCGGAGCAGAGAGGTGAGGGGAACAGCGTCCCTGCCTAGCAGAGGGCAGGGACGCCGGCGCTACACCTTCACTCATAAAACCACTGATGAGTATCAGCACTGAACTGTGGGTTTCTGACTGTGGATCTATGTCCCTTTGGCAAAGAACAATCTCCTTGGAATGTTCTAAAACACATTAGCACATGCCATTTTAGTTTGGCACAACATCTATTCCCTGGCTGCAGGTGGAAAACGTTATCTTCCTCCATCTGTTCACAATGAAAAAAAAAGCACATGGACAAGGTCGAGCTGGGAATCTTGCCATTTTAATAAAATATTTTGGGGAAAAAAATAATAATTTGACGAGTGACAGTTTTTGTATTTATTTTCCTCACTTTTAAAATCGGTACATGATACAGATACATAAAGTGCATGGCTAGTAGTGTAGTGGCAAGTAATCAAATGGATAGGTACATGGGGTTCAACCTGAACTACCCCTTACCGAAAAATGGCAATTCTGCGTATTGTCAACGATAGGAAGTCCTGGTCTGCAGCTTTTGTAGCCTGAGATAATGAAACTCTCCTTACTAATTCTGTAAGTGGTCCCCCACCTACCGTGTGTCACTTCTAATACTCATGAAACCTCGGCACTCAAAACGTCCTTTATATGTGAAAATTTATTTTAGCATGATAAACACACAGCAATATTACAACAAAACGTTTCGGTCATGATGACCTTCTTCAGTTGGCTGTAGAAGATAAAGAACAATGTAAGATCTTGTCGGGAAATATAATTCATTACAAACAATAATAATAAAGACAAAAATAGCATACAAAAATGATAGTAGTAATCTCGAATACAATGGGTGATTAGAGAAAAAAATAGTGCCCAGAGGGCATATTCGATAAACGAACACAGCAATATGATAATAAAAGGAAGAAAAAAGGAAGAAACAAAGGGAAAAAAAGGGGGAAATTTTTTTTTTAATAAAAAGTGTGTGAGACCATGAGAAAGAGCAAGTAAATATGATATCACTGGTACTGTAAAAGGTGAATAAAAAGAGAGTGAATATTGTACACAGTACAGGATAGGGAGGACAGGATAAAAAAAGGGGAGGAAAGAAACACAGGAGGGATGAGGCGAAAAGAATGGGAAAAAAAGGAAAAAGCGAGCAGCTATATAGAAATATGTGGAGGAAATACTAGAGGAGACATGTAGCACCCTGAGGACTCGGCTGCTACAGGGGTATTACACCTCAAGCCAGAGGTGTGGTATTCCACTCCCGGGTAAGGATGGAGTGTGGGACTGAGCTCAGATAGCTGCATACACTACATACATCCCATTTCCGGGGGACAGACCGACGGTACTCCCACCAGTATATGTGCAGGTACGACAGTGTCTGTCCCTGGCTGGAGTGGGAGGGGGGTGGAACATCCCAGTAGTGTAGGGGCAGATAGGGGGAGCAGTCTGGGTAAGGCTAGGAGCTCATTGGGTGCTGGTCACCTGAGCTCACACATAGAGGGAGTATATAAGGTGGGCACCATCTTAGATCAGGGTCAGTCTTCTGTAGAGGGTCAGTCAGTCCTGAGAGAGGTCCAGGAGCGCCTGCAGAGAGAAGAGAGAGAGGAGAAGAGAAGGACCCAGAGGGGGAGAAGAAGGAACCCCAAGAACCCAGTATACAACCAGAAGGGTGAAGGGTTGGCACGCAAGGGAGCCGGATCCCAAATTAGTGGAGGAGAGAAACTACCCTCAACTAAGAACCGGAGGCTGCGACATTACATGTGGAGCAGCCCCTCACCAAGTCCACTAAGAAGGCACACCGAGCATAGGGTCAGGGAAGCCAAAGAAGGTTCACCCAACAGGAGACCCGAGGGAGCCGGACATAAGTGGACCCCTGGTGGGAACGGCCAGTAGAGAGGACAGTCAGAAAGGGAGCTCAGGACCACGCTCCAGAATTGCTTGGGGGTTGGCCGAGTCCAGGACCTGGTGGACGCAGCACGGCTCGGGCGGTCACTCAAGGCCAGAGTGACCAACAGAACAGCAGTAAGTAAAAACCCTGAACTGCACAGCCCGACTCTGAGTCTTCTTGCCATCCACACTGCACCACCACTACCACCATCCTCTACACCTGACCCCCTGAGGCTATACCCCTCCCGTTGGGGGTTATACTACCACAGCTGCACATATACCACCAGCCTCAGCGGACCCTGCTGCAGCGGCGGCCTTTTGACCGCAAATCAACGGGTGGCGTAGTCGACACTAAGAACAACTAATAACATCTGTAAAGACTGCCACACACTGAGTTTGACACCCTGGGCACGGACTGGGTCGCCGCCACTCGGAGACTACAACCCCCATCAGATCCGGCTCCGGGTAATCCCCAAACAGCACTGGCCCAGGGGGCGCGTCAACTTTGGCGTAGTCGGCAGGATTTCGTGCCCGCAACCACCGGGTACTGCGTGCCTGAAGAAAAGTTCAAATTTACCTCAAGAAGAAGTCTCCCGCCGGTTCCAGAGGGTCCCCGCCATGGGACGCCATCACGGATCGTTTCCCGCCGGTTGCCCGCCATCTGCAGCTTTTTCCCGCCATCCACGGAGTTTCCTGCCACTGGGAGACGATTCCCGCCATTTCCAGAAGATTTCCCGCCTTGGAAGAGCGGACGCCATTATGGGCGTGCCAGAGGGTGGCAAGAGGTCACCTCCCATCGTGGGCCAGGTAAAGGAATGGCGCCAAAAGCGGAAACCGCCCCCACCAACGGAGACTGTGATGCTAGAGATGTCCATCAGCGTGAGAGAACTGCCCCTGGAACTGACAATCACAAAGTTGCCCCGGGACCACCTTCAATGTGGGCGGAGACAGAACAAGAGAGCGAAGATGGGTGCAGCCTGGAGGAGTCTGGAGAGAGCGCACCCGGAGACAAGAAGTCTGGAGAGGACTCCGGAGAAGTCGTACCCGGAGATGGAAGGAGAGTCAGGCAGCATCGACCCTGTGGTCAGGAGCCTGCTGCAAGCAACAACCCCACTAGGCTTAGTGGAGATCCTGGCACAGCTCCCCCGAGACCGGGAGTGTGCGCAGACCGCGCTGGAGCGCCTCGCATGGAGGATGGCCCAGGTGCAGCGAGAGACGCTGACGGAGTGGAGCCGAGAGATGGCCCTGCAGGCAAGAACTCGCCAGCGAAGCACGCCACCCGAGACGAGGAGACAGACCGCCTCTGAGGATGGTGCAGGAGGAGTGAAGGCCGGAGACGGCGCCGAAGAGGGAGCTGAACAGATGGAGGCAGGTAAAGGGGACGTCACTACCCCGAGCCGAGAAACCACGTGCCTGCCCCAGCTCCCCGTCGCAGAGCCCGAAATTCCCCCTGCCGTGCCCGTCGCTGCATCGTCACCGCTCCAGACAAGGCCTCAAGCAGAAGCCGCGGCCGCGACCCCTGTGACGTCACGCGCCTCAACCCTGAGCGCGGCAAAGCAGGAAACACCACCGGCCTGGTCGCAAGGTCTAGTACCCCGGGCGCCGCAGTACCAACAGCGCCCTCTACCTCCACTGAGCCACCGGCCTGGTCGCTGGGCCAAGTAACCCCGGGCGCCGCCGTCTTCACGGTGCCCTTTACGTTCAGGGTACCCCAGGCCTGGTCACAAGGCCTGGCGAACCCGGGCGCCGCTACCACCACCGCGCCCTCAACATCCACAGCGCCACACCTGGGTGAAGACCTATTTGCCCAGCATACGTGCCCGGATGGGCAGCCCTTTAGATGGCCACCGGAGTACTACCAACTGGAACTCCAAAAAGCAAGGCCCCTGTGCGAGCCCCTGATTCCGGCTCCGAAGCCCGTTAAGAGGACCCCGCTCCCGCTGGAAGAAGCGCAGTTCGAGTGGGACCCCACCGGAGGAGACCCCATGGGGTTCACTCAGGAAACTCGGGCAGCCGCAGCGGAGCGTGTGGAGTGCTGCCGCCAGCAGTTGGCAGTCTTCGAGCAAGAACGGAGAGAGAGGCGGGTCCGTGAGCAGCGGCTGCAGGAACAGAGCGCAGGGCAGAAGAGCAGGACCAGGAGAGACCCCCGTGCAGCTCATGGTCCCCGTGCCACCGGGACTGTGATTAAATTCCAACTGCAGCACGGGTGGGGCTTCATCAGGGATCACCACACCCCCGGCGACGTCTTTGTGACCAGAAGAGACGTGGAGTCCCATCTTCCGGAGGGACACAGAGGTCGTGACCTATATGTAGGGGACGAGGTCACGTTCACCCGGCACAAGTGTGCCAAAGGACCCTACGCCCTCCATGTACACCGGCTGACGGAGGAGGAGCTACGGTGTGAAGAGGAGCAAGAGGACCCGGACGGGTCTGAAGGAGGAGCAGGAGTACGCCGTCATTAAAGTACGGTTAAAAGACTGTACATAGTTACCCGTCAGGGTATAAGAACTGTTACTGCTGCTAGTTAAAATATAGTCCCCGTTGGGACCAGCAAATTGAACTGAAACCCGTGTGTCCCTATTCCCACTGACCGAGGACTGAGAGCGGTCATTCCTTTCCTAATACCTGGCCGAGGACTGAGAGCGGCCATATTTCCCCTTGTATATAGTTGCGCTTTTTAAGGCGCCCCCTACTGGTTTTATAGGAAAGCTGTGTTATTCTACAAGAGACTGTCGCACTTTACCCGGTCACAAGTTGCACCGTGGCCAGAGGAACAAAAAAGTTTACAAGAATGTTTATTATGAAAAAGTTTTATGCTGCAGAAATATATATATAATGTTTTATATGTTTATGTTGTTATGAAAAAAATTGTATGTTTATGGATGTTTTATTCTCTTACAGCCCGAGGACGTGCTGTGATTTACCAGGGGGGAATGTAGCACCCTGAGGACTCGGCTGCTACAGGGGTATTACACCTCAAGCCAGAGGTGTGGTATTCCACTCCCGGGTAAGGATGGAGTGTGGAACTGAGCTCAGATAGCTGCATACACTACATACATCCCATTTCCGGGGGACAGACCGACGGTACTCCCACCAGTATATGTGCAGGTACGACAGTGTCTGTCCCTGGCTGGAGTGGGAGGGGGGTGGAACATCCCAGTAGTGTAGGGGCAGATAGGGGGAGCAGTCTGGGTAAGGCTAGGAGCTCATTGGGTGCTGGTCACCTGAGCTCACACATAGAGGGAGTATATAAGGTGGGCACCATCTTAGATCAGGGTCAGTCTTCTGTAGAGGGTCAGTCAGTCCTGAGAGAGGTCCAGGAGCGCCTGCAGAGAGAAGAGAGAGAGGAGAAGAGAAGGACCCAGAGGGGGAGAAGAAGGAACCCCAAGAACCCAGTATACAACCAGAAGGGTGAAGGGTTGGCACGCAAGGGAGCCGGATCCCAAATTAGTGGAGGAGAGAAACTACCCTCAACTAAGAACCGGAGGCTGCGACATTACATGTGGAGCAGCCCCTCACCAAGTCCACTAAGAAGGCACACCGAGCATAGGGTCAGGGAAGCCAAAGAAGGTTCACCCAACAGGAGACCCGAGGGAGCCGGACATAAGTGGACCCCTGGTGGGAACGGCCAGTAGAGAGGACAGTCAGAAAGGGAGCTCAGGACCACGCTCCAGAATTGCTTGGGGGTTGGCCGAGTCCAGGACCTGGTGGACGCAGCACGGCTCGGGCGGTCACTCAAGGCCAGAGTGACCAACAGAACAGCAGTAAGTAAAAACCCTGAACTGCACAGCCCGACTCTGAGTCTTCTTACCATCCACACTGCACCACCACTACCACCATCCTCTACACCTGACCCCCTGAGGCTATACCCCTCCCGTTGGGGGTTATACTACCACAGCTGCACATATACCACCAGCCTCAGCGGACCCTGCTGCAGCGGCGGCCTTTTGACCGCAAATCAACGGGTGGCGTAGTCGACACTAAGAACAACTAATAACATCTGTAAAGACTGCCACACACTGAGTTTGACACCCTGGGCACGGACTGGGTCGCCGCCACTCGGAGACTACAACCCCCATCAGATCCGGCTCCGGGTAATCCCCAAACAGCACTGGCCCAGGGGGCGCGTCAGACACAGTGGAGAGTATAAACATACCAAATAGAACTGCTGGTGTAGGTAGAGGGATAGGGTCCCAAACGGGCTGCCTGTGGATGAGGGGATAGGATGAGGCAAATAAGTATATAGGGCGACATAGATTATGACCAGCATATCCAGTAGTGGTGGGAAGGTTACCTTAGAGGAGCGTGCGTTGGCTCCAGTTGCGCATCGCGGTGTCCACCGCTCGATGTGAGACCAGAGTGATAGAGGGGGCGTATATAGGGGGAGAGGCTGATGAGTGAGCCAATGGAAGCGCAGGTACAAAAACAGGTGACCGCGCGAGACCAGAAGTGGCAAGTCGCCTGACCGGAAGTGACGGACACCGGTCATGTGAGCGTCCCAGGAGGCGAGGCTTGCGTTCCACAATGTTAAGTATAGCCAGAGGGAGCGATAGGATCTCCTAAGGTTATGATGGAGGGGAGGGGCATGAGAAGAGGGGAGGGGAGGACCGTAGAGTAAGAGGAGCATCTGTAAGAAGGGCACAAAGAAGCAGGTCACAAAACACTGAATGAACAGTATGGCATAGTAATACAGACACATGAAAGCACCGATAATAAAGACATTATAATGCTGTATCCTACAAGAGAGACACAATGGTTATGACATTTAGTAATGGTATTTGTAAATTAGCAACATAACAAAGGTAAAATGCGGTCAGTGGGCCGCAATGGGTGCAAGAGATAACTAACGGGTAAGTGTGCACCATAAACGGTATAATAGAGAAGGCTGTTGAAAAAGGGGGCAGGTATACACATGGGTGGGTACTAATAACGGTATCAACTAAATGACAGAAGGTCGTACTCCCTGTTGAGGCCCCTAGGATGAAGGGAATCGAGGGTGTGGATCCAAAAAGCCTCTCTTTGTTTGAGGAGGCGGATCCTATCACTGCCACGGCGTGGTGGTGCTATTTGTTCGAGAGCTTGAAATTTTAATTGGGAGACACTGTGTCCTGAGGAGATGAAATGGTGGGGGATAGGTAGAAGTAGATTTTTGCACCTGATTGTCGATTTGTGTTTTGAGATTCTATCTCGAATGGGTTGTGTGGTTTCTCCTACGTAGAGGAGTCCACACGGGCATTTGATCAGGTAGACAACATAGGCACTGTCGCAGGTATAGTATCCATTGATGTTGAATTTCTTGCCCGTGTGGGGATGGTAGATCAAGTTGCCTTTGGTGACGTTGTTGCATTGCCTACATTGGAGGCAGGGGAAGGTACCTGTTTTGGGATGTTGGAGAAAGCGCTGAGTTGGTCGGGATCTGTTGGTGCCGATGTCTGCTCTAACGAGGGAATCTCTTAAATTGGGGGCTCGTTTGAAGCAGGGCATGAAAGGTTTCTGAAAATTGGAAATGGATGGATAGCCAGTGCTTAAAATGCCCCAATGTTTGCGGATGGTTTTATGTAATATGTATGCAAAGGGGTGAAACGTATGTACAAAGGGAATACGTCCTGAGTTGTCACGATGTGCCCGTGGTGTATCGTCTGTGGGTTGAAGAAAGGAAGAGGGGTAGCCTCTCCTTCTGAATTTCTGGTTCATGTCCTGAAGTCTGGAATGGCGTACGGTGGGATTGGATACGATACGTTCAACCCTTTTAAATTGTGACTTAGGGATGGATTTCTTGATGTGTATTGGATGATTGCTGGTATAGTGCAGTAGATTGTTACGATCAGTAGGTTTGGAGTATAGATCAGTGGATAATATGCCATTGTCGTCCTTGATGACGAGAGTATCCAGGAAACTGACCTTGTGCTGATCATGTGTGACTGTGAAGTTCAAATCAGGCCATGCTGAATTCAAGTCAATGTTCAAAAATCTACTTCTACCTATCCCCCACCATTTCATCTCCTCAGGACACAGTGTCTCCCAATTAAAATTTCAAGTTCTCGAACAAATAGCACCACCACGCCGTGGCGGTGATAGGATCCGCCTCCTCAAACAAAGAGAGGCTTTTTGGATCCACACCCTCGATTCCCTTCATCCTAGGGGCCTCAACAGGGAGTACGACCTTCTGTCATTTAGTTGATACCGTTATTAGTACCCACCCGAGTTATCTCTTGCACCCATTGCGGCCCACTGACCGCATTTTACCTTTGTTATGTTGCTAATTTACAAATACCATTACTAAATGTCATAACCATTGTGTCTCTCTTGTAGGATACAGCATTATAATGTCTTTATTATCGGTGCTTTCATGTGTCTGTATTACTATGCCATACTGTTCATTCAGTGTTTTGTGACCTGCTTCTTTGTGCCCTTCTTACAGATGCTCCTCTTACTCTACGGTCCTCCCCTCCCCTCTTCTCATGCCCCTCCCCTCCATCATAACCTTAGGAGATCCTATCGCTCCCTCTGGCTATACTTAACATTGTAGAACGCAAGCCTCGCCTCCTGGAACGCTCACATGACCGGTGTCCGTCACTTCTGGTCACGCGACTTGCCACTTCCGGTCTCGCGCAGTCACCTGTTTTTGTACCTGCGCTTCCATTGGCTCACTCATCAGCCTCTCCCCCTATATACGCCCCCTCTATCACTCTGGTCTCACATCGAGCGGTGGACACCCAAAACAGGTACCTTCCCCTGCCTCCAATGTAGGCAATGCAACAACGTCACCAAAGGCAACTTGATCTACCATCCCCACACGGGCAAGAAATTCAACATCAATGGATACTATACCTGTCGTCTACCTGATCAAATGCCCGTGTGGACTCCTCTACGTAGGAGAAACCACACAACCCATTCGAGATAGAATCTCAAAACACAAATCGACAATCAGGTGCAAAAATCTACTTCTACCTATCCCCCACCATTTCATCTCCTCAGGACACAGTGTCTCCCAATTAAAATTTCAAGTTCTCGAACAAATAGCACCACCACGCCGTGGCGGTGATAGGATCCGCCTCCTCAAACAAAGAGAGGCTTTTTGGATCCACACCCTCGATTCCCTTCATCCTAGGGGCCTCAACAGGGAGTACGACCTTCTGTCATTTAGTTGATACCGTTATTAGTACCCACCCGTGTGTATACCTGCCCCCTTTTTCAACAGCCTTCTCTATTATACCGTTTATGGTGCACACTTACCTGTTAGTTATCTCTTGCACCCATTGCGGCCCACTGACCGCATTTTACCTTTGTTATGTTGCTAATTTACAAATACCATTACTAAATGTCATAACCATTGTGTCTCTCTTGTAGGATACAGCATTATAATGTCTTTATTATCGGTGCTTTCATGTGTCTGTATTACTATGCCATACTGTTCATTCAGTGTTTTGTGACCTGCTTCTTTGTGCCCTTCTTACAGATGCTCCTCTTACTCTACGGTCCTCCCCTCCCCTCTTCTCATGCCCCTCCCCTCCATCATAACCTTAGGAGATCCTATCGCTCCCTCTGGCTATACTTAACATTGTGGAACGCAAGCCTCGCCTCCTGGAACGCTCACATGACCGGTGTCCGTCACTTCCGGTCAGGCGACTTGCCACTTCCGGTCTCGCGCGGTCACCTGTTTTTGTACCTGCGCTTCCATTGGCTCACTCATCAGCCTCTCCCCCTATATACGCCCCCTCTATCACTCTGGTCTCACATTGAGCGGTGGACACCGCGATGCGCAACTGCAGCCAACGCATTCTCCTCTAAGGTAACCTTCCCACCACTACTGGATATGCTGGTCATAATCTATGTCGCCCTATATACTTATTTGCCTCATCCTATCCCCTCATCCACAGGCAGCCCGTTTGGGACCCTATCCCTCTACCTACACCAGCAGTTCTATTTGGTATGTTTATACTCTCCACTGTGTCTCCTCTAGTATTTCTTCCACATATTTCTATATAGCTGCTCGCTTTTTCCTTTTTTTCCCATTCTTTTCGCCTCATCCCTCCTCTGTGTTTCTTTCCTCCCCTTTTATTATCCTGTCCTCCCTATCCTGTACTGTGTACAATATTCACTCTCTTTTTATTCACCTTTTACAGTACCAGTGATATCATATTTACTTGCTCTTTCTCGTGGTCTCACACACTTTTTATTAAAAAAAAAATTTCCCCCTTTTTTTCCCTTTGTTTCTTCCTTTTTTCTTCCTTTTATTATCATATTGCTGTGCTCGTTTATCGAATATGCCCTCTAGGCACTATTTTTTTCTCTAATCACCCATTGTATTCGAGATTACTACTATCATTTTTGTAAGCTATTTTTGTCTTTATTATTATTGTTTGTAATGAATTATATTTCCCGACAAGATCTTACATTGTTCTTTATCTTCTACAGCCAACTGAAGAAGGTCATCACGACCGAAACGTTTTGTTGTAATATTTCTGTGTGTTTATCATGCTAAAATAAATTTTCACATATAAAGGACGTTTTGAGTGCCGAGGTTTCTTGAACTGTGTCCTAAAGGGTTCGGCCCCTGCTCGAGCACCTACAAAGGGAGTGTGACGCGCCCCTGGGCCTGTGTCGCGCTGCGTTGCGCACGCGGGAGCTTACCCGGAGCCGGATCTCTTGAGGGTTGTAGTCTCGTGGCGGTGACCCGGTCCGTGCCCAGGGAGTCAAACTGAGCGGCGATGTAACAGCGGTAGATGTAGGACGACTACGCCACCCGTTGAATGCAGCTATGGAGCTGCCGCTGCAGGACAGTCCGCTGAGGCCGGTGGATGGATGGTGCAGCGTAGATGGTATAACCCCCAACGGGAGGGGTATGGCCCCAGGGCAGCAGATGTGGATGATGGGGGTAGCAGGAACCACTCAGAGACGGTGCGGTGTAATTCAGGGTCTTCACTGGTAACAACGATAGACCCTCCCGGAGTACTTGCTAGTGAACGGGGCCTGGTCAGTCCTTGAGCAGATGGGATCTCCCCTGGCCAGGCGGAGTTGTAGGCCTCCCAAACTGACTGTACTCTTCTGGCTACCTTGCTAGAAGCGGATATAAGTAGCCCACGTCCCTGAGTGTACCGTGTGGTGCTCACCCGTATGGCCGGTGACTCGGGGCCTTCTAATGGCTTCCGCTCCACGATGGCGGTGCTGGTCCCACGCGTGTGACCGTGCCTTCGGGTTTCTGGGCCTGAGGACCTGAAATCCCCTGCCGGTCGGCTTCTGCTGCTGGGTAGGAGTTAGTCCCCACAGCCTCGGACGCCGGGTCCGGTAAGAAAGCTTCTCAGTCAGGGCGAGCTCTGCAGCTGCCAGCCCCTGACTCGTAGTAGTATTGCTTCTGCTGTTTCTTGTCTCTACTCTCCTTGACTGCTAACCCTGCTTCAGCCCCGGGTTTATATAGGGGAAGTTCTTCCCCTCCCAAGACTGGGCAGGAGGTGTGGCATGCACAGGATCCCTGACCAAAGGACCTCCCACCTGCTCTCAGACATAACATTACATTACTGTGGAAACCAGACCCCTGGGGTGCCACAAGTGCAGTGATATTTATTTTCACTTCTAATACTCATGTCTGCTTATATGGCAGAGGAACATTTGGGATCTTTAATCACAAAGGTCTGAGTGCGACAGCACCTCATATGGATATACGGTACATATGCCCCTGCACTGACGTATTCTGAGTTTGTTGCAAAAGCTCTGCAGGGGAATAACCTTAAAGAGAACCTGCAAGAATAGGGTTGATCTGCAGGTTAATTATGTTAGGAAGGTTTGAAGACACGGGTTTCTCATGGGCGTAATACTACTCAGACAACACAGGATGAGGGTAAAACAGTGTGGCAATTTGTTGAACCACCAGCAATCAATAACATATTGAACAGTCCCAGCAAATACACAAGATGGTGCAAGTTACAGAATCTCACTCTTCCACTGGCCCACTGAGAATTGAGCAGTGAGGTATGTAGCCAGGTGACCTGATTGTCCCAACTTGGATTTCTTCATAACGACTCTGAGAGTTCAGTGATAGTCAATGGAACAGATCTATATTCCTCTTGATGGAGCCATGTGTCCTGGTTGCTGTCCTGAAGAGTCTCTCTTGACTATCTCTTTGTAACGTCTCTCTGATACAGAGGCATATTCCCCTTAAATAGTTCACAATTGTCCTCTCAAGCACACATCCACAGGTCAAGGATAAGGAGATGATGATATTAATCCACAGGGCTAGAGTATCCACAGCTCATCCCCCAATGTTGACTGGCAAACACCCTACAATGGTATTTAACATATCTAGCAAACATCCATTGTTCAAAGACCCTGAGTCACTGTCTTTCAAAACTAGCAGACAATGCGCTGTAGGAGCTGATATATGATGTAAATAACAGCCATTCATCAATTAATAAATATCACTCAAGTGATCAACATTCAGGATTATTCAAACAATAGTCAGTGATGATCAACCAAAGAAGAACACAAATTCAAAAGTCAACATGAAGATAAGAGCGTATTTCTACTGACTTACTGAATTTATACATCTGGATAATTAAGAAGACATGCTGTGTTGTCACAGTAGGTGTCGGGCCAAGTTACTGAAAGAGCAGCACCCAGGAAAAAATTTACTTTTTTCCTCTCATGAGCCGCCGGCTTTCATTCATGCCAGTCTGGAGGTTATAAGCATGCCCCTATACTTTGACTGACAGCCACCTCTGTACTGATGCACTGCATCGCGAGCTGTCACTCAGTGTCGGGGCTAGCTTACAACCGCTGCCCAATGCTGTGAGCATTGACTGAAGCCACTCTGGCATGCCCGTATGACTGAAAGCTAATTTTCTCCCGGGTCCTGCACTTTCAGTACGGCGGCCAGGCACCTTTCTAATGCAACTAACACTTCATTTCCAAGTCAATAGCATAATCTGACAGATTCTTTTTAAAGATTGCAACTCTCCAATATAAGAAGATCACTGGGGACCTCGAAATCAACTCTCAACCAAAAACTCCTGGGTTCACAAGGTTGGCTATAGGAGGTGCAGAGGCAGCAGTAGCACCCCAGACCCTGGTTCATGAAGGAAGAAAGCGAATACCGCTCCACTAAAAATAATTGCTATGCAAGACAAATAGGTGAAGACCCTGTTGCATAATTTGCATTGGGGCTCAGTAGCTTCACCTTAAAGAATGACTGTGCAAACCAAGCATAGATGCTTGGGGCTTCATGGTGGAGATGATCATTTACATACACCATCCCACCTGCTTGTTTTCTCTCAATCTCCACCCCCCTCTTTGATTGGCAGCTCTGGCTTCATAGAGCCAGAGAACGGTGGAGATAGATGGAAAACAAGCAGGTGGGAACTTAAATGATTGGCTCCGCCGTTGTCGGTTGCCATACTTATATTAATTTTTTTATCTAGTATAAATGCCGCTGTTCTCCTGAATCCGGCGTGGTTATTCTTTTGTTCCTGCGCCTCTCCATTCCTGAGATATGGCCCTCTCGTCCCTGAATGCAAGTCCACTCAGTTTAACCAAGTGGGCGTGTTCATCAACTTCTCTGTGGGTGTGTCCTTTAAGACCCCTCCCAATTGGCTGAAAGTACTAGATTTATGTACAGGGAAGAGGAGGCCATATCTCCAGAACAGAGAGGCGCCGGAACAGAAGAAAAACATCTCCGGATTCATGAGAACAGCGGTATTTACACCAGGTAATTTTTAAAAAATGACATGTTTATGGTAAGTGACAGGTCCTCTTTAATATCTCTTCATACAATGACAAGAAATCCAGTAGAGAAGCATTTAAGCTTTAGATCTCATAATCTTGCTGCTAGAAATACCATTGTCATTCCCAGGTCATACAGAAGAGATATTCGGTTAATTCTTCGCCAATTTCATGCAGTTAAAGTATACGCTTCATGCCACACTTCTGAGGAAGGTCTGTGTCAGATCTATAGAAAAGATATGGTTTTTCTGACCCCCGACCTTGTGACTTTTTATATGTTCTCAGTTATAGTTGTGTTCATGGGAAGCGGCTGTTATGTTTCTTTCATGTTACCGGTATAGGACTGAGATCTGGATACAAAGACGAAGCACATCAGAGCACCCGCGGCACAAGAGGGGAAAAATCATTTAGAATAGATCGTACAATTATTGTTGTCATCAGTTCGATAAGAACGTTAATTATCCTCCTCATTGATCACATTATGAGAAATGCTGTACGATTAGTAAAAAATTATTATCTGTCATATCCGAACACAGCCCACAGTGTATGGCACTGACAGCGCGCGTCATGATGGTGCTGACCAGAGTTTAGCATTGTTATCAATTTTTGGTCTGGGCTTTGGGAGTAAAAACTTCATGTTGCTTGTTAATCCCTATGTAGGTACCTATGCAAGGTATTTTCTTTCAAAGCTAAACCATTAGTTCTGTAGAAATTTCTTTCCCAAAAGAATGTAGTTCTCATTGTCGGCCATATTACAGATACAGTAAAGCTGCAGCCCGGTCACCGTTCACGGTTATCGTTGTCGGCCATGCTACAGATACAGTAGAGCTGCAGTCCGGTCACGGTTATCGTTGTCGGCCATGTTACAGATACAGTAGAGCTGCAGCCCGTTCACCAGTCACGGTTATCGTTGTCAGCCATGCTACAGATACAGTAGAGCTGCAGCCCGGTCACCAGTCACAGTTATCATTGTCGGCCATGCTACAGATACAGTAGAGCTGCAGCCCGGTCACCAGTCACGGTTATCGTTGTCGGCCATGCTACAGATACAGTAGAGCTGCAGCCCGGTCACCAGTCACAGTTATCATTGTCGGCCATGCTACAGATACAGTAGAGCTGCAGTCCGGTCACAGTTACTGTTATCGTTGTCAGCCATGCTACAGATACAGTAGAGCTGCAGCCCGGTCACCAGTCACAGTTATCATTGTCGGCCATGCTACAGATACAGTAGAGCTGCAGCCCGGTCACAAGTCACGGTTATCGTTGTCGGCCATGCTACAGATACAGTAGAGCTGCAGCCCGGTCACCAGTCACAGTTATCATTGTCGGCCATGCTACAGATACAGTAGAGCTGCAGCCCGGTCACCAGTCACGGTTATCGTTGTCGGCAATGCTACAGATACAGTAGAGCTGCAGCCCGGTCACCAATCACAGTTATCATTGTCGGCCATGCCACAGATACAGTAGAGCTGCAGTCCGGTCACAGTTACTGTTATCGTTGTCAGCCATGCTACAGATACAGTAGAGCTGCAGTCCGGTCACAGTTACGGTTATCGTTTTCGGCCATGCTACTGTAGCACCCTGAGGATTCGGCTGCTACAGGAGTATTGCACCTCAACCCAGAGGTGTGATATTCCACTCCCGGGTAAGGATGGAGTGTGGAACTGAGCTCAGATAGACTGCATGCACTACATACATCCCATTCCAGAGGAGCAGGCCGACGGCACTCCCACTTAGAAATGTGCAGGTGCGACCGAGCCTGTTCCTGGCTGGAGTGGGAGGGGGGTGGTACATCCCATGTAGTGTAGGGGCAGATAGGGGGAGCAGTCTGGGTAGTGATAGGAGCTCATTGGGTGCTGGTCACCTGAGCTCACACATAGAGGGATATATAAGGTGGGCACCAACTAAGATCAGGGTCAGACGCAGAGGAGCCTGTCAGACGCAGAGAGTCAGTCAGTGCAGAGGACAAGTCAGCAGAAGAGGAGGAGCGGAAGCTGGCAGAGGAGCAGCTGAAAGAAAGAGAGGCCCTGAAGAGAGAGAGTGGAGTGAAGAAAGACCCAGAGGGGGACAAAGAAGGGACCCAAGAACCCAAATAAGAACACCGGGTGAGGAGTCAGCAAGAGGGTACCGGAACCCAAGCTGGTGGGGGCAAAGACATTCCCCAGCCAGAGACCGGAGACCGTGGGCAGTGTCTGTCACGGTCACCCACTACATTCACCCTGAAGGCACACCACAGGAAGGGTCAGGGAACCTAAGGCCAAAGGTTGCCCAACAGAAGGCCCGAGGGAGCTGGACTTAGGTGAATCACTGGTGGGGACGGCTGAAGTAAGGACAGAGGGAGAGCTCAGGGCCACGCTCCGGACTTGTTTGGGGGTTGGCCGGATCCAGGACCTGGTGGACGCAGCACGGCTCGGGAGGTCACTTGGAGCTAGAGTGACCAGGAACATCTGCAGTAAGTAAAGACCCTTAACTGCACAACCCGAGTCTGTCATCATTACCGGCTGCACCGCACCACCACAACCCCCATCCTCTGCGCCTGTCCCCTCTGAGGCTATACCCCTCCCGTTGGGGGTTATCCCACCAAGCTGCACATCCACCATCAGCCTCAGCGGACCCTGCTGCAGCGGCGGCCACAGTGACCGCATTACAACGGGTGGCGTAGTCGACACAAAAGAACTTTAATAACATCTGTAGGACTGCCACATAACACTGAGATTGACGCCCTGGGCACAGGACCGGGTCACAGCCGCTCGGAGACTACAACCCCCCCCCATCTGATCCGGTGCCGGGTATTCCCCTCAAAAAGGAATATGTCCCAGGGGGCGCGTCAACTTTGGCGTAGTCGGCAGGATTACGTGCCCGCAACACCCGGGTACTGCGTGCCTGAAGAAAAGTGCAAGTTTACCTCAGAAAGAAGTCTCCCGCCGGTTCCGGAGGGTCCACGCCATCGGACTCCATCACCAGTCGTTTCCCGCCGATTGTCCGCCATTTCCAGCTTGTTCCCGCCATCTGCCGAGTTTCCCGCCACTGGGCGACGCTTCCCGCCAAAACCGCAGATTTCCCGCCTTGGAAGAGCAGCGGACGCCATTATGGGCGTGCCAAAGGAGGGCAGGAGGCCGCCTCCCATCGTGGGCCGGGACAGAAAATGGCGCCAAAAGTGGAAACCGCCCCCACCAACAGAGACTGTGATGCTGGAGGTGTCTGTCAGCGTGAAAGAACTACCCCTGGAGCTGACAGTCACCGAGTTGCCCCGGGACCGCCCTCGAAGTGGGAGGAGACGAAAGAGAAGAGAAAAGATGGGTGTCGCTTGGAGCAGTCTAGAACGAGCGCACCCGGAGGCGAGGTGTCCAGAGCAAGAGCACCCGGAGTCGAGAAGAGAAAGAGTAGACCCGGGAATGGAGCGGCAGCAGTGCAGCACCGGCCCGCTGGCCAGGAGCCTGCAAAAGGAAGAAAGAGGAGAGCAGAGCAGCACCGGCCCGCTGGCCAGGAGCCTGCCGGAAGAAGAGCAGAGCAGCACCGACCCGATGGTCAGGAGCCTGCTAGAGTCAACAACCCCGCTAGGCTTAGCGGAGATCCTGGCGCAGCTTCCCCGAGATCGGGAGTGCGCGCGGAGTGCCCTGGAGGGCCTCGCGGGAAGGATGGCCCGAGTGCAGAGGGAGATCCTGGCGGAGTGGGGCCGGGAGATGGCCCAGCAAGCTGGAACCCGTCCACGGAACCCGCTCCCTTGGAAGAAGACATCGACTGCCTCTGCGGATGACGCGGGAGGACCCAAGGCCGGAGACGGCGCAGAAGAGGGAGCAAGACGCATGGCAGCAGGTAAGGGGGACGCCTATACCCCATACCGGAAGACCGCTTACCTGCCCCAGCTCCCCGTCGCAGAGCCCGAAGGTCCCCCGGCCGTACCCGAGACCGCCATGACACCGCCACCGACTAGGCCCCGACCGGAAGCCGCCGTCGCGACCCCGGTGACGTCACGCGTCGTGACCCGGAGCGTGGCGAAGGAGGAGGAGCCTCCGGCCTGGTCGCAGGGCCTAGCGTTTCCGGGCGCCGCATCCCCAGCAGAGCCATCTACCTCCGCGGAGCCTCCGGCCTGGTCGCAAGGCCAGGTAGCCCAGGGCGCCGCCGTGTTAACAGTTCCATTTACCTTCCAGATGCCCCCGGCCTGGCCGCAAGGCCTGGGCAACCTGGGCGCCCCCACCATCGCACCCGCAACACCAAGGGTGCCATATCTGGGAGAGGACCCCTTCAGCCAGCTAACGTGGCCGGACGGGCGGCCTTTCATCTGGCCCAAAGAATTCTTGGAACTGGAGCGACAAAAGAAGTTAGGTCCCCTGTGTGAGCCCCTGATCCCGGCTCCAAAGCCCGTGACTCGGGTCTCGCCTCCACTAGAAGAAGCCCAATTCGTGTGGGACCCCACGGGAGAAGATTTGATGGGGTTCACCGGAGAGACTCGGGCAGCTGCAGCAGAGCGTACCGAGTGTTGCCGTCAACAGCTGGCAGAGTTCAAGAGAGAACGGGAGGAGAGGCGGGCCAGAGAGCAATGGGCCCGGACCCGCAGCGCGGAGCAAAAGAGTCGGACCAGAAGGGACCCCTATGCAGCAGATCGTCCCCGTACCATCGGGACGGTAATAAAGTTTAATGCGCAGCATGGGTGGGGCTTCATAAAGGACCGGAACACCATGGGTGACGTCTTCGTTACCCGACGGGATGTCGAGTCCCACCTGCCAGAGGGTCACAAAGGCCGTGACCTCTACGTCGGTGACGAGGTAACGTTCACCCGGCACAAGTGTGCCAAGGGACCTTACGCCCTCCACGTGCATCGCCTGACAGAGGAGGAGTTGCGGTGTAGGGAGGAGGAGCCAGAAGACCCGGACGGGTTCAAGGCTAGAAGGTACTATGACTGAAATAGTACAAAGGACTGTATATAGTTACCTGTCGGGGTACCCAAGTAACCGTGGCTGCTTTAAAGTTTAGTCCCCGTTGGGACCAGTGAACAGTTTAACCCGTGTGTCCCCTACCCAAACCAGGCTGAGGACTGTGAGCAGCCATCCCTTTCCCTTTACTTGGCCGGGGACTGAGAACGGCCAAAACTTCCCTGTACATAGTTGCGCTTCCTAAGGCGCCCCCTACTGGTTTTATGAGAAACTGCTTATCAAAAGACTGTCGCACTTTACCTGGTCACGAGTTGCACGGTGACCAGAGGAGGAAGAAAGGAAGAGACGACGAGAATGTTATAATGATGTTTATATGAAAAAGTTTATATATATAATATTTTATATGTTTTATATGTTTATAAAAATTTGTATGTTTTGGTGTTTTTGTCTTTGCAGCCCGAGGACGTGCTGTGATTTACCAGGGGGGAATGTAGCACCCTGAGGATTCGGCTGCTACAGGAGTATTGCACCTCAACCCAGAGGTGTGATATTCCACTCCCGGGTAAGGATGGAGTGTGGAACTGAGCTCAGATAGACTGCATGCACTACATACATCCCATTCCAGAGGAGCAGGCCGACGGCACTCCCACTTAGAAATGTGCAGGTGCGACCGAGCCTGTTCCTGGCTGGAGTGGGAGGGGGGTGGTACATCCCATGTAGTGTAGGGGCAGATAGGGGGAGCAGTCTGGGTAGTGATAGGAGCTCATTGGGTGCTGGTCACCTGAGCTCACACATAGAGGGATATATAAGGTGGGCACCAACTAAGATCAGGGTCAGACGCAGAGGAGCCTGTCAGACGCAGAGAGTCAGTCAGTGCAGAGGACAAGTCAGCAGAAGAGGAGGAGCGGAAGCTGGCAGAGGAGCAGCTGAAAGAAAGAGAGGCCCTGAAGAGAGAGAGTGGAGTGAAGAAAGACCCAGAGGGGGACAAAGAAGGGACCCAAGAACCCAAATAAGAACACCGGGTGAGGAGTCAGCAAGAGGGTACCGGAACCCAAGCTGGTGGGGGCAAAGACATTCCCCAGCCAGAGACCGGAGACCGTGGGCAGTGTCTGTCACGGTCACCCACTACATTCACCCTGAAGGCACACCACAGGAAGGGTCAGGGAACCTAAGGCCAAAGGTTGCCCAACAGAAGGCCCGAGGGAGCTGGACTTAGGTGAATCACTGGTGGGGACGGCTGAAGTAAGGACAGAGGGAGAGCTCAGGGCCACGCTCCGGACTTGTTTGGGGGTTGGCCGGATCCAGGACCTGGTGGACGCAGCACGGCTCGGGAGGTCACTTGGAGCTAGAGTGACCAGGAACATCTGCAGTAAGTAAAGACCCTTAACTGCACAACCCGAGTCTGTCATCATTACCGGCTGCACCGCACCACCACAACCCCCATCCTCTGCGCCTGTCCCCTCTGAGGCTATACCCCTCCCGTTGGGGGTTATCCCACCAAGCTGCACATCCACCATCAGCCTCAGCGGACCCTGCTGCAGCGGCGGCCACAGTGACCGCATTACAACGGGTGGCGTAGTCGACACAAAAGAACTTTAATAACATCTGTAGGACTGCCACATAACACTGAGATTGACGCCCTGGGCACGGGACCGGGTCACAGCCGCTCGGAGACTACAACCCCCCCCCCATCTGATCCGGTGCCGGGTATTCCCCTCAAAAAGGAATATGTCCCAGGGGGCGCGTCACTACAGATACAGTAGAGCTGCAGTCCAGTCACCAGTCACAGTTATCATTGTCGGCCATGCTACAGATACAGTAGAGCTGCAGCCCGGTCACCGGTCACGGTTATCATTGTCAGCCATGCTACAGATACAGTAGAGCTGCAGCCCGGTCACCGGTCACGGTTATCATTGTCAGCCATGCTACAGATACAGTAGAGCTGCAGCCCGGTCACCAGTCACAGTTATCATTGTCGGCCATGCTACAGATACAGTAGAGCTGCAGCCCGGTCACCGGTCACGGTTATCATTGTCAGCCATGCTACAGATACAGTAGAGCTGCAGTCCGGTCACAGTTATTGTTGTCATCCATGTTACAGATACAGTAGAGCTGCGGTCCAGTCACTGGTCACGGTTATCATTGTCGGCCATGTTACAGATACAGAAGAGCTGCAGCCCAGTCATCAGTCACGGTTATAGTTGTCGGCCATGCTACAGATACAGTAGAGTTATAGTCCGGTCACTGGTTACAGATATCGTTGTCAGCCATGCTACAGACACAGTGAGCTGCAGCCCGGTCACCGGTCACGGTTATCATTGTCAGCCATGCTACAGATACAGTAGAGCTGCAGTCCGGTCACAGTTATCGTTGTCAGCCATGTTACAGATATAGTAGAGCTGCGGTCCGGTCACCGGTCACGGTTGTTGTTGTCGGCCATGCTACAGATACAGTAGAGCTGCAGTCCGGTCACAGTTATCGTTGTCGGCCATGCTGCAGATACAGTAGAGTTGCAGTCTGGTCATCAGTCACGGTTATCGTTGTCGGCCATGCTACAGATACAGTAGAGCTGCAGTCCGGTCACCGGTCACAGTTATCGTTGTCAGCCATATTACAGATACAGTAGAGCTGCAGCCCGATCACCGGTCACAGTTATCAGTTATCGTTGTCAGCCATGCTACAGATACAGTAGAGCTGCAGTCCGGTCATCAGTCACGGTTATCGTTGTCGGCCATGCTACAGATACAGTAGAGCTACAGTCCAGTCACGGTTATCATTGTCAGCCATGTTACAGATACAGTAGAGCTGCGGTCCAGTCACCGGTCACGGTTATCATTGTCGGCCATGTTACAGATACAGTGGAACGACCACAAGTAACCAGGCCACTGCAGCTGCTGATTGGTTATTATTTTAACACAGTGGTTTGCTACTGTCAAAATTTAAAAACTGAGTCAAGCACCCCTTTAAGCTTTACCCCCTTTTTAAAATGATCGGTCACCAGATTCAATAGCAAAACTGTATACAATATTGAATAGATCTTCAACTGGATGAGATTGATCTACTTACTTTGAAAATTGCAGGATGACTGACTGTTATGACATGATATGTCCTGATATGACAATGAGAGTGTGAGACTTCATGGCTTCCAAGTGCTTTCAGTCCTCATACATCCAATCTAGCTGAAAGTTCTAGATTCTACTGAGCAGTGTGAGATTTCAGCAGCTGCAGGGAGGAGGGACACTGAGGAGCAGCCAGTCAGGCCAGGTGGGCGGAGACTCAGCAGGCGGGAGGAGGGACCCTAGGGAGCTGTCAGTCAGGCCAAGTGGGCAGAGACTTAGCAGAAGCATGGAGGAGGGACACTGAGGAGCAGCCAGTCAGGCCAGGTGGACAGAGACTCAGCAGAAGCATGGAGTTGGGACACTGAAGAGCTGTCAGTAAGGCCAGGTGGGCAAAGACTTAGCAGAAGCATAGAGAAGGGACCCTGAGGATCTGTCAGTCAGGCCAGGTGAGCAGAGACTTAGCAGAAGCATGGAGGAGGGACACTAATGAGCAGCCAGTCAGGCCAGGTAGGTGGAGACTCAGCTGTAGCAGGGAGGAGGGACACCGAGGAGCTGTCAATCAGGCTGGGTTGGGAGAGATTTGAGTGAAATTTTCAATAATGATTATATAGCTATAGTTTTACAAAATAAGTACACCAGCACCATCAGGCCTAAAAGATCTATTAAAGCATTCAATTTGCATTGTAAAAGCTGGTGAAACATTTCTTTTAAATGGTTAATAATACTTAGAATTTGCTTTTTCTTCAGATATATTTTTTTATATTGCGTTTTTGAAGACCAATATATCCTATAATCCAAAGCTCTGTCCTCAAAATGCTTAGCAAGCCACAAAATAGTGATATTTGTAGAAGCTTAATGTTTGCCAAGATTTTCCAGTCACCACTAACTGGCAGCGACATCACAGGGCGAAAGGAAGCCTGAAAGTGCAATGTCTAGTCAGTAAATAGACCGGAGAAAGTTCCAATAAAACTGCAGTATCTGTAACAGAGCAACATTTAATAACTGAGCTGACAGCTTCCAATTGCCTGCAGAAAATAGTCCTGGGGTGAAGAACTTTTTATAACATCTGGAGGGGTACGATGATGAAAGCAGACACTGGACGGCCTTTTAATTTGATTGGGGTCACAGATGGATATAATCAAATGCTCTGCTGGGAGCGGGCTAACCTGTGTCAGACTGATTCCATGCACTTTATACAACGACGGGATGGTAAAAATACAAATATGAACTAGTGAAATGTCTTTCTTTATGCTCCATGGATCAATTATATCTTGATAAATTAAAATATAAAATGTTATAATATTCAGCCTTAAAGAGAATAAATGTATAGTTTATAAAAAAGTCAAACAAATTTTCTTTCCTGCACCACCCATTCCATCCACCACCACCACCTCCACCACCGTTTTTAGTACACAGCTACTATGCATATTTTTGTGTCTTCATGGTTATGGAATAAATGCAAACTATACGGTTTTACCTTGTTACCCCTTTACATAATCTCACTTCTTATACTTTCTGGCAGTAAGGGAGTAATACAAAGGCACACTAGATAAAGAAAATACCCCATCACTTCCTCTGTTAACTGTATTATTTAACAGTTATAAATATTAAAAAAAATATAAAGAAATCTTTTCTGTGTTTCAGGAGCTCAGCTATATCCCCTTTTTCATCCTTACAATCTTATCTGTGTATCTTATGTTTGGCAGTACCTGCAGCAGGAGCCTCCTCCCTCTGCCTTGTCTGGAGTTGTGTCGTATTCCAGTTAAAAATATTAAAAAACATATAGAGAAACCTTCTCTCTATCTCAGGAGCTCAGCCATGTTCCCCCTTCACATCTTTACTATCCTGCATGTGGCTGAAAGACAACTTGCTGCAGCAGGAGCCTCCCCCCTCTGCCTTGCTTGGAGTTGCATCATATAACAATTAAAAACATGAAAAATATATAAAGAAATCTTCTCTATGTGTCTCAGGGGCTGTGCAATGTTCTCCATTCTCATCCTCACTATCCTGTGTCTGGCTGTATAACAACTGGCTGCAGCAGGAGCTTCCCCCCTTAGCCCTGTCAGGAATTGTGTTATATAATAATTAAGATTTATTTATAAGTTTTTTATATTTTTGATTGTTATATGACACAACTCCTGACAGGGCAGAGGGTGGAGGCTCCTGCTGCAACCAGTTGTTATACAGCCAGACAAAGGATAGTGAGGATGAGAAGGAGGTATGGCTGAGCTCCTGAGACACATGGAGAAGAATTATTTATATATGTTTTCAATGATATGATACAACTCCAAGCAGGGAAAAAGGGGGAGGCTTCCACTGCAGTCAGTTATCTTACAGCCCCACACTGGACAGTGAGGAAGAAAAGGGGGAACATGGCACAACCCCTCAGACACACAGAGAAGATTTCATTATATATATTTCTAATATTTATATCTCTGTGTCTCAGAAGTTCAGTCATGTTCCCCCTTCTCATCTTCACTTGTACTACATGTGGCTGTAAGACAACTAGCTGCAGCAGGAGCCCCCCTTCTGCCCTTTTTGTTGTCATATAATAATTAAAAATATTGAAAAATATTTAAAGAAATCGTCTCTGTATGTCTCAGGGGCTCATCCATATCCCACTTCTCATCCTCACTGTCTTACATGTGGCTGTAAGACAACTAGCTGCAGCAGGAGCTTCCCCCCTCTGTCCTTTCTGAAGTTAAACAACAGATCGCTAAACCAACCACCAGCTGAAAATGGAACTGATTATCATTAGGAGATTAACCTCTATGTGACTTATTTAGGATCATTTAAAAAAATGATGCAGACTAACAATCTTGCCCAGTTACCAGCTTTATTTCTAGATTTAGTGTTGCCCCACCGATTTGTCTACGCAGCTCCTGTGCAGACCTATGTGTCTCTATGGTCACAGAAACTTCCCATGAGCTGCACCAACAGGCACTTGACAGTTATGGGTGTGCAGATTGTGGGTGCAATATCCTTTGATGGAGATGGGAGCATAGTCGTGTCTACCAGCATCTATGTATGTATGTAATATATATTCATTATATATACAGGAATAGGATCATGAGCGTTTTATTTCTTTCAGCAAGAAACAGATTTTGTTTTTCATGGCCCAACCTTTATAAAAAATAATTATGTAACTCAAGAAAAGTTAAAAAGTTAAAGGTGAACCCATCTATAAATAACAGGTACTCTAGATAAAATTTCTTCTCCGGCGAGTCTGTTATTTGATTGATAGGGTGATATATCGAAAATGAAGGAAAGACAATTCTAATCAGCAGATCCGAGCTTCAAGAACATTCCATAATTAACGAAGAATGTCACTGGTGTTGGGGCACAATATGCAGCCTGATTGGCCCATGGGGCGTTCAGTTTTGACACAGACTTTCCTACTACATCATAATTAATTTGGCAACGATTGTCCAAAACTATTACATAAACCGATGAAACTAGAACAAACAGTGTCACTTATTTAGAATGAGGATGATTCAGGATTAGTCAAAAAGTGTCACTCCTGTCTAAAGGGCTTGTCTGGTATTGCAGCTTAGGTCCACTTACTTAAAGGGAGCTGTGCTGTGAACACAGCCTGTAATACTTTCACAATGCTCTGTGTGAACACAGCCTGTAATACTTTCACAATGCTCTGTGTGAATACAGCCTATAATACTTTCACAATGCTCTGTGTGAACACAGCCTATAATACTTTCACAATGCTCTGTGTGAATACAGCCTATAATACTTTCACAATGCTCTGTGTGAATACAGCCTATAATACTTTCACAATGCTCTGTGTGAACACAGCCTATAATACTTTCACAATGCTCTGTGTGAACACAGCCTATAATACAGTCACAGTGCTCTGTGTGAACACAGCCTATAATACTTTCACAATGCTCTGTGTGAACACAGCCTATAATACTTCCACAATGCTCTGTGTGAACACAGCCTGTAATACTTTCACAATGCTCTGTGTGAACACAGCCTGTAATACTTTCACAATGCTCTGTGTGAATACAGCCTATAATACTTTCACAATGCTCTGTGTGAACACAGCCTATAATACTTTCACAATGCTCTGTGTGAATACAGCCTATAATACTTTCACAATGCTCTGTGTGAATACAGCCTATAATACTTTCACAATGCTCAGTGTGAACACAGCCTATAATACTTTCACAATGCTCTGTGTGAACACAGCCTATAATACTTTCACAATGTTCTGTGTGAACACAGCCTATAATACTTTCACAATGCTCTGTGTGAACACAGCCTGTAATACTTTCACAATGCTCTGTGTGAACACAGCCTGTAATACTTTCACAATGCTCTGTGTGAATACAGCCTATAATACTTTCACAATGCTCTGTGTGAATACAGCCTATAATACTTTCACAATGCTCTGTGTGAACACAGCCTATTATACTTTCACAATGCTCTGTGTGAACACAACCTACAATACTTTCACAATGCTCTGTGGGAACACATCTTATAATACTTTCACAATGCTCTGTGTGAACACAGCCTATAATACAGTCACAGTGCTCTGTGTGAACACAGCCTAGATGCCTTTTGTGAGCTCAATCTAGGACATTATTTTCATTAATTAAATAATTGACCATATAAAGGAATATTTTCGGTTACATTTCAACTTTCTCCAAACGATATACTTCGATGTACTCCCCTATGTCCCTCCTGTCTTAGTATGCACATTATGTCGCTTGTTAATACTGCAGTTAGTGCTTCAGAGCTGCTCTTCCTGCTGTATCTGGAGAATGTACAACTGTAGTCATTTTGGAAGTTCTTCAACAATTTTTGGTCGATCTTGTACGTTTTATGCTTGCATGGATTACTAGTACACGATTTAAGTGCACGACCACATGACAGCCCACACGCACCTTTATATGATAATGCATATAAGAAAGTAATTCACATACAGCCTGGAAAAAAAAGTTGTTGCAATATTTAATATAAAATTTTACAATCACTATGTACAGAAAATTCAGCCTGAGAGATTAGCATCTACATCCAATTAATTGATGGTATAAATTAACCCTATCCATACTAGAACATCTCTCAGATGTGGAGGAAACCAGTTTGTCATAGACGCCCAGAATGCAATAAATGACTGTCTGTCCAGTCAAACTGCTGGGGATTAATGTGTCGGTGTGCTGGAGGGAAGCAGACAAGTAGAAATAGAAGGTCCACGTTTGTCTTAAGTGCTCCTCCAGTGATTATGGCCTGATATTAATGCCGGTGTTTTATACTGAATCCATCTTTGTCCACTTCTTCAGCACAACATTATTATTTATGGCGTTTGGTAAAGGAACCTGTTTTTGCTCATTTGTTTCCATCCTGATGATCCGCGAGATGTCGCTCAGTGGCTGACAACAGTGTCATCTAGTGTTCATCTGGGGAAAAGCAGGCGGCTAGTTTTTAACATTTTTTGCAATATTTTCTTAATTTTGTTGTATTTTTTTTTTTAAACTTTATATCCTATAAACTTTCAGAAAAGGTGATTATACTAACATAGTCGCAATGGACTGGTTAGTGCACACAATCCACCAAAAATGCTTTCACTCAACTGGTATTAGGGCTAGAGAACAACTATATGTGGCTGCAGCAATACTCCAAAATGATAGTGTGACACCCCAGGGGTCTGGTTGTCACAGTGATAGAGATATTACGTCTGAGAGCAGGTGGGAGGTCCTTTGGTCAGGGATCCTGTGCATGCCACACCTCCTGCCCAGCCTTGGGAGGGGAAGAACTTCCCCTGTATAAACCCGGGGCTGAGGCAGGGTTAGTGAGTCCAGGAAGAGTAGAGACAAGAGCAGCATAGGAAGCAGCAGAGTCACAAGGAGTCAGGGGCTGGCAGCTAAAGAGCTCGCCCTGACTAAGAAGATTCTTTACCGGACCCGGAGTCCGAGGCTGTGGGGACTAACTTCTACCCAGCAGCAGATTCCGTCAGGCAGGGGATTTCAGGTCCCCTGGCCCAGAAGCCCGAAGGCCCGGTCACACGCGTGGGACCAGCACCGCCATCGTGGAGCGGAAGCCATTAGAAGGCCCCGAGTCACCGGCCATACGGGTGAGCACCACACGGTACACTCAGGGACGTGGGCTACTTACATCAGCTCCTAGCAAGGTAGCCAGAAGAGTACATTCAGTTTGGGAGGCCTACAACTACGCCTGGCCAGGGGAGATCCCATCTGCTCAAGGACTGACCAGGCCTCATCCGCTAGCAAGTACTCCGGGAGGGTCTTTTGTTGTTACCAGTAAAGACCCTGAACTACAACGTACCGTCTCTGAGTGGTTCCTGCTACCCCCATCATCCACGTCGGCTGCCCTGAGGCCATACCCCTCCCGTTGGGGGTTATACTATCACGCTGCACAATCCCACCATCGGCCTCAGCGGTCTGCCCTGCAGCAGCAGCCCCCGGGCTGCACTCAACGGGTGGCGTAGTCACCAACCATCTACTGCTAGTACAACGCCGCTCAGTTTGACTCCCTGGGCACGGACCGGGTCGCCGCCACGAGACTACAACCCTCAAGAGATCCGGCTCCGGGTAAGCTCCCGCGTGCGCAACGCAGCGCGACACAGGCCCAGGGGCGCGTCAACTTTGGCGTAGTCGGCAGGATCACGTGCCCGCAACCACCGGGTACTGCGTGCCTGAAAAGCAAAGACTGTTCAAACTTACCAGTGGTGAAGATTCCCGCCATCGGTGAAGATTCCCGCCATCCGGCGCCATCTTCAGCCTTCTTCCCGCCATCGGTGAAGTTTCCCGCCATCCGGCGCCATCTTCAGCCTTCTTCCCGCCATCCGTGGAGTTTTCCCGCCATTGGACGCCATCTTGAGGACGCCGCGCGGGAAGAAGAGGGGCGTGGACTCCGAAAGCGCGCGAGAACTGAAGCCCCGCCTCACGTCCGGACGTTGCGTAAGGTCCTGGAAGGAGCCCAGCAGACGCCGACGTCACAGGAGCGCGACGGAAGGTCCTCAACCCTGACGATCCACTGCGGAGCCGCGGCCTACGGAACAGGATCATCGCAAGGTAGGCCACGGTCCACTAGGGGGGAGGAAGATGTCGGATACGGAGGAGAGCTCCACTGCCTCAACCCCCACCAGCGCTACCGCTGTTGCAGTTATGCCCTTCACCATGCCCTATATCCCGGGAGCAGCTTGGCTACCCCAGTACTCAGGGGAGTCACATACCCTGCATGACTTTAGAGAAAAGCTGGATAGCCTCTTCCAGGTGTACCCCCTCACAGAAGAGCAAAAAGTGAGCATCCTGGTGGCCCAACTAACTGGGGCAGCCAAAAGGGAAGTAAAATCCTGGCCACCTGGGAGGAAGACTGTCGCAGGGATACTAACCCGGCTGAAGGACACCTTTGATACCCGCACCTCAGCCGAGATTAAACTTAGATTCTACGGGTGCAAGCAGCGAGCGCATGAGAGTATAAGGGACTATGCACTCAACCTACAAGAGGCCCTGAGGGCCATTAAGCAGACCGACCCTAATGGAGTGGGAAACGAGGACAGGCTGTTGACCGAACAATTTATAGAGGGTTTATATTGCAATGCCCACCGCACCCAGTTGCGGGCAATGGCCTTACAGGACCCTCATCTAGAATTTGCACAGTTCAAGGACAGAGCCATCCGGGTGCTCCGAGAACCGGCACCAGGTGGCGTTGTGACCCACAGACGCCCCACTACCACTTACTACCAGGAGGCGGCGCCCTTGTCAGCAGGGCCTGTGGGAGCTGATGCGCAGGCTTTGGACAATGACCCGGCTCCAGACCTACACCATCAGGTCCAAGAGCTAGCTAAAAGCGTTGCTGCGCTAACCCGAACTGTGCAGTCTTTACAGGTTTCCACTCCAGGGAAGATCCAGCTGGCATCCGGACCGGAGGACATCCCGTGGCGTCGACCAAGGAGGACCCCACCGGCCAGAGGAAGACCCAGTGACCGATACAGCGAGGACGGACGACCCATCTGCCGCCGCTGCAATCAACCCGGACATATGGAAAGGTACTGTTCTTTAAACGGGCACAACCTGGGGTAGAGGGCCAACCCCCAGGAAAAAGATCACCAGGCCCATCGAACTGGCGCGACAGATATGTGGGAGGACGTCCAGTCTTGCCTGTGGTACTGGATGGCATTCCCATGAGTGCCCTACTGGACACCGGGTCACAGGTCACCACCATCCCGTACGTGCTCTTCAAGCAGTACTGGAATGACTCGGATATTACCCGCTACCCTGACGACGACTTGAGTATCATCGCCAGCAATGGTCAGCCCGTGCCACAGATCGGATTTAAAGAGGTGACCATCAAAATTGGTAGAGTCGAACTGGCCGCACAGGGACTGATCATTGTAGATATTGACAAACATGAGAGTCACCCAAAAATAACTCTAGGAACTAATGTAATTGAAAATTGTCTTGCAGAGGTGATTTTCCTTTTACAGCAGGTTGCCAAGAATGCCAGCTCCGGCGAGCAGCGGGTGCTCCAGAAAGAGATCCGGGCACTGATGCAACGGCAACAAGTGGAACTCTCCGGCGGTGAGATTGGTAGCGTAAGAATGTGTGACCCTTTTCCTATTGCCATGCCCCCAAAAAGTGAAATGATGATTTGGTGCCGGGCAGCTATTGGTCTGAGAGGTAGAGATTACCAGGCAATGGTAGAACCAGTTTACTCAGACAGTAGGCCCACCATTTTGACAGCACGGGGGGTGGTCAATGTACGCCATGGGAGGGTGCCCGTTCGCATAATAAATATCGGGGAGAGGGAAGTGTACCTGCCCCGGTATGCCACGCTAGCCAAATTATATACCACTAATCAAAATTCTATACAATCTGTGGAACCCTTGCCTCCATCTCACCCGGAGGAAGGTAACGGCTCTAAGAAAGACATGGAGGACTGGTGTCAGCAACTACATCTGGGTACTGACTCCACTCCCTCACACCAGAAACAAGGAGTCTATCGGGTGGTTCAAGAGTATGAGAGAGTGTTTAGTAAACACCCGTTAGACTTCGGGCGAGTCAAGGGGGTAGAACACCGCATCCCCACGGGAGATCATCCTCCCATAAAAGAGAGGTATCGACCCGTACCCCCTGCACATTACCAACACGCCAAGGGGATGCTTAGAGACATGAAGGAGGCTGGGGTAATCCGGGATAGCTGTAGCCCCTGGGCAGCCCCACTAGTTTTAGTCAAAAAGAAAGACAACACCATGAGGATGTGTGTAGATTACCGGAAAATCAACCGTATCACACACAAGGATGCGTACCCCTTACCAAGGATAGAGGAGTCATTGGCTGCTTTAAGATCTGCTAACTTCTTCTCTACCTTGGATCTCACTAGCGGGTACTGGCAGGTTCCTGTAGCAGAGGCGGACCGGGAGAAGACCGCATTCACCACCCCGATGGGACTTAGCGAGTTCACCTGCATGCCGTTCGGACTCTGCAACGCCCCAGGAACCTTCCAACGATTAATGGAGTGCTGTCTGGGCCACAGAAACTTCGAGACGGTCCTGTTGTACCTGGACGATGTCATCGTATACTCCAAAACTTATGAGGACCACCTGAAACACCTGGCGGAGGTGTTCGAAGCTCTGGCGAGTTACGGCCTAAAGGTGAAACCCTCCAAGTGTCACCTCCTGAAACCAAAGGTGCAATACCTGGGACACGTGGTGAGCGCTGACGGAGTGGCTCCCGACCCCGATAAGATCACCGCAATCAAAGGATGGCCAAGCCCTTCCAGCGTAAAAGAAGTGCGGCAGTTCCTAGGGTTGGTAGGCTACTACCGAAGGTTTATTCCCGGTTTCACCAAAAAGGCGGCGCCTATGCAGGACCTCCTGATAGGCCAGTCCCGGAAGGCCAAGAACCAGAAGCCGCCCTTCAAATGGGAAGAGCTAGAGGAAGAGTCCTTCCGACAGCTGAAGATGGCCCTCACGGGGGATGAAATCTTGGCGTATCCGGACTATAGCCAGCCCTTCATCCTCTACACCGACGCCAGTAACGTCGGGCTAGGAGCCGTACTGTCCCAGATTCAGCAGGGGAAAGAACGAGTAATCGCCTATGCCAGCCGAAAACTGCGACCCACCGAAAGGAATCCCGAGAATTATAGCTCATTTAAGCTAGAGTTCCTGGCCGTGGTATGGGCAGTCACCGAGCGCTTTAAGCATTACCTCGCTTCTTCCCGGTTCACCGTATACACGGATAACAACCCGCTGACACACCTGGACACGGCAAGACTCGGTGCCCTGGAGCAGAGGTGGATGGCCCGTCTGTCCAACTACGAGTTCACAATTAAATACCGGGCAGGGCGCTCCAATACCAACGCGGACGCCCTGTCCAGGATGCCCAACCTGCCGGACGGAGGAGAAGATCCGGAGGGACTGGAAGAAGTTGAACTCCCTGCGTTCCACCGTCATGGGACTATCCAGTATTCCCACCGGGTAAGGAGTAAGCAGGCTGCTACGTTGAACCCCTTACCTCACTACAACTGGGCGGAAACGCAAGACAGCGACCCTGCCGTCCGACTGGTGAAGGAGATGCTGACTCGCCCGGAGGCTAGCCTGGAATCAGACGCTCCAGAGGAAGCCAAACAACTATGGGCAGAGAAGAGTCGACTGTTCCTTTACAAGGGGAAGTTGTGCCGCAGAATGGTTAACTCCAGGACGCATGAACTACTCTGGCAAGTAGTGGTGCCACGAAGAGACGCAGCCATGGTGATGGAGGCATACCACGACGGAGCTGGACACTTCGGGTGGAAAAAGCTGGAGTTCCTGCTGCGCGAGCGGTTCCACTGGGTAGGCATGAGGGGAACCATCGAGAAGTGGTGCAGAGACTGTGGCCCGTGCAATCTGAGAAGGAAGGACCGGGCCAGCCAGAAGACTCCCCTGCAGTCCATCGTCACCCGGCAACCGTTGGAACTGGTAGCCTTGGATCATGTAAAACTGACCCCCAGCAGAAGTGGCTACGTCTACGCGTTAACCATCGTGGATCATTACTCCCGGTTTCTGGTTGTCGTCCCCGTCAAGGACTTAACGGCTCGAACAGCAGCTAGAGCCTTCCAGCAGCACTTTTGCCGTCCACACGGGTACCCGGACCAAGTGCTGACGGACCAGGGACCTGCCTTTGAAGCGGAGGTCTTCCAGGAATTCTGCAATCTGTATGGCTGCCGGAAGATAAGGACGACACCCTACCATCCGCAAACTAATGGACTTTGTGAGAAAATGAACCAGGTGGTAATGGATCTTCTAAAAACGTTGCCCCTGGAAGAACGCAGTCTGTGGCCTGAGAAGTTGCCCGATCTGGTGGACCTATACAACCACATCCCGGTAGGTTCCACCAACTGTACCCCGGCTTACCTAATGAGGGCAAGACCTGGTAAGTTACCTGTTGACCTGGAAATGGGAGTCCTGACGCCCGAGGACACTTCACCAGAAACAGACTGGGACACAGAGAGGCAGCAGCAGTACCGGAAAGTACAGGAGAGCGTGGAGCGAAGTCTCTGTCAGGCTAGGGAAAGACAAGAGAAGACTTACAACCAGTATGCTCCCGCTGTTCCCCTGGTACCCGGAGAGCAGGTCTTGAAGAGGAAGAGACGGCTCCACAAGTTGGACGACCAGTGGGAGAAGGACCCGTACACCGTACTGCCCTCAAGCCACGAGAACCCGAAGGTCTGTACCATCAGTAAAGACGGAGGGGAAACCACAGCCATTGTATCCCGGGACCACCTGAAGAAGTGCCCCGAACAACTGAGGAACCCTGAGGAGGAACAGGAAGACCATCGACCCGTGGAAGAAAGGGAAGATATGGTTAGTACCGTGCTCGGGGACTTCCCTCGGTCTTGGACTCAAGTCAATGGTGCAGTTGTGGTACCCGTACTCACCTTCCTCCAACCATCATCCCAAGAACCTACGGAGCAACGGGTAGAGCTGGAAGAGCAGCCGGTCCAGGAGGCAGAAGACTCCACCCAAGCGGAACAGGAGAATCCACCCTCTGCTTATAGTGAGCCTGCCGTACCCCTAGTGAGACAAAGAGCCGGTAGACAGCTGCCCAGTTTACCCTTGACAGCTCCTACACCCTGTAGTTCAGGGCCAGACAGTCAGCTCCGTAGGTCCACTAGGGCCACTAGAGGCCAGTTACCCGCACGTTGGAGGATCTAAATGTTTAAGTTGTTTTACAATGTTTACCTGTTTATTGTTGCTTGTGTGTAATTTTGTGTTTCTAGTTGTTTTTAGGAGTCTTCGGTGGATTTACCGGGAATCCTTTGTATATAGTTGGAGCGTAACCCAGGATGGACTAGAGACTGTTAAGGACTCGGGGTAGGACAGACCCCTACCTGGTTACGTCTCCCTGTGTTGGTGAAATGGACACCTTTGCTTTTCTTCAAAGACTGCACCCGGTTGCGGACATCCGTGACCATCTTATTGTGTTTCCTTATTGTATTTTATTGTTCTTTGATATACCTTGTTATATTTTTCTAAAAAGTGTTTAGTCCCGGAGTACTAAATTTCACTAGGGGGGAGTGTGACACCCCAGGGGTCTGGTTGTCACAGTGATAGAGATATTACGTCTGAGAGCAGGTGGGAGGTCCTTTGGTCAGGGATCCTGTGCATGCCACACCTCCTGCCCAGCCTTGGGAGGGGAAGAACTTCCCCTGTATAAACCCGGGGCTGAGGCAGGGTTAGTGAGTCCAGGAAGAGTAGAGACAAGAGCAGCATAGGAAGCAGCAGAGTCACAAGGAGTCAGGGGCTGGCAGCTAAAGAGCTCGCCCTGACTAAGAAGATTCTTTACCGGACCCGGAGTCCGAGGCTGTGGGGACTAACTTCTACCCAGCAGCAGATTCCGTCAGGCAGGGGATTTCAGGTCCCCTGGCCCAGAAGCCCGAAGGCCCGGTCACACGCGTGGGACCAGCACCGCCATCGTGGAGCGGAAGCCATTAGAAGGCCCCGAGTCACCGGCCATACGGGTGAGCACCACACGGTACACTCAGGGACGTGGGCTACTTACATCAGCTCCTAGCAAGGTAGCCAGAAGAGTACATTCAGTTTGGGAGGCCTACAACTACGCCTGGCCAGGGGAGATCCCATCTGCTCAAGGACTGACCAGGCCTCATCCGCTAGCAAGTACTCCGGGAGGGTCTTTTGTTGTTACCAGTAAAGACCCTGAACTACAACGTACCGTCTCTGAGTGGTTCCTGCTACCCCCATCATCCACGTCGGCTGCCCTGAGGCCATACCCCTCCCGTTGGGGGTTATACTATCACGCTGCACAATCCCACCATCGGCCTCAGCGGTCTGCCCTGCAGCAGCAGCCCCCGGGCTGCACTCAACGGGTGGCGTAGTCACCAACCATCTACTGCTAGTACAACGCCGCTCAGTTTGACTCCCTGGGCACGGACCGGGTCGCCGCCACGAGACTACAACCCTCAAGAGATCCGGCTCCGGGTAAGCTCCCGCGTGCGCAACGCAGCGCGACACAGGCCCAGGGGCGCGTCAATAGCCCATAGATATGTCCGGGCATCAGGATGCTTTATCCTTATTGTATTTTAAGATCTTATAGAAATATTCATATGGTAGTGTATGTTGTGTAGAGGGGAGATTTATTTTTTGAGGGGTTGTCTACCTTTTGAGGACATATTGCTCTTTAAATGCAAATATTAGGGGTTAAAAATAATTTTTGCCATTAAGTTGCATTAAAAATTTTGCACCGTTTGACTTCTATGGCCTCTGTGTATTGCTGGCTGCAGAATGAGTTAACTGAGGGTCTAGCAGTGAGCTCGTCATGATGAGAGAGTTTGTATTTCTATTATCTGACTTTTTTCTGAGCTCTTCTCGGCTTGTTTATGACCATAGACCATATCAAAGTTGAATGTGCAGGCGAAAGTTGTTGTGCAATTCCTCCTGGGTACGCTGATACCCCATATGTTGGGGAAAACTATTGTTTAAGCGCACGGCAGGGCTCAGAAGGGAAGGAGCACAGTTTGACTTTTTGAACGCAAAAATGGCTGGAATCGAGAGCTGACACCAAGTCATGTTTGGGGAGCCCCTGATGTGCCTAAACAGTGGAAACCCCCCAAAAGTGACCCCATTTTGGAAACTAGACCCCTCAAGGATTTTATCCAGGGGTATAGTGAGCATTTTGAACCCAAAGGTAATACACAGAATTTGATAACATTAGGTTGTCTTATGGAAAATTTTCATTTTTTTTCACAAAAATGTTTTAGCCCCAAATTTGTAATTTTCACAATGGATAATAGTTGAAAACGGACCCCATAATTTTCTAGGCAATTTCTCCCGAATGCGATGATGCCCCATATGTGGTCAAAAACTTTTGTTTGGGCACATGGCAGGGCTAAGAAAGAAAAGAGTGCTATTTGTCTGGAATAGATTGTGAATGTCATGTCGTATTTGGATAGCCCCTGACATGCAAAAACAGCAGAAACCCCCTCAAGTGACCCCATTTTGGAAACTAGTCCCCTCAAGGACTTCATCTAGGGGTGTACTGAGAATTTTTAACCTTCAGGTGATTCACAAAACTTTATAACATTTAGATGTGAGAACAAAAAATAACATTTTTAGCACCAAATTTATAATTTACACGAGGGGTAATGGGAAAAATTTGACTCCACAATTGTTATGCAATTTCTCCCGAATGTGGCATTACCCCATATGTGGTTGTACATTACTGTTTGAGCACACAGCAGGGATCGGATGGGAAGGAGCGCTACTTGGCTTCCGTTTGAATAGATTGTGGGCTCCATTAGCTGAGCCCCTGAGGTGCCAGAACAGCAGAAACTCCCCCAGGTGACCCCATATTGGAAACTTCACTGCCTAAGGTATTCATCTAGGGGTGTAGTGAGTATTTTAAACCCAAAGGTGCCTAACAGAATTTTATAACATTGAGACGTGGAAATATGCCACATTAGTGGTAAAAATCTAATTTTTGTATTTTCTGCAAATTTTTCAGGTACAAAAGAGTTAATAGGTGAAACTGGACCCCATAATTTATTGCGGAATTTCTCCCAAACGTGGTGATGCCCCATATGTTGCCAGAAATTACTGTTAGGCCACACGTCAGGGCTGGGAAGGAAGGAGCACTATTTGGCACTTGTAGCATAGATTTTGCTAGAATAGTTTACGGGCGACATTTGCGGAGCCCCGAAGGTGTCAGAACAGCAGAAAAACCCCAAAAGTGACCCCATTTTAGAAATTACATCTCTCAATGAATTCATCTACAGCTGCAGTGACTGTTTTGTAACATCCACAGCAGGCTTTATTCTAGAGAATTGCAAATATGCCAGTTTAGTGCCCAGACATTGTGCCCCCATACATTGTGCCCGGCTAGTGCTTCTGGCGATACGCACCCCGGAAATTGTTAAGTCCGCACTCTCCACTACAATAATGCCAAACATGTGGCCGCCTACTGCGGTTTAGGCACAGTGCAGATCAGAAGGAGGGGGAATTTGTAATTTAGAGCGCAGAATTCACTGGATTTTATTTGAGGGGGCGGAAGCCATGTCGCTTTTCCAGAGTCTTTGTTTTGCCAGTAACGTTGGAACCCCCTAAAGTTCCAGTGAGAGATGATGGACCTGAGTGGGGGCTGGTTTGTGCGGGATAAATTAGGAATTTCATTGGTAACATTTTGGGGTAAATAATATTTTTCGATCGCTTCCAGAATAAGGCTGGATCACCTTCTTTTGTTCTACGTTGAGCACTTACGTCGGGGTTTCCGTGTAAATCCCACAAACATGCGATTCAGATGAATCCCCCGACAGAACCAGTCACCATAATGAGGTAGATGGAGACACTTTGGAGTCCGTTTGGCGTCTGCTCCGGTGGTCTCCATCTTTTTAGACGTGCACAGATCTGTGGTCGCCGACACTTGTGCATTAAAAATATGCCTATAAGGAGGGGACACTGCCGGAACACAGACCAGTCTAAAGTGATTCCATCTGCCTCATAAGTGAGTGGTTCCATCCAGGGTTTTCTGAATTGCGGTTTTGGAGAATTTACATGGAAACCCTGGTGTAAGCGCTCAACGGAGAGTGCAGGATAAATATGAGCCGAGCCTTATTCAGATTTTGGGGAGGTAGAATGAACATATAGACAGCAGTACCAAAATAGTTCTTATTTTTATTTTTTAGCCCTTTTCGGTGAGGTATAAGTGATAAGGTAAATTGATTCTTCGGGTCAGTGTGATTACAGCGATACCAGATTTAGGCTGAGTTCACACGATGCGTTTTTCATGCGTTTCCGCGGCGTTTTTGCAGTTGCGTAAACGCCGCGTAAACGCATGAAAAACGCATGGTAGAAGGGCAGCAATGTTCCCCAATGGAAATCCGCATGTGCTGTGCACATGATGCGGATTTTTCCGCAGCGTAAACGCTGCGGTCAAAAATCCGCAGCATGTCAATTAATTTTGCGGAAACGCTGCTCTTTTGCCGCCATTGACTTGCATTAGACCGCATGGAATCCGCATCACTGTATATGTTGATGCGCTTTTCATGCGGTCTAATGTGCGGATGGTACCCGGGTGTGGAGGAGAGGACTCTCATCCAGACCCAGGTACCATTAAAAAAAAAAGAATAAAATAAAAAATATATATATTCTCACCTTCTGACGGCCCGCGCTGAGTCCTGCCGGCTTCCCGGGCACTTCGCGGTTGAATGAAGAAGGACCTTCGCTGACGTCAGAGTCATGTGACGGGTCACGTGACGCTGACGTCGGAAGGTCCTACAGTCTTCACTGCCGGCAGCCGGGACCGATGAAGCAGGACACCGGGGGCCATCAGAGGGTAAAGTATAGATTTATTTTTTATTTTTTGACATTCACACACTATATAAATCCATGCTGGCTGCATGGATTTATATAGTGTGAAGTTGACAAGCACTTTCCAAGTGATGCTAAAATCGCTTGGGAAGTGCTTGTCAACCCGCATGCGGAAATGAAAGTGAAGACCGCTTCATTTCCGCATGTCCCTGGCAGGAAACCGCATGTACAATCCGCATGCGTTTTTTCCTGCCAGAGAGATGCAGAAACGCTCAGGAAAAAATCCTGAGCATTTCTGCATTGTGTGCACATACCCTTATATGTTTTTTTTAGGTTTTGCTGCTATCACACAGTAAAAATGCTTTTTTTTATAAACAGTAGATCTTTTTCGTCGCCATATTCTGAGAGCTGTAACTTTTTTCTTTTTTTGTGAATAGCGCTGTATGAGGGCTTATTTTTTGCTGGACGAGTTGCAGATTTTTTGGTACAATTTTGGTGCACATAATGTTTTTTGATCGCTTTTTATTCAGATTTTTCGGGCAAAGAATGAACAAAAAACAATAATTCAGTTATTGTTTTTTTTTTTTGCGACTTTCACCGTGCGGTAAAAGTGATAAGCCCGATTTGTTCGTCGGGTCGGTACAATTACAGCGATACCATATTTATATACAGTATTTTGTTATGCTTTGCCATTTTTACAGACTAAAAACAATATTTTACAAAAATGAATTTGATTTTGCATCGTCACATTCCGAGAGCTGTAACTTTTTTATTTTTTTGCCGAATGAGCCATATTACGGCTTGTTTTTTGCGGGACGGTTTGTCGTTTTTCATTTACACCATTTTTTTTACATACAAGTTTTTGATCACTTTTTATTCACTTTTTTTGTGAGTCAGTATGATGAAAAAGCTACATTTTTGGAGTGTTTTTTATTTATTTTTTACGGTGTTCACCAAACTGAATAAATAACGACCAGTTTTAAAGAGCAGGTCGTTCTGGACGCGGCAATACCAATTACGTGTACTTTCTTTTGTTTATTTTTGTGTGATCACAAACGCTGCGTTTTGAGTGGCGAAACAGATTTTAGTGATGTGTGTAATTTTAATTGTTTTTTTTTTTACTTTTTTACATATTTTATTTCACTTTTTTTTACTTTTTCACTTAGACCCACTGTGGGACATGCATATTTTTTATTTTGATTGCAGATCTCATACACTGCAATGTATGAGACCTATCAGTGAGACACTGACTCAGCCTGACTCTGCCTGTGAAACCCAGCTTATCGCTGGATCTCACAGGCCACCGTACCCTGGGATCATCACATGATTCTTATTGCGGGGGGTCCAATGGTTACTAAGGGGGTCTTGCGACCCCCTTGTAACCACTGAAATAGTACTGTCATGATAGACAGCGGTATTTAAGGGGTCAATCGGCGCCGATCGGCATCAAAACCAGCCAGGGCCGATACTGCAAGGAATTGCCGCCACCGGTAATTGCCGATCGCTGTTTTAAAACTGCAATGAGGGAATAAGGCCCCTTAACGACCGCCGTTTTAATCCGTATCGGCAGTTGTTAAGGAGTTAAAGGCTTTGTCCAGAACTTAGATATTCGTGACCTATCAACTATTTTGGATTAGTGGAGGTCCAATAACCAGGAACAAACTTATCAGCTGCTACCAGATCCCAAAGTTTCTGGAAGCAAAACTGTGTCCGGAACCAGTGCACCACAGCGCCATATACTGAACAGTGGCTGTTTCTGGTACTGCAGCTCAGAGCTAGTCATTAACTTTAAAGGGAGCTGGTCTGCAGTACCTAAGAATGACCACTACACAAAGTTCTGGACAACTCATTTAAATACTTCCTTTCTCTAGCATGTTTAGTGATGTAACCCTAATTACAGTCATGTGCCTGAGCCGTGTACTAATACAACAGGAGATAACGGCCCAAATTGTAAATTTGGGGGCTATGTTTTGGATGTGTGGCACCCCAGGGGTCTGGTTTCCACAGTAACAAGCAATGTTATGTCTGAGAGCAGGTGGGAGGTCTCTTGGCCAGGGATCCTGTGCATGCCACACCTCCTGCCCAGTCTTGGGAGGGGAAGAACTTCCCCTATATAAACCCGGGGCTGAAACAGGGTTAGTCAGTCAAGGAGAGTAGAGACAAGAAACAGTCACAGGAAGAAACAGCAGAAGCTCAGTGGGAGCAATACTACTACAAGTCAGGGGCTGGCAGCTGCAGAGCTCGCCCTGACTGAGAAGCTTTCTCACCGGACCCGGCGTCCGAGGCTGTGGGGACTAACTCCTACCCAGCAGCAGAAGCCGACCGGCAGGGGATTTCAGGTCCTCAGGCCCAGAAACCCGAAGGCACGGTCACACGCGTGGGACCAGCACCGCCATCGTGGAGCGGAAGCCATTAGAAGGCCCCGAGTCACCGGCCATACGGGTGAGCACCACACGGTACACTCAGGGACGTGAGCTACTTATATCCGCTTCTAGCAAGGTAGCCAGAAGAGTACAGTCAGTTTGGGAGGCCTACAACTCCGCCTGGCCAGGGGAGATCCCATCTGCTCAAGGACTGACCAGGCCCCGTTCGCTAGCAAGTACTCCGGGAGGGTCTATCGTTGTTACCAGTAAAGACCCTGAATTACACCGCACCGTCTCTGAGTGGTTCCTGCTACCCCCATTTTCCACGTCGGCTGCCCTGAGGCCATACCCCTCCCGTTGGGGGTTATACTATCACGCTGCACAATTCTACACCGGCCTCAGCGGTCTGCCCTGCAGCGGCAGCTCCATAGCTGCAAATCAACGGGTGGCGTAGTCGACACTCAAATAACATCTATCAAGACTGCCACACATCGAGTTTGACTCCCTGGGCACGGACCGGGTCCCCGCCACTCGGAGACTACAACCCTCATCTGATCCGGTTCCGGGTAAGCCCCGTGCGCGAGACGCTGCGCAACACAGCAGGTCCAGGGGCGCGTCAACTTTGGCGTAGTCGGCAGGATTTCGTGCCCGCAACCACCGGGTACTGCGTGCCTGAAAAAGAGACTTTTAAAACTTACCATTCGTGAAGTTTTCCCGCCATCGGTGAAGATTCCCGCCATCCGGCGCCATTTTCAGCCTTCTTCCCGCCATCTGTGAAGATTCCCGCCATTCGGCGCCATCTTCAGCCTTCTTCCCGCCATCCGTGGAGTTTTCCCGCCGTTGGACGCCATCTTGAGGACGCCGCGCGGGAAGAAGAGGGGCGTGGACTCCGAAAAGCCCGCGAGAACTGAAGCCCCGCCTCACGTCCGGACGTTGCGTAAGGTCCTGGAAGGAGCCCAGCAGACGCCGACGTCACCGGAGCGCGACGGAAGGTCCTCAACCCTGACGATCCACTGCGGAGCCGCGGCCTACGGAAGAGGATCATCGCAAGGTAGGCCACGGTCCACTAGGGGGGAGGAAGATGTCGGATACGGAGGAGAGCTTCACTGCCTCAACCCC
This sequence comes from Phyllobates terribilis, assembly GCF_046119375.1. Lineage (NCBI taxonomy): Eukaryota > Metazoa > Chordata > Amphibia > Anura > Dendrobatidae > Phyllobates > Phyllobates terribilis. The sequence continues at coordinate 60,883,229 of NW_027362767.1, forward strand.
CGCCAGCGCTACCGCTGCTGCAGTTATGCCCTTCACCATGCCCTATATCCCGGGAGCAGCTTGGCTACCCCAGTACTCAGGGGAGTCATATACCCTGCATGACTTTAGAGAAAAGCTGGATAGCCTCTTCCAGGTGTACCCCCTCACAGAAGAGCAAAAAGTGAGCATCCTGGTGGCCCAACTAACCGGGGCAGCCAAAAGGGAAGTAAAATCCTGGCCACCTGGGAGGAAGACTGTCGCAGGGATACTAACCCGGCTGAAGGACACCTTTGATACCCGCACCTCAGCCGAGATTAAGCTTAGATTCTACGGGTGCAAGCAGCGAGCGCATGAGAGTATAAGGGACTATGCACTAAACCTACAAGAGGCCCTGAGGGCCATTAAGCAGACCGACCCTGATGGAGTGGGAAACGAGGACAGGCTGTTGACCGAACAATTTATAGAGGGACTATATTGTAATACCCACCGAACCCAGTTGCGGGCAATGGCCTTACAGGATCCCCATCTGGGCTTTGCACAGTTCAAGGACAGAGCCATCCGGGTGCTCCGAGAACCGGCACCGGGTGGCGTTGAGACCCACAGGCGCCCTGCTATCACTTACCACCAGGAGGCGGCGCCTTTGTCGACAGGGCCTGTGGGAGCTGATGTGCAGGCTTTGGACAATGACCCGGCTCCAGACCTACACCATCAGGTCCAAGAGCTAGCTAAGAGCGTTGCTGCGCTAACCCGAACTGTGCAGTCTTTACAGGCTTCCACCCCAGGGAAGATCCAGCTGGCATCCGGACCGGAGGACATCCCGTGGCGTCGACCAAGGAGGACCCCACCGGCCAGAGGAAGACCCAGTGACCGATACAGCGAGGACGGACGACCCATCTGCCGTTGCTGCAATCAACCCGGACATATGGCAAGGTACTGTTCTTTAAACGGGCACAACCTGGGGTAGAGGGCCAACCCCCAGGAAAAAGATCACCAGGCCCATCGAACTGGCGCGACAGATATGTGGGAGGACGTCCAGTCTTGCCTGTGGTACTGGATGGCATTCCCATGAGTGCCCTACTGGACACCGGGTCACAGGTCACCACCATCCCGTACGTGCTCTTTAAGCAGTACTGGAATGACTCGGATATTACCCGCTACCCTGACGACGACTTGAGTATCATCGCCAGCAATGGCCAGCCCGTGCCACAGATCGGATTTAAAGAGGTGACCATCAAAATCGGTAGAGTCGAACTGGCAGCACAGGGACTGATCATTGTAGATATTGACAAACATGAGAGTCACCCAAAAATAACTCTAGGAACTAATGTAATTGAAAATTGTCTTGCAGAGGTGATTTTCCTTTTACAGCAGGTTGCCAAGAACGCCAGCTCCGGCGAGCAGCGGGTGCTCCAGAAAGAGATCCGGGCACTGATGCGACGGCAACAGGTGGAACTCTCCGGCGGTGAGATTGGTAGCGTAAGAATGTGTGACCCTTTTCCTATTGCCATGCCCCCAAAAAGTGAAATGATGATTTGGTGCCGGGCAGCTATTGGTCTGAGAGGTAGAGATTACCAGGCAATGGTAGAACCAGTTTACTCAGACAGTAGGCCCACCATCTTGACAGCACGGGGGGTGGTTAATGTACGCCATGGGAGGGTGCCCGTTCGCATAATCAATATCGGGAAGAGGGAAGTGTACCTGCCCCGGTATGCCACGCTAGCCAAATTATATACCATTAACCAAAATGCTATACAATCTGTGGAACCCTTGCCTCCATCTCACCCGGAGGAAGGTAACGGCTCTAAGAAAACAATGGAGGACTGGTGTCAGCAACTACATTTGGGTACTGACTCCACTCCCTCACATCAGAAACAGGGAGTCTATCGGGTGGTTCAAGAGTATGAGAGAGTGTTTAGTAAACACCCGTTAGACTTCGGGCGAGTCAAGGGGGTAGAACACCACATCCCCACGGGAGACCATCCTCCCATAAAAGAGAGGTATCGACCCGTACCCCCTGCACACTACCAACACGCCAAGGGGATGCTTAGAGACATGAAGGAGGCTGGGGTGATCAGGGATAGCTGTAGCCCCTGGGCAGCTCCACTAGTCTTAGTCAGAAAAAAAGACAACACCATGAGGATGTGTGTAGATTACCGGAAAATCAACCGTATCACACACAAGGATGCGTACCCCTTACCAAGGATAGAGGAGTCATTGGCTGCTTTAAGATCTGCTAACTTCTTCTCTACCTTGGATCTCACTAGCGGGTACTGGCAGGTTCCTGTAGCAGAGGCGGACCGGGAGAAGACCGCATTCACCACCCCGATGGGACTTAGCGAGTTCACCTGCATGCCGTTCGGACTCTGCAACGCACCAGGAACCTTCCAACGACTAATGGAGTGTTGTCTGGGCCACAGAAACTTCGAGACGGTCCTGTTGTACCTGGACGATGTCATCGTATATTCCAAGACGTATGAGGACCACCTGAAACACCTGGCGGAAGTGTTCGAAGCTCTGGCGAGTTACGGCCTAAAGGTGAAACCCTCCAAGTGTCACCTCCTGAAACCAAAGGTGCAGTACCTGGGGCACGTGGTGAGCGCTGACGGAGTGGCTCCCGACCCTGATAAGATCACCGCAATTAAGGAATGGCCAAGCCCCTCCAGCGTAAAAGAAGTGCGGCAGTTTCTCGGGTTGGTAGGCTACTACCGAAGGTTTATTCCCGGTTTCACCAAAAAGGCAGCACCTATGCAGGACCTCCTGATAGGCCAGTCCCGGAAGGCCAAGAACCAGAAGCCGCCCTTCAAATGGGAGGAGCTGGAAGAAGAGTCCTTCCGCCAGCTGAAGATGGCCCTCACGGGGGACGAAATCCTGGCGTACCCGGATTATAGCCAGCGCTTTATCCTCTACACCGACGCCAGTAACATCGGGCTAGGAGCCGTACTGTCCCAGATCCAGCAGGGGAAAGAACGAGTAATCGCCTACGCAAGCCGAAAACTGCGACCCACCGAAAGGAACCCCGAGAATTACAGCTCATTTAAGTTAGAGTTCCTGGCCGTGGTATGGGCAGTCACCGAGCGCTTTAAGCATTACCTCGCTTCTTCCCGGTTCACCGTGTACACGGATAACAACCCGTTGACACACCTGGACACGGCAAGACTCGGTGCCCTGGAGCAGAGGTGGATGGCCCGTCTGTCCAACTACGAGTTCACAATCAAATACCGGGCAGGACGCTCCAATACCAACGCGGACGCCCTGTCCAGGATGCCCAACCTGCCGAACAGAGGAGAAGATCCGGAGGGACTGGAAGAAGTTGAACTCCCTGCGTTCCACCGTCATGGGACTATCCAGTACTCCCACCGGGTAAGGAGTAAGCAGGCTGCTACGTTGAACCCCTTACCCCACTACAACTGGGCGGAAACGCAAGACAGCGACCCTGCCGTCCGACTGGTGAAGGAGATGCTGACTCGGCCGGAGGCTCGCCTTGAACCAGACGCTCCGGAGGAAGCCAAACAACTATGGGCAGAGAAGAGTCGACTGTTCCTTTACAAAGGGAAGTTGTGCCGCAGAATGGTTAACTCCCGGACACATGAATTACTCTGGCAAGTAGTGGCGCCACGAAGAGACGCAGCCATGGTGATGGAGGCATACCACGACGGAGCTGGACACTTCGGGTGGAAGAAGCTGGAGTTCCTGCTGCGCGAGCGGTTCCACTGGGTAGGCATGAGGGGAACCATCGAGAAGTGGTGCAGAGACTGTGGCCCGTGCAACCTGCCAGCCAGAAGACTCCCCTGCAGTCCATCATCACCCGGCAACCGTTGGAACTGGTAGCCTTGGATCATATAAAACTGACCCCAAGCAGAAGTGGCTACGTCTACGCGTTAACCATCGTGGATCATTACTCCCGGTTCTTGGTTGTCGTCCCCGTCAAGGACTTAACAGCTCGGACAGCAGCAAGAGCCTTCCAGCAGCATTTCTGCCGTCCACACGGGTACCCGGACCAAGTGTTGACAGACCAGGGACCTGCCTTTGAAGCGGAGGTCTTCCAAGAGTTCTGCACTCTGTATGGCTGCCGGAAGATAAGGACGACACCCTATCATCCGCAAACTAATGGACTTTGTGAGAAAATGAACCAGGTGGTAATGGATCTTCTGAAAACGTTGCCCCTGGAAGAACGCAGTCTGTGGCCTGAGAAGCTGCCCGATCTGGTGGATCTATACAACCACATCCCGGTAGGTTCCACCAACTGTACCCCGGCTTACCTAATGAGGGCAAGACCTGGTAAGTTACCTGTTGACCTGGAAATGGGAGTCCTGACACCCGAGGACACTTCACCAGAAGCAGACTGGGACACAGAGAGGCAGCAGCAGTACCGGAGAGTACAGGAGAGCGTGGAGCGAAGTCTCTGTCAGGCTAGGGAAAGACAAGAGAAAACTTACAACCAGTATGCTCCCGCTGTTCCCCTGGTACCCGGAGAGCAGGTCTTGAAGAGGAAGAGACGGCTCCACAAGTTGGACGATCAATGGGAGAAGGACCCGTACACCGTACTGCCCTCAAGCCACGAGAACCCGAAGGTTTGTACCATCAGTAAAGACGGAGGGGAAACCACAGCCATTGTATCCCGGGACCACCTGAAAAAGTGTCCCGAACAACTGAGGAACCCTGAAGAGGAACAAGAAGACCATCGACCCGTAGAGGAAAGGGAAGATATGGTTAGTACTGTGCTCGGGGACTTCCCTCGGTCTTGGACTCAAGTCAATGGTGCAGTTGTGGTACCCGTACTCACCTTCCTTCAACCAGCATCCCAAGCACCTACGGAGCAACAGGTAGAGCTGGAAGAACAGCCGGTCCAGGAGGCAGAAGACCCCACACCAGCAGACCAGGAGGATCAATCCTCTGCTTGCAGTGAGCCTGCCATATCCCTAGTGAGTCAGGGAACTCGTAGACAGCTGCCCAGTTTACCCTTGACAGCTCCTACACCCTGTAGTTCGGGGCCAGACAGTCAGCTCCGTAGGTCCACTAGAGCCACTAGAGGCCAGTTACCCGCACGCTGGAGGATTTAAAGTGTATAAATTGTTTTATTTATGTTTACCTGTGTATTGTTGCTTGTGTATAACTTTGTGTTTCTAGTTATTTGTAGGAGTCCTTGGTGGATTTACCGGGAATCCTTTGTACAGTTAGTGGAGCGTAACCCAGGATGGACTAAAAGACTGTTAAGGACTCGGGGAGGACAGACCCCTACCTGGTTACGTCTCCCTGTTTTGGTGAAATGGACACCTTGCTTTTCTTCAAAGACTGCACCCGGTTGCGGACACGCCGTAACCATCTTTATGTGTTTTTCTTATTGTATTATTATTGTTTATACCTTGTTATGTTTTTCTAAAAATATGTTTAGTCCCGGAGTACTAAATTTCACTAGGGGGGAATGTGGCACCCCAGGGGTCTGGTTTCCACAGTAACAAGCAATGTTATGTCTGAGAGCAGGTGGGAGGTCTCTTGGCCAGGGATCCTGTGCATGCCACACCTCCTGCCCAGTCTTGGGAGGGGAAGAACTTCCCCTATATAAACCCGGGGCTGAAGCAGGGTTAGTCAGTCAAGGAGAGTAGAGACAAGAAACAGTCACAGGAAGAAACAGCAGAAGCTCAGTGGGAGCAATACTACTACAAGTCAGGGGCTGGCAGCTGCAGAGCTCGCCCTGACTGAGAAGCTTTCTCACCGGACCCGGCGTCCGAGGCTGTGGGGACTAACTCCTACCCAGCAGCAGAAGCCGACCGGCAGGGGATTTCAGGTCCTCAGGCCCAGAAACCCGAAGGCACGGTCACACGCGTGGGACCAGCACCGCCATCGTGGAGCGGAAGCCATTAGAAGGCCTCGAGTCACCGGCCATACGGGTGAGCACCACACGGTACACTCAGGGACGTGAGCTACTTATATCCGCTTCTAGCAAGGTAACCAGAAGAGTTCAGTCAGTTTGGGAGGCCTACAACTCCGCCTGGCCAGGGGAGATCCCATCTGCTCAAGGACTGACCAGGCCCCGTTCGCTAGCAAGTACTCCGGGAGGGTCTATCGTTGTTACCAGTAAAGACCCTGAATTACACCGCACCGTCTCTGAGTGGTTCCTGCTACCCCCATTTTCCACGTCGGCTGCCCTGAGGCCATACCCCTCCCGTTGGGGGTTATACTATCACGCTGCACAATTCTACACCGGCCTCAGCGGTCTGCCCTGCAGCGGCAGCTCCATAGCTGCAAATCAACGGGTGGCGTAGTCGACACTCAAATAACATCTATCAAGACTGCCACACATCGAGTTTGACTCCCTGGGCACGGACCGGGTCCCCGCCACTCGGAGACTACAACCCTCATCTGATCCGGTTCCGGGTAAGCCCCGTGCGCGAGACGCTGCGCAACACAGCAGGCCCAGGGGCGCGTCAGATGCATCCATGAGGTCATCCCCCCATAATGTGACTAAATAGAGAGGTGAAGAATTATTAAAGCACCCCCCTCCCCCACTGCTCATGGTGTAGAGCGGACGTGCTATGTGCAGAGCCGGCGCCAACTGCAAACTCTATTCTTTGTACTTAATTTAAAAACTGTCACTTCAGCACTCGGCTAACTACCCGCTATAGATACGGCCTTAAAGCTGTCTGCGCTAATAAATCAGGAGCGCAATTTGAATAACCTCTAGTGGCAGGTAATTTTTCAGAACAATCGTATACTTTCTGCGGTAGTAAAGTGACTTAAAATGCCCTGGCCTCAAGTTAACAAATTAATAAGACTTCCATCATGACATGAGCGAAATTATCATCTGCTGCAGAAATCCAGGATTCAGAAGGAGATTCCCTCCGAAACCGAAATCTGCTGCTGTCCTGAAACATCACAGATGTGAGCGCTGTCCCCACATGTAATAAGAAGGGGTGTGAGAGAGATGAGATCGATCTGTATCCATCCATCTATTTATCCATTCCTTCCTTTCTATCTATCCCTTTCTCTCTTTCTTCTTTCATTCTTTCTTTTCTCTCTTCCTCGTTCTTTTTCCCTTCCTTCCGAATTCTCTTCCTTTCTTCTTTTCTGACTTTCTTTCTACTTTTCACTCTTCCTTCCCTCCCTCCTTCCTTCTCTCTTCCCTCCTTTCTTTCCTTTCTCCCTCATCCTTCCTTCATTGCTTCTAATCCCTCCTTTCTTCTCATTTTATTTCATTTTTATTTATTTTACTCACTTATATAGCACCATTAATTCCACAGCGCTTTACAGACATTATGGGCACTGTCCCCATTGGGGCTCACAATCTACATTCCCTATCAGTATGTCTTTGGAATGTGGGAGGAAAGCGGAGAACCAGGAGGAAACCCACACAAACACGGGGAGAACATTCCCATTCTTCCTTCTTTTCTCTCTCTCTCTCATTCTTCCTTCCTTGCTCTTCATTTCACTCTCTCTCTCTTCTTTCCTTTTGTCCTCTTTATCTTCTTTCTTTCAATTTTTTTTCCTTCTCTTCTCTCCTTTCTATTTCTCTTCTCTCCTTTCTCTTCTCTCCTTTCTCTTCTCTCCTTTCTCTTCTCTCCTTTATTTCTCTTCTTTCTCTTTCTCATCTCTACTTTCTGTTCTTTCTCTTTTTCTCTTTTCTCCTTTCTCTCTTTCTCTTCTCTCCTTTCTCTTTCTGTCCTTTCTGCTTCTGTCCTTTCTCTTTTCTTCTCTCTCTTCTCTCCTTTCTATTAGAACCCTCCTGTTTATTTTTTATTCCATCATGTGTTTTGCGGTGACGTGACCATCTGCCTTTATATTCCAGTTCCGCCCTTTTGGCTGTGCTGGACTTCAGTGTTTGACTGTTTCTCTAGCCAAGTGCTTCGGTGCCTTTCTCTGTCAGTTCGCTTGGTCCTTCTGGGACCTCTAGTACCTTTTTGTCAGTTTTTCTTTTTGTGTTCTGCAACAACTTCTCTGTTTAGGAGGTGTCCCATTTTTGTCCCAGTCCTTAGTTCTTTTACGGACCCCTCCCCTTATGCTATAGGTCTTCATTCAGACTAGCCGAGGACAAAGGTGGGTCTGTTCGCTAGGAACAGGCAGCCCTCTACATCGTAGGTATTCAGCTTAGTCTTACTGTAGGGACAGCTTTCCCCTATCTTTCCTTTGTACTTGTTGCAGATCATAACCGTAAGTCCAGCCCAAAAAACTAAAAGGAAAGAAATTCGGGGATCAGTATGGTTTCTGTCCAGGATTTGGCTCAACGCCTGCAGGGATTGTCTCTGGAGGTGGCCGAGCTACAGCAACACGTGAGTAGCTGTTCTGGAGCGCATTTTGTGGAACTCAAGGTAGGACTGCCTGATGTTTTTTATGGTAAACAGCAAGATTTTTTTTCCTTTAAAAATGCTTGTTTGTTATATTTTCGTTTGAGACCAAGGTCCTCTGGGAATGAATCACAGTGCATTGGTTTTATTATGTCACTTTTGCACAATGAACCACAGGGGTGGGCCTTTTCTCTCCAACCTAATGATCCATGCTTAAGGTCTGTAGAAGAATTTTTTTCTGCTATGGATCTATTATATGACGATCCTGATAGAATCTCATCTGCTGAGGCAGAACTCAGGCGTTTGAATCAAGGGTCAGGTGATGTTGAAAATTATTGCACACACTTCAGGAGATGGGCTTCAGAAGTCTTATGGAATGATCCTACGCTGAAATGTTTATTTCTTGCTGGTCTGAGTGAAAGGGTTAAGGATCTGCTAATTGCATTCCCTGCACCTGAGACTCTGCAGGATGCCGTTTAATTAGCTGTTCATGTGGACAGGAGGCTGAGGTTCAGGCTGAATGAGGTAAAGACTCCTGTAATGTCAGGTCCTAGTCCCCAGAAAATCTGCTTAGACAGCGGAGAATCGATGGAGGTTGGGGCGATGTCACTCCGCTCTCAGGAAAAAGACCGGAGGTTCGCCTAGGGATTGTGTCTTTATTGTGGTAAAGCTGACCATTTGATTAAGTATTGTAAGTAGAGATGAGCGTTGTTCGACTCGAACTGTTCGCCAATCTCAAATTCGAGCTGTTTTGGGCGGTGTTCGAGCCGTTCGGCGAACACGAACAATTTGAAAAAAATTCGGCTGTTCGAGGTTATGTTCGATAACTTCGTGCACCAAAATCATAACTGGATTTTTTCTTAGTAATGATGAAAATTAATGTTAATACGCAGTTTGAGTGTACAGCGGGGCGGGGGGAGGGGCAGGGGATGGATCTCTGCAGAAATAATGAAGATCTCCATTTTTTTTTTTCTCTTTCCCGCATTTACAGTGGGGGGGTGAAATCTGTCAGCCTATCAGCAACGCACACACGGAGCGAAGTGCTTTTTTTCACACAAGCAAGGGCATGTGTCATTGGCAGTGTATGTCACATGTCCTTGCCCTATAAGACCCAGCCATTTTCCCCGTCGCCACCATTTTCTCACTGCTGCAGCTGCGTGTTAGACGGCACCGCTGTTGCTGTGTGCGCTATACCTTGTTAATTTCAAGCCAATTTTCGCACAAATCTACAGATAGCTTGGGAGTAGGGAATAGTTGTGATTGCAGTCCTTTTAAGGACTAGGTTACAGCATTTCCTACGACTTTTATCAGGCAGGTCTGTGCTCTTAAATAGATAGATTGTGGGAGTAAAGACTAATTGTAATTGCAGTCCTTTTCAGGACTAAGTTACATCAGTTCCTATCAGTTTTTGCCAGGCAGGTCTGTGCCAGTGCTGTGCAAGTTTTTTTCACAGCATTTGGCTAAATCTAGCAAAGCTAATCCTTTTGGCCTATTGCAGAGTGTGTTAGTCAGTGGAGTACCTATCTGTGTTGCAAGCTACACCACCTGTGTATAGAATACCAATTTTTTACTGCACCTAGTGAAGTAAAACCTTTTGGGCATAGCATCATTCTATTAGTCCATCTATACTGACCTCCATCAGGTTGCAAACTGAATATAATTTTTTTCTCCATCTACCTCTGAAAAAATATTTGGGCTTCTAGCTGTGTGTGGGACATGTTCTATTAGTCCATCTATACTGACCTCCATCACGTTGCAAATTGAATACAATTTTTTTCTGCATCTAGCTCTGAAAAAATATTTGGCCTTCTAGCAGTGTGTGGGACTTGTTCTATTAGTCCATCTATACTGACCTCCATCAGGTTGCAAATTCAAAATAATTTTTATCTGCATCTAGCTCTGAAAAAATATTTGGCCTTCTAGCAGTGTGTGGAACTTGTTCTATTAGTCCATCTATACTGACCTCCATCAGGTTGCAAATTGAATATAATTTTTTTCTGCATCTAGCTCTGAAAATATATTTGGGCTTCTAGCAATGTGTGGGACTTGTTCTATTAGTCCATCTATACTGACCTCCATCAGGTTGCAAATTCAAAATAATTTTTATCTGCATCTAGCTCTGAAAAAATATTTGGCCTTCTAGCAGTGTGTGGAACTTGTTCTATTAGTCCATCTATACTGACCTCCATCAGGTTGCAAATTGAATATAATTTTTTTCTGCATCTAGCTCTGAAAATATATTTGGGCTTCTAGCAATGTGTGGGACTTGTTCTATTAGTCCATCTATACTGACCTCCATCAGGTTGCAAATTGAATATAATTTTTTTCTGCATCTAGCTCTGAAAAAATATTTGGGCTTCTAGCAGTGTGTGGGACTTGTTCTATTAGTCCATCTATACTGACCTCCATCAGGTTGCAAACTGAATATAATTTTTTTCTGCATCTAGCTCTGAAAAAATATTTGGGCTTCTAGCAGTGTGTGGGACTTGTTCTTTTAGTCCATCTATACTGACCTCCATCAGGTTGCAAACTGAATATAATTTTTTTCTGCATCTACCTCTGAAAAAATATTTGGGCTTCTAGCAGTGTGTGGGACTTGTTCTATTAGTCCATCTATACTGACCTCCATCAGGTTGCTAATTGAATATAATTTTTTTCTGCATCTAGCTCTGAAAAAATATTTGGCCTTCTAGCAGTGTGTGGGACTTGTTCTATTAGTCCATCTATACTGACCTCCATCAGGTTGCAAATTGAATATATTTTTTTTCTGCATCTAGCTCTGAAAAAATATTTGGCCTTCTAGCAGTGTGTGGGACTTGTTCTATTAGTCCATCTATACTGACCTCCATCAGAAAAAACCTGAAGGTGTGAACTGGAACATAAATTGATGTGCATGCAAAATGTAACTGCATGTTCACACAAGGCCATTAGACAAAGAGAAACCAAAGACAAAAAAAATACCCAAATGATTAAAAGTAAATGTAAAAATCGCACAGTGCAAAAATAATAATAAATAATAAAGGGTATTTAGTTAACATAATTTTGATCAAAATAATGTAAAAGCTGTCCCGCCACGTCACGGCATCCCTTGTGGGACAGTCCTAACTCTAATATTAAAAACCTTACCATTTGTCAAGTGACATACATATGGACAAGGACAGAGAGACTGGATCCCTAGTGCAAGCATAAAACCGAGGCAGGATCAGCGTCCCAGCCCAGACAAAGGGCGGCCACACCCTTTTATATGCACTCAAGCATACTAACTGCAAAGAAAAAACCTGAAGGTGTGAACTGGAACATAAATTGATGTGCATGCAAAATGTAACTGCATGTACACACAAGGCCATTAGACAAAGAGAAACCAAAGACAAGAAAAATACCCAAATGATTAAAAGTAAATGTAAAAATCGCACAGTGCAAAAATAATAATAAATAATAAAGGGTATTTAGTTAACATAATTTTGATCAAAATAATGTAAAAGCTGTCCCGCCACGTCACGGCATCCCTTGTGGGACAGTCCTAACTCTAATATTAAAAACCTTACCATTTGTCAAGTGACATACATATGGACAAGGACAGAGAGACTGGATCCCTAGTGCAAGCATAAAACCGAGGCAGGATCAGCGTCCCAGCTCAGACAAAGTGCGGCCACACCCTTTTATATGCACTCAAGCATACTAACTGCAAAGAAAAAACCTGAAGGTGTGAACTGGAACATAAATTGATGTGCATGCAAAATGTAACTGCATGTACACACAAGGCCATTAGACAAAGAGTAACCAAAGACAAGAAAAATACCCAAATGATTAAAAGTAAATGTAAAAATCGCACAGTGCAAAAATAATAATAAATAATAAAGGGTATTTAGTTAACATAATTTTGATCAAAATAATGTAAAAGCTGTCCCGCCACGTCACGGCATCCCTTGTGGGACAGTCCTAACTCTAATATTAAAAACCTTACCATTTGTCAAGTGACATACATATGGACAAGGACAGAGAGACTGGATCCCTGGTGCAAGCATAAAACCGAGGCAGGATCAGGGTCCCAGCCCAGACAAAGGGCGGCCACACCCTTTTATATGCACTCAAGCATACTAACTGCAAAGAAAAAACCTGAAGGTGTGAACTGGAACATAAATTGATGTGCATGCAAAATGTAACTGCATGTTCACACAAGGCCATTAGACAAAGAGAAACCAAAGACAAGAAAAATACCCAAATGATTAAAAGTAAATGTAAAAATCGCACAGTGCAAAAATAATAATAAATAATAAAGGGTATTTAGTTAACATAATTTTGATCAAAATAATGTAAAAGCTGTCCCGCCACGTCACGGCAACCCTTGTGGGACAGTCCTAACTCTAATATTAAAAACCTTACCATTTGTCAAGTGACATACATATGGACAAGGACAGAGAGACTGGATCCCTAGTGCAAGCATAAAACCGAGGCAGGATCAGAGTCCCAGCCCAGACAAAGAGCGGCCACACCCTTTTATATGCACTCAAGCATACTAACTGCAAAGAAAAAACCTGAAGGTGTGAACTGGAACATAAATTGATGTGCATGCAAAATGTAACTGCATGTTCACACAAGGCCATTAGACAAAGAGAAACCAAAGACAAGAAAAATACCCAAATGATTAAAAGTAAATGTAAAAATCGCACAGTGCAAAAATAATAATAAATAATAAAGGGTATTTAGTTAACATAATTTTGATCAAAATAATGTAAAAGCTGTCCCGCCACGTCACGGCGTCCCTTGTGGGACAGTCCTAACTCTAATATTAAAAACCCTTACCATTTGTCAAGTGACATACATATGGACAAGGACAGAGAGACTGGATCCCTAGTGCAAGCATAAAACCGAGGCAGGATCAGCGTCCCAGCCCAGACAAAGGGCGGCCACACCCTTTTATATGCACTCAAGCATACTAACTGCAAAGAAAAAACCTGAATTATGTTAGCTAAATTCCCTTTATTATTTATTATTATTTTTGCACTGTGCAGGTCCCTGGTCCGTCAGCACTTGGTCCGGGTACCCGTGTGGACGGCAGAAGTGCTGCTGGAAGGCTCTAGCTGCTGTTTGAGCCGTTAAGTCCTTGACGGGGACGTCAACCAAGAACCGTGAGTAATGATCCACGATGGTTAACGCGTAGACGTAGCCACTTCTGCTTGGGGTCAGTTTTACATGATCCAAGGCTACCAGTTCCAACGGCTGCCGGGTGACGATGGACTGCAGGGGAGTCTTCTGGCTGGCACGGTCCTTCCTCCTCAGGTTGCACGGGCCACAGTCTCTGCACCACCTCTCGATGGTTCCCCTCATGCCTACCCAATGGAACCGCCCGCGCAGCAGGAACTCCAGCTTCTTCCATCCGAAATGCCCAGCTCCATCGTGGTATGCCTCCATCACCATGGCTGCGTCTCGTCGTGGCACCACTACTTGCCAGATTAGTTCATGTGTCCGGGAGTTAACCATCCTGCGGCACAACTTCCCCTTGTAAAGGAACAGTCTACTCTTTTCTGCCCACAGTTGCTTGGCTTCCTCCGGAGCGTCTGGGTCAAGGCGAGCCTCTGGCTTAGTCAGCATCTCCTTCACCAGCCGGACAGCAGGGTCACTGTCTTGCGTTTCCGCCCAGTTGTAGTGAGGTAAGGGGTTAAGCGTAGCGCCTTGCTTACTCCTTACCCGATGGGAATACTGGATAGTCCCATGACGGTGAAACGCGGGGAGTTCGACTTCTTCCAGTCCCTCTGGATCTTCTCCTACGTCCGGTAGGTTTGGCATCCTGGACAGGGCGTCCGCGTTGGTATTGGAGCGTCCTGCCCGGTATTTGATGGTGAACTCGTAGTTGGACAGGCGGGCCATCCATCTCTGCTTAGGGCACCGAGTCTTGCCGTGTCCAGGTGTGTCAACGGGTTGTTATCCGTGTACACGACGAACCGGGAAGGAGCGAGGTAGTGCTTAAAGCGTTCGGTGACTGCCCACACCACTGCCAGGAACTCTAGCTTAAATGAGCTGTAATTCTTAGGGTTTCTTTCGGTGGGTCGCAGTTTTCGGCTGGCGTAAGCGATTACTCGCTCTTTCCCCTGCTGGATCTGGGACAGCACGGCTCCTAGCCCGATGTTACTTGCGTCGGTGTAGAGGATAAAGGGCTGGCTGTAATCCGGGTACGCCAGGATTTCATCCCCCGTGAGGGCCATTTTCAGCTGGCGGAAGGACTCTTCTTCCAACTTCTCCCATCTGAAGGGTGGCTTCTGGTTCTTGGCCTTCCGGGACTGGCCTATCAAGAGGTCCTGCATAGGAGCTGCCTTTTTGGTGAAACCGGGGATGAACCTGCGGTAGTAGCCTACCAACCCGAGGAACTGCCGCACTTCCTTTACACTGGAGGGACTTGGCCATTCCTTAATTGCGGTGATCTTATCAGGGTCGGGAGCCACTCCGTCAGCGCTCACCACGTGTCCCAGGTACTGCACCTTTGGTTTCAGGAGGTGACACTTGGAGGGTTTCACCTTTAGGCCGTAGCTTGCCAGAGCTTCGAACACTTCCGCCAGGTGTTTCAGGTGGTCCTCATAAGTCTTAGAATATACGATGACATCGTCCAGGTACAACAGGACCGTCTCGAAGTTTCTGTGGCCCAGACAGCACTCCATTAATCGTTGGAAGGTTCCTGGTGCGTTGCAGAGTCCGAACGGCATGCAGGTAAACTCGCTAAGTCCCATCGGGGTGGTGAATGCGGTCTTCTCCCGGTCCGCCTCTGCTACAGGAACCTGCCAGTACCCACTAGTGAGATCCAAGGTAGAGAAGAAGTTAGCAGATCTTAAAGCAGCCAAAGACTCCTCTATCCTTGGTAAGGGGTACGCATCCTTGTGTGTGATACGGTTGATTTTCCGGTAATCTACACACATCCTCATGGTGTTGTCTTTCTTTTTGACTAAGACTAGTGGAGCTGCCCAGGGGCTACAGCTATCCCTGATCACCCCAGCCTCCTTCATGTCTCTAAGCATCCCCTTGGCGTGTTGGTAGTGTGCAGGGGGTACGGGTCGATACCTCTCTTTTATGGGAGGATGGTCTCCCGTGGGGATGTGGTGTTCTACCCCCTTGACTCGCCCGAAGTCTAACGGGTGTTTACTAAACACTCTCTCGTACTCTTGAACCACCCGATAGACTCCCTGTTTCTGGTGTGAGGGAGTGGAGTCAGTACCCAAATGTAGTTGCTGACACCAGTCCTCCATTGTTTTCTTAGAGCCGTTACCTTCCTCCGGGTGAGATGGAGGCAAGGGTTCCACAGATTGTATAGCATTTTGGTTAATGGTATATAATTTGGCTAGCGTGGCATACCGGGGTAGGTACACTTCCCTCTTCCCGATATTTATTATGCGAACGGGCACCCTCCCATGACGTACATCAACCACCCCCCGGGCTGTCAAAATGGTGGGCCTACTGTCTGAATAGGCTGGTTCTACCATTGCTTGGTAATCTCTACCTCTCAGACCAATAGCTGCCCGGCACCAAATCATCATTTCACTTTTCGGGGGCATGGCAATAGGGAAAGGGTCACACATTCTTACGCTACCAATCTCACCGCCGGAGAGTACCACCTGTTGCCGTCGCATCAGTGCCCGGATCTCTTTCTGGAGCACTCGCTGCTGGCCGGAGCTGGCGTTCTTGGCAACCTGCTGTAAAATGAAAATCACCTCTGCAAGACAATTTTCAATCACATTAGTTCCTAGAGTTATCTTTGGGTGACTCTCACGCTTGTCAATGTCTACAATGATCAGTCCCTGTGCTGCCAGTTCGACTCTACCGATTTTAATGGTCATCTCTTTAAATCCGATCTGCGGCACGGGTTGACCATTGCTGGCGATGATACTCAAGTCGTCGTCAGGGTAGCGGGTTATATCCGAGTCATTCCAGTACTGCTTGAAGAGCACGTACGGGATGGTGGTGACCTGTGACCCGGTGTCAAGTAGGGCACTCATAGGAATGCCATCCAGTACCACAGGCAAGACTGGACGTCCTCCCACATATCTGTCGCGCCAGTTCGATGGGCCTGGTGATCTTTTTCCTGGGGGTTGGCCCTCTACCCCAGGTTGTGCCAGTTTAAAGGACAGTACCTTGCCATATGTCCGGGTTGATTGCAGCGGCGGCAGATGGGTTGTCCGTCCTCGTTGTATCGGTCGCTGGGTCTTCCTCTGGCCGGTGGGGTCCTCCTTGGTCGGCGCCACGGGATGTCCTCCGGTCCGGATGCCAGCTGGATCTTCCCTGGAGTGGAAACCTGTAAAGACTGCACAGTTCGGGTTAGCGCAGCAACGCTTTTAGCTAGCTCTTGGACCTGATGGTGCAGGTCTGGAGCCGGGTCATTGTTCAAAGCCTGCGCATCAGCCCCCACAGGCCCTGGTGGTAAGTGATAGCTGGGCGCCTGTGGGTCACAACGCCACCCGGTGCCGGTTCTCGGAGCACCCGGATGGCTCTGTCCTTGAACTGTGCAAAGTCCAGATGAGGATCCTGTAAGGCTATGGCCCGCAACTGGGTTCGGTGGACATTGCAATATAGTCCCTCTATAAATTGTTCGGTCAACAGCCTGTCCTCGTTTCCCACGCTGTCGGGGTCGGTCTGCTTAATGGCTCTCAGGGCCTCTTGTAGGTTTAGTGCATAGTCCCTTATACTCTCATGTGCTCGCTGCTTGCACCCATAGAATTTAAGCTTAATCTCGGCTGAGGTGCGGGTATCAAAGGTGTCCCTCAGCCGGGTTAGTATCCCTGCGACAGTCCTCCTCCCAGGTGACCAGGACTTTACCTCCCTTTGGGCTGCCCCGGTTAGTTGGGCCACCAGGATGCTCACTTTTTGCTCTTCTGTGAGTGGGTACACCTGGAAGAGGCTATCCAGCTTTTCTCTAAAGTCATTCAGGGTATGTGACTCCCCTGAGTATTGGGGTAGCCAGGCTGCTCCCGGGATATAGGGCATGGTGAAAGGCATGACTGCAGCAGCGCTGGCGGGGGTTGAGGCAGTGAAGCTCTCCTCCGTATCCGACACCTTCCTCCCCCCTAGTGGACCGTGGCCTACCTTGCGATGATCCTCTTCCGTAGGCCGCGGCTCCGCAGTGGATCGTCAGGGTCGAGGACCTTCCGTCGCGCTCCTGTGACGTCGGCGTCTGCTGGGCTCCTTCCAGGACCTTACGCAACGTCCGGACGTGAGGCGAGGCTTCAGTTCTCGCGCGCCTTCGGAGTCCACGCCCCTCTTCTTCCCGCGCGGCGTCTTCAAGATGGCATCCAACGGCGGGAAAACTCCACGGATGGCGGGAAGAAGGCAGAAGATGGCGCCGGATGGCGGGAAAACTTCGCGGATGGCGGGAAGAAGGCAAAAGATGGCGCCGGATGGCGGGAAACTTCACCACTGGTAAGTTTGAACAGTCTTTTTCAGGCACGCAGTACCCGGTGGTTGCGGGCACAAAATCCTGCCGACTACGCCAAAAGTTGACGCGCCCCTGGGCCTTCTGTGTCGTGCAGCATCGCGTGCACGGGGGCTTACCCGGAGCCGGATCAGATGGGGGTAGTAGTCTCGTGGTGGTGACCCGGTCCGTGCCCAGGGAGTCAAACTAAGTGGCGAGTCTATTAGCAGTAGATGTTGGATGACTACGCCACCCGTTGAATGCAGCTTTGGAGCTGCCGCTGCAGGGCAGACCGCTGAGGCCGGTGGAAGGATGGTGCAGCGGGGATGGTATAACCCCCAACGGGAGGGGTATGGCCTCAGGGCAGCCGACGTGGATGATGGGGGTAGCAGGAACCACTCAGAGACGATGCGTGTAGTTCAGGGTCTTTACTGGTGACAAAGATAGACCCTCCCGGAGTACTTGCTAGCGATCGGGGCCTGGTCAGTCCTTGAGCAGATGGGATCTCCCCTGGCCAGGCGGAGTTGTAGGCCTTCCCAGCTAACTGTACTCTTCTGGCTACCTTGCTAGAGGCGGGTAAAAGTAGCCCACGTCCCTGAGTGTACCGTGTGGTGCTCACCCGTATGGCCGGTGACTCGGGGCCTTCTAATGGCTTCCGCTCCACGATGGCGGTGCTGGTCCCACGCGTGTGACCGTGCCTTCGGGTTTCTGGGCCAGAGGACCTGCAATCCCCTGCCGGTCGGTTTCTGCTGCTGGGTAAGGATTAGTCCCCACAGCCTCTGACTCCGGGTCCGGTGATAACTTCTCAGTCAGGGCGAGCTCTGCAGCTGCCAGCCCCTGACTCCTTGTAGCACTGCTCCCACAGAGCTCCTGTTGTTTCTTCTTATGCTGCTTCTCTTCTCTACTCTTGTTCTCTCTCTCCCTCTCTTAACCCTGCCTCAGCCCCAGGTTTATATAGGGGAAGTTCTTCCCCTCCCAGGACTGGGCAGGAGGTGTGGCATGCATAAGATCCCTGACCAAGAGACCTCCCACCTGCTCTCAGACATAATATTGCTATTATTGTGGAGACCAGACCCCTGGGGTGCCACACATGCACATCAATTTATGTTCCAGTTCACACCTTCAGGTTTTTTCTTTGCAGTTAGTATGCTTGAGTGCATATAAAAGGGTGTGGCCGCCCTTTGTCTGGGCTGGGACGCTGATCCTGCCTCGGTTTTATGCTTGCACTAGGGATCCAGTCTCTCTGTCCTTGTCCATATGTATGTCACTTGACAAATGGTAAGGTTTTTAATATTAGAGTTAGGACTGTCCCACAAGGGATGCCGTGACGTGGCGGGACAGCTTTTACATTATTTTGATCAAAATTATGTTAACTAAATACCCTTTATTATTTATTATTATTTTTGCACTGTGCGATTTTTACATTTACTTTTAATCATTTGGGTATTTTTCTTGTCTTTGACCTCCATCAGGTTGCAAACTGAATATAATTTTTTTCTGCATCTAACCCAGACAATAGTTTTGGCCTAATACCACAGTTTGGCCACTCAGCTCTGCTCGGTTCCCATCCATTGTTTTTTTGTGCAAACAACTCCAGAGTTGTGAGTTAGTTAACCACCAAAATGAGTGGAAAAAGGCCTGCTGCTGGTGGAAAGGGGAATAGGCGTGTTGGGAAGGGGAAAAAAGGTTGTGTCCGTGGAGTAGGTGTTAAAGCAACAGTAACATCTGCAGAAGAAAACCATCTTCCAGCAAAACTAAAATGTCTACTTCTTTTAGCGGACAATGTGATAAGATCCCTTTCTTACGGCCACGCCAATCGCTACAAATTCCAGATGAGGCACAAAAACAGCAGGTGCTTCAACGGATATCAAGTGCTCCTTTAAGTGGGCTCTCCTCCACATCAACTTCAACATCACAAATACTCCAGTCCTCAGAGGTGTCACCCCAATCGCACTTGCTTCCTCACAGCTCCCAAATCTCCAGCTGCCCGTCTGAGTATGAGGTAGAACAGATGGTTGAGTCTGCAGAGCTGTTTACTCATACTATAGCCTGGGAATCAGAGGTCGGCTCCAGCGCTTCTGTGAATCCAGACGAGGAAATGATCTGCACTGATGCCCAGAATCTTTATGAGTCGGATCCAGGACCAGACGCAGAAGGTTCTGACCATAATGTAGACCCTCATTCCCAAACTGTAACTTCTGTTGGTGGAGACAATGAGGAAGACGATGATGAGACTCAAATACCTGATTGGAGCAACAACTTTAATTTTTTGTCAGGGCAGGAACAGGTTGGCTCTGAGGACGACGGGTGTGATAACGCACAGGGTGATGATGATGAGGTTGGAGATCCCACTTACTGTCAACCCACAGTCAGCCAAGAGATGAGGTCAGCAGAGGAGGTGGAGGAGGATGCTAGTGACGACAAGGTCAGGTTGCGCCTTCCTGGACAGAGACGTAGTACTGGAAGCACGTCAACAACTGCATCCTCCAACACAACTCTGCCTCTGACCA
The DNA here is from genome assembly GCF_046119375.1 of Phyllobates terribilis. Taxonomy (NCBI): domain Eukaryota; kingdom Metazoa; phylum Chordata; class Amphibia; order Anura; family Dendrobatidae; genus Phyllobates; species Phyllobates terribilis. Next base: position 60,903,388 of record NW_027362767.1, read on the forward strand.
CAAGTCGTGGTGACTCTTCAGGTCGCATGGGTGCTAAGCCTTGCATAGCCTGGGCATTTTTCCAGATCGATAAAGATGACCCAACTCGTGTTATCTGTAACATTTGTCAACAAAAGCTAAGTAGAAGCCAAAAAATACATAGTTTGAGTACTTCATGCATGAACCGGCACATGGACATGAAGCATAAGTTGCAGTGGGAAGCTCACTGTGCTACAATGCGGCCTAGCCGGCCGGGCCAACCACCGTCTGCCCCATCTTGTGCATCTGCGGCCTCTTCATCCTCTGTGACTGGGGGGACAGCAGTCACACCTGTTTTGGGACGCAGACCTGCCACCTCTTTACCCGCAACAGCCAACGTGATTGGCAGGTCATCATTTTCTTTGGAGGTGGTAACACCAGCTGGTGTTGAGCGCTGTCCGACATCGATAGCACCACCTTTGGATCAAGGCAACCTAACATGTCCGCATGCATCTTCCTCACAGACCGGCTGTTTGCCGGGGACACCCTTATCAACCCCGTCTAAGCACAACAGCCAGCCCTCAGTCCCTCAGATGTGGACAAGTAAAAGACCATTTCCTCCTAGCCATGAGAAAGCTAAGAGGTTGAATTTCACCATCTGCAAGCTCTGGGCTACAGAAATGCTGCCTTTCCGCCTGGTGGACACAGAGGATTTTCGAGACCTTATGTCCGTCGCAGTGCCCCAGTACCAGATGCTCAGTCGGCACTATTTCTCAAAGAAAGGTGTGCCTGAGCTCCACCAGCATGTCGCACACAACATCACCGCTTCTTTGATAAACTCTGTGTGTGACAGGGTGCCTTTCACCACAGACACTTGGACAAGTAGGCATGGACAGGGGCATTACATGTCGCTGACTGGGCACTGGGTAACTATGGTGACAGCAGGACAAGGGGCTGCTGTCCAATTCTTGCCGTCCCCACGAGTTGTGCGTCAATCCTCTTTATGTCAAAGTTCCTCCACTGCTTCTGCCTCCTCAACCTCCTCTCGGTCCTCCACCTGCACCCAAAGCCTGTCTGGTCATGCCACAAGCTTTCTAACTGCGCAGAAGGGATCCTGCACACCTTCTTACTATGCTGGCAGTAGGGCTCAACGTCATCAGGTGGTTTTTACTTTGAAATGTCTGGGAAATGTGAGTCACACAGCTGAGGAGTTGTGGTCAGCTCTGGAGAACCAATTTCATGAATGGTTGTCTCCACTGGACCTGAAACCAGGGAAGGCCGTGTGCAACAATGCTGCAAACCTGGGTGCGGCCCTTCGCCGGGGCAATGTCACACACGTGCCTTGTATGGCTCACGTGTTGAACCTGGTTGTCCAGCAATTTTTAGCCCACTATCCCGGACTAGATGGCCTTCTGCAGAGGGCACGGTCGCTGTGTGCTCACTTCCGCCATTCGCATCCCGCAGCTCAGCGACTTACATCTCTACAGAAGTCGTTGGGCCTGCCACTTCACCGGCTAAAATGCGATGTGCCTACCCGGTGGAATTCAACACTGCACATGTTGCAGCGACTGTGGCAGCACCGACAAGCCCTGGTGCAATACGTTCTGATGTATAGCCTGGGCCAACGGGATCCAGAGGTGGGGCAAATCACGCTGGAGGAGTGGTCTCAGATCAGGGACCTATGCACCCTTCTGCACAGTTTTGAAATGGCGACGAAGATGTTTAGTGCTGACGATGCCATTATCAGCAAGACTATTCCGGTGATTTACATGCTGGAGCACATGTTAAACAGAATTCGGAGTCAGGTGGTGGCACAAGAGGAGGTGGAGGAAGTAGAGGAGGAGGAGTTGTATGCGGAAGGGCTAACATCTGCAAGGTCCAGACGGTCGGCAGCACCAAGGCGGCAGGCATGTGAGGGTGGGGGAGATGGTTTTACCAGGGCGCATGGTAGCAGCCAAACTAGTGAGGAAGGTGCAGGAGCCCAGGAAGAAGTGGAGGATGAACTGATGGAAGACTCATCAGATGAGGGAGACCTTGATCACATTTCTGTTGTGCGAGGTTGGGGGGAGAGGACAGAGGAAGGAAGCATGATTGTTACCTCGCCACCAACACAACAGGGACTTGGTGCTCCTGGATGCGCAAGACACATGAGTGCCTTCTTGCTGCACTACCTGCAACAGGACCCTCGAATTTGGAGAATTAGAAATAATCCTGACTACTGGGTTGCCACACTGTTAGATCCCCGGTACAAAAGTAAATTTGCAGAAATAATTCCTGCCATAGAAAGGGATGCACGCATGCAGGAGTATCAGCAGAGACTGTTGCAGAATCTTACATGTGCTTTTCCACAAAACACCAGTGATGCACGTAGTGAATCTCACAGTTCCAACTTGCCAACCGTGGGACCGTCGAGTGTTCAGCACTCAAACCGTAACAGAAACACAGTATCTGCTGCTAATGCTAACATCAATTTTGCGGAATCATTTCACCACTTTTTTAGCTCATCCTTTGCAAGGCCACAGGAGACAAGAAGTCTGACACATAGTCAATGCCTAGAGACGATGGTACAGGAGTATCTCCAAGTAAACATTGAAGCCATGACTGTGTCACTGGACCCTTGCTCTTTTTGGGCTTCCAATCTGGATAAATGGCCGGAGCTCGCCACTCACGCCTTGGAGATCTTGTCATGCCCCGCAGCCAGCGTTCTGTCTGAACGTGTGTTCAGCGCTGCTGGTGGTGTGCTGACAGATAAGCGCATGCGGCTCTCCACTGATAATGTAGACAGACTCACGTTCATAAAGATGAACAAATCATGGATCCGAAAAGACTTTTCTACCCCTGTGTCATCCTGGGGAGAGTAAAAGCTTGATGATTGGTTAAAATCACCTCACCAACCGTTTTAAGCTTTCAAATTACTAATCATGTTTATCTGTATCTTGGCTGGAAAATTATTTGGGCTTTGTAGCAGTGTGCAGTAATGATTCTATTAGGCCATCTATACTAAGCTCCACAAGATTTAAAATTACTAATCATGTTTATCTGTATCTTGGCTGGAAAATTATTTGGGCTTTGTAGCAGTGTGCAGTAATGATTCTATTAGGCCATCTATACTAAGCTCCACCAGATTTAAAATTACTAATCATGTTTATCTGTGTAGCGCCGGCGTCCCTGCCCTCTGCTAGGCAGGGACGCTGTTTCCCACACCTCCCTGCTCCGTGCCCGGTGTCCTCCTCCAGCTCTGCTGGCAGCGCGCGCTCCTTCCCGGCCACTGTGCTTAGGGCGCGCGCGCTCTCCCTTCCTCTTAAAGGGGCCACGCGCGTCGTCCTAAGGAGTCCCCTGCCAATGGCCGGAGGACTTCACCATATATAAGGCACCTCCTCCAAAATGGAGGTGCCCGAGCAATGTTGTTGCACTGTTCTACTCTGCTTCAGCCCTCAGGTCCCGTTGCCAGTTACCTGCCTGATTCCTGCCAGAGTCCTGCCAGTTTGCTGTCTGTTTCCTGCCTGTTATTCCTGCTACCTGCCTGCTAGCCTGAGGTCCGACGGTCTGCCTTACAACTCCTGTCAGTCTGTCTAAGAACCAGCTTGCCCGCTCACCTGGGAGCGCACATCAGCTACCTGCCTGCTTGCTAGCCTGAGGTCCGACGGTCTGCCTTTCTACTCCTGTCAGTCTGTCTATGGACCAGCTTGCCCGCTCACCTGGGAGCGCTCCTCCGCTACCTGCCTGCTTGCCTGCCCAGAGGCTCCGCCGTCACGTGCTGTGACCACCAGCTATTCCAGAGACTCTTGCCCGCTCACCTGGGAGCGCTTCTCCGCTACCTGCCTGCTTGCCTGCCCGGAGGCTCCGCCGTCACGTGCTGTGACCACCAGCTATTCCAGAGACTCTTGCCCGCTCACCTGGGAGCGCTTCTCCGCTACCTGCCTGCTTGCCTACCTGGAGGCTTCGCCGTCACGTGCTGTGACCACCTGCTATTCCAGAGACTCTCGCTTGCTCACCTGGGAGCACACATCCTCCATCTGCCTTGCTAGCCTACCTGGAGGTTCAGCCATCACAGGTCGTACCTACCCTTTACCTAGAGACTGCCCCGGTCACTTGCCGTGACCTCCAGCCCGTTCACCCAGAGACTGCCCCGGTCACTTGCCGTGACCTCCAGCCCGTTCACCCAGAGACTGCCCCGGTCACTTGCCGTGACCTCCAGCCCGTTCATCCAGAGACTGTCCCGGTCACTTGCCGTGACCTCCTGCCCGTACACCCAGAGACTGTCCCGGTCACCTGCTGTGACTGCCTGCCTGGTCGCCACCCGCTCCCTTACAAGGACCGCCCCCTTGTATAGTAGCTCAGAGGTTCCGCCTCCCAGACCCGTTACAGTTTGCTCGGGCCATGGAACCCGGTGGCACCCAAGCTCCCTCGCTCTCGGACCTCTGTCATGAACTGTCCCGTCAGAGGTCCCAACAGGAGTCCATCCTGGGTCACCTGCGGAATGTCAATTCTCGCCTGGATACTCTGACTGCTCCACCAGCAACCACCGCCAGTGCCATGACTCGCAACCCGGCAGCTCCGCTGCCCACCAATACCATGGTATCCTACCCCGGACCCTGGCTTTCTGCACCTCCTCGCTTCGGAGGCGACTCCGCCCAGGCTCGGGGCTTCATAAATCAGTGCACCCTGCACTTTGAACTATTGTCCCACCAGTTTAACTCCGACCGGGCCAAAATTGCCTTCATCATGTCCCATCTCACCGGGGAGGCCCTGGCCTGGCTAAATCCTCTATGGGAGAGAGGAGACCCCCTGGTGTCCGACTTGCCTGCCTTCCTCACGGCTTTCCGGAAAGTCTTCGACGAACCCGGATGGAAGACCTCATCCGCATCATCTCTGCTATGCCTCCGTCAGGGAAGTCTCACCGTGGGCCAATATGCCATACGGTTCCGTACCCTTGCCTCGGAGCTGGCCTGGGATAACGACGCTCTGGTATCCGTCTTCTGGGAGGGTCTGTCCGGCCGTATTAAAGATGAACTTGCCGGTCGGGACATTCCTACCACTCTCGATGACCTAATAACTCTTGCCACCCGGATTGACCTACGGTTCCAGGAGCGTGCCAAAGAGGTCACCCGTGAGAGGAGGTTTCCACGTCTAGCTCCTACCTTTCAGGAACCCGTCACTCCCTCCGTCTCTCCCCAGGTACACTCTCCTGAGTCTATGCAGGTCGACCAGACCAAGATGGTCAAAACCCGTCAGGACTTACGCCGTGCCGAGGGGAGCTGCTTCTACTGTGGCAGTAAGGAGCACCGGATCCGTGCCTGCCCAGAGAGGTCGGGAAACGCCTGTGTCTAGGTTCGCTCAGAGAGGTCGACCTAGACAAGAATAAATCCTCTCCATCTCTGCTGCTGTCAGTTTCAATCGTCTGCGGGGAGAACCGTTATTTCGAACTAGCCCAACTGGACTCTGGAGCAGCCGGGAATCTTATTTCACAGTCCCTGGTAGAGAAATACCGCATCCCCACCAAACCTCTGGCTGTACCCTTGTCTGTTGCTGCCGTGGATGGGGGCCTCTTACCACGCCCCATCCAACTCATCACCGAATCCATTACTCTACAGGTGGGAATGCTGCATTCTGAGAGTATCTCCTTTCATGTTCTGCCTGGACTCTCTCACGCCCTCTTGCTAGGTCTACCTTGGCTCCAGAGACATGCACCCGTGCTTGACTGGCAGACCGGAGAAGTCCTTCGCTGGGGACAGGACTGCCATAAGACCTGTCTGGTTCCCGTCCATCCCGTCCGTCCTTCTCCTACCCCAGCTAATCTACCTGGACTTCCGATTCCTTATTGGTCTTATGCTGATGTCTTTAATAAAAAGGAAGCAGAGACACTACCCCCTCATAGACCATACGACTGCCCTATCGACCTGTTACCCGGTACTACTCCTCCCCGTGGGCGTATTTATCCATTATCCGCTGCTGAGACCCGGTCGATGTCCGAATATATTGAGGAGAATCTGGCCAGGGGATTCATCCGGAAATCTACCTCCCCGGCGGGAGCAGGCTTCTCCTTTGTAAAAAAGAAGGACGTCTCTCTCCGTCCCTGTATAGACTATAGAGGCCTTAACCAAATCACGGTGAAGAATAAGTACCCCCTTCCGCTCATTCCGGAGTTATTTGATCGTCTGAGAGGGGCTAGAATCTTCACCAAACTGGACCTCCGTGGGGCGTACAACCTGGTTCGTATCCGTCAGGGGGATGAATGGAAGACGGCATTCAACACCCGGGACGGCCACTATGAATATCTGGTAATGCCCTTTGGTCTCTGTAACGCTCCTGCCGTCTTTCAAGAGTTGGTCAATGACATCTTCCGGGACCTTCTCTACTCCTGCGTAGTGGTGTACCTGGACGACATCTTGGTCTTCTCTCCGGATCTCCAGACTCACCGGAGGGACGTTCATCAGGTCCTGCTCAGGCTCAGGCAGAATCACCTCTTCGCTAAATACGAGAAGTGCCTCTTTGAGCAGACCTCGCTTCCGTTTTTGGGCTACATTATTTCTCAGACCGGCCTACGAATGGATCCAGAGAAACTGTCTGCCATCGAGAAATGGCCTCGATTGGAGGGGTTGAAGGCCATTCAGCGGTTCCTGGGCTTCGCCAACTACTACCGCCTCTTCATACCACACTTCTCTTCCCGGACTGCCCCAATTTCCGCGCTCACCCGTAAGGGTACTAATCCCAAAGAGTGGCCGCCCGAAGCAGAGGAGGCCTTTCTTTCCTTAAAACAGGCCTTCTCTTCCGCCCCGGTGCTGCATCGCCCGGACGGCAACAAGCAGTTCTTCCTGGAAGTTGACGCCTCCTCCTCTGGAGCCGGAGCGGTACTTACTCAAAAATCATCTTCCGGGAGGATGGTAACTTGCGGCTTCTTCTCTAAACTCTTCTCCTCCTCATAGCGCAATTATTCCATAGGAGACCGAGAGTTATTGGCCATCAAACTGGCATTGGAGGAGTGGCGTTACCTGCTCGAGGGGGCTCTTCACCCGGTAATAATTTACACTGACCACAAGAACTTGGCTTATCTCCAGCATGCCCAGAGACTTAACCCGCGCCAAGCCCGGTGGTCCTTGTTTTTTGCTCGCTTTGATTTTGTTCTTCATTTTCGCCCGGCTGACAAAAACGTCAAGGTGGACGCCTTGTCTCGATCCTTTCTGGTGTCTGATCTCGAGGAAGATCCGAAACACATCATCGATCCCGCCAGAGTAATGCAGGTGGCTCCCGTGAGTCTAAATCGTCTCCCTCCCGGAAAGACGTTCGTATCAGTACCTGATCGGGAGAAGATCCTTCACTGGGGTCACTCGTCTAAACTGGCTGGCCATGCCGGTCAGAAAAAGACCCTCCAGCTTATTACCCGGCACTACTGGTGGCCTACCCTGCACAAGGACGTAATAGACTTTGTTTCTGCCTGTGTGTCCTGCGCCCGCAACAAGGTTCCGAGACATCTGCCAGCCGGTCGCCTCCTTCCGCTCCCAGTACCTGCTGCCCCCTGGCAGCATATAACAATGGACTTTATAACAGACCTCCCAGTCTCTGCCGGTTGTACGGTCATTTGGGTGGTCGCTGACCGCTTCTCCATGATGGCTCATTTCGTTCCCCTGCCAGGCCTCCCGTCTGCACCCGAGCTAGCTAAAGACTTTATTCGTCACATCTTCCGTCTTCATGGCCTGCCCCTCCACATCGTGTTGGATCGTGGGGTACAGTTCACCTCACGCTTCTGGAGAGCCACTTGTAAACTGCTAGACGTCACCCTGGACTTTTCTTCCGCTTACCACCCACAGTCCAATGGTCAAGTGGAGCGGATCAATCAGAACCTGACCAGTTACCTCCGGCACTTCGTTAATGCCCATCATTCAGACTGGGTGGATCTCCTACCATGGGCCGAGTTCTCTTATAACAATCACGAGAGCGAATCCTCCTCCAAATCCCCGTTTTTTGTAGTCTTCGGTCAGCATCCTCGGATTCCTTTTCCTGTCTCCACCTCTGTGGACAACCCGGCTGCGGAATCTCTCGTTGGCAAATTTTCCTCCATTTGGGAGAGTACCCGATCCGCACTCCTTCAGTCGTCCGAACGGATGAAAAGACACGCTGACAAAAAACGCCTGGATCCTCCACAATTTCGTCCCGGAGATAAAGTCTGGCTCTCATCTAAATATGTCCGACTCAAGATACCTTCTTACAAGTTAGGGCCTCGGTTCATCGGCCCCCTGGAGGTCATCAGTCAGATCAACCCGGTGGCCTATAAATTGAAACTCCCGGCCAACTTACGGATCCCTAACTCCTTCCATGTATCTCTCCTCAAACCTGTGGTACTTAACTCTTTTTCCAAGTCTACAGGTACGCCTCCTGCTCCGGTTTCTGCTGAGGACGAGTTTGAGGTAGAGAACATTCTTGCCACCAAAAGGGTAAGAGAAAAGACCTTTTTTCTAGTAGATTGGAAGGGGTTTGGTCCTGAGGAGAGAACGTGGGAGCCCCGGGAGAACATCCATGCCCCTCTTATCCTTGCTAAATTTCTGTCTGGCCTAAAAAAGGGGGGGCCTAAAGGGGGGGGTACTGTAGCGCCGGCGTCCCTGCCCTCTGCTAGGCAGGGACGCTGTTTCCCTCACCTCCCTGCTCCGTGCCCGGCGTCCTCCTCCCGCTCTGCTGGCAGCGCGCGCTCCTTCCCGGCCACTGTGCTTAGGGCGCGCGCGCGCGCTCTCCCTTCCTCTTAAAGGGGCCGCGCGCGTCGTCCTAAGGAGTCCCCGGCCAATGGCCGGAGGACTTCACCATATATAAGGCACCTCCTCCAAAATGGAGGTGCCCGAGCAATGTTGTTGCACTGTTCTACTCTGCTTCAGCCCTCAGGTCCCGTTGCCAGTTACCTGCCAGTTACCTGCCTGATTCCTGCCAGAGTCCTGCCAGTTTGCTGTCTGTTTCCTGCCTGTTATTCCTGCTACCTGCCTGCTAGCCTGAGGTCCGACGGTCTGCCTTACAACTCCTGTCAGTCTGCCTAAGGACCAGCTTGCCCGCTCACCTGGGAGCGCACATCAGCTACCTGCCTGCTTGCTAGCCTGAGGTCCGACGGTCTGCCTTTCTACTCCTGTCAGTCTGTCTATGGACCAGCTTGCCCGCTCACCTGGGAGCGCTCCTCCGCTACCTGCCTGCTTGCCTGCCCAGAGGCTCCGCCGTCACGTGCTGTGACCACCAGCTATTCCAGAGACTCTTGCCCGCTCACCTGGGAGCGCTTCTCCGCTACCTGCCTGCTTGCCTGCCCGGAGGCTCCGCCGTCACGTGCTGTGACCACCAGCTATTCCAGAAACTCTTGCCCGCTCACCTGGGAGCGCTTCTCCGCTACCTGCCTGCTTGCCTACCTGGAGGCTTCGCCGTCACGTGCTGTGACCACCTGCTATTCCAGAGACTCTCGCTTGCTCACCTGGGAGCACACATCCTCCATCTGCCTTGCTAGCCTACCTGGAGGTTCAGCCATCACAGGTCGTACCTACCCTTTACCTAGAGACTGCCCCGGTCACTTGCCGTGACCTCCAGCCCGTTCACCCAGAGACTGCCCCGGTCACTTGCCGTGACCTCCAGCCCGTTCATCCAGAGACTGTCCCGGTCACTTGCCGTGACCTCCTGCCCGTACACCCAGAGACTGTCCCGGTCACCTGCTGTGACTGCCTGCCTGGTCGCCACCCGCTCCCTTACAAGGACCGCCCCTTTGTATAGTAGCTCAGAGGTTCCGCCTCCCAGACCCGTTACAATCTGTATCTTGGCTCGAAAATAATTTGGGCTTTGTAGCAGTGTGCAGTACTGATTCTATTAGGCCATCTATACTAAGCTCCACCAGATTTAAAATTAATAATAATTTTTAGCTGCATCTAGCCCGGAAAATAATTTTGGGGTTCCGAGATGCGCAAGACACATAAGTGCCTTCTTGCTGCACTACCTGCAACATGACCCTCAGATTGTCAGAATTCGAAGTAATCCTGACTACTGGGTTGCCACACTCTTAGATCCCCCACACTCTTCGATCAACCTTTTCATTTTAATAAAGACCAAAAAAATGGTCATTTTTGAAATTATAAGCATTAGCAGGTTATTAGAAACTGAAATCAAATAGTTTTCAACTCAAAACTTTATTCTAGATGATGTTACATTTGCACATAGGACCCCTTGTTCGAAAGGAGCTTCTGAACTCTCTCGTCCATTGAATTTGTCAGGTTTTGGATGGTTTCTGCTTCAATTGTTTTGCATGAGGACAGAATACCCTCCCAGAGCTGTTGCTTAGCTGTGAACTGCCTCGCGCCATCATAGACACTCCTTTTGATGATGCTCCAGAGGTTCTGAATGGGGTAGAGGTCAGGGGAGCATGGGGTCACACCATAAGTTTGTCCCCTTTTATGCCCATATCAGCCAGAGATGCAGATGTGTTATGTGCAGCATGAGACGGTGCATTATCTTGCATGAAAATGATCTTGCTGTGGAATACACGGTTCTTCTTCTTGAACCATGGCAGGAAGTGCTGTTTGAGAAACTCCACATACATTATGGAGTTCATCTTTACCCCTTCAGGGATCCTAAAGGGGTTGACAATCTCTCTCCTCATGATTCCAGCCCAAAACATTACTCCACCTCCTCCTTGTTGGCGCTGTAGCCGTGTTTGCGTGGGGTGTCCATCAACCAGCCATCCTCCACTCCATCCATCTGGACCATCGAGCGTTGCACGGCACTCATCCGTGAACAAAACAATTTTGAAATCAGTCTTCATGTAATGTTTGGCCCACTGGAGCCGTTTCTGCTTGTGTGCAGTGGATATAGGAGGTCGACAGGATGGCGTACGCACAGCTGCAAACCTCTGAAGGACCCTGCATCTTGTTGTTCGGGGGACGTTGGAGGCACCAGCAGCTTCAAAAACTTGTCTGCTGCTATGACAAGGCTTTTTTGCCGCTGCTCTTTTAACCTGACGTAATTGCCTGTAGGAAAGAGTCCTCAATTTGCCCTTATCAGCACGCACACGTGTGTACTGTGAATCAGCTACATACTTCTTGATTGCCAAGACACTTCATCCTGATCATCGCACAATGTTGATTGTAGTCATGCCTTGACCTAAACACTCCACAATTTGTTGCTTCTCAGCAACCGACACATCCTTTTTCTTTCCCATTTTGGCAGAAAATGTAGGCTGCTTAATAATGTGGGACAGCCTTCTTAAGTAGTCTTGCCGTTCATTGGACACACCTGCCAAACTAATTAGCACAGGTGTCTGCAATTGCTTACAGTGATATAAAGAGCCCTGACACACATCACCATCAATGAGTTTAACTGACAAACAAACAAATTCTTCCCTTATCACTCCTAAACACTTTTTGCATAATAATTTGGAACACAGTGTACATGTGCTTTTCCACAAAACACCAGTGGTTCACGTAGTGAATCTTACAGTTCTAACTTGCCAACCGTGGTCTGTATGGAGTTGTTCAATAAAGGGCCCAAAATTAAGATAACATAGACGGGAGAGGTCTCTATGAATAGGAATTCCTAAGAATTTGATACCCTGTGAGGGCCAGGCAAAGGGAAAGTTGGACTGGATGGAATCCTGTATGGATTTGGGGAGGGAGACATCGAGGGCCTCGGACTTCGCTGTATTGATTTTAAAATTTGACCATGTAACAAAGTGATCTATTTCAGCCATAACAGCCTGCTGATGGATATATGTGATTGACATCATCAGCAAATGCAGAGCACTTGTACTCGGTGCCTCCCACCTCAATCCACCTTATATTGGGGTTATGGCGAATTGATGAGAGCAGGTGCTCCGTCACTAGGATGTATAAGAGAGGGGACAGAGGACATCCCTGCCTTGTCCCATTGCTGATTATGAAAGGTGATGAAAATGTTCTGACGCGCCCCCTGGGCCTTGGGACATCCGGAGCCGGACCCTTTTTGGTGGATGCTGGTGGTTGTAGTCTCCGTGGCGGCGACCCGGTTCCGTGGCTCAGGGCGGTCAAAGCAGTGGCGGAACTATTTATGTGGTTTTGATGTTTAAATGTCCGACTACGCCACCCGTGGATTGCGGTCAGAGTGAACCGCCGCTGCAGGGCAGACTGCTGAGGCTGGTGTTGTGGGTGCAGCAGAGCGTAGCATAACTCCCCACGGGAGGAGTATGGCCTCAGGGCAGTGTATGCGGAGGATGGGGGTGATGGTGCAGGGCAGCAGCAGTAACGACACAGAGTCAGTGATGCAGTTCAGGGCCTTTACTCACAGTTCTTATTATCCAGACCACGTCTGCAGGTAACGGCTGCCCACGTCGTACTGTGCTCACCAGGTGAGGGGCTCAGACAACTCCCAGATAACTTTGGAGCGTTTCACAGGACCCCCTTTGTGTGTCCTTTGTCTGGCCTTCCTTACCAACCCTTCTGTCCGGCTGCCTCGGGCCTCCTCTTGGTAAACTTGGCGCCAGTTTCCCTGCCCCTATGTGCTGCCCTCCTAGCGGCTGTAGCGAGGGGCTGCGCCACATAAAATGTCACAGCCTCCGGTTTCTAGCTGAGGGTCGTTTCCCGCCTCCACTAGTTTCGGGGACCGGTCTCCCCCTTTGGCCTGACCCCTCCACGCAGGTGGATTCGGGCGTGCAGTGGCGACTCGCCCGTCCACACCCCTGGGATCCCTTCGTTCCTCGTTCCTGGAGCCTTCTCCGCTCCTCTTCCTTCCTTCTCCCTCTTCCAGGCCTGGGCCTCTGTTACTAGGCCCGCCTCTGGAGCAGAGCTCATGCAGAGCCCCTGCTCCCTGTCACTTCTGCTCAGACGTCTCTGCACTGAACTAAGATGGTGCCCACCTTTTATACTCCCTTCTCAATGCACCCAGGAACTGCTTCCTCCCTGCTCCTGCACTACAGGGTTCCCCTTCCTCAGTGTTCCCTCCCCCCACTCCAGCCAGGGACAGGGACTGTTGTGCCCATCTCAGGGGCATATTGGTCGCCCTGCCCCACGGCAATGTGGTGTAATGCATGCAGGTGTCGGGGTCCTGATCCACACTCCATCCTTACCTGAGAGTGAGATATCACACCTCTGGGTGAGGTGCAATACCTCTGCAGCAACCGAGCCCTCGGGGTGCTACAGTTACATTTATCTTCAGCCTAGGTGACGCATTGCGATACAGGGCCGTGATTTTGGCTATAAAAGGGTCTCCTAGACCCCTACCCCAAGCTTTTTAAGAGAATAATATATGGCGTGCCAGGAGACTCTATGGAATGCTTTCTCAGCATCCAACGAGAGTATCTAATTACAAATTTTTAACTGCATCTAGCCCAGGAAATACTTTGTGCCTAGTAGCAGTGTCTGCTAGTCAGTGGATTATCCCGGCTGTTAAGCAAGCTACGCCACCTGTAGTTTGGACACTTAATTTTTTCAAAGGAAATGCTTCGGGACCACGGGATACTCAGTGAAGAGCATCAGGAGGCACCCCAAGGCATAGGGGCTGGGACTGGCGGTAGGACGCCTTGCGGTGGACAGTCGAGCTCGATCCTTATAAAAGCTTTTTAACTGCAGCAGCTTTAGTGGACGCTACTGGAGCTGGAATTACGCGGCTGCTGGCATGAGACTTGCCCTTCAATAGATCCTTGTAAAAGGATTTAAAGTGTATTCATTCAAATTAGAGGGACAATTTAAATTAAAAAGCTTAGAGCTGCCTCCACCACAGGGGGGCTCGCTCGACCCACCAGCGGACAGGCACCAGTATTGGGAGAGGGGGGCTGGCCGTCAGGGTCCACCGCGGCTCTGGCACAAACGGAGGTGGCACGGGCAGGAACGGACTGGCCGTGTCGGCTTCTCACTTTTTGGATTTTAGAAGGGCATGACATGCCTATATCTGTGTCTCCCCGTCCTTTTACTCCTCCACCTCTTTTCTTTTCGCATGACTATATGTACTTGTCACTTTTCCATGTGTTAGTTATGTCTTCTGAGCAGTTTGTCAGCTTTTGGACACCTTTGACGGTGTTTCCTATGTGTTTATATGTGTTTTTGTTTGCCTGCCATTGGTTTTAACGGTGTTCGAAGGTGTTCGACGAACAGTTCGACGAACAGTTTGGCGAACACAAGGATGTTCGACGAACCGAACCGAACTCGAACACTACGGGGGTGGCTCAACAGTAATTGTAAGCTTCGTTTAAGTAAAGAAAAAAAAAGGGTCAGTTACGCCCGTATAGTTTGTTTACGCTCTGCAGGAGTTTTTCTTTCTGGGAGTACTACTTTGCAGGGAGATTTGATTGAATTTCAGGTATTTGTGGATTGTGGTTCAACACTTAATGTGATTGATAAAGGGTTTTTGGAAAAACTTAACTTGAAAGACAAACCTTTGTCATCACCTATTTCTGTGATTGCAATTGATAACACTCCCTTGAAATGTATTACTCACAAGGTTGCTGCATTTCCTCTCACTATCAATGGAGTTCACCAAGAAAGTTTGGACTTGGTTGTATTAGATAATTTACCCTCTCTGGTCGTTCTAGGATTGCTTTGGTTAAAACTGCACAATCCTTTACTGGACTGGTCTACTAATGTGATTAAGTCTTCGAGTCCGAAGTGGTATGATAAATGTTGTAATGGTCGCATTGAGGCTGTGGAAAAGGGGAGTTACCGGTACCTATTCAAGATTTTTGGAGGGTTTTTTCGGAGGAGGAGTCGCAAGTTTTACCTTCTCATAGGGATTATGATCGCGCCATTGAGTTTATTCCGGGATCTACTCTTCCCAAGAGTCGCTTGTTTAATCTGACTATCCCTGAAAGAAAGGCCTTGGAGGAGTACATACAGACTAGCCTGGCTGCTGGTCACATTAGACCTTCTAAGTCGCCTGTGGCAGTTGGATTTTTCTTTGTTAAAAAAAAGGACGGGGTTAACGTCCATATCTGGATTTTCGTGAAATTAATAAGATTACCGTACGCAGTTCCTACCCATTTCCGTTAATTCCTGACTTGTTTAACCAGTTAATGGGGGACCAAGTGGTTCTCTAAAATTGATCTCCGGGGGGCATACAATTTGTTACGAGTGAAGGAGTGTGATGAATGGAAAACTGCTTTTAACACTCCGGTAGGTCATTTTGAGAATCTGGTGATGCCTTTTGGTCTTACCAATGCACCTGCATTTTTTCAGAACCTTATTAATGACATCCTGAGACCTTTGATTGATAAAAATGTGGTTGTGTATTTGGATGACATTTTGATTTATTCACCAGATCTAGAGTCCCATTGGCAGAGTGTACGTGAAGTTTTGCAGTTATTGAGTGATAATTCACTCTTTGCTAAGCTGGAGAAATGTGAGTTCGCTGTGCAGAAAACTAGTTTTTTGGGCTACATTGTCTCTAGCGAGGCCTTTGAGATGGACCCTGTGAAGGTTCAGGCTGTGCAGGAATGGCCTAGGCCTATTGGTTTGAAATCTATACAGAGATTTTGGGGTTTTGCCAATTATTACAGGAAATTCATTAAGAATTTTTCTGTAATTGTTAAACCTCTAACCGATCTCACCAGGAAAGGTGCGAATACGGTCCAGTGGACTACTGAGGCCATTGAAGTGTTTAAGTTTCTCAAAGAGAGGTTCAGTTCTGCCCCTATCCTTATGCAGCCTGATGAGACCAAGCCTTTTTTGGTCGAGGTCTATGCTTCATCGGTGGGGTTCGGAGCAGTTTTGTCTCAGGAGAACAGGGATGGAGTACATCCTTGTACCTTCTTTTAGAAAAAAATTTCGGAAACCAAACTGAATTGTGATGTTGGAAATCAGGAGTTGCTGGCTATTAAACTTGCGTTTGAACATTGGCGTCATTTTTTGGAAGGCGCTAGATTTCCTATTCAGGTTTTCACAGATCATAAGAATTTGATCTATCTGGATGCTGCCAAGCGCTTGAATGCCCGTCAAGCTAGGTGGGCATTTTTTTTTTCGGTTTCAGTTTTCTGTTACCTATATCCCTGGTACTAAGAATGTTAAAGTCGATGCTTTATCTCGCAGCTTCTCTCCTACGGTCGGTGCCGAGGAGGAGGAGAGCATTTTACAGAAAGGAGTTGTGGTGGCGGCATTGGACTCCATTTTGGAGAATGGGATTCTGAAAGCTCAAGATGATGCTCCATCTAACACTCCCCATGGGAGGTTGTTCGTGCCTAGAACCTTTAGGAGAGATTTGTTTGTGGAGTGTCATGAGTCTCGGTTGGCAGGTCATCCAGGAATTTCTGAGACTAAGAGACTTATCAGTCGCAGTTTTTGGTGGCCTGGATGGCAGAAAGAACTCATCAAGTGGGTACTTCAATGTACTGTGTGTGCTAGGTCAAAGGCTTCACATACTCCTGCTGCGGGGTTGCTTTGCCCTCTGGAGGTTCCTAATGCGCCTTGGACGCATCTCACAATGGATTTTATTACTGATCTTCCTCTGTCCGAGGGTTTTACTGTCATCTGCGTGGTCGTGGACCGTTTTAGTAAGATGTGTCATTTGGTTCCATTCATTAAGTTGCCCTGTGCCAAGACACTCGCTAAGGCATTTGTTAAGGAGATTGTCAAGCTTCACGGCGTTCCCACGGATATTGTTTCTGATAGAGGACCTCAGTTTGTGGCTCGCTTTTGGCGTGCCTTTTATGTCAGGTTGGGAGTCCATTTGTCATTTTCGTCTGGTTATCATCCTGAGTCTAATGGACAGACAGAAAGAAAAAACCAGGATGTTGAACAGTTTTTGCGTTGTTTTGTGGCGGACAATCAAGAGGTGTGGTCTGAGTTTCTGCCTCTCGCGGAATTTGCTTTTAACAATCATACATCCTCCTCTGCTGGGTGTTCTCCTTTTTTTTGTTGTACTGGGAGACATCCGTCTTTTGGTTCGTTCTCCAAATTGGGATTGGCGGTGCCAGAGTAGGAGAATTTTTCCTGTGATTTGGAGAGAGTTTGGACTAATGTACATTGCAACCTTCAAGAGGCTAACAAGAAGTCCAAGAAGTATTTTGACAGGAAACGTAAGGAGTTTACTGTGGGTGACATGGTTTGGTTGTCCTCAAAGAACCTGCGCTTGAGGATTCCCTCTAAAAAACTGGGTCCTAAGTTTGTGGGTCCATTTAAAGGGCTTCAGGTTGTTAACCCGTCTGCAGTTAGGTTGGAAGATTAATTCTGTGTTTCATGTTTCCTTGTTGAAAAAGGCTGATGTGTCAGTTACTGATGCCACTGTCACAGTTCCTCCTGTGGTGGAAGACGGCGAATATGAAATTTCTCGTATCTTAAATTCTAGATGGCATAGAGGGAGATTACAGTATCTTGTTTCCTGGAAGGGTTTCGGTCCCGAAGACAACTCCTGGGTAAGGACGGATGATGTCTGTGCTCCTAGACTTGTTAAAGCTTTCCACAAGAGGTTTCCGGATAGGCCTGGGCCTGGATGATCCGGAGGATCCTCATAAAAGAGGGGGTACTGTTAGAACCCTCCTGTTTGATTTTTGTTTTTTTGCGGTCACATGACCATCTGCCTTTATATTCCAGCTCAGCCCTTTTGGCTGTGCTGGACTTCAGTGTTTGACTGTTTCTCTTTCTCTGTTAGTTCGCTTGGTCCTTCTGGGACCTCTAGTACCTTTTTGTCAGTTTTTCTTTTTGTGTTCTGCAACAACTTTTGTTTAGGAGGTGTCCCATTTTTGTCCCAGTCCTTAGTTCTTTTAGGGACCCCTCCCCTTATGCTATAGGTCTTCATTCAGACTAGCCGAGGACAGAGGCGGGTCTGTTCGCTAGGAGCAGGCAGCCCGCTACATCGTAGGTATTCAGCTTAGTCTTACTGTAGGGACAGCTTTCCTCTATCTTTCCTTAGTACTTGTTGCAGATCATAACACTTTCTTTCTCTTTTCTCCTTTCTCTTCTCTTCTCTTTTCTCCTTTTTCTTCTCTCCTTTCTCTTTTCTCCTTTCTCTTCTTTCTCTTTTTTCTTCTCTCCTTTCTTTCTCTTTTCTCTTTTCTCCTTTCTCTTTTCTCCTTTCTCTTTTCTCCATTCTCTTTTCTCCATTCTCTTTTCTCCATTCTCTTTTCTCCATTCTCTTCTCTCCATTCTCTTCTCTCTCTTCTCTCATTTCTCTTCTCTTCATTCTCTTCTCTCTCTTCTCTCATTTCTCTACTTTATCTTTCTCTTCTCTCCTTTCTCTTTCTCGTCTCTCCTTTCTCTTTCTCTTCTCTACTTTCTGTTCTTTCTCTTTTCTACTTTCTCTTTTCTCCTCTCTTCTTTCTCTATTCTCCTTTCTCTTTTTTCTCTTTTCTCCTCTCTTCTTTCTCTTTTCTCCTTACTCTTTTCTCCTTATTCTTTTCTCCTTTCTCTTTTCTCCTCTCTTTTCTCCTTTCTCTTTTCTCCTTTCTCGTTTCTCCTTTCTCTTCTGTCCTTTTTCTTCTCTCCTTTCTCTTCTCTGCTTTCTCTTCTCTGCTTTCTCTTTCCGTCCTTTCTCTTTCTGTCCTTACTCTTCTCTCCTTTCTTTCTCCTTTCTCTTTCTCTTCTCTCCTTTCTCTTCTCCCCTTTCTCTTTATCTTTCTGTCCTTTCTCTTTGTCTTTTCTCCTTTCTCTTCTCTCCTTTCTCTTCTCTCCTTTCTCTTCACTCTTTTCTCTTCTTTCTCTTCTCTTCTTTCTCTTCTCTCCTTTCTCTTTTCACCTTTCTCTTTTCACCTTTCTCTTTTCTCCATTCTCTAGCCTACATTCTCTTCTCTCCTTTCTCTTTTCTCCTTCTCTTCTCTCCTTTCTCTTTTGTCCTTTCTCTCCTTTTTCTTTTCTCCTTTCTCTTCTCTCCTTTCTCTTTCTCTTTTCTCCTTTCTCTTCTCTCCTTTCTTTCTTTTCTCTCCTTTCTCTTCTCTTCTTTCTCTTTTCTCCTTTCTCTTCTCTCCTTTCTCTTCCCTCCTTTCTCTTCTCTCCTTTCTCTTCTCTCCTTTCTCTTCTCTCCTTTCTCTTTTTTCTCCTTTCTCTTCTCTCCCCTCTCTTTCTCTTTTCTCCTTTCTCGTCTCTCCTTTCTTTTTCTCGTCTCTCCTTTCTGTTTCTCTTCTCTCCTTTCTTTCTCTTCTCTCCTTTCTCTTTTCTCCTTTCTCCTTTCTCTTTTCTCCTTTCTCTTTTCTCCTTTCTCTTTTCTCCTTTCTCTTTTCTCCTTTCTCTTTTCTCCTTTCTCTTTTCTCCTTTCTCTTTCTCATTTCTCCTTTCTCTTCTCTCCTTTCTCTTTTCTCATTTCTGTTTCTTTCTCTCCTTTCTCTTTCTCTTCTCTCCTTTCTCTTTCTCTTCTCTTCTTTCTCTTCTCTTCTTTCTCTTTTCTCCTTTCTCTTTCTCTTTTCTCTTTTCTCCTTTCTCTTCTCTCCTTTCTCTTCTCTCCCTTCTCTTTCTCTTCTCTCCCTTCTCTTTCTCTTTTCTCCTTTCTCGTCTCTCCTTTCTCTTCTCTCTTTTCTCTTCTCTCCTTTCTCTTCTCTCCTTTCTCTTCTCTCCTTTCTCTTTTCTCCTTTCGCTTTCTCTTTTCTCCTTTCGCTTTCTCTTTTCTCCTTTCTCTTTCTCTTTTCTCCTTTCTGTTTTCTCCTTTCTCTTTCCTCCTTTCTCTTTCCTCCTTTCTCTTTCCTCCTTTCTCTTTCCTCCTTTCTCTTCTCTCCTTTCTCTTCTTTCTCTTTCTCTTTTCTCCTTTCTCTTTTCTCCTTTCTCTTCTCTCCTTTCTCCTTTCTCTTTTCTCCTTTATCTTCTCTCCTTTCTCTTCTCTTCTCTTCTTTCTCTTTTCTCCTTTAGCTTTCTCTTTTCTCCTTTCTCTTCTCTCCTTTCTCTTTCTCTTCTCTCCTTTTTCTTTCTCTTCTCTCCTTTCTCTTCTCTCCTTTCTCTTTCTCTTTTCTCCATTCTCTTTTCTCCATTCTCTTTTCTCCATTCTCTTTTCTCCATTCTCTTTTCTCCATTCTCTTCTCTCCATTCTCTTCTCTCTCTTCTCTCATTTCTCTTCTCTTCATTCTCTTCTCTCTCTTCTCTCATTTCTCTTCTTTATCTTTCTCTTCTCTCCTTTCTCTTTCTCGTCTCTCCTTTCTCTTTCTCTTCTCTACTTTCTGTTCTTTCTCTTTTCTACTTTCTCTTTTCTCCTCTCTTCTTTCTCTATTCTCCTTTCTCTTTTTTCTCTTTTCTCCTCTCTTCTTTCTCTTTTCTCCTTACTCTTTTCTCCTTATTCTTTTCTCCTTTCTCTTTTCTCCTCTCTTTTCCCTTTCTCTTTTCTCCTTTCTCGTTTCTCCTTTCTCTTCTGTCCTTTTTCTTCTCTCCTTTCTCTTCTCTGCTTTCTCTTCTCTGCTTTCTCTTTCCATCCTTTCTCTTTCTGTCCTTACTCTTCTCTCCTTTCTTTCTCCTTTCTCTTTCTCTTCTCTCCTTTCTCTTCTCCCCTTTCTCTTTATCTTTCTGTCCTTTCTCTTTCTGTCTTTTCTCCTTTCTCTTCTCTCCTTTCTCTTCTCTCCTTTCTCTTCACTCTTTTCTCTTCTTTCTCTTCTCTTCTTTCTCTTCTCTCCTTTCTCTTTTCACCTTTCTCTTTTCACCTTTCTCTTTTCTCCATTCTCTAGTCTACATTCTCTTCTCTCCTTTCTCTTTTCTCCTTCTCTTCTCTCCTTTCTCCTTTGTCCTTTCTCTCCTTTTTCTTTTCTCCTTTCTCTTCTCTCCTTTCTCTTTCTCTTTTCTCCTTTCTCTTCTCTCCTTTCTTTCTTTTCTCTCCTTTCTCTTCTCTTCTTTCTCTTTTCTCCTTTCTCTTCCCTCCTTTCTCTTCTCTCCTTTCTCTTCTCTCCTTTCTCTTCTCTCCTTTCTCTTCTCTCCTTTCTCTTTTCTCCTTTCTCTTCTCTCCCCTCTCTTTCTCTTTTCTCCTTTCTCGTCTCTACTTTCTGTTTCTCTTCTCTCCTTTCTTTCTCTTCTCTCCTTTCTCTTTCTCTTTTCTCCTTTCTCTTTTCTCCTTTCTCTTTTCTCCTTTCTCTTTTCTCCTTTCTCTTTCTCATTTCTCCTTTCTCTTCTCTCCTTTCTCTTTTCTCATTTCTGTTTCTTTCTCTCCTTTCTCTTTCTCTTCTCTCCTTTCTCTTCTCTTCTTTCTCTTCTCTTCTTTCTCTTTTCTCCTTTCTCTTTCTCTTTTCTCCTTTCTCTTCTCTCCTTTCTCTTCTCTCCCTTCTCTTTCTCTTCTCTCCCTTCTCTTTCTCTTTTCTCCTTTCTCGTCTCTCCTTTCTCTTTCTCTTCTCTCCTTTCTCTTCTCTCCTTTCTCTTCTCTCCTTTCTCTTTTCTCCTTTCGCTTTCTCTTTTCTCCTTTCGCTTTCTCTTTTCTCCTTTCTGTTTTCTCCTTTCTCTTTCCTCCTTTCTCTTTCCTCCTTTCTCTTTCCTCCTTCCTCTTCTCTCCTTTCTCTTCTTTCTCTTTCTCTTTTCTCCTTTCTCTTTTCTCCTTTCTCTTCTCTCCTTTCTCCTTTCTCTTTTCTCCTTTATCTTCTCTCCTTTCTCTTCTCTCCTTTCTCTTTTCTCCTTTAGCTTTCTCTTTTCTCCTTTCTCTTCTCTCCTTTCTCTTTCTCTTCTCTCCTTTTTCTTTCTCTTCTCTCCTTTCTCTTCTCTCCTTTCTCTTTCTCTTTTCTCCATTCTCTTTTCTCCATTCTCTTTTCTCCATTCTCTTTTCTCCATTCTCTTTTCTCCATTCTCTTCTCTCCATTCTCTTCTCTCTCTTCTCTCATTTCTCTTCTCTTCATTCTCTTCTCTCTCTTCTCTCATTTCTCTTCTTTATCTTTCTCTTCTCTCCTTTCTCTTTCTCGTCTCTCCTTTCTCTTTCTCTTCTCTACTTTCTGTTCTTTCTCTTTTCTACTTTCTCTTTTCTCCTCTCTTCTTTCTCTATTCTCCTTTCTCTTTTTTCTCTTTTCTCCTCTCTTCTTTCTCTTTTCTCCTTACTCTTTTCTCCTTACTCTTTTCTCCTTTCTCTTTTCTCCTCTCTTTTCCCTTTCTCTTTTCTCCTTTCTCGTTTCTCCTTTCTCTTCTGTCCTTTTTCTTCTCTCCTTTCTCTTCTCTGCTTTCTCTTCTCTGCTTTCTCTTTCCGTCCTTTCTCTTTCTGTCCTTACTCTTCTCTCCTTTCTTTCTCCTTTCTCTTTCTCTTCTCTCCTTTCTCTTCTCCCCTTTCTCTTTATCTTTCTGTCCTTTCTCTTTCTGTCTTTTCTCCTTTCTCTTCTCTCCTTTCTCTTCTCTCCTTTCTCTTCACTCTTTTCTCTTCTTTCTCTTCTCTTCTTTCTCTTCTCTCCTTTCTCTTTTCACCTTTCTCTTTTCACCTTTCTCTTTTCTCCATTCTCTAGTCTACATTCTCTTCTCTCCTTTCTCTTTTCTCCTTCTCTTCTCTCCTTTCTCCTTTGTCCTTTCTCTCCTTTTTCTTTTCTCCTTTCTCTTCTCTCCTTTCTCTTTCTCTTTTCTCCTTTCTCTTCTCTCCTTTCTTTCTTTTCTCTCCTTTCTCTTCTCTTCTTTCTCTTTTCTCCTTTCTCTTCCCTCCTTTCTCTTCTCTCCTTTCTCTTCTCTCCTTTCTCTTCTCTCCTTTCTCTTCTCTCCTTTCTCTTTTCTCCTTTCTCTTCTCTCCCCTCTCTTTCTCTTTTCTCCTTTCTCGTCTCTACTTTCTGTTTCTCTTCTCTCCTTTCTTTCTCTTCTCTCCTTTCTCTTTCTCTTTTCTCCTTTCTCTTTTCTCCTTTCTCTTTCTCATTTCTCCTTTCTCTTCTCTCCTTTCTCTTTTCTCATTTCTGTTTCTTTCTCTCCTTTCTCTTTCTCTTCTCTCCTTTCTCTTCTCTTCTTTCTCTTCTCTTCTTTCTCTTTTCTCCTTTCTCTTTCTCTTTTCTCCTTTCTCTTCTCTCCTTTCTCTTCTCTCCCTTCTCTTTCTCTTCTCTCCCTTCTCTTTCTCTTTTCTCCTTTCTCGTCTCTCCTTTCTCTTTCTCTTCTCTCCTTTCTCTTCTCTCCTTTCTCTTCTCTCCTTTCTCTTTTCTCCTTTCGCTTTCTCTTTTCTCCTTTCGCTTTCTCTTTTCTCCTTTCTGTTTTCTCCTTTCTCTTTCCTCCTTTCTCTTTCCTCCTTTCTCTTTCCTCCTTCCTCTTCTCTCCTTTCTCTTCTTTCTCTTTCTCTTTTCTCCTTTCTCTTTTCTCCTTTCTCTTCTCTCCTTTCTCCTTTCTCTTTTCTCCTTTATCTTCTCTCCTTTCTCTTCTCTCCTTTCTCTTTTCTCCTTTAGCTTTCTCTTTTCTCCTTTCTCTTCTCTCCTTTCTCTTTCTCTTCTCTCCTTTTTCTTTCTCTTCTCTCATTTCTCTTCTCTCCTTTCTCTTTCTCTTTTCTCCTTTCTCTTTTCTCCTTTCTCTTTTCTCCTTTCTCTTTTCTCCTTTTTTTTTCTCTTTTCTCCCTTTTCTTTCTCTTTTCTCCTTTCTCTTTTTTCTGTCTTTCTCTTTCCTCTTTTCTCTTCTCTCCTTTCTCTTTCTCTTCTCTCCTTTCTCTTTCTCTTTTCTCCTTTCTCTTCTTTCTTTTCTCTTTCTCTTTTCTCCTTTATCTTCTCTCCTTTCTCTTTCTCTTCTCTCTTTTCTCTTTTCTCCTTTAGCTTTCTATTTTCTCCTTTCTCTTCTCTCCTTTCTCTTCTTTCTCTTTTCTCCTTTCTCTTTCTCTTTTCTCCTTTCTCTTTTCTCCTTTCTCTTCTCTCCTTTCTCCTTTCTCTTTTCTCCTTTATCTTCTCTCCTTTCTCTTTCTCTTCTCTCCTTTCTCTTTTCTCCTTTAGCTTTCTCTTTTCTCCTTTCTCTTCTCTCCTTTCTCTTTCTCTTCTCTCCTTTCTCTTTCTCTTCTCTCCTTTCTCTTTCTCTTTTCTCCTTTCTCTTTTCTCCTTTCTCTTTTCTCCTTTCTCTTTTCTCCTTTCTCTTTTCTCTTTTCTCCTTTCTCCTTTCTCCTTTCTCTTTTCTCCTTTCTCTTTTCTCCTTTCTCTTTCTCTTTTCTCCTTTTTCTTTCTTTTTTTCTGTCTTTCTCTTTCCTCTTTTCTCTTCTCTCCTTTCTCTTTCTCTTCTCTCCTTTCTCGTTCTCTTTTCTCCTTTCTCTTCTTTCCTTTCTCTTTCTCTTTTCTCCTTTGTCTTTCTCTTTCCTCCTTTCTCTTTCTCCTTTCTCTTTCTCCTTTCTCTTTCTCCTTTCTCTTCTCTCCTTTCTCTTTCTCTTTTCTCCTTTCTCTTTTCTCCTTTCTCTTTCTCTTCTCTCCTTTCTCTTCTCTCCTTTCTCTTCTCTCCTTTCTCTTCTCTCCTCTCCTTTCTCTTCTCTTCTCTCCTTTCTCTTCTCTTCTCTCCTTTCTCTTCTCTTCTCTTCTCTCCTTTCTCTTCTCTTCTCTCCTTTCTCTTTCTCTTCTCTCCTTTCTCTTTCTCTTCTCTCCTTTCTCTTTCTCTTCTCTCCATTCTTTCTCTTCTCTCCTTTCTCTTTCTCTTCTCTCCTTTCTCTTTCTCTTCTCTCCTTTCTCTTTCTCTTCTCTCATTTCTCTTTCTCTTCTCTCCTTTCTCTTTCTCTTCTCTCCTTTCTTTCTCTTCTCTCCTTTCTCTTTCTCTTCTCTCCTTTCTCTTTCTCTTCTCTCCTTTCTCTTTCTCTTTTCTCCTTTCTCTTTCTCTTCTCTCCTTTCTCTTTCTCTTCTCTCCTTTCTCTTTCTCTTTTCTCCTTTCTCTTTCTCTTCTCTCCTTTCTCTTTCTCTTGTCTCCTTTCTCTTTCTCTTCTCTCCTTTCTCCTTTCTCTTCTCTCCTTTCTCTTCTCTCCTTTCTCTTTTCTTCTTTCTCTTCTCTCCCCTCTCTTTCTCTTTTCTCCTTTCTCGTCTCTCCTTTCTCTTTCTCTTCTCTCCTTTCTGTTTCTCGTCTCTCCTTTCTCTTTCTCGTCTCTCCTTTCTCTTTCTCTTCTCTCCTTTCTTTCTCTTCTCTCCTTTCTCTTTCTCGTCTCTCCTTTCTCTTTCTCGTCTCTCCTTTCTGTTTCTCTTCTCTCCTTTCTTTCTCTTCTCTCCTTTCTCTTCTCTACTTTCTCTTCTCTCCTTTCTCTTCACTCTTTTCTCTTCTTTCTCTTCTCTTCTTTCTCTTCTCTCCTTTCTCTTTTCACCTTTCTCTTTTCTCCTTTCTCTTTCTCCTTTCTCTTTCTCCTTTCTCTTCTCTCCTTTCTCTTTCTCTTTTCTCCTTTCTCTTTTCTCCTTTCTCTTCTCTCCTTTCTCTTTCTCTTTTCTCCTTTATCTTCTCTCCTTTCTCTTTCTCTTCTCTCCTTTCTCTTTTCTCCTTTAGCTTTCTCTTTTCTCCTTTCTCTTTTCTCCTTTCTCTTTCTCTTCTCTCCTTTCTCTTTCTCTTCTCTCCTTTCTCTTTCTCTTTTCTCCTTTCTCTTTTCCCCTTTCTCTTTTCTCCTTTCTCTTTTCTCCTTTCTCTTTTCTCTTTTCTCTTTTCTCCTTTCTCCTTTCTCTTTTCTCCTTTCTCTTTTCTCCTTTCTCTTTCTCTTTTCTCCTTTTTCTTTCTTTTTTTCTGTCTTTCTCTTTCCTCTTTTCTCTTCTCTCCTTTCTCTTTCTCTTCTCTCCTTTCTCTTTCTCTTTTCTCCTTTCTCTTCTTTCCTTTCTCTTTCTCTTTTCTCCTTTGTCTTTCTCTTTCTTTTTTCTCCTTTGTCTTTCTCTTTCCTCCTTTCTCTTTCTCCTTTCTCTTTCTCCTTTCTCTTTCTCCTTTCTCTTCTCTCCTTTCTCTTTCTCTTTTCTCCTTTCTCTTTTCTCCTTTCTCTTTCTCTTCTCTCCTTTCTCTTCTCTCCTTTCTCTTCTCTCCTTTCTCTTCTCTCCTCTCCTTTCTCTTCTCTTCTCTCCTTTCTCTTCTCTTCTCTCCTTTCTCTTCTCTTCTCTCCTTTCTCTTCTCTTCTCTCCTTTCTCTTTCTCTTCTCTCCTTTCTCTTTCTCTTCTCTCCATTCTTTCTCTTCTCTCCTTTCTCTTTCTCTTCTCTCCTTTCTCTTTCTCTTCTCTCCTTTCTCTTTCTCTTCTCTGCTTTCTCTTTCTCTTCTCTTCTTTCTCTTTCTCTTCTCTCCTTTCTCTTTCTCTTCTCTCCTTTCTCTTTCTCTTCTCTCCTTTCTTTCTCTTCTCTCCTTTCTCTTTCTCTTCTCTCCTTTCTCTTTCTCTTCTCTCCTTTCTCTTTCTCTTTTCTCCTTTCTCTTTCTCTTCTCTCCTTTCTCTTTCTCTTCTCTCCTTTCTCTTTCTCTTTTCTCCTTTCTCTTACTCTTCTCTCCTTTCTCTTTCTCTTCTCTCCTTTCTCTTTCTCTTCTCTCCTTTCTCTTTCTCTTCTCTCCTTTCTCCTTTCTCTTCTCTCCTTTCTCTTCTCTCCTTTCTCTTTTCTCCTTTCTCTTCTCTCCCCTCTCTTTCTCTTTTCTCCTTTCTCATCTCTCCTTTCTCTTTCTCTTCTCTCCTTTCTGTTTCTCGTCTCTCCTTTCTCTTTCTCGTCTCTCCTTTCTCTTTCTCTTCTCTCCTTTCTTTCTCTTCTCTCCTTTCTCTTTCTCGTCTCTCCTTTCTCTTTCTCGTCTCTCCTTTCTGTTTCTCTTCTCTCCTTTCTTTCTATTCTCTCCTTTCTCTTCTCTCCTTTCTCTTCTCTCCTTTCTCTTCACTCTTTTCTCTTCTTTCTCTTCTCTTCTTTCTCTTCTCTCCTTTCTCTTTTCACCTTTCTCTTTTCTCCTTTCTCTTTCTCCTTTCTCTTTCTCCTTTCTCTTCTCTCCTTTCTCTTTCTCTTTTCTCCTTTCTCTTTTCTCCTTTCTCTTTCTCTTCTCTCCTTTCTCTTCTCTCCTTTGTCTTCTCTCCTTTCTCTTCTCTTCTTTCTCTTCTCTCCTTTCTCTTCTCTCCTTTCTCTTCTCTCCTCTCCTTTCTCTTCTCTTCTCTCCTTTCTCTTCTCTCCTTTCTCTTCTCTCCTCTCCTTTCTCTTCTCTTCTCTTCTCTCCTTTCTCTTCTCTTCTCTCCTTTCTCTTTCTCTTCTCTCCTTTCTCTTCTCTTCTCTCCTTTCTCTTTCTCTTCTCTCCTTTCTCTTTCTCTTCTCTCCTTTCTCTTTCTCTTCTCTCCTTTCTCTTCTCTCCTTTCTCTTTCTCTTCTCTCCTTTCTCTTTCTCTTCTCTTCTCTCCTTTCTCTTTCTCTTCTCTCCTTCCTCTTTCTCTTCTCTCCTTCCTCTTTCTCTTCTCTCCTTCCTCTTTCTCTTCTCTCCTTTCTCTTTCTCTTCTCTCTTTTCTCTTTCTCTTCTCTCCTTTCTTTCTCTTCTCTCCTTCCTCTTTCTCTTCTCTCCTTCCTCTTTCTCTTCTCTCCTTCCTCTTTCTCTTCTCTCCTTCCTCTTTCTCTTCTCTCCTTTCTCTTTCTCTTCTCTCCTTTCTCTTTCTCTTCTTTCCTTCCTCTTTCTCTTCTCTCCTTCCTCTTTCTCTCCCTTTCTTGTTTTCTTCCTTCCTTTCTATCATTTATTCTTTCATAAATCAATAATACACTTAAGCTTTATTACAAAGTTGCTTATTCTCAGTGAAATCTGTTATTTCTCGTCCTGGACTCCTCTCACTCTCAATTTATGGGTGACATATGTAAAATCTGTGTTCAAGAAAGACACATTTTTTCACACATATTTCACTGAAATATAAAATGAAATTTGGTATTTTCAAAATTCCATGGAGAAGGAAGGAGCAAGAGACCGACAGACATTCTACTGCAAGTTCTCCTGAGATGACAGTTACATTTCTCCGTAGAACGTTATGAGCACCAACTGTCATCTCCTATCTCAGAAGCTCTGTATTCACTCTTTAGTACTATTGATTTTTGAAAGTAAAAAAAAAAATAAAACAATTGTTTTATGATTAATTCTTTTAGCAGTAGCCATTGGTGGCGCTTCACTTTAGGACGAGTCCTTTGTATTGTTTCCACACTTTCTATTATCTCTTCTATTTCCACCTGACTAATTATATCGGGTCAGACAAGAATGAACGATGGCAGAGGATCAGTCAATACGACCTAATGATCTACGACACAAAGATCTGAAATAGCGCATGGCTCTCGTACAAGCCGCGTCTTCACCTCGCGGCCACACGGTGATTATTTGGAGATCACTAATTTAAAGGTGCCGATGATAAACGCCTTTCAAGATGGAATAAAGGGCCCAGGAGTTAAATGTGACCATCCGTCGCTGGCAACGATAATCAGGATAAGCCCCCCCATGGTTCATGATGTAAAGCAGCAGGTTGCCGGTGCAGACAGCGCTGCTAATATGGCGGAGGTCCCAGGAGGACAAACTGACTGTGCCCTCGAGAAGACATGAAATATTGCATAATATGGCCGCTCCCACAAGGTCCCGAGAAAAGTATGAAGTTGTTGCTACACAGGAATAATTTTAAAGCGTCACCTATAATAATGAATGTGACATCCCGATTATTTTCATTTGATATCAGATCATTAAAGTATGATAAGGATTACTTTATAACAATTATAATAATGATCTAATAATATTATTCCATTTATTTTTATTATATTAAAATATATTTATATATAATATATAATATACATAATTTAATAACAATAATAAAATAATATATAAAAATACATATTATGATTACATTTATTTTAGTAGTATAATATTTAATAATAAATATACTAAAATAAATGTAATATGTATTATGTATTTTGTATTATATTTTATTACATTTTTATTATAGTATGTATTGTATTTTAATATAATAATAATAATAATAAAAATAAATGTAATAAAATATCATAATATTATCTTTTGCTATTAGATTTATTTTGTTATACGTAGTATTATTATTTAGTATCTTATTTTTGCTCTGATGCATCAAATATGTAACAAACAATTTAAAAAATCTTTAATGGTTAATGTGTCGGCAGTTGTTCTACAAATGTAAGTGTCTCCATGGCAACAGACTACAAATAAACTCAGTGTAGTCAGATCCTGCAGTTGACGCGCCCCTGGGCCTGCTGTGTCGTGCGGCATCGCGCGCACGGGGGCTTACCCGGAGCCGGATCAGATAGGGGTAGTAGTCTCGTGGCGGTGACCCGGTCCGTGCCCAGGGAGTCAAACTGAGGGGCAGTATTTAGCAGTAGATGTTAGAATGTTCGACTACGCCACCCGTTGAATGCGGCTATGGAGCCGCCGCTGCAGGGCAGACCGCTGAGGCCGGTGATGTGGTTGTGCAGCGTAGATGGTATAACCCCCAACGGGAGGGGTATGGCCCCAGGGCAGCAGATGTGAATTGGATGAGGGGAGTGATGGTGCGGGTGTCCCAGTACTGAAGGTGCAGGTGTGACCACGAAACACGGAGGCTTGAAGTGCAGTTTCAAAAGCTTTACTCACTGTTCTTTATCCGGTCGCTTGTGCACAATAAGGACCACCCGAGTCATGCTGCGTCCACCAGGTCAGGGACTCGGCCAACTCCCAGGTAGTTCCAGAGCGTGGTCCAGAGCTCCCCTCTCTTCCTTCCTACTGGCCGTTCTCACTAGGGACCCACCTATGTCCGGCTCCCTCGGGCCTCTTGGTGGTGAAACCTTTCCTGGCTTCCCTGGCCCTATGCGTGGTGTGCCTTCCTGGTGGATGTGGTGAGGGTCGTGCCAAAGCTTGACCACGACCTCCGGTTCCTGGCTGAGGGTGATTAGCCTCCACCAGTTTGGGATCCGGTACCCTTCTCTGCCAACCCTTCACCCTTTTCGTTCTCCTGTGGGATCTCAGGGTTCCCTCTCTCCTTGCGTCTCTGGGCCTTTCTGCCTCCTTCTCAGTGCTTCAGGCCTGGCCCTGGAGCTGGGCCCAGCCGGAGCCACAGCTCCCTGTCAGCCCTCTCTGGCTGAACTCTCCCTCAGAACAGACCCTGTCTCAAGATGGTGCCCACCTCTTATACTCCCTCTGACACCCGAGCCCAGGTGACTAGCACCCAATGGGCTCCTTCCTATGCCCAGAGTCCCTCCCCTATCTGCTCCTACACTACAGGGATGTTCCTCCCCCCCTCCCACTCCAGCCAGGGACAGACGCTGTCGTACCTGCACATCTACCTAGTGGGAGTACCGTTGTTCTGTCCCCCGGAAATGGGATGAGTGTAGTGCATGCAGCTATCTGAGCTCTGTTCCACGCTCCATCCTTACCCGGGAGTGGAATACCACACCTCTGGTTCGAGGTGCAATACCCCTGTAGCAGCCGAGTCCTCGGGGTGCTACACAGTCATACTGGCTTCTATCTATCCTCTTCTACCTACTGAATATATTTTAGTAAGAAGTAGAACAGAAGTATGATTGCAGGATCTGACTACATGGGTAGTCAGTGACAAGTTTGTAGTCTGTGACCATGGAGACACATGTGACATGCAGAAGTAGTTCTGTTGCTTCAAAAGCATCCAGCAACTGTTACAAATAACACAAGCACATGAGACAGGAAGTGTTGTGCTCCAGAAGCATCCAGCAACTAGTGGGGTTAACACAGTCACAGGAGACAGGGAGTGTTTTAGCAGAGCCTCAGGGGGATTGTGAGGAAGTTGTTATTGTAGTTGGACTGAAGACGAAGAGAAAGGTGGTGTGTTATCTGGATCTGACAGAAGGCAACTGAACAGGATTCAGATCAGGAGAGAAACTAAACACAGGTCAGATAAACTCCCTGAACTAACAGTGCAGAGTATTATCGGGCAGGAAGATAAGGACTGGAAGGAATTGTGTCACATGGATCATCTCCCTCATCAACCCCCCCCCCTCCATCTCCATGCACAATAAAGAATGCTGTGTACTATTGTGTCCTTGTGAAGGAAAAGCCTGTGGTTGTGTATGCATAGAAGTGTGGTTCTAAGAGATCTAATCTATGCAGAATTATGCTACTGAAGAGACTGTAATACTGTGACTTGTGAAGAAACTACTGTATTGTTACTGGAGCCGGTTGCTCAAGAAACTCAGACTGTACTGTAATGAAAATTGTTGCTGTAATATCCCTGAATTGCACTGGCCGTGCTTCAGATTAAATTCCACTGTTAAACTGCTGAAAAAGACTCTTGTCAGATGTGTCTGGTCAGCAATTGAATCTATCGTGTGCCTGAGAGAAGCTGCAGCCTATGGTCGCCCTGAGAAACGGTTCCCCCAGGATTCCAAAGAATTCATGAAACCCGTCTCACCCTATCTGAACCTAGCGGCATGTGTGTAACACATAAAATAATTTTTTTTTTATTGAGTTTTTTTCAAAAATTATTTGCAAAACGGACATTTTCTTGAACTTAGGAATACTTCAGGTAATACTCTCCTTAAATTCTATCTCACTAAGGTAAGCATCACTTAACGGGGTTGTCTGGCCTAATAAAAAAAATTACATGGGCATGTATGGGGGTAAAACTTGTTGCCCCAAAGTTCTGAGCCACCACTGGGAGCAATGATGCAAAAATTCCAGAGTTTTTTCCCCAGCAATGGTTAAAGGGGTTGTCTTGAAAATTAAAAATGTCAGATGAGGCATGGGATAGGGTAAAAATAACAAATTTTGCCTACTCACCTGATGTCATCCCTGTAGATCCAGTGCAGGCTGCTCTGGTGGTCTCTGTTAGATCTGTCGCCATTCTTTGTCACCGGTCTGCTGAGGCCAGTGATTGGCTGCAGTGTTCAGGTGACTAGAACCGCTGGTAACAGGCGTGCAGTCAATCACAGGTCACAAGGTCACAGCAGTCCTGAAACGTTAAGAATTGCAATGTCATCACTTCCAGATCCGACATGGACCACCAGACCAGCCTGTGCTGGATCTACAGGGGTGAAAGCAGGTGACTACGCCAGATTTTGTCATTTTCACCCCATCAATTCCCCTTCTAACATTTTTCTAATTAGGACAGACAACCCCTTTAATAAATGCTGAGATCCTCACTAGTCACGAGAATAAAGGGAATGCAGAGCTGCCGTGCCACTACACTAACCCTTGTATCACAAAGTAATTGCATATGCGGCAATGGCACCACCCCTTTAAGTAGTTCGTGCTGAATGTGCATAATAATTTCAATAGTGAGAAGGGAATAAGTTGCTTTGTGACTTTTCTGGTGGCAGCTGATCTCCTGCTGGAGGAAAAGATTGGGCATGTTGAAATCCAGTATGCCCGATCCATCCTATGTCCAACATTGATGGTCAAGGGAATGTTGAGTGACCTCCATACACTCTGAGTAGTTGCTTGATCCTCCTGAAATTAGCAGATTTGGCCAATTTCAGTCTGTTATGTATAGCCACCTGATCACATGTCAAGTCCAGCTCTGAAATTGCCGACATGGAACATTTTCCTGATCGAAGCGCACAACCCAGTGATTTGATTCCATCTTCTATGACTTTTGATATAAAGCCTTGTTTTCTCCGTTAGTCCTATACAAACCTCACATAACGGCAGCTTTTCCCTTTCTTTAAAGGGGTATTCCCATCTCCAAGATCCCATCACAATATGTAGTAGGTATAATAAAAATAATATTAGCAAATACCTCCAATTAGAAATTTAGTATAGTTCTTCTGATTCGCTATGTCTCTTTCCTTATGTGCAGGGCAGTGCAGGACCTTAGGTATCCATGGTTATGACCACTGATATAGTGACAGTTAGCTAGTTTCTAGTGGTCGTAACCATAGATACCTAAGGTCCTGCAATGCCCTGCACATGGGGTAAGAGACATAGCTAATCAGAAAAACTATACTACATTTCTAATTGGAGGTATTTGCTAATATTATTATTATTACACCTACTACATATTGGGATAGGATCTTGGAGCTGGGAATACCCCTTTAAATGATTGTTAATGCAGGCAGTGCAGCGCAGTCATCATCCCACCTGTCATCACCGGAACATAAACACTCAGGTCCCATTCAATATATTCTGTGCATCATTTGCTGCTGATTTCCTAACTCATGTCACCATTCCATGGACTATTTATGAATCGTTGTGAGATGATAATGATCATTGCTAATTGTATGTCTTCATATTGGTTTCCCGCAGAGACGAAAGAAAAAAAAAAAACTAAATATCCCACTGTGGACATTTGGGCTGATTTGGCTTCTGTGAGAACATTTCCTGCTAATATTATTTCAATCAGGAAGGAAATTCCCTCACGATGCTGCAAACCCAGATGATATTGCTGTACTTTGTGTTAATGCAACTACTCGTACATTAGCATTTTGTGTTGAACTCGAAGAGATGATCCATCTTTGCTAATGTTTATGACGCGCCCCCTGGGCCAGTGCTGTAGGGGATACCCGGAGCCGGATCTCGATGGGGGTAGTAGTCCTTGTGGCGGTGACCCGGTCCGTGCCCAGGGTGTCAAACTAAGTGGCAGTCTATGGCAGTAGATGTTAATTTGATGTGTCGACTACGCCACCCGTTGAATGCGGCTTTGACGCCGCCGCTGCAGAGCAGTCCACTGAGGCCGGTGGTATATGTGCAGCAGTGATGATATAACCCCCAACGGGAGGGGTATGGCCTCAGGGCAGCAGGTGTAGATGATGGGGGTTGTGCTGATGCAGAAATAAGATGCAGAGTCAGGAGATGCAGTTCAGGGTTTTTACTTACTGGTGTTCTCTTGGTTACTCTGGCCTTGAGTGACCACCCGAGCCGTGCTGCGTCCACCAGGTCCTGGACTCGGCTAACCCCCAGGCAGTTCTGAAGCGTGGTCCTGAGCTCCTTTCTGACTCTCCCTTCCTCTGGCCGTTCCCACCAGGGATCCACTTTTGGCCGGCTCCCTCGGGTCTCTTGGTGGTCAAGCCTCCTTTGGGCTCCCTGACCCTATACTCGGTGTGCCTTTCTAGTGGATTTGGTGAGGGTCGTGGCAGATCCTGACCACGACCTCCGGTTCCTGGCTAAGGTTGGTTTTGGCCTCTGCCAGCTTGGGATCCGGTACCCTTGTCCGCCAACCCTTCACCCTTTTGTCTTTATTCTGGGATCTTGGGGTTCCCTTCTTGTCTCCTCTCTGGGTCCTTCTTTTCTCCTCTCTCCCTCTGCAGGCTCTGCTCTGGAGTTGGGCCCAGCCGGAGCCACAGCTCCCTGTCAGCCCTCCTGGCTGAGCTCCTCTGCTCTGCTCCTCAGGCTAAACTCTCCCTGTTCTAAGATGGTGCCCACCTTATATACTCCCTCTATGTGTGAGCTCAGGTGACCAGCACCCAATGAGCTCCTATCTTTACCCAGACTACTCCCCCTATCTGCCCCTACACTACTGGGATGTTCCACCCCCCTCCCACTCCAGCCAGGGACAGACGCTGTCGTACCTGCACATAAACTGGTGGGAGTACCGTCGTTCTGTCCCCCGGAAATGGGATGTATGTAGTGCATGCAGCCTACTAGCTCAGTTCCACACTCCATCCTTACCCGGGAGTGGAATACCACACCTCTGGAGTGAGGTGCAATACCCCTGTAGCAGCCGAATCCTCAGGGTGCTACATTCCCCCCTGGTAAATCACAGCACGTCCTCGGGCTGTAAAAGAATAAAAACATCCACAAACATACAATTTTTTTTCAAAAACATCATAAACATATAAAACAATATATATATTATCAGCATAAAACTTTTTCATATAAACATTCTTGTTCCTCCGGCCACGGTGCAACTTGTGACAGGGTAAAGTGCAACAGTCTCTTCAAGAAAAAACAGTTTCCTATAAAACCGGTAGGGGGCGCCTTAGAAAGCGCAACTATATACAAGGGGAGGTATGGCCGCTCTCAGTCCTCGACCAGTGGGGAAAAGGGAAGGAATGACCGCTCTCAGTCCTCAGCCTGTGGGGAGATGGGACACACTGGAACAGTTCACTGGTCCTAACGGGGACTATAATGGTAACAGTTCCTGTACCCTAATGGGTAACTATTTTTACAGTTCCATTTACCGTACTTTAGTAGCGGCGTCCTCCTGATGCTTCCTCCGTGTACCCTTCAGACCCGTCCGGGTCCTCTTGCTCCTCCTGACACCTCAGCTCTTTCTCTGTCAGTCGGTGTACATGAAGGGCATAGGGTCCTTTGGCACATTGGTGCCGGGTGAAGGTGACCTCATCACCCAGGTAAAGGTCACGACCTCTGTGTCCCTCCGATAGGTGGGACTCGACATCTCTTCTGGTCACGAAGACGTCGCCGGGGGTGTGATGATCTCTGATGAAGCCCCAACCGTGCTGCAGTTGGAATTTGATTACAGTCCCGGTGGCACGGGGACCGTGGGCTGCACGGGGGTTCCTTCGGGTCCGGCTCTTTTGTTCTGCACTCTTTACTTGCAGCCGCTCCTCGCGGACCCGTCTCTCCCTCCGTTCTCGCTCAAAGACTTTCAACTGCTGGCGGCAGCACTCCGCACGCTCCGCTGCAGCCGCCCGGGTCTCTTGAGTGAACCCGATGAGGTCTCCTCCTGCGGGGTCCCATTCAAACTGCGCCTCCTCTAACGAGAGCGGGGTCATCTTGACGGGCGCCGGAACCGGGATTAGGGGCTCATCCAGGGGCCTTTCTTTCCGGAGTCGGGGATGGTGGTACTCCGGTGGCCACGCAAAGGGCTGCCCATCCGGGCAAGTGAGCTGGGCAAACAAGTCTTCACCCAGGTGCGGCACAGTGGAAGTTGAGGGCGCGGTGGTGGCAGCGACGCCCGGGATCACTAGGCCTTGCGACCAGGCTTGGGGTACCCTGAAGGTAAAGGGCACCGTGAAGACGGCGGCGCCCGGGGGCACTCGGCCTTGCGACCAGGCCGGTGGCGTCTCCTGCTTGGCCGCGCTCAGGGTTGAGGCGCGTGACGTCACAGGGGGCGTGGTCGCGGCTCCTGCTTGGGGCCTAGTCTGGAGCGGTAGCGGTGCGGCAACGGGCACGATCAGTGGGACTTCGGGCTCTGCGACGGGGAGCGGGGGTAGGCTTACGGTGGCTGGGCTTGGGGTAGTGACGTCCCCTTTACTTGCCTCCGTCTCTTCAACTCCCTCTGCGGCGTCGTCTCCGGCCTCCGTCCCTTCTGCATCCTCTTCAGGGGCAGGCGTGCTCCTCGTTGCAGGTGGTGTGCTCCGCTGGCGGGTTCCAGCCTGCTGGGCCATCTCCCTGCTCTATTCCGTCAGCGTTTCTCGCTGCACCTGGGCCATCCTCCGTGCGAGGCCCTCCAGCGCGGTCTGTGCACGCTCCCGGTCTCGGGGGAGCTGTGGCAGGATCTCCACCAGGTCTTGTGGGGTGGTGGCTTGCATCAGGCTCCTGACCACAGGGTCGGTGCTGCCTGCCTCTCCCTCCATCTCCGGGTACGGCTCCTCCAGACTCCTCCAAGCTGCTCCCATCTTCTCTCTTTTGTTCTGTCTCCGCCCCCATTGAGGGCGGTCCTGGGGCAACTTGGTGATTGTCAGTTCCAGGGGCAGACCTCCCACGCTGATGGACATCTCTAACATCACAGTCTCTGCTGGTGGGGGCGGTTTCCGCTTTTGGCGCCATTCCTTGACCTGGCCCACGATGGGAGGTGGCCTCTTGCCACCCTCCGGCACGCCCATAATGGCGTCCGCTCTGCCAGGGCGGGAAATCTTCTGAAATGGCGGGAATCGCTTCCCAGTGGCGGGAAACACTGCAGATGGCGGGAAAAGACTGCAGATGACGGGCAAATGGCGGGAACCGATCCGAGATGGCGTCCGATGGCGGGGACCCTCCGGAACCGGCGGGAGACTTCTTTTTGAGGTAAATGCGAACTTTTCTTCAGGCACGCAGTACCCGGTGGTTGCGGGCACGTGATCCTGCCGACTACGCCAAAAGTTGACGCGCCCCCTGGGCCAGTGCTGTAGGGGATACCCGGAGCCGGATCTCGATGGGGGTAGTAGTCCTTGTGGCGGTGACCCGGTCCGTGCCCAGGGTGTCAAACTAAGTGGCAGTCTATGGCAGTAGATGTTAATTTGATGTGTCGACTACGCCACCCGTTGAGTGCGGCTTTGAAGCCGCCGCTGCAGAGCAGTCCACTGAGGCCGGTGGTATATGTGCAGCAGTGATGATATAACCCCCAACGGGAGGGGTATGGCCTCAGGGCAGCAGGTGTAGATGATGGGGGTTGTGCTGATGCAGAAATAAGATGCAGAGTCAGGAGATGCAGTTCAGGGTTTTTACTTACTGGTGTTCTCTTGGTTACTCTGGCCTTGAGTGACCACCCGAGCCGTGCTGCGTCCACCAGGTCCTGGACTCGGTTAACCCCCAGGCAGTTCTGAAGCGTGGTCCTGAGCTCCTTTCTGACTCTCCCTTCCTCTGGCCGTTCCCACCAGGGATCCACTTTTGGCCAGCTCCCTCGGGTCTCTTGGTGGTCAAGCCTCCTTTGGGCTCCCTGACCCTATACTCGGTGTGCCTTTCTAGTGGATTTGGTGAGGGTCGTGGCAGATCCTGACCACGACCTCCGGTTCCTGGCTAAGGTTGGTTTTGGCCTCTGCCAGCTTGGGATCCGGTACCCTTGTCCGCCAACCCTTCACCCTTTTGTCTTTATTCTGGGATCTTGGGGTTCCCTTCTTGTCTCCTCTCTGGGTCCTTCTTTTCTCCTCTCTCCCTCTGCAGGCTCTGCTCTGGAGCTGGGCCCAGCCGGAGCCACAGCTCCCTGTCAGCCCTCCTGGCTGAGCTCCTCTGCTCTGCTCCTCAGGCTAAACTCTCCCTGTTCTAAGATGGTGCCCACCTTATATATTCCCTCTATGTGTGAGCTCAGGTGACCAGCACCCAATGAGCTCCTATCTTTACCCAGACTACTCCCCCTATCTGCCCCTACACTACTGGGATGTTCCAACCCCCTCCCACTCCAGCCAGGGACAGACGCTGTCGTACCTGCACATAAACTGGTGGGAGTACCGTCGTTCTGTCCCCCGGAAATGGGATGTATGTAGTGCATGCAGCCTACTAGCTCAGTTCCACACTCCATCCTTACCCGGGAGTGGAATACCACACCTCTGGAGTGAGGTGCAATACCCCTGTAGCAGCCGAATCCTCAGGGTGCTACATTTATATAGTCATTTTTGTCCCTATTTTATTTTTTTTTAAAGAAATCATTCCTGGAAACCATCAACAAGCTGCTGTTGACAGCTCTGATATCATAAAGTGCATATTTGTTACTTTGTAGTATTCTGGATATACAGTAAAACAAAGGAAAAATAGCAAAAAATACACTGTAGATTGAGAGGTGCCTCGTGATAATAACTGATCTGTCGATAGCTGCTTATTGACTGTTTTCAGGGAGGATTTCTTAATAAAAAAAATGAAATAAAAATAGAAATTAATGAATGTATATTCAGAATCCTACATAGATGCACCTTATTATAATACTAGATCTATCAACAGCAGCTTGTTAATTGTTTCCAGTAAGGATATTACAAAAAAATATGTAGAATACTAAAAAAAAAGACAACATATAATATTGGATCTGTTAACAGCAGCTTTCTGAGGGTTCCCAGAAAGATTTTTACTTTAACAAGAAAAAAAGGAAATACAGGGGAAAAAAAATTAAAGAACACTTTTCTGGAAACCTTCAATGAGCTGTTGTTAACAAATCTGATATTAACATAGGGTGTAATTTATTTCTTGTTTGTTTTTTAAAGAAATCATTCTTAGAAACCATCAACAAGCTGCTGTTGACAGATATGACATCATATATATTTTGGATATACAGTAAAAAAAAATGGAAAAATTCCAAAAAATATACTGTCAATTCAGAGGCGATAGCGCCTTATTGACTGTTTTCAGGAAGGACTTCTTAAAAAAAATTAAATAAAATTAAAAATAGCAAATAATGAACGTATATTCAGAATTTTACATAGACTCACCTTATTATAATACTAGATCTATCAACAGCAGCTTGTTAATTGTTTCCAGTAAGGATATTAAAAGAAATATACAGAAAACTAAAAAAAAGGCAACATATAATATCAGATCTGTTAACAGCAGCTTTTTGTGGGTTCCCATAAAGTTTTTTTTCTTTAACAAGAAAAAAAGGAAATATAGGGAAAAAATATTAAAGAAAACTTTTCTGGAAACCTTCAATAAGCTGCTGTTAACAAATCTGATATTAACAAAGGGTGTAATTTATTGGGGGTTTTTCTGCTTGTTTTTTAAAGAAATTATTCTTGAAAACCATCAACAAGCTGCTGTTGACAGCTCTAATATCATAAAGTGCATATTTGTAGTATTTTGGATATACAGTAAAAAACAAAAGAAAAAAAATGGAAAAATTCCAAAAAATATACTGTAGATTCAGAGGCGATAGCGGCTTATTGACTGTTTTCAGGAAGAACTTCTTAAAAAAATGTAATACAATTAAAAATAGGAAATAATGAATGTATGTTCAGAATCTTACATAGACACACCTTATTATAATACTAGATCTATCAACAGCAGCTTGTTAATTGTTTCCAGTAGTGATATTTAAAAAAAAAAGTATAAAAATATATATGAAATACTAAAAAAAGACAACATATAATATCAGATCTGTTAACAGCAGCTTTTTGAAGGTTCACATAAAGTTTTTTTTATTTAACAATAGAAAAGGAAAAATAGCAAAAAAAAGAACTAAAGAAAACTTTTCTAGAAACATTCAATGAGCTTAATGAATCTGATATTTACATAGGGTTTCATTTATTTATTGATTTATTTTTTTTTTTTTTTAAGAACTCCTTCCGGAAAACCATCCACAACCTGCTATTGACAGATCTGGAATTATCAGAAGTAACGTTTTTGTAGTTTTCTGAATTCTTAATAGTGCTGAGTTATAAATGGCTTGTGAGTTTGTTCGTAACAAGTCATTGTCCATGACAGTCACAAATCCATGGATTAAAGACCTTGCATGAGGTCCCAGTATTGGCTGTGCATGCACAGAATAAAAAATCCCTTTAAGACGAGAATACCCATTGAAAATAATTGCGTTAACCACTTGGATGGCTGTGCGTAAAGGTGGAAATCCAATATGAAACCATCCACTGCCACGGCTCTGATCATCCGCTCAGTGATAAGCTTGTGCTGTAGTCCTTGGTGGTGGTGGCCCCGCCACCTACTGTTGATTGACAACTTTCTACCCATACACAATGTAGACCGAAAACTGTCAATCAAAATTACAGCAAGAATCCCAGTAAGTGACCAACGACTGAATCAAATTTTAAGCAATTTAGTGATGAAGAAGTCAATGGCTGTGATCGATCAAGCTAGTTTTCACTCCAGTCTTGATGAACAGCACGTTGGAGTAAGATGCAACAAATCTGTTAAGTGGTGTGCACCTTTAATTGAAGTTGGTGCATCCTTCGGCTGACGTGCACTGCCACAATAAATACACTCCTGTCAGGGTCTAGACTACATTTCTGGCGTACTTTATACTTTATGCAGTAAATTATGCTTAATTTGTTGGCCGCACTCCGCCATGCCCCATCCTGGTTGGGCTTGTCCCAATTTTCAAAAAGATGTTCCCTAGCTGGCCAGAACTTGTATAAAAAAGCCAAAAGTTGCTACGTTTTTGCTCCCGAACTGCACACAAATTTTGCAAAACTTCAAACTGTTTTACGCCAGAATTCAGGCAAAAACTCTTTGCTGAGTGCGTCCTAATGCCTTCAACCTACAGAAGGATTTTTGTTTTAGAGGGGATCAATCCTTAAAATAAAGGCTCTACGTGAACTGTACAGTTATATCTACATGAAATGTTTCCAGACCACGTCTATTATAAAACCTCAGCACTGTCACTTGTTAGATTTCGCCCTGAGGCTCTCCGGGCTCGGCTCACGTACTCCTCACCTTCACCTCCTCCATCCTGTCTTGCAGGCAGCATCAGTTCAGAAGAATATCTAAAGATCTGAGATTTTCTCCTTATGTGACATTTTTTTGTCAGGTGAGATCTTGTTTTTTTTATTTATGTCCTATATCCTCATCTTATTTTCTTCACCTCTTGGCATTTATCCGCGAGGCATTACTTATCACATCTACCACCGCTGATCTCTTCAGAAATCTATTGTGAAAATTATTAGTGCTGTGTACGATGGAGACCATTTTCCTCAAAATAGGGAGCGACTGGTAGGACATATGTGCTTATGTATATAGGCTCTTCTGCCATGGCCAAAATATTTAGATACAGAATACAGAGCTAGTGCAGAAAACAGAATCATTTCTCTGGCTACAGTCGAGGTGTGCAGCATTATGGGCATGGAGGTTGTGCCACTCTATATCTAAACAAACTTGATGTTTAGGAGTCTGAAAAACTTTTATAGACTCTTAAACATCAAATCTGCCCTGACAAGAAGCTTTTGTTTGTATTTGTTCTTGTAAGCGATCGTGTGTGCGGAGATCGTGTGTGCGGAGATCGTGTGTGCGAAGATCGTGTGTGCGGAGATCGTGTGTGCGAAGATCGTGTGTGCGGAGATCGTGTGTGCGAAGATCGTGTGTGCGGAGATCGTGTGTGCGGAGATCGTGTGTGCGGAGATCGTGTGTGCGGAGATCGTGTGTGCGAAGATCGTGTGTGCGAAGATCGTGTGTGCGGAGATCGTGTGTGCGGAGATCGTGTGTGCGGAGATCGTCTGTGCGGAGATCGTGTGTGCGGAGATCGTGTGTGCGGAGATCGTGTGTGCGGAGATCGTCTGTGCGAAGATCATGTGTAGAGATCAGCAAATCCGAAGTCAAAAGTTCGGGGTTCGTGCCAAACAGTTAGTGTCCAGTGCTAAACGCCGTACACAGACTTCTCCCAGAAGTCAGTTGTAATGTTCAGAGCTCCAAGGAAGAAACAGATAATTTTCCAGCTCAAAAGACCGTGGGTCTCATTGTTTTCAAGTTCAAGTTCAGGTACAGTTCTGATACCAGAACCAAACTTTGGAATAAAGTTCGGTTTGGGTACAAGAACCCGAACTTCCACAGCTCCACTCATCCCTAATCGTGATCATTTGCTCTGAGATTGTGTGCTCTGAGATCATGTGGGAAGCCAAGCCAAAGCCAGAGACTAGACATCAGAGCAGACAAAATGGAAATTCGATGACCAAAGAAGAAAAATTACAGTCTTGTGATCATGGTGCAGAATACCGAACTCAGAGTGTCAGGTTATGTTGGCTACAGGAGCTATGAAAACTTTTCTAGACTCTTCAGCATTAAATTTGCCCAGACAAGAAGCTTTTGTATGAAATTGTTCCGGTAAGAGATGGTATGTTCGGAGACCGTGTGTTCAGAGATTGCGTTTTCGGAGATCGTGTGCTCGGAGGTTGTGTCTTTGGAAATCGTGTGTGCAGCCAAACCAAAGCCAAAGTCTACTGGAGCTACAGTACCAGGGTGAAGTCTATCATAAAGGTGTCCAGGAGTGAAAAAGTGTTAGCGCAGGCAAATCACACATCGGAGAACAGAGTATCTAAGGTCAGGTTGATATTCTGTTTCTTGCATACGTTTGTGGCTCTGTCAGGATCTCCATTTGAAGCCCTGAAAAACTGAATTCGGACAGAAACCCCAAAGAGACAGATCGGGTGACTTTGTGCTCCATCTGGCGTCCATTCTGGCAATGTCAGTGCTTTTAGGCAGGCACAAAAGCGCAGTCTACCACACTTCCGTACCCACCCAAAAAGATGGACACTGCCAGAACAAAGGACAGACGAAGCACAAAATAACTCTATCTGCCTCCTAATCCCATTTTTCAAGGCTTCAGAAAGAGACCCCCAACGAAGCCACAAATGTGTCAGAAATGTAATATGACCATAGCCTAATGGAGACGGAAGTTCCTCCTGAAATACAATTGCATATGTGACGCGCCCCCTGGGCCTAGTGTGGACGTGTGTGGGATACCCGGAGCCGGGTCTCTGGGGGTTGTAGAATCCGTGGCGGTGACACGGTCCCGTGGCTCAGGGTGGTCAGGCCGATGGCGGTATTTTGTGGGGGTTTTAGGTTAATTGTCCGACTACGCCACCCGTGGATTGCGGTCAGTGTGGACCGCCACTGCAAGGCAGACCGCTGGGGCTGATGATGTGTGCAGCTGAGGTAGTGTGACTCCCCACGTAGTTTTCGGCTGGCGTAAGCAATTACCCGTTCTTTCCCCTGCTGGATCTGGGACAGTACGGCTCCTAGCCCGATGTTGCTCGCGTCCGTGTGGAGGATAAAGGGCTGGCTGTAGTCAGGGTACGCCAGGATTTCATCCCCCGTGAGGGCCATCTTCAGCGGGCGGAAGGACTCTTCTTCCAGCTTTTCCCATCTGAAGGGCGGCTTCTGGTTTTTGGCCTTCCTGGAATGGCCTATCAGGAGGTCCTGCATAGGAGCTGCCATTTTGGTGAAACCGGGAATGAATCTTCGGTAGTAGCCTACCAACCCGAG
Source organism: Phyllobates terribilis (assembly GCF_046119375.1). Lineage (NCBI taxonomy): Eukaryota > Metazoa > Chordata > Amphibia > Anura > Dendrobatidae > Phyllobates > Phyllobates terribilis. The sequence goes on from NW_027362767.1 coordinate 60,946,527, forward strand.
AAACTGCCGCACTTCCTTTATGCTGCAGGGTCTTGGCCAGTCTTTAATCACGGTGATCTTATTGGGGTCGGGAGCCACTCCGTCAGCACTCACCACGTGTCCCAGGTACTGCACCTTTGGTTTCAGCAGGTGACACTTGGAGTGTTTCACCTTGAGGCCGTAGCTTGCCAGGGCGTCAAACACTTCTGCCAGGTGTTTCAGATGGTCCTCGTAAGTTTTGGAATAGACAATGACATCGTCCAGGTATAACAGGACCGTCTCGAAATTCCGGTGTCCCAGACAGCATTCCATCAACCGTTGGAAGGTTCCTGGTGCGTTGCAGAGCCCGAACGGAATACAGTTGAATTCGCTGAGGCCCATCGGGGTGGTGAATGCAGTCTTCTCCTTGTCTGCCTCTGCTACAGGAACCTGCCAGTACCCGCTAGTAAGATCCAAAGTGGAGAAGAAGTTAGCAGATTTTAATGCAGCTAAAGATTCTTCTATCCTAGGTAACAGGTACGCATCTTTGTGTGTGATACGGTTGACCTTTCTGTAGTCTACACACATTCTCATGGTGTTGTCCTTCTTTTTCACTAGAACTAATGGAGCTGCTCAGGGGCTACAGCTGTCCCTGATTACCCCAGCCTCCTTCATGTCCCGCAACATCCCTTTTGCATGCTGATAGTGTGCAGGGGGCACAGGTCGGTATCTTTCCTTTATGGGCGGATGGTCTCCTGTGGGGATGTGATGTTCTACCCCCTTTACTCGCCCGAAGTCTAGCAGGTGTTTACTAAAGACTCTTTCGTACTCCTGAACCACCCGGTAGACTCCCTGTTTTTGGTGTGAGGGAGTGGAGTCAGTACCCAAATGCAGTTGCTGACACCAGTCCTCCATTTGTTTCTTAGAGCCGTTACCTTCCTCTGGTTGAGATGGAGGCAAGGGTTCCACGGCCCTTACAGAATTTTGGTTTATGGTGAACAATTTGGCTAGCGTGGCATACCGGGGCAGGTATACTTCTCTCTCCCCGATATTTATGATGCGGACGGGCACCCTCCCATGGCGTACATCGACCACCCCCTGTGCTGTCAAAATGGTGGGCCTACTGTCTGAGTAGACGAGTTCTACCATTGCTTGGTAGTCTCTACCTCTTAGACCAATAGCTGCTCGGCACCAGATCATCATCTCACTTTTCGGGGGCATGGCAATAGGGAACGGGTCACACATTCTCACGCTACCTATCTCATCACCAGATAGTTCCACTTGTTGCCGCTTCTTCAGTGCCCGGATCTCTTTTTGGAGCACACGCTGCTGGCTGGAACTGGCGTTCTTGGCAACCTGCTGTAAAATGAGAATCACCTCTGCAAGACAATTTTCAATCACGTTAGTTCCCAAGGTTATTCTAGGGTGACTCTCATGACTGTCAATGTCCACAATAATCAGTCCTGGTGCCGCCAGTTCGACCTTACCGACCTTAATGGTCACCTCTTTGAACCCCACCTGCGGCACGGGCTGATCATTGCTGGCGATGATACTCAGGTCGTCATCTGGGTAGCGGGTTATGTCCGAGTCATTCCAGTACCGCTTAAAGAGCACGTACGGGATGGTAGTCACTTGTGACCCATTGTCCAGTAGGGCACTCATAGGAATGCCATCCAGTACCACAGGCAAGACCGGACGTCCCCCTACGTATTTATCACGCCAGTTCGATGGGCCTGATGATCTTATGCCTGGGGGTTGGCCCTCTACCCCAGGTTGTGCCCGTTTAAATGACAGTACCTCGCCATGTGTCCGGGTTGATTGCAGCGGCGGCAGATGGGTTATCCGTCCTCGTTGTATCTGTCGCTGGGTCTTCCTCTGGATGATGGGATCATCCTCTGTCGGCGCCACAGGACGTCCTCCGGTCCGGATGCCAGCTGGATCTTTCCTGGAGGGGAAACCTGTAAAGACTGCACAGTTCTGGTTAGCGCTGCTACGCTTTTGGTTAGCTCTTGGACCTGATGGTGCAAGTCTGTAGCCGGGTTGTTATCCAAAGCCTGCGCACCAGCTCCTACAGACTCTGTAGACAAGGGCGCCGCCTCCTGGTGATAGGTAATAGCAGGGCGCCGGTGGGTTACAGCGCTACCCGGTGCCGGTTCTCGGAGCACCCGGATGGCCCTGTCTTTGAACTTTGCAAAGTCTAAACCAGGGTTCTGCAAGGCCATTGCACGTAACTGGGTTCGATGGGCGTTGGACAGCAGACCCTCAATGAATTGCTCAGTTAACAGTTCATCTGCATTCCGCACACTGTCAGGGTCTGCCTGTTTAATGACTCCCAGGGCCTCTTGCAAATTCAAAGCATAGTCTCTTATACTGTCTTGGGCCCGCTGCTTGCACCCATAGAATTTCATTTTGATCTCTGCTGAGGTACGGGTATCAAAAGTGTCCGTCAGACGGGTTAAGATTTCTTTTACAGTCTCCTTGTCCCGGACTGACCAGGACTTTACTTCACGTTGGGCTGCCCCGGTTAGCTGGCCTACCAATATGCTCACTTTTTGTCCCTCTGTCAGGGGGTACACCTTAAACAGGCTGTACAGTCTCTCTTTAAAGTCGCTTAGGGTATGCGACTCCCCTGAGTACTGGGGCAGCCAGGCCGCTCCGGGGATATAGGGCATTGTAAATGGCATTACTGCGGCAGTGGCCGCGCTGGTGGTAGAGGGTCCCTCCGTATCCATCATCTTCCTCCCCCCTAGTTAAGTGTGGCCTACCTTCTGTTGCTTCTTCTCCGTAAGCCGCGGCTCCGCAGACGATCGTTAGGATGGAGGACCTTGCGTCGCGCTCTGGTGACGTCAGCGTCGCTCTCTCTCCCAGGACCTTGCGCAGCGTCGATGCGTGAGGCGGAGCTTCAGGTCTCGCGCGCTTTCGGCGTCCACGCCCCTCTTCTTCCCGCGCGGCGTCCCGAAGATGGCGTCCAATGGCGGGAAAACAACTGCGGATGGCGGGAAACTTTTGAAGATGGCGGGAAACTTTTGAAGATGGCGGGAAACGGCTACGGATGGCGGAAAACGGCTCCGGATGACGGGGACCTTCACCACGGCAGGTATGACAGTATTTTGAAGGCGCGCAGTACCCGGTGGTTGCGGGCACAAAATCCTGCCGACTACGCCAAAGCTGACGCGCCCCCTGGGCCTAATGTGGACGTGTGTGGGATACCCGGAGCCAGGTCTCTGGGGGTTGTAGAATCAGTGGAGGTGACAGGGTCCCGTGGCTCAGGGTGGTCAGGCCGATGGCGGTATTTTGTGGGGGTTTTAGGTTAATTGTCCGACTACGCCACCCGTGGATTGCGGTCAGCGCGGACCGCCGCTGCAAGGCAGACCGCCGGGGCTGATGGTGTGTGCAGCTGAGGTAGTGTGACTCCCCACGGGAAGAGTGGAGCCCCAGGGCAGTGTAGTTGATGGTGAGGGTGATAGTGCACGGGAGTCCCAGCACTAGTAGTGCTGGTGCGGCGATGAAGCAGGACCGACTCAGAGTCTTTGCAGTGCAGTGCAGGGTCTTTACTGGTGATATCAAGGCAGATCCTCCCGGGAGTACTGGCTAACATAAGGGGCCTGGTCAGTCTGCGAGCAAACAGGAGTTCCCCTGGCCAGGTGGAGTTGTAGGCCTCCCCGTCTATCTGCACTCTTTCTGGCTACCTTGCTGTAAGCGGGTAGAAGTAGCCCACGTCCCTGAGTATACCGTGTGGTGCTCACCTGTATGGCTGGTGACTTGGGGCCTTCTGTTAGCCTCCGCTCCTGGATGGCGGTGCTGGTTCCTTCCTTGTGACTGAGCCTCCGGGCTTCTATGGCCAGAGGACCTGGAATCCCCTGCCGGCTGGTTTCTGCTGCTGGGTGGATATCAGTCCCCACAGCCTCGGACTCCGGTGTCCGGTACTTGGTTTCTTCTGTCAGGGCGAGCTCTGCTCAGCTCCAGCCCCTGGTCTTCAGCTACTGCTCCTACAGAGCTCCTGCTGTAACTCTCCCTGTGTCTTGAACTGTCTCCAGGCTCTGACTGAACTCACTAATCCCGCCCCAGACCCAGTTTATAAGGGCAGATTCCTCCCCTCCCAGGTCTGGGCAGGAAGTGTTGCATGCTTAGGGCTCCTGACCAGAGAAACCTCCCACTTGCTCTCAGACGTAATATTTCTATTACTGTGGCAACCAGACCCCTGGGGTGCCACATATGCATCAACAAGGTTTTCCATCACTTGGGGCCAATCCACAGCATGTCGATTTTTTTTTAAAAGAAATCACTATAAATGTTACCCTTTTTCACAAATTGCGAAATGTGCGTACTGCCTCTGGGAACAAAACCTAAAAAGAAGCCCTAAAGCCATGATCATTTTCATATGGATTCCATTGACTTAGGTATCCATAATTTATTTTGTTACAAGTTTTTTTTTTAATTTTTGCAAATTTTCAGGACATCAAGAAGCGACATACAGGAAGGCAAAGGAGAGCTGACGTAACCAGAACTTTAATTTAAGCAAAGGATACAGACAAAATATTTATTTTTATTTTTTTAGATTACATAACCATAAATAACCTAAAATATGAAAATGAGGTACGGTAATTAAAAAAAGTTAATCTAAAAAACTGTGATATGACAGGCAAAATTCTGGAATAACACCAATCCTAAAATCTATTTGGATAATTTATTAGAATGCAAAAAATAAAAATGTATTAAAATATAATTTTGACTTCTTGTTTTTTTTATGTTGCTGTTTCCTGGGGCAATCTGCCTTTCAATTAATAAGCATTCAATAGTTACATATTAACTCTCAGCATGAGAACCAAAACCAGAGATCGTTTGGGTATGATCCCATTGACTGGCTCTTTTTTCCTTGCTCTTGTAAGTCAATTGGCTTCAATAATTAATGTCACGTCTTTTGTACCCTGCATAATTTCTCATGTCGATTTCCAGGCTACGGAACTGTAGTTCCATTAAATAGAGGCCTGGACAGTCGCGGATAATAGCGACTAAACAATGCCTTGATTCACAACGCAAAACGACCCTTCTCTCCCAGGCTAAATCTCCGGTATTAATAAGTTGCACCTGCAGCCGATGGCTTATTTTCTATTCTTTTTTTAAAAAAAAAAATTTTTGTATTTATTTATTTAGAATATTTTTTTTTCATTTTTCCTGCTAATGGCATTCGCATCACTTTGCAGCTGTGTTCTCTATTGTGTTGAGCAGTCGGTGATTTTTTTTTTGAGTTGGTTTGATGAAGTGGAAAAATAATGATGAATTCTGGGATTCTTTGTCGGAATCGGTTTGCATTGTGTTTTTTACTAAGTCACAGCAAAGACAATTTGTATTTGTATGGTTCTTTTAACAATAAAGATGGTGAAGGTGTAAAAAAAAAAAAAAATCTAGGAAGACTTTTAAAAAAGAGCTGCAATTTGGTCCATGGCTGTGTCGGGTACTGTGGCTCGGCCCAATGCAAGAGTTGTCTTCATTTACCTTTCAATATGTCTATGGAGTTAGTGATTATCAGGGCCTCCATCAGGGGGGCATTACTGACCTTACTGGTGTATGGGGCCCGGTGAGCAGAGGGGGCCCAGACCCCAGGATCCTGCCGGTTCAGTAACTGTATGTGCATCCTCGGACGCATGTTCAGTTAAAATCTATTGCCGTGCGGGAAGCTGCACGGTAATAGTTAAAAGCCATCAGCCAATCACTTGTCGGCAGCTGACATTGGCGCGCACGTCGTCGGCGTATGACGTCACTGTCATGCGCCGAGAAAGTCCATGCCGCAATTGGATGAGGGAAACAATGAGGTAAGGAGAAACTTTTTTTTTATTTTACTTTTTTTGTACTGAAAGCGGCAAGCCACAATATGAAGCAGAATGGAGATGGCATGATGATGGGGCAGGATGGAAATGGCAGGATCATGGGGGCAGGATAGAGATGGAACATCATGGTGCAGGATGGAAATGGCAGGATCATGGTGCAGGATGGAGATGGCAGGATCATGGTGCATGATGGAGATGGCAGGATCATGGTGCAGGATGGAGATGGCAGGATCATGGTGCATGATGGAGATGGCAGGATCATGGTGCAGGATGGAGATGGCAGGATGGACATGGCAGGATCATGGTGCAAGATGGAAATGGCAGGATCATGGTGCATGGTGCAGGATGGAGATGACAGGATGATTGGGCAGGATGGAAATGACAGTTGGGGCAGGATGGAGATGACAGATGGGGCAGGATGGAGATGAAGAATGGGGCAGGATGGGGATGACAGATGGGGCAGGATGGAGATGACAGATGGGGCAGGGTGGGAGATTATATCAGGCAGGATGGAGACACATGGGTCAGGTTGGAGACACATGGATCAGGATGGGAGATCATATGGGGCATGTTGGAGACACATGGGGGCAAGATGGGAGAACATATGGGGCCAGGAATGAGACACAAGGAGGCCATGATGGTGGATATTATTGCCGTAGAGGCTAATTAAGGTATAGTATTGATGAAATTATGTATTTTATTTTTGAAGATACTGTTTTAAATGGAGGGGGATCCTGTTTCTGTGGAGGGCGGCAGTATGTTGGTTTTTTTTCTTCATCTGGTGAAGTGTAGAAGTTGGGAAAAAATTGGGGAATGTGCTCTGAAAGCGGTGCTCTAAATAACTTTGTTATTTTCTGTGGAGACAAGTCCTGGCTGGAAGAAGTGATGGTGGTCTGCGCTAGATGAAGAAGAAAAGCAAAGATGAAGGGCTCCAATTAGAGACGTTACTGGGGAGTCAGTGTGTTACCTATACACAATATAGTATATACAGAGCTCCTATGTGTAATATCACTGTATTACCTATACACTATATACAGAGCTCCTATGTATAAAGTCACTGGTGATTCCTGTATTACCTGTACACTATACACTATATACAGAGCTCTTGTGTATAATGTCACTGGTGATCCCTGTATTACCTGTACACTATACACTATATACACAGCTCCTGTGTATAATGTCACTGGTGATCACTGTATTGCTTATACACTATATACAGAGCTCATGTGTATAATTTCACTGGTGATCCCTGTATTATCTGTACACTATACACTATATATAGAGCTTCTGCGTATAAAAGTCACTGGTAATCACTGCCTTACCTGTTCATTGACACTATACACCTATACACTGTATACTATGTGCAAAGCTCCTATGTATAATGGCACTTATGGTAATATTATTATTGTGTTTTTTATTAATGATCAGTATTGTAGTATTCGGTCACTACGTGGTGGTAATATGTGGTCTGGTCATGGTGTGGCGGTATTTGTCCCTTGTATGTGGTATTATTGGTCATTATGTGGTGGTAATATGTGGTCCTGCCATGATGTGGTGGGGTTTGTTCCTTTTATGTGGTATTATTCGGTCCCTATGTGGTGGTAGTATGTGTTCTGCCGATAGTGTGATGGTATTTGACCCTTGTATGTAGTATTATTCAGTCACTATGTGGTGGTAATATGTGGTCTGGTCATAGTGTGGCGGTATTTGTCCCTTGTATGTGATATTATTGGTCATTATGTGGTGGTAATATGTGGTCCTGCCATGATGTGGTGGGGTTTGTTCCTTTTATGTGGTATTATTCGGTCCCTATGTGGTGGTAGTCTGTGTTCTGCCCATGGTGTGACGGTATTTGACCCTTGTATGTAGCATTATTCAGTCACTATGTGGTGGTAATATGTGGTCTGATCATGGTGCGATGGTATTTGTCCCTTGTATGTGGTATTATTGGTCATTATGTGGTGGTAATATGTGGTCCTGCCATGATGTGGTGGGGTTTGTTCCTTTTATGTGGTATTATTCGGTCCCTATGTGGTGGTAGTCTGTGTTCTGCCCATGGTGTGACAGTATTTGACCCTTGTATGTAGCATTATTCAGTCACTATGTGGTGGTAATATGTGGTCTGATCATGGTGCAATGGTATTTGTCCCTTGTATGTGGTATTATTGGTTATATTATTTTAAAAAATGTATGTGACACATTCCCTTAAAGAAAGATAAAAAAAATATATACCTAAAAGAATATTGGATTTTTTAACAAATGTTTAATAGGATAGAGTAAAGTAGGGCCTGGCCAAAAGAGTCTACCTTTTCGTGGTGGCAGCTTAAAAAATCTTTTGGCCAAAACAAAAGCTGATAGCTATGTGTGTGATATGGTGTTCAATGGGAACTGTTAATGTGTGATTGGTGAGGACGTGGTGCAGAAGTGGATTTTTTCCAAGAGTGAGCAGTGGGACTGTGGAAGGTGCAAGGGGAGCAGGCGGAGCTGGGATAGAGCCTAGGCGGAGTCTCAAGGGGGCCCAAAAATTTTGACAGTATGGGGCCCTGGAATTTCTGGTGGCGGCCCTGGTGATTATATACACAATCTGTCAGCTAAAATTCCCCAAATTAGAGGGACTGTTTTGTGTCAACCCTGTAATCAATTGTTTATTTGTGAGTTAATTAAAGAGTAAGGCCATGACCAGAAAAAAAGGATCTGCTGTATTTTCCAAAAAATAGGGCCCTATTAATTTTTGCCCCTTTCCAAGGCAACTGTAACATTTCAGTTTATCCGCGTTCTCCTCTCCTCGCCCCGCCATTCTCGCTACTATTGCATGTTCCTATTTAGGGCTTTGCAGGGTCCATCACTGGTCCATCACCGGCAGCGCAGGGACGTAATGTCAATGCACTACCCGCAGCTAGACCAAGCAAGAAATTGAGGAATGAGATACGTGAATGATGTTTATTACTATCTCTGGATCCAAAAATGTGGGCACCATGGTCAAAAATGGGGGAGCAAAAAAACATGTGATATTTTAAGGGGGCATGATTACTATTCCCAAGAAAATATTATTTAGGGGGGAACAGAGTGGGTTCTATTTCTTTATGGGGAGCACAAAGGGGTTTATTTCTTGGGGAAGAACATAAATGTATTATTACATAGAGTCACAAAGGTAGCACTACTACCTTATGGGGTGTAAGGGTGTGTTCAGGACAAGTACACTCTGCTTCCGTCCTTACTAAAATGGGCACGTTTTTGTGTATTTTAAGTGTATTGAATGGTTTATGCATAATAATGTAACTAATATAATGTGTATGGTTTTATGACTATTTTATATGCAAATGTATTAAGATAGAGACAGCATAGGAATAAGATCAGGAAATAGTTAATACAGATAGGATTGTGGAGGGCAATATAGTTCAGGAAGTTAAATAGGTTTAGTACAGAAACGGTTACGTTTCAAGGAACTCATCCCAGTTGGGAGGGGTAAGAGTAGATATAAGGGGAAGCATTTCCTGGTTAGGGCAGTTAGATGCAGAGATAGATAAAAAGTTTTGATAAGATAGTTTTAGTGCAGACTCCAGGGCCAGAGGGCTGATGAGCATAGGAGATACAGACAAAGAAAGAGAGAGAGCAGCATGAGAACGGCTGCAACAAATTTCTATGGTCCTTCCCGGGACATCTGGGGCCTACGGCCCGAATTAGGTATGAAGGAGTCTACTTTACTCTCTTCCTCTATGACACACCTATCAAACTCTAGCCCATGGGCCAAATATGGCCCACAAGGTGGTTTTATTTGGCTCGCAACACCAGAACCACCACCCCTATGTGGGGCCATTATTCTGTATGAAGGACTATGTGGGGCCCATTTATTCTGTATGGCGGATTATGTGTGGCCATTATTCTGTATGGAGGACTTTGTAGGGTATTATTCTGTTTGGAGGACTATATGTGGGGCCCATTATTCCATATAGAGGACTATGTGGGGCCATTATTCTGTATGGAGGACTATGTGGGGCCCATTTATTCTGTATGGAGGATTATGTGTGGCCCATTATTCTGTATGGAGCACTATGTGGGGCCATTATACTGTATGGCGGATTATGTGTGGCCATTATTCTGTATGGAGGACTTTGTAGGGTATTATTCTGTATGGAGGACTATATGTGGGGCCCATTATTCTGTATGGAGGACTATGTGGGGCTCATTATTCTATATGGTGGACTATGTGGGACCCATTATTCTGTATGGAGGACTATGTGGGGCCCATTATTCTGTATGGAGGACTTTGTAGGGCCATTATTCTGTATGGTGGACTATGTGCCGCCCATAATACTGTATGTAGGACTATGTGGGGCCCATTATTCTGTATGGTGGACTATGTGGGGCCCATTATTCTGTATGGAGGACTTTGTGGGGCCCATTATACTGTATTTTCATTTTGGCCCTTTGTGTGTTTTGAGTTTAACATCCCTGCTCTATGGGGAAGCCAGACGGGAAACCACAAAAGGAAATTGGGTCGGGATTCTGGGGAGCTGCGGAGCCAGGTGGAACATCCCAGGGGCCAAAGGTGCCAGCACATAGAGGGATAGCACAGGCTGAAGAAATCGTTACCACTTTGTCATTTTGTGCTGTATTTGTGACTAAAACTGAACTTGATCTGCTGAGTAAAGTTGAACTATTTAAAAAGGACAACATGTCTGCCGTTGACCGTGTGGCTGGATCCGGATCCGGAATCGCGGAGCAAGCTGCGTCCTTGGGACCATAAGTGAGTGTTATCCACTTTACACAGACCACACAACAGAAGGGACATTATTTACTTATGGGGTGCCAGGGTGTGGGAGAACAACAGCCCCTTGCCCATGACTACTACCCTGCGCACCTTAAAGGAGGACTACCTTGTGAGAAGCACAAAGGGGATTATCGCTACTGAGGCATAAAAGTGTTTTCTTTTCTGTGACTGCTTACAATGATGGGTTTAATTAACGGCACTTCGTGGTGGGCACAAAGGGGGAATTATTACTGCGTTGGGCTACTATTAATTAGTGGCACAAATGCGGGCGCTTGTACTCTATAGGGCACAAAAAGTGCTCTATAACTGTATGGGGGACACTTAGATATACTGGTACCCAACCACTTTGTGACATAGAGCTGATCCGTTGGATGTAACACTGCCATGGAAGAGAGGTGATGTTTTTTGGGATCCTTTTTTACAAGCTCTGCATTTATTACAACTTTCTATGTTCTCTCCATTACTATACACAGCAGCCACCACAACCTGAACGTACCGGTAAGCCTTAAGTCACCTCGATGCTGTCGGACAATAACCGTTAATTGAAATCCATATTAAGTAGACCTTGTTTCAACAGATGCCATGACTGGGCCATTTATCACAGTAATTACACTTACATGTGCTGGCGAGGCAGCGAGGTTAGCAATACAGATGAATCGTGCAGAGCATTTCAGGGCTCACAGGAACCCACTGGCTTTAGTTTTAGCCAATAGTCTGCAGAAATGACACAACATTTATCGAATTCACAAAATCCGGACAGGGATGTATGTAAATATGGTGCGCTGGTGGCCATGCCTTGTATGGTGAATGTGGAGCATCTGGAGGTGTCATCTGCTGCTCAAGTTGTCACTGGGCTGACTTCGGCACTCGAGTCTGTCCAAGGAAAGAATCGGACATGTGCACATGCCGATATTTTGCCGGATCGCACTCTGACCGAAAATACGCTCATGTGCACCTGCCCTTATCAAATAGTTAAAATTGTGACTGCCACCTAACACAACTGTTCCACAAATGTCACCTTTCACTATTTGTCTCATATAAACACAGTTGGCGCATAATTCGCATAATAAAATCGCAACTTTTGGTGTGTTTTTTTTTTTAATATAGTGATATGGAAAATTGAAATTTATATTATCAAACATTAATAAAAAAAAATACATTAAACATAAATATTTCTTTTAAGCAGTAGGTCATTTAATGATGACACAATCCCTTTAAGTCTAATAGGTGTTAAGTCTGGCTGAAATCTGTAGAGTGAACAAAAACATTGCTGCTTTTTTTACTTTTTTTTACTTATTTTTAGTAACTAGATAAGATACCGCTTTCGAGAGGTTCTCTAGTCTGAAATGAAAAGTCTCCAGTGACTGCGGACTGCCAAATCTTCACAGTGTGCGATGTGCGCGCTTCTCTCTTTTGAGAGGGGCTGGATTTAATGGAAAACCTCTTCAACATTAGAGCCAGCTGCCTAATATTGTGTATATACTCCCCATGCCACCAAGCCATGGTCTTAGAGAAGACCACCTACCCTAGACGACTATCTTCAGGCTTCATTCATACGTCTGTTTTTTACATACGGGTTCTATCTGTGTTTTTCATGGAAATATACTATACCAACATGTCCGTGGGTTTTTTTTTTATGAACCACATGTGCAAAAAAAATCAAGGAGATGTATTTGGTTTTGGCTGGAGTCACGGATCAAAATGACCTATACAAATCAATTAATCTGTGAAAACCACGGACAACACGAGGATGGCATCAGTGTGCTGTCTATGATTAACCCTTTATAATTAGGGATGAGCAGACCCGTGGAAGCTCGGGTTCGACGCGTTCGACCAACTTTTGTCCAAAGTTTGGTTCGGGTACCAGAACTCTACCCGAACTTTAACCAGAACCCAAGCCCCATAGAAGTCAATGGTGACCCAAACTTTGGTGTTGCAAAATTGTTGTAGTAAGTGCCAGAGGTTTGTCTCTGTCTCTCTGGACTTCGCCCACAACTCCGGACACTAAAGAGGACTTCCGGGAGAAGTCCATTTTCAGAGTTCCGCACTGAATACCAGGTGTCCATTACGAACCCCAAAACTTTACAGTTCAGGTTCTTTTTTTTTTTATATAGTGCCAATGTAGCGCCCCGAGGGTTCGGCCGCTACAGGGGTATTGCACCTCAGACCAGAGGTGTGATATTCCACTCCCAGGTAAGGATGGAGTATGGACCAGGGCTCAGTTAGCTGCATACAGCACACACACCCCATTTCCGAGGGACAGGTCAACGGTGCTCCCACTAGACAGAAGTGCAGGCACGACCGACTATGTCCCTGCCTGGAGTGGGGAGGGGGGGTGGAACACCCAGTGCTGTAGGGGCAGATAGGGGTTGGTTCCTGAGCGTAGATAGGAGCCCATTGGTTGCTGGTCACCTGGGCTCATGGTCAGAGGGAGGTATAAAAGGTGGGCACCATCTTAGATCTAGGTTCGTTCAGTCAGTTCAGCCAGAGGAGAAGACAGGGAGTAGAGGCTCTGTAGGAGCTCTACTCCAGGAGGGCCTAGTGAGAGGCCGAGGAGGAGGTGAAGGGGAGCTGGGATTTTGGCTCATCTCAGCTCCAAGAGAACGGAACAGAAAGGAACAGAGAAAGAGAAGGAGAGACAGAGAAACAGAAGGGCTCAGGAACAAGAAGGTGGAAGGGACCCTAAGAACCCACGAGAATCCAGGGTGAAGGGTCAGGCAGATTAAGGGTACCGGATCCCAAGTTGGTGGAGGAGAAACTACCCTCAGCCAAAGACCGGTCGTCGTGATCATTTATTGGTGCGACACCTCATCAAACCTGCTAGGAAGGCACCATATAGGACAGCGGAGGACGGGGCCCACGTTTAACCGCACAAGTCCGAGGCAGCTGGACAAAAGTGGGTCACTGGTGAGGCAGGCCAGAGAAAGGATTAAAGGGGGTCCTGTGCCATGCTCCTGAACTGCTTGGGAGTTGACCGAGCCCCACACCTGGTGGACGCAGCACGGCTCGGGCGGTCACTACCTGTACAGAAGTGACCCGGAACAAATGAACTGTGAGTAAAGACCCTGGACTGTATCTTGTTGTCTGTGTGCTCCTTCGCGCCTCCAGCACTACCGGTACTGGGACTCTCACCACCATCACTCCCAACGTCCATTATACTGCCCTGGGGCCGCACTCTTCCCGTGGGGAGTCACACTACCCTAGCTGCACACCTCATCAGCCCCAGCGGTCTGCATGCAGCGGCGGTTCCTAATAACCGCAATCCACCGGTGGCGTAGTCGGATATAAACATCAGCACATAACGGACTACCACTGGCCTGACCACCCTGAGCCACGGAACCGGGTTGCCACTACTACTCCCATCATTCCCAGACTGCCCGGATCCGAGTGCCCCACGGCCCAGGGGGCGAGTCACCAACATATTCCACAGTGTGTTACATACATTATCATTGCTGTCCCCATTGGGGCTCACAATCTAAATTCTCTATCATTATGTCTTTGGAGAGTGGGAGGAAACTGGAGAACCCGGAGGAAACCCACACAGAACATACAAACTCCTTGCAGATGTTGTCCTTGGTGGGATTATGAACCCAGGACCCCAACGCTGCAAAGCAACAGTGCTAACCACTGAGCCACCATGCTGCCCTAGCACTGTGCTTCGCTCATCTCTATTTGTAATTATTTTTATTTATTTTTTTATCGTGAAAATTACTGATCGCAAAAACTGATGACGCTTGGACCCTTTCTTTTAAATTTTTTTGCGTATATGAAAAGTCAGGGACAACTGAATGAGTCCTCGGTGAAGTTGTGTGCGGTCGTCTTAGAGGTTCCTCTGTATAGAATGTATTTGTTTATTTATTTTCATTGTTATTTTGTAAATAGTTTGTTTGTTTGTTCTCCTTTGTTACATTTTTTTGAAACATTGAATCGGAATGTTGTGGAGAGAACTCAGAGCAAACAGCAGAGGGATGTGTAACAGGTAGGTCAGCAAAAAGGAGGTTCAGTAGGAAAGGATATTAATTGTAGGATGAAAATATGGATGTTTGAGCTCCTACCATTTCTCCTATGTGATGTCATAATATTGTTGGATACGTCGTTGTGACATTATATTTGGGTTACTTTGGACATGGATGTATAATTACCAGGATCCCAGCTGTGAGTCAGTATCTAGCTGATGGGCCCCTGGGGGCCACGTTTTCCCATTGGCCATGAGCGGGCAGACATATATTGTCTTTGCACAGATGTGAGTAGTAGCTGCGCAGTTTGTGAATGTAGATGTGAATGTTGCAGCGCAGATTTCTCCTCTGATGATGTATGGCCACAATTGCTTTATTTATTGGGGTACATTCATCACGGCAGTGATACCATCAGCGGGGAGATTAGATCACTTCCTGTTTTTTCTATAAAGCTGATTTATCAATGTCTCAATAACTCAATGCTGGGTGAAACCTTCCCGGGAGATTAACAATATGAAATTTTTACAGATGGTATCGCTCATTTTAATCAATAGCGACCGGTATTTATGTCTGCAAATCGTTTTCTTGCGCCGCTTTCTTTGCACATACTTTGTATTAGAATGATAATGATCAGATGCTGAAGGTGTTCTTGTCAGATGATGTCCGGTTGAGGGGTGATCGGTGGTTGGTGCCGGGAAAGGTACCAGCGAATGTCGAAGGACCTGGTTTGTAGATTCAGTATTTGTCAAAAAAAATGACTTTCTTCTAAAAACAGTGCCAACCCCTATTCACGGATTGAAGTGAATAAGACCAAGCAATATCATCCACAATGAGTTGCAATTTGAGGCTCTGCCTGTAGACAGGGGTGGTGCTATTTTTTGAAGAAAGCCATCATGTTTATCAACTTCTGGATAATCCTTTTGAATGGGCAATATTTTAACTAAGATGGAGGGTCTGAGAAACAGCATAATATAGGCTTGACTTAGATACTGGTACAGGGCCCCTGGATTTGCGATAGAATATGCCCTATATTACATTGTAAAAATGAAAGGAGAACTCCATCCTGCTGATATAAGATCCTTAGCTAAAGCTGTTAGAATATATGTCTTAAGTAGACCCTGCCAGACCCGTTGGTAGGACGGTGGTTCAGTGGTTAGAACTGTAGCCACTCTCGGCCTGGCCCACAGGAGAACAGGAGAATCCTCCGGTAGGCTGCCCCTGTGAAGCAGTGCTAATGAGTAGAGCTATTAAACTTGATTCACAAATTGCAGAAAAAAGGTATCATCTAATCATTCATTAAATAAGCTAGCCAAATTAAGATTACATAGATGCAAGAATAAATTTGTTCACTAGTGTCAGGTTATTTTTGCATGTGGCTGAACAGTGGGCCACAAGAATCAGTTACTTGTGGGCCTTTGCCAACCCATTCTGACACTGACTGTGTCTTTGCAGCGCTGGGGTCCTGGGTTCAAATCCCACCAAGGACAACATCTACAAGGAATTTGTATGTTCTCCCCGTGTTTGTGTGAGTTTCCGCCAGGTTCTCCGGTTTCTCCAAAGACATACTGGTAGGGAAATTAGATGTCGGGACAGTGATGATGATGATGATGTCTGTAAAGGGCAGTGGAAATGTCATGCTAGGTATGGGAAGAACCCAGTGCACAACGATGGGAAAAGGGGGGAAGCCACGTAACTAGGGAAAGGGGGAGTGGAGAACCTTAAACAGATCTAACTACACCCTGACTCCTCTATCATCCCTAAATAGGTTCCTCACCTATCGCCGAGCAGGATACCTTAGCCCTGGCTGACCCTAGAGCTAGGCCCTAGGTAGGGAGGGGGAGGGGTGAGCACTAGTCAGCCTCACTGCAACTAAAGACAAACAAAGGAAACATACAAGGGGATACACTTAGCTTTGAGAAGACACAAGAGAGATGACGACTACAATCCACAAAGGAACTACAGGGAGAATCTAGCCCACTGCTAGAATTCCAGACTGAACAGAAGAATATACTTCTATCACCAGCAACTTTCTGAAGAAACTGAGTGTATTTAAAGATCCAGCAAGGGTGTGTCAATTAGTAGCAGAAGGTGGAGATCACCGCCGAGAGGGAGGGATGATGAAAGGATCAAGAAGGTGTCTGCAAGGCCAAGCGCAGCGACCTTCTATAGACGGATCCAGAATGACTGTCTGTCAAACCTGACACAGTCGTGACAGGAAATTAATGGTGTTATATAAGCAAGGAAAATAAATAATAAATACTGGTCAGATCCACATAAATACAATAACTAAGGTACATCCATTTCTACTGTTGTCAGATTGATCTGGTTTACAAACTAAACAGAGCGCCCCTATAAACAATATCGGCAGAGCAATCCCATGAATGTTCAGTAGAATGTACCCCATGGTCAGTATCTGAAATTTCATATATACTACTGCCTGCAGAGTGCGCCCAGTGGTGAATACAGCAGGAAGTATGCCCATATAAACAGTGCTTGCAATATTCTATACTGCCAGCAGTGTGTCCCCATATATAGTACTGTAATACCAGCATTGTGCCCCCTCACACAGTACATACATACAGACATATAATAAAAAGAACCTATCTGCCTACAGCATGGTTTAGGGAAAAGTTTTTTTCAAGAAAATTCAGTATAACTTGTATTTTGTCCATTAAAATCTTTGCTTTTTCTATGTTTACATGTCTAATGGTTCGTCCTACTCAGTGCACATTGTACAAGGAAAACTGTCAATCACAGATTAGGACCACCCACATGACTCTTAGCCCAGAAAGAGCTGGGATTTTAATGAATACAACTTGTACTGAGCTTTTCAACACAAAACTAAATATCAATATATTCAGCTTCTCCTCCTCTATGACGCACCGTCTATAAGTGACAAATTCACTTAGAATAAAATTCTAATTGTTTCTAGCCACCACTAGGGGGAGATATTTAAGGAACAAGAAAGGCTGAGCCTAGTGGGGGGAAAAAAGAGCCCGAATAACTGAGCACTGGGAAACCTTGCTTGGTCAGATGAATCCAGATTTCTGCTGCACCATGCCAATGGGGATGGGGGATAGCAAAATTCAGCATAAGCAGCAGGAAGCGATGAACTCTCTTGGGCAGGTGTGAACAGTTAAGGCTGGTGGAGTAATGGTGGACAATGTTTTCTTTGCCATCCTGGGTCCTCTATAGCTGCGGATGGATGTTTGGATAGTAGAACTTACCTAAGTATTATGGCCGGCCAAGTTCACCCCCTATGGTATCTGGAAGGAGGACAATGCTGCATGACACAAGTGTCGTAGAATCATGGATCGGTTTGCATGAACATGAGAAAATTTTCTTTGCTTCTCCATCTTTCACAGTCCCAGATCTTAACCTTATATAGAATATCTGGGATGATGTAGAACAGGCCGTGCAGAACATGTCTGCATCTAATCTGCAGCAACTGTGAGAAGCTGTCCTGTCCTCATGGGCCAATATTTCTGCAAAAACAAAAGTGTCCATTCAGCTAGTTTATTCTTGAAATGTTATCGCAGGGTTGACGCAAGCTATGAATACCTTGTACATTTCACATTAACCAAGCAACTGGGTTACATAAGTATGGAGGCTCAAGGCTGTCAGCTCTCGTAATACCTCCTTGAGACATAAATATCCGGCTAATCTCAGCTGTAGCAATTTATTTTCGGTGCCCCATTCTTAAATGCTAGACTGGGATTACACAAGAGCCTTTAAGAAGGAATTCACTTACAATAAAGCCCTCGACTCGCATTTAGTTTAGGCTGTAGAAGCCAAATATGAGGCTCATATGCCTTTTATTGAACAGTCCCCCCATCCCTGTTTAGCTGAGCAGATCGCTCTTTCGGTGGAGATATAACAACCTTGTCATCGGGGGGTTACATGGAAAAGCTGCACTAAACATATGGAGGAGACATTACCTAAATAAACTGAGCCTTACGGTTTACCCCTGTCTTTGGTACTTGTGTAATTTCCCTTTTACATGGTCCGCTTATTGTGCAATGTCGTTAATTATGTGTCATGTGGTTTACGTTAACTTTCAGGGGTCCAATATGGGTGGTTAAACATTGCAGCTTTTAAGGCTAGTGACAGACTGGCCCATCCTAAGGAAGTTGACCTAAGGGAAGAGTCAGACGGCCATATAACTCTGAAAAGGATCACAATGCAATACTCGGACTGGCCGGCAGCCCTCCTGACCCGAGGGTTACAGCATGTACAGTGGGTACAGAAAGTATTCAGACCCCTTTAAATTTTTCACTCTTTGTTTCATTGCAGCCATTTGGTAAATTCTAAAAAGTTTATTTTTTTCTCATTAAAGTACACTCTGCTCCCCATCTTGACTGAAAAAAACTGAAATGTAGAAATTTTTGCAAATTTATTAAAAAAGAAAAACTGAAATATCACATGGTCATAAGTATTCAGACCCTTTGCTCAGACACTCATATTTAAGTCACATGCTGTCCATTTCCTTGTGATCCTCCTTGAGATGGTTCTACTCCTTCATCGGAGTCCAGCTGTGTTTAATTAAACTGATAGGACTTGATTTGGAAAGGCACACACCTGTCTATATAAGACCTCACAGCTCATAGTGCATGTCAGACCAAATGAGAATCATGAGCTCAAAGGAACTGCCCAAGGAGCTCAGAGACGAAATTGTGGCAAGGCAAAGATCTGGCCAAGGTTATAAAAGAATTTCTGCATTACCCAAGGTTCCTAAAATCACAGTAGCCTCCATAATCCTTAAATGGAAGAAGTTTGGGACCACCAGAAGTCTTCCTAGACCTGGCCGTCCAGCCAAAATGAGCAATCGTGGGAGAAGAGCCTTGGTGAGAGAGGTAAAGAAGAACCCCAAGATCACTGTGGCTGAGCTCCAGAGATGCAGTAGGGAGATGGGAGAAAGTTCCACAAAGTCAACTGGGCCTTTATGGCAGAGTGGCCCGACGGAAGCCTTTCCTCAGTGCAAGACATATGAAAGCCCGTATAGAGTTAGCTCAAAAACACATGAAGGATTCACAGACTATGAGAAATAAGATTCTCTGGTCTGATGAGGCGAAGATAGAACTTTTTGGTGATAATTCTAAGTTGTATGTGTAGAGAAAACCAGGCACTGCTCATCATCTGCCCAATACAATCCCAACAGTGAAACATGGTGGTGGCAGCATCATGCTATGGGGGTGCAGGGACAGGACGACTGGTTGCAATTGAAGGAAACATGAATGTGGCCAAGTACAGAGATATCCTGGATGAAAACCTCTTCCAGAGTGCTCTGGACCTCAGACTTGGCTGAAGGTTCACCTTCCATCAAGACAATGACCCTAAGCACACAGCTAAAATAACAAAGGAGTGGCTTCAGAACAACTCTGTGACCATTCTTGACTGGTCCAGCCAGAGCCCTGACCTAAACCCAATTGAGCAATTGAGCTTCTCTGGAAAGACCTGAAAATGGCTGTCCACCAATGTTCACCATCCAACCTGACGGAACTGGAGAGGATCTCCAAGGAAGAATGGCAGAGGATCCCCAAATCCAGGTGTGAAAAACTTGTTGCATCATTCCCAAGAAGACTCATGGCTGTACTAGCTCAAAAGGGGGCTTCTACTCAATACTGAGCAAAGGGTCTGAATACTTATGACCATGTGATATTTCAGTGTTTCATTTTTAATAAATTTGCAAAAATTTCTACATTTCTGTATTTTTTTCAGTCAAGATGGGGAGCAGAGTGTACTTTAATGAGGAAAAAAAGGAACTTTTTAGAATTTACCAAATGGCTGCAATGAAACAAAGAGTGAAAAATTGAAAGGGGTCTGAATACTTTCCGTACCCACTGTATTTCTAGCCAGCTGTCAGGCTTCGGTCAGGAGAGCCGTCGGCCAGTCCGAGCACTGCATTCCGATCCTTGTCCGAATTATACGGCCGTCTAACTCTTCCCTAAGAATCCAAATCTGTTGTATGGCAGATCCCACTTGAGCCCACTGACTTATAACAGGGTCTGTGGTGGTTTCCATCATTTTTTAACTATTCTTGCCACCAGAGCATGGATTGCCGGCAGAGCATCTAATGCAAAAGTGAAGATAGCCCAAGGCAACACATCACACAAGTAACCTCTGCATAGGTTACCCTCAAACATTTCTTACCCATCTGCTACAATAGAGTAACCTAAGGTCATTCTCTCACTGAATTTCTGTTTTTCTTTTCCCAGATTATGATTTTTTTTTCATTTGTGACATCCTTTTTTTTTATCTTTTTCTCTTTTAAAATAACTGATAGCTTTACAGACATTATGGGTACTGTCCCCATTGGGGCTCACAATCTAAATTCCCTATCAGTATGCCTTTGAAATGTGGGAGGAAATCGGAGAACCCGGAGGAAACCCTTGCGTTTTTGTGTGGGTTTCCTCCGGGTTCTCTGGTTTCCTCTCACATTTTAAAGACATACTGATAAGGAATTTAGATTGTGAGCCCCAATGGGGACCATACCCATAATGTCTGTAAAGCGCTGTGGAATTAATGGCGCTATATTAGTGAGTAAAATAAATAAAAATAAATAAATAAATAAAAATGGGCAATGGGTAGGTAATTTTAGAAAATAACATAATAAGAATTACTTATATGCTTAAAGGGGTTGTCCAGGACTATTTTTTTTTACTATGGGCCTAAAAATTAACAGGCAGATAGTTGCTAACAGAGGCAACTACCTGCCTGTTCTATCCGACGCTGACTCAGCGTGGTCACCGGCCACTCTTGCTGGTCTATGTCAGCAGAACAGCTCTTTTTCTTCAGCTCTGCTCTGTTGATAGGGCATGACTGCTGATATCATGCTAATAGACATCTGGCTTCCCGCAGTTAGACAGTGGGGAGCCAGCTATCAATCAGCATGACGTCAGCAGTCACTCCCCATCAACAGAGCAGAGCGGAAGAGAAGCTGCTGCTCTGTTGACGTGACGTCAACAGAAGTCACTGACAGGAGTGGTCTGTTACCGCTATGTGCAAGCAGAGATCGGCAGCGGACAGATCAGGCAGGAAGTTAGCAACTATCTGCCTGTTAGTTCTTAAAACAAAGTAAAAACATTAAATAATCCTGGAAAACCTCTTTAAGAAGTTGCCACACCAGTGTTGCCTCTACTGCATAGGTCTTCATTGACATGACCAAGGCAGTGGCATCACATCTACAACAGATTACTGCTGCAGCCAATCACTTGTTTCTGTAGTCTCGTGCAATCTACCTTGTCCTTACCGCTGAGCTCAGTGATTGGCGGCAACAGTTACATGTTTTAGCCTGGACTTTGAGGAGCAGCAGGAAGGCTGCGATGGAGTGATGGGAACTTCTGCAGTTAAATAATGCTTATTTTCTTATATTCAGATATTGCCAATGCCTACCACATTGCCCATTTTTTAATGGTCAATCCCTTTAAAAAATAAAAATGGTATAGTCCTTTTTGTAGCGTTGGCGTCTCTGCCTCCTGCCGGTCCCGGTCCGGCGACCTCTGGCTCCCCTGCTGCATCAGCCCGGGGTGCGCGCACCACGTGCAGTTCCCCGGACACTGTACTTAGGGCGCGTACGCTCCCTCCCTCTTAAAGGGGCCGCACGCGCCATCCTAAAGAGTCCCCGGCCAATGGCCGGAGGACTGCTCCTATATAAGGCACCTCCTCCAAAATGGAGGTGCCTGTGCAAGGTTGCTGTTTGTGTAGCGCCCCGAGGACTCGGCCGCTACAGGGGTATTGCACCTCTGCCAGAGGTGTGATATTCCACTCCCGGGTAAGGATGGAGTGTGGACCAGGGCTCAGTTAGCTGCATACAGCACACACACCCCATTTCCGAGGGACAGTTCAACGGTGCTCCCATTAGACAGAAATGCAGGCACGACAGACCATGTCCCTGGCTGGAGTGGGGAGGGGGGAGGAATACCCAGTGGTGTAGGAGCAGATAGGGGTTGGTTTCTGAGTATAGGAAGGAGCTCATTGGTTGCTGGTCACCTGAGCTCACACACTAGGGAAGGGTATATAAGGTGGGCACCATCTTAGTTCTGGGAGTAGAAGAAGTTAGTTCAGTCAGAGAAGAAGCAGAGTGGAGATGTGACAGGGAGCTCAGCCTCAGCCCAGCTCCATGAGACAGGCCTAGAGTGAAGGCCGGAGTAGAAGAAAGGAACAGAAAGGAACAGCAAGGAACAGAAACAGAAAGAGAAGTATCCAAAGTGTGGAAAGGCTCAGAAACAAGAAGGTGGAAGGGACCCTAAGAACCCATGAGAATACAGGGTGAAGGGTCAGGCAGATTAAGGGTACCGGATCCCAAGTTGGTGGAGGAGAAACAACCCTCAGCCAAAGACCGGAGGTCGTGATCATTTATTGGTGCGACACCTCATCAAACCTGCTAGGAAGGCACCATATAGGACAGCAGGGAACGGGGCCCACGTTTACTCGCGCAGATCCGCGGCAGCTGGACAAAAGTGGGTCACTGGTGAGGCAGGCCAGAGAAAGGATAAAAGGGGGTCCTGAGCCAGACTTCTGAATTGCCTGGGAGTTGACCGAGCCCCACACCTGGTGGACGCAGTACGGCTCGGGCAGTCACTACTGGTGCCGAAGTGACCCGGAGCACATGAACTGTGAGTAAAAGACATTGAACTGCAGTACGTTGTCTGTGTACTTTCTCGCTCCTCCAGAACTACCGGTACTGGGACTCCCTGCACCATCCTCCCCACCATCCATTGCACTGCCCTGGGGCTACACTCTTCCCGTGGGGAGTTATCCAATCTCAGCTGCACACACCATCAGCCTCAGGGGATTACCTTGCAGCGGCGGTTCATAATAACCGCAATCCACAGGTGGCGTAGTCGGACATTATCAACAGCACATAGCAGACTACCATTGGTCTGACCACCCTGAGCCACGGAACCGGGTCGCCACCACTACCCCCATCGTCTCCCTATTGCCTGGCTCCGAGTGCCCCATGGCCCAGGGGGCGAGTCAGCTTTGGCGTAGTCGGCAGGATAGTAACCAACCCGCCACAAACGGGTATTGCGTGCCTGAAAAGAGACTGTTTCACTGTGTTAAAGATGGTGCCCGCCCCAGAAGAACGAGCGCCATAATGTGCGCGCCAAAAGACCACAGGAAGCCACCTCCCATCGTGGGCCAGGTCCCAGAATGGCGCCAAAGAAGGAGCCCGCCCCCAAAAGCCATGAGTGTGGCTGTGGAAATGTCTATCAACGTGGGGGGGCTGCCCCTGAAAGTGATTGTCACCAAGTTTCCCCGGGACCACCCCCAATGGGGGTGGGAAGAGAAGAAAACTGTGGGGCAGGGCGCGGTCTGGATCAGTCTGGACAGACCGCACCCGGGAATGGACGCATTCAGCCACACCAACCTTTCGGCCCGGAGCCTGCTGCAGGCTGAACCCCCCTGCAGCCTGGCAGAGGTCCTAGCTCAGTTCCCTAGAGACCCGGAGCGTGCGCAAGCTGCACTGGAGGACGTGGAGCGGAGGATGGTCCGGGCGCAGCGGGGTGCGCTCATCGAGTGGAGGGAGGAACTGGCCCGGCAGGCTGGAACCCACCAGCGACAGGCCTCACCCGCACCCCGGAGTTTGCCTGCCTCTGAGGACGGTGCAGGAGGAGTGAGGGCCGGAGACGACGCCGCGGAGGGAGCCACGAGGACTGAGGCAAGTACAGGGGACGTTACCACCCCAGTCCCAGCAGCTGCAAGCCTGCACCAGCCTTCCGTCGCAGAACCCGAAGCCCCACTCACCGCACCTGTTGCCGCGCCGCCACTGCTCCCAGCTAGGCCTCAAGTGGCGAGCGCCGCGGCCATGCCCCGCCCGGCGCCACGCCTCTTGACCCCGGGCGCTGTAAAGAAGGAAGCGTCATCGGCCCGGTCACAAGGCCTAGTTAACCCAGGCGCCGTTACCCAACCAGCGCCCCCTTCCCGGACTGGGCCGCCACCGGATCTAACCAAAAGAACCCCGGCCTGGTCGCAAGGCCGAGTGCCCCCGGGCACTGCTCCCAAACCGGGTCCCTCCACTATACCACCGCTGGGCGCGGACCTGTTTGCCCATCATGCTGGTCCGGATGGACTGCCGCTGGAGTGGCCGGCAGAACTGACCAGCGGTCAGCCATGGGAAACCCAGCCCCCGCGCGAGCCTCTGATACCGGCTCCGAAGCCCGTAGAGGTCACCCCGCTCCCACTAGAAGACGCCCAATTTGAGTGGGACCCCGCCGGTGAGAACTTAATGGGGTTCACTCAGGAGACCGGGGCGGACGCGGTCCGTCGGCTAGAGGCTTGTCAACAGCAGCTGGCGACCTTCGAACGGGAACGGCGAGAGAGGCGCGCTAGGGAGGAGCGGCTCCAGGCCCGAAGCGCTGAGCAAAAGCGCAAAGCCCGTCAAGACCCCCGGGCCGCCCGCGGTCCCCGAGCCACCGGGACCGTGATCAAGTTCCACATGGAGAATGTCTGGGGCTTTATAAGAGATCCGGACACCGTCGGCGACGTCTTTGTAACCCGCAGGGACGTTGAAAGTCATCTACCCGAGGGACACCGTGGACGTGACCTTTACCCAGGTGATGTGGTCACCTTTACCCGACACGAGGGTGCAAAAGGACCGTACGCCCTCCATGTCCATCGGCTTACAGAGGAGGAGCTGCAGCACTATGGCTATGAGGAAAGCCAAGAGGACCCGGACGGGTCTGAAGAACAGTATAAGGAGGAGGAAGGAGCATCTGGAGGACACCGCTACTAGTGAGTGGCAAAGTACCTGTGTAAATAGTTACCCGTCAGGGTACAAGAACTGTTGTGAAACTGTTGACTGTGTGAACGTTACCCCCCCATACATCCCTAACCTGGCTGAGGACAGAGAGCAGCCATTCCCCTTTCCAACCGGCCGAGGACTGGGAACGGCCAATCCCCTGTAAATAGTTGCGCTTCCTAAAGCGCCCCCTACTGGTTTTATAACAAGACTGCAACGTCTACCTCGGGCCAGAGAGTCCCTCACGTCTAAAAGTTTGCCAAAGTTTCAGCACTTAAAAGAAGAATGCACACCTGGTCGCAAGTTGCACCATGGCCAGGATCCAAGAATGTGTTTTGCTTAAAAATGTTTTATGTAAAGAGAGTTTTATATGCTGCTAAATAGTACTGTGACTGTTTTCTATAATGTTTATATGTCAAAAGAGTTCCAGAAGTGTTAGTAAAGTGTTTTATAATAGTGTAACAAGTGAAGAAAGTGTTTCCCCTGAAGGGAATTGAACTACGTTGTCTGTTTCCTAATGTGAAAAGTTTTGAAAAAGTTTGCATGTCCTGTATTTAATTCTTTTTGCTCTGTTCCAGCCCGAGGACATGCTGTGGTTTACCAGGGGGGAATGTAGCGCCCCGAGGGCTCGGCCGGTACAGGGGTATTGCACCTCTGCCAGAGGTGTGATATTCCACTCCCGGGTAAGGATGGAGTGTGGACCAGGGCTCAGTTAGCTGCATACTGCACACTCACCCCATTTCCGAGGGACAGTTCAACGGTGCTCCCATTAGACAGAAATGCAGGCACGACAGACCATGTCCCTGGCTGGAGTGGGGAGGGGGGAGGAATACCCAGTGGTGTAGGAGCAGATAGGGGTTGGTTTCTGAGCATAGGAAGGAGCTCATTGGTTGCTGGTCACCTGAGCTCACACACTAGGGAAGGGTATATAAGGTGGGCACCATCTTAGTTCTGGGAGTAGAAGAAGTCAGTTCAGTCAGAGAAGAAGCAGAGTGGAGATGTGACAGGGAGCTGTGGCTCAGCCTCGGCCCAGCTCCATGAGACAGGCCTAGAGTGAAGGCCAGAGTAGAAGAAAGGAACAGAAAGGAACAGCAAGGAACAGAAACAGAAAGAGAAGTATCCAAAGTGTGGAAAGGCTCAGAAACAAGAAGGTGGAAGGGACCCTAAGAACCCATGAGAATACAGGGTGAAGGGTCAGGCAGATTAAGGGTACCGGATCCCAAGTTGGTGGAGGAGAAACAACCCTCAGCCAAAGACCGGAGGTCGTGATCATTTATTGGTGCGACACCTCATCAAACCTGCTAGGAAGGCACCATATAGGACAGCGGGGAACGGGGCCCACGTTTACCCGCGCAGATCTGCGGCAGCTGGACAAAAGTGGGTCACTGGTGAGGTTGGCCAGAGAAAGGATAAAAGGGGGTCCTGAGCCAGACTTCTGAATTGCCTGGCAGTTGACCGAGCCCCACACCTGGTGGACGCAGCACGGCTCGGGCGGTCACTACTGGTGCCGAAGTGACCCGGAGCACATGAACTGTGAGTAAAAGACATTGGACTGCAGTTCGTTGTCTGTGTACTTTCTCGCTCCTGCACACACCATCAGCCTCAGGGGATTACCTTGCAGCGGCGGTTCATAATAACCGCAATCCACGGGTGGCGTAGTCGGACATTATCAACAGCACATAGCAGACTACCATTGGTCTGACCACCCTGAGCCACGGAACCGGGTCGCCATCACTACCCCCATCGTCTCCCTATTGCCAGGCTCCGAGTGCCCCACGGCCCAGGGGGCGAGTCATTTGTGTGCTAACACTCTCCTCAGCCCTCAGGTTCCAGTGCCCGCCAGCCTGTCTATCAGCCGTGCCCGCCAGCCTGTCTACCAGCCATGCCCGCCTGCCTGTCTATCAGCCGTGTCCACCTGCCTGTCTGTCAGCCGTGCCCGCCTGCCTGTCTACCAGCCGTGCTCATCTGCTGTGCCTGTCGGCTTCAGCCATCAGTTCCGTGGGAGTCGCCTGCTCTCACACAAGGTCGGTCCCAGAGTGGCACCTGGTTCACCTTCCTGGTCCCTTCTTGGTTCACGGAGTCGACTAAGCCACCGTGTGGCCAGGGTCGGTCCGGGTAGGCACTTAGTTACGCCCCTCTGGTCCCTCCTTACATCACATCACAGAGGTTTCAGGATCCGTAACAGTTTGCACAGGCCATGGAATCTGGTGGCTACCAGGCTCCTTCACTCTCAGACCTGTAGCAAGAGGTCTCTCGCCAGAGATCCCAACAGGATACTATCCTGTCCTATCTGCAAACAGTCAACTCCTGCTTGGACGCGCTGTCCACCCCGACTGTGACCGCCTCTAACCAAGCGGCACCCGCTCCGGTGGCACCTCAACCCAGTGGCGCTGTGGCATCCGGCTTAGGACCCCGGCTTTCTGCTCCTCCATGTTTCGGTGGTGACCCTACCCTATGTCGGGGCTTCATTAATCAGTACACGCTGCACTTTGAGCTCCTGGCACACCAGTTCGCCTCCGACCGGGCCAAAGTGGCATTCATATTGTCTCATCTCACCAGAAAGGCGTTGGCATGGCTTAACCCTCTGTGGGAGAGAGGGGATCTTCTGGTGTCCGACCTCCAGGCCTTTCACGCGGCTTTTCGGAAGGTGTTCGATGAGCCCAGACGAAAATCTTTGACTGCCTCCTCTCTTCTCTGACTCCGCCAAGGGAGTCTCTCTGTGGGACAGTATGCCATGCGTTTCTGCACCCTCGCATCTGAACTTGCCTGGAACAATAAGGCTCTGGTGTCCACCTTTTGGGAGGACATACCTCCCTCTCTGGATGAACTGGTGTCTTTAGCTACACGGATCGACATCCATTTTCAGGAGCGTTCTAAGGAGGTGACCTGTGAGAAAAGGCTAGTCTCGCAACCAGCATCCCCTCCAGTGTCTTCTCCAGAGTCTATGCAAATAGACCAAGTTAACATGGTCAAGTCTCGTCAGGAGATCTGCCGCGCCGAGTGGAGTTGCTTCTACTGTGGCAGTATAGAGCATCAAATCCGCTCCTGTCCGGTGAGCCTGGGAAATTCCAGTGTCTAGGACCTCTGGGAGAGGTCGTCCTAGGCAAAAGTTCTTCCTCTCCGCCCTTGACTCTGTGCATTTCAGTTACCAGGGATGAGACCCGCTTCTTCGAGACTGCCTATCTGGATTCCGGAGCCGCTGCGAATCTCATTCAACAAGCCGTTGTGGAGCGTTATCAGATTCCTACCATACGTCTGGCTGATCCTTTAGCGGTTTCCTCTGTGGATGGAAAGCTTCTCTCTGAGACCATCTTGTTTGTCACTGAGCCTGTAACTCTTCAGGTGGGAATGCTACATTCAGAGAATGTGCTGTCCGGTCTCTCTCAACCCCTCTTGCTTGGCCTGCCTTGGTTACAGAGACATGAGCCCATCCTGAATTGGAGCTCGGGTGAGGTGCTCCATTGGGGTCAGGAATGTCATAAGTCCTGTCTGGTTCCGGTTCGTCCTGCTCGACCTCCGTCTACTCCAGCTAACCTACCTGGCCTGCCGGCACCCTACTGGTCATATGCGGACGTCTTTGATAAAAAGAAGGCAGAGACACTACCACTTCATAGGCCATATGATTGCCCCATCGACCTAATACCTGGTGCTTCATCTCCTCACGGGCGAATCTACCCCTTGTCACTGGCCGAGACCCGTGCTATGTCTGAATACGTAGAAGAGAATCTTGCTAGGGGATTTATCCAGAAATCCACCTCTCCGGCTGGAGCAGGATTCTTCTTCGTCAAAAAGAAAGATGGCTCCCTTCATCCATGTATCAACTATAGGGGCCTACACCAGATTACCATCAAAAATAAGTACCCCCTGCCTCTCATCTCAGAGCTGTTTGACCGCCTAAAAGGCGGGAAGATCTTCACTAAGCTCGATCTTCATGGGGTGTACAATCTGGTCTGGATTCGCCAGGGAGACGAGTGGAAGACTGCATTCAACACTCTGGAAGGTCGCTACGAGTACCGCGTGATGCCCTTTGGTCTCTGTAATGCTCCAGCCGTCTTCCAGGAGTTAGTAAATGACATCTTCCAAGATCTCCTGTATTCCTGCGTGGTGGTGTACCTGGACAATATCTCGGTGTTCTACCCTGATCTGCCCTCTCACCGGAGAGATGTTCGTCAGGTACCACTGCAGCTCCGGAAGAATCGCCTGTATGCTAAGTACGAGAAATGCCTCTTTGAGCAGACCTCCCTACCATTTTTGGAGTATATCATCTCTGAGACCGGACTGTGGATGGATCCCGAGAAGGTGTCTGCCGTCGTAAAGTGGCCCTGACCTGAGGGGTTGAAGGCTATTCAGCGGTTTATTGGATTCGCTAACTATTACCGCCTTTTCATTCCTCATTTCTCCTCCCGGACTGCTCCCATCTTTGCTCTCACCCGTAAAGGAGCAAATCCCAGGGAATGGACTTCCGAGGCAGAAAGTGCCTTTGTCTCTCCTAAGCAAGCCTTCTCCTCCACTCCAGTGCTACATCGTCCTGATTGCAATAAACAGTTCTTCCTGGAGGTTGATGCCTCTTCCTCCGGGGCCGGAGCAGTGCTCACCCAGAAATCCTCGTCCGGGCGAATGGTGACCTGCAGCTTCTTCACCAAACTCTTTTCTTCGTCCGAGCGCAATTACTCCATAGGAGATCGAGAACTGCTGGCCATCAAATTAGCGCTGGAGGAGTGGCGCTACTGGCTTGAGGGGGCTCTGCACTCGGTGGTCATCTACACTGACCATAAAAACCTCGCTTACTTGCAGACCGCCCAAAGACTAAATCCGCGTCAGGCCAGATGGTCTTTGTTCTTTGCTCGTTTCAGCTTCATTCTCCATTACTGCCCGGCAGACAAGAATATTAATGCTAACGCTCTATCCCGCTCTTTTCTGTCTACCGACCAAGAGGAGGAGCCTCTACACATCATTGACCCCTCCAGAATGACTGTTGCTCCGTTTGACCTGTCTCATCTACCTCCTGGTAAAACCTTTGTAGCGGCTCAGGATCGGAACAGGGTCTTACTCTGGGGTCATTCGTCCAGACTGGCTGGTCATGCCGGCCAGAGGGAGACGCTTCTGCTCATTGCCCGACATTATTGGTGGCCCACCCTGCGCAAAGATGTTGCAGATTTTGCCGCTTGTTCCTCCTGTGCCCGTAACAAGATACCTAGGCACCGTCCAGCTGGTCGTCTTCTTCCTCTTCCCGTGCCTTCTGCTCCTTGGCAACACACTGCTATGGACTTCATCACTGATCTTCCGGTAACTTCCGGTTCTACCGTCATTTGGGTGGTCACTGACCGCTTCTCCAAGATGGCTCACTTCATCCCTCTGCCTGGTCTTGCATCCGCACCTGTGCTGGCTAAGGACTTCATCCGTCACATCTTTCGTCTCCATGGCTTACCCCTCCACATTGTCTCGGACCGAGGAGTTCAGTTCACTTCTCGCTTCTGGAGAGCCACGTGCAAGCTGCTAGATGTCTCTTTGGACTTTTCTTCGGCCTATCATCCTCAGTCCAATGGTCAAGTGGAACGTATTAATCAGATCCTTACTAGTGTTGAGCCACCCCCGTAGTGTTCGAGTTCGGTTCGGTTCGTCGAACACCCGTGTGTTCGCCGAACTGTTCGTCGAACTGTTCGTCGAACACCTTCGAACACCGTTAAAACCAATGGCAGGCAAACAAAAACACATAGAAACACATAGAAAACACCTTCAAAGGTGTCCAAAAGCTGACAAACTGCTCAGAAGACACAACTAACACATGGAAAAGTGACAAGTACATATAGTCATGCGAAAAGAAAAGAGGTGGAGGAGTAAAAGGAGGGGGAGACACAGATATAGGCATGTCATGCCCTTCTAAAATCCAAAAAGTGAGAAGCCGAGACGGCCAGTCCGCTCCTGCCCGTGCCACCTCCGTGTCGCCGGGTTTGTGCCAGAGCCGCGGTGAACCCTGACGGCCAGCCCCCCTCTCCCAATACTGGTGCCTGTCCGCTGGTGGGTCGAGAGAGCCCCCCTGTGGTGGAGGCAGCTCTAAGCTTTTTAATTTAAATTGTCCCTCTAATTTGAATGAATACACTTTAAATCCATTTACAAGGATCTATTGGAGGGCAAGTCTCATGCCAGCAGCTGCGTAATTCCAGCTCCAGTAGCGTCCACTAAAGCTGCTGCAGTTAAAAAGCTTTTATAAGGATCGAGCTCGGCTGTCCACCGCAAGGCATCCTAGTGCCAGTCCCAGCCCCTATGCCTTGGGGTGCCTCCTGATGCTCTTCACTAAGTATCCCGTGGTCCCGAAGCATTTCCTTTGAAAAAATTAAGTGTCCAAACTACAGGTGGTGTAGCTTGCTTAACAGCCGGGATAATCCGCTGACTAGCAGACACTGCTACTAGGCACAAAGTATTTCCTGGGCTAGATGCAGTTAAAAATTTGTAAGTAGATACTCTCGTTGGATGCTGAGAAAGCATTCCATAGAGTCTCCTGGCACGCCATATATGATTCTCTTAAAAAGCTTGGGGTAGGGGTCTAGGGGACCCTTTTATAGCCAAAATCACGGCCCTGTATCACAATACGTCACCTAGGCTGAAGATAAATGGAACTGTAGCACCGAGGGCTCGGTTGCTACAGACGTATTGCACCTCACCCAGAGGTGTGATATCTCACTCTCAGATAAGGATGGAGTGTGGATCAGGACCCGACACCTGCATGCATTACACCACATTGCCGTGGGGCAGGGCGACCAATATGCCCCTGAGATGGGCACGACAGTCCCTGTCCCTGGCTGGAGTGGGGGGAGGGAACACTGAGGAAGGGGAACCCTGCAGTGCAGGAGCAGGGAGGAAGCAGTTCCTGGGTGCATTGAGAAGGGAGTATAAAAGGTGGGCACCATCTTAGTTCAGTGCAGAGAAGTCTGAGCAGAAGTGGCAGGGAGCAGGGGCTCTGCATGAGCTCTGCTCCAGAGGCGGGCCTAGTAACAGAGGCCCAGGCCTGCAAGAGGGAGAAGGAAGGAAGAGGAGCGGAGAAGGCTCCAGGAACGAGGAATGAAGGGATCCCAGGGGTGCGGACGGGCGAGTCGCCACCGCACGCCCGAATCCACCTGCGTGGAGGGGTCAGGCCAAAGGGGGAGACCGGTCCCCGAACTAGTGGAGGCAGGAAACGACCCTCAGCTAGAAACCGGAGGCTCTGACATTTTATGTGGCGCAGCCCCTTGCTCCACCCGCTAGGAAGGCACCACATAGGGTCAGGGAAACTGGCGCCAAGTTTACCAAGAGGAGGCCCGAGGCAGCCGGACAGAAGTGTTGGTAAGAAAGGCCAGACAAAGGACACACAAAGGGGGTCCTGTGAAGCGCTCCAAAGTTATCTGGGAGTTGTCTGAGCCCCTCACCTGGTGAGCACAGTACGACGTGGGCAGCCGTTACCTGCAGACGTGGTCTGGATAATAAGAACTGTGAGTAAAGGCCCTGAACTGCATCACTGACTCCGTGTCGTTACTGCTGCTGCCCTGCACCATCACCCCCATCCTCCGCATACACTGCCCTGAGGCTATACTCCTCCCGTGGGGAGTTATGCTACGCTCTGCTGCACCCACAACACCAGCCTTAGCGGTCTGCCCTGTAGCGGCGGTTCACTCTGACCGCAATCCACGGGTGGCGTAGTCGGACATTTAAACATCAAAACCACATAAATAGTTCCGCCACTGGTTTGACCGCCCTGAGCCACGGAACCGGATCGCCGCCACGAAGACTACAACCACCAGCATCCACCAAAAAGGGTCCGGCTCCGGGTGTCCCAAGGCCCAGGGGGTGCGTCAGAACATTTTCATCACCTTTCACAATCACCAATGGGACAAGGCAGGGATGTCCTCTGTCCCCTCTCTTATACATCCTAGTGACGGAGCACCTGCTCTCATCAATTCGCCATAACCCCAATATTAGGTGGATTGAGGTGGGAGGCACCGAGTACAAGTGCTCTCTATTTGCTGATGATGTCCTAGTATATATCACTCAATCACATATATCCATCCCTGCTGTTATGGCTGAAATAGATCACTTTGTTACATGGTAAAATTTTAAAATCAATGCAGCGAAGTCTGAGGCCCTCGATGTCTCCCTCCCTAAATCCATATAGGATTCCATCCAGTCCAACTTTCCCTTTGCCTGGCCCTCACAGGGTATCAAATACTTAGGAATTCCTATTCATAGAGACCTCTCCCATCTATGTTATCTTAATTTTGGGCCCTTTATTGAACAATTCCATACAGACCACGGTTGGCAAGTTAGAACTGTAAGATTCACTACGTGAACCACTGGTGTTTTGTGGAAAAGCACATGTACACCGCGTTCCAAATTATTATGCAAAAAGTGTTTAGGAGTGATAAGGGAAGAATTTGTTTGTTTGTCAGTTAAACTCATTGATGGTGATGTGTGTCAGGGCTCTTTATATCACTGTAAGCAATTGCAGACACCTGTGCTAATTAGTTTGGCAGGTGTGTCCAATGAAAGGCAAGACTACTTAAGAAGGCTCTCTCACATTATTAATGTAGCACCCTGAGGATTCGGCTGCTACAGGGGTATTGCACCTCAACCCAGAGGTGTGATATTCCACTCCCGGGTAAGGATGGAGTGTGGAACTGAGCTCGGTAGGCTGCATGCACTACACACATCCCATTTCCGGGGAACAGACCAACGGTACTCCCACTTAGAAATGTGCAGGTACGACCGAGTCTGTTCCTGGCTGGAGTGGGAGGGGGGTGGTACATCCCAAGTAGTGTAGGGGCAGATAGGGGGAGCAGCCTGGGTAAAGATAGGAGCTCATTGGGTGCTGGTCACCTGAGCTCACACATAGAGGGAGTATTTAAGGTGGGCACCATCTAAGATCAGGGTCAGTTAGTCAGTCTTTGCAGAGGAGTCAGTCTGCCACAGTTGGTCAGTCTGAGAGAAGTCAGAGGAAGAGGAGCAGAGCAGTCCCAGAGAGAGTGAGAGAGGAGAGCCAGAAGGACCCAGAGGGGGAAAAGAAAGGACTCTGAGAACCCAAATTCAATCCCCGGGTGAAGAGTCGGCAATAGGGTACCGGATCCCAAACTGGTGGGGGCAAAAGCACACCCTAGCCAGAGACCGGAGGCCGTGGGCAGCGTCTGCCACGGCCACCCACCACATCCACCCCGAAGGCAGACCACGTGGAGGGTCAGGGAACCCAAGGCCAAGGGTCTCCCAACAGAAGGCCCGAGGGAGCTGGACCTAGGTGGATCACTAGTGGGGACGGCCAGAGGAGAGGACAGAAGGAGAGCTCAGGGTCACGCTCCGGACTTGTTTGGGGGTTGGCTGGATCCAGGACCTGGTGGACGCAGCACGGCTCGGGTGGTCACTTGAAGCTGGAGTGACCGGAACATCAGCAGTGAGTAAATACCCTAAACTGCACAACCCGACTCTGTCTTCATTTAACACCTATGCTGCACCACCACAACCCCCATCCTCTGCACCTGACCCCCTGAGGCTATACCCCACCCGTTGGGGGTTATACCATCAAAAGCTGCACCAACACCATCAGCCTCAGCGGACCCTGCTGCAGCGGCGGCCATAGTGACCGCAATACAACGGGTGGCGTAGTCGACATTAAGAACTTAATAACATCTGTAGGACTGCCACATACAACTGAGTTTGACACCCTGGGCACGGACCGGGTCACAGCCACTCGGAAGACTACAACTCCCATCTGATCCGGCTCCGGGTATTCCCCCTAAAGAATATGGCCCAGGGGGTGCGTCATTAAGCAGCCTACATTTTCTGCCAAAATGGGAAAGAAAAAGGATGTGTCGGCTGCTGAGAAGCAACAAATTGTGGAGTGTTTAGGTCAAGGCATGACTACAATCAACATTGTGCGATGATCAGGATGAAGTGTCTTGGCAATCAAGAAGTATGTAGCTGATTCACAGTACACACGTGTGCGTGCTGATAAGGGCAAATTGAGGACTCTTTCCTACAGGCAATTACGTCAGGTTGAAACAGCAGCGGCAAAAAAGCCTTGTCATAGCAGCAGACAAGTTTTTGAAGCTGCTTGTGCCTCCAACGTCCCCCGAACAACAAGATGCAGGGTCCTTCAGAGGTTTGCAGCTGTGCATATGCCATCCTGTCGACCTCCTCTATCCACTTCACACAAGCAGAAACGGCTCCAGTGGGCCAAACATTACATGAAGACTGATTTCAAAACTGTTTTGTTCACGGATGAGTGCCGTGCAGCGCTCGATGGTCCAGATGAATGGAGTGGAGGATGGCTGGTTGATGGACACCCCACGCAAACACGGCTACAGCGCCAACAAGGAGGAGGTGGAGTAATGTTTTGGGCTGGAATCATGGGGAGAGAGATTGTCGGCCCCTTTAGGATCCCTGAAGGCGCTAAAGATGAACTCCATAATGTATGTGGATTTTCTCAAACAGCACTTCCTGCCATGGTTCAAGAAGAAGAACCGTGTATTTCACAGCAAGATCATTTTTCTGCATGATAATGCACCATCTCATGCTGCACATAAAACATCTGCATCTCTGGCTGATATGGGCATAAAAGGGGACAAACTTATGGTGTAACCCCCATTCTCCCCTGACCTCTACCCCATTCAGAACCTTTGGAGCATCATTAAAAGGAGTGTCTATGATGGCGGGAGGCAGTTCACATCTAAGCAACAGCTCTGGGAGGGTATTCTGTCCTCATGCAAAACAATTGAAGCAGAAACCATCCAAAACCTGACAAATTCAATGGACGAGAGAGTTCAGAAGCTCCTTTCGAACAAGGGGTCCTATGTGAAAATGTAACATCACCTAGAATAAAGTTTTGAGTTGAAAACTGTTTGATTTCAGTTTCTAACAACCTGCTAATGCTTATAATTTCAAAAATGACCATTTTTTTGGTCTTTATTAAAATGAAAAGGTTGATCGAAAAGTTTGGGGGATCTAAGAGTGTGGCAACCCAGTAGTCATGATTACTTCGAATTCTGACAATATGAGGGTCATGCTGCAGGTAGTGCAGCAAGAAGGCACTTATGTGTCTTGCGCATCTCGGAGCCCCAAAATTATTTTCCGGGCTAGATGCAGCTAAAAATTATTTTTAATTTTAAATCTGGTGAAGCTTATTATAGATGGCCTAATAGGATCAGTGCTGCACACTGCTACAAAGCCCAAATTATTTTCCAGTCAAGATACAGATAAACATGATTAGTAATTTGAAAGCTTAAAACGGTTGGTAGGGTGATTTTAACCAATCATCAAGCTTTTACTCTCCCCAGGATGACACAGGGGTAGAAAAGTCGTTTCGGATCCATGATTTGTTCATCTTTATGAACGTGAGTCTGTCTACATTATCAGTGGAGAGCCGCGTGCGCTTATCTGTCAGCACACCACCAGCAGCGCTGAACACACGTTCAGACAGAACGCTGGTGTGACACCCCAGGGGTCTGGTTGCCACAGTGATAGAGATATTACGTCTGAGAGCAGGTGGGAGGTCCTTTGGTCAGGGATCCTGTGCATGCCACACCTCCTGCCCAGTCTTGGGAGGGGAAGGACTTCCCCTATATAAACCCGGGGCTGAGGCAGGGTTAGTGAGAAAGAAGACAGAACAAGAGTAGAGAAGAGAAGCAGCATAGCAAGAAACATCAGGAGCTCTGTGGGGAGCGGTGTTACAAGGAGTCAGGGGCTGGCAGCTGCAGAGCTCGCCCTGACTGAGAAGATTTCTTACCGGACCCGGAGTCCGAGGCTGTGGGGACTAACTCCTACCCAGCAGCAGAAACCGTCCGGCAGAGGATTTCAGGTCCTCTGGCCCAGAAGCCCGAAGGCACGGTCACACGCGTGGGACCAGCACCGCCATCATGGAGCGGAAGCCATTAGAAGGCCCCGAGTCACCGGCCATACGGGTGAGCACCACACGGTACACTCAGGGACGTGGGTTACTTATTCCCGCCTCTAGCAAGGTAGCCAGAAGAGTACAGTTAGTTGGGAAGGCCTACAACTCCGCCTGGCCAGGGGAGATCCCATCTGCTCAAGGACTGACCAGGCCCCTATCACTAGCAAGTACTCCGGGAGGGTCTATCTTTGTCACCAGTAAAGACCCTGAACTACACCGCACCGTCTCTGAGTGGTTCCTGCTACCCCCATCATCCACGTCGGCTGCCCTGAGGCCATACCCCTCCCGTTGGGGGTTATACCATCCACGCTGCACCATCCTTCCACCGGCCTCAGCGGTCTGCCCTGCAGCGGCAGCTCCATAGCTGCATTCAACGGGTGGCGTAGTCACCAACCATCTACTGCTAGTACATCGCCGCTCAGTTTGACTCCCTGGGCACGGACCGGGTCGCCGCCACTAGACTACAACCCTCAAGAGATCCGGCTCCGGGTAAGCTCCCGCGTGCGCGACGCAGCGCGACACAGGCCCAGGGGCGCGTCAACTTTGGCGTAGTCGGCAGGATTTCGTGCCCGCAACCACCGGGTACTGCGTGCCTGAAAAGCAAAGACTGTTCAAACTTACCAGTGGTGAAGATTCCCGCTATCCGTGGAGGTTTCCCGCCATCCGGCGCCATCTTCTACCTTCTTCCCGCCATCCGCGAAGTTTTCCCGCCATCCGGCGCCATCTTCGACCTTCTTCCCGCCATCCGTGGAGTTTTCCCGCCATTGGACGCCATCTTGAGGACGCCGCGCGGGAAGAAGAGGGGCGTGGACTCCGAAAGCGCGCGAGAACTGAAGCCCCGCCTCACGTCCGGACGTTGCGTAAGGTCCTGGAAGGAGCCCAGCAGACGCCGACGTCACCGGAGCGCGACGGAAGGTCCTCAACCCTGACGATCCACTGCGGAGCCGCGGCCTACGGAACAGGATCATCGCAAGGTAGGCCACGGTCCACTAGGGGGGAGGAAGATGTCGGATACGGAGGAGAGCTTCACTGCCTCAACCCCCGCCAGCGCCACCGCTGCTGCAGTTATGCCCTTCACCATGCCCTATATCCCGGGAGCAGCTTGGCTACCCCAGTACTCAGGGGAGTCACATACCCTGCATGACTTTAGAGAAAAGCTGGATAGCCTCTTCCAGGTGTACCCCCTCACAGAAGAGCAAAAAGTGAGCATCCTGGTGGCCCAACTAACTGGGGCAGCCAAAAGGGAAGTAAAATCCTGGCCACCTGGGAGGAAGACTGTCGCAGGGATACTAACCCGGCTGAAGGACACCTTTGATACCCGCACCTCAGCCGAGATTAAGCTTAGATTCTACGGGTGCAAGCAGCGAGCGCATGAGAGTATAAGGGACTATGCACTAAACCTACAAGAGGCCCTGAGGGCCATAAAGCAGACCGACCCTGATGGGGTGGGAAACGAGGACAGGCTGTTGACTGAACAATTTATAGAGGGTTTATATTGCAATGCCCACCGAACCCAGTTGCGGGCAATGGCTTTACAGGATCCCCATCTGGACTTTGCACAGTTCAAGGACAGAGCCATCCGGGTGCTCCGAGAACCGGCACCGGGTGGCGTTGTGACCCACAGGTGCCCAGCTATCACTTACCACCAGGAGGCGGCGCCCTTGTCGGCAGGGCCTGTGGGAGCTGATGCGCAGGCTTTGGACAATGACCCGGCTCCAGACCTACGCCATCAGGTCCAAGAGCTAGCTAAGAGCGTTGCTGCGCTAACCCGAACTGTGCAGTCTTTACAGGTTTCCACCCCAGGGAAGATCCAGCTGGCATCCGGACCGGAGGACATCCCGTGGCGTCGACCAAGGAGGACCCCACCGGCCAGAGGAAGACCCAGTGACCGATACAGCGAGGACGGACGACCCATCTGCCGCCGCTGCAATCAACCCGGACATATGGAAAGGTACTGTTCTTTAAACGGGCACAACCTGGGGTAGAGGGCCAACCCCCAGGAAAAAGATCACCAGGCCCATCGAACTGGCGCGACAGATATGTGGGAGGACGTCCAGTCTTGCCTGTGGTACTGGATGGCATTCCCATGAGTGCCCTACTGGACACCGGGTCACAGGTCACCACCATCCCGTACGTGCTCTTTAAGCAGTACTGGAATGACTCGGATATTACCCGCTACCCTGACGACGACTTGAGTATCATCGCCAGCAATGGCCAGCCCGTGCCACAGATCGGATTTAAAGAGGTGACCATCAAAATCGGTAGAGTCGAACTGGCAGCACAGGGACTGATCATTGTAGACATTGACAAACATGAGAGCCACCCAAAAATAACTCTAGGAACTAATGTAATTGAAAATTGTCTTGCAGAGGTGATTTTCCTTCTACAGCAGGTTGCCAAGAACGCCAGCTCCGGCGAGCAGCGAGTGCTCCAGAAAGAGATCCGGGCACTGATGCGACGGCAACAGGTGGAACTCTCCGGCGGTGAGATTGGTAGCGTAAGAATGTGTGACCCTTTCCCTATTGCCATGCCCCCAAAAAGTGAAATGATGATTTGGTGCCGGGCAGCTATTGGTCTGAGAGGTAGAGATTACCAGGCAATGGTAGAACCAGTTTACTCAGACAGTAGGCCCACCATTTTGACAGCACGGGGGGTGGTCAATGTACGCCATGGGAGGGTGCCCGTTCGCATAATCAATATCGGGGAGAGGGAAGTGTACCTGCCCCGGTATGCCACGCTAGCAAAATTATATACCATCAACCAAAACTCTATACAGTCTGTGGAACCCTTGCCTCCATCTCACCCAGAGGAAGGTAACGGCTCTAAGAAAGTAATGGAGGATTGGTGTCAGCAACTACACTTGGGAACTGACTCCACTCCCTCCCATCAGAAACAGGGAGTCTACCGGGTGGTTCAAGAGTATGAGAGAGTGTTTAGTAAACACCCGTTAGACTTCGGGCGAGTCAAGGGGGTAGAACACCGCATCCCCACGGGAGATCATCCTCCCATAAAAGAGAGGTATCGACCCGTACCCCCTGCACATTACCAACACGCCAAGGGGATGCTTAGAGACATGAAGGAGGCTGGGGTAATCCGGGATAGCTGTAGCCCCTGGGCAGCTCCACTAGTCTTAGTCCGAAAGAAAGACAACACCATGAGGATGTGTGTAGATTACCGGAAAATCAATCGTATCACACACAAGGATGCGTACCCCTTACCAAGGATAGAGGAGTCATTGGCTGCTTTAAGATCTGCTAACTTCTTCTCTACCTTGGATCTCACTAGCGG
This sequence comes from Phyllobates terribilis, assembly GCF_046119375.1. NCBI lineage: Eukaryota > Metazoa > Chordata > Amphibia > Anura > Dendrobatidae > Phyllobates > Phyllobates terribilis. The sequence goes on from NW_027362767.1 coordinate 60,986,977, forward strand.
GTACTGGCAGGTTCCTGTAGCAGAGGCGGACCGGGAGAAGACCGCATTCACCACCCCGATGGGACTTAGCGAGTTCACCTGCATGCCGTTCGGACTCTGCAACGCACCAGGAACCTTCCAACGACTAATGGAGTGTTGTCTGGGCCACAGAAACTTCGAGACGGTCCTGTTGTACCTGGACGATGTCATCGTATACTCCAAAACTTATGAGGACCACCTGAAACACCTGGCGGAGGTGTTCGAAGCTCTGGCGAGTTACGGCCTAAAGGTGAAACCCTCCAAGTGTCACCTCCTGAAACCAAAGGTGCAGTACCTGGGACACGTGGTGAGCGCTGACGGAGTGGCTCCCGACCCCGATAAGATCACCGCAATTAAGGGATGGCCAAGCCCCTCCAGCGTAAAAGAAGTGCGGCAGTTCCTCGGGTTGGTAGGCTACTACCGAAGGTTTATTCCCGGTTTCACCAAAAAGGCAGCGCCTATGCAGGACCTCCTGATAGGCCAGTCCCGGAAGGCCAAGAACCAGAAGCCGCCCTTCAAATGGGAAGAGCTGGAAGAAGAGTCCTTCCGCCAGCTGAAGATGGCCCTCACGGGGGATGAAATCTTGGCGTACCCGGATTATAGCCAGCCCTTCATCCTCTACACCGACGCCAGTAACATCGGGCTAGGAGCCGTACTGTCCCAGATCCAGCAGGGGAAAGAACGAGTAATCGCCTACGCCAGCCGAAAACTGCGACCCACCGAAAGGAACCCCGAGAATTATAGCTCATTTAAGCTAGAGTTCCTGGCCGTGGTGTGGGCAGTCACTGAGCGCTTTAAGCATTACCTTGCTTCTTCCCGGTTCACCGTGTACACGGATAACAACCCGTTGACACACCTGGACACGGCAAGACTCGGTGCCCTGGAGCAGAGGTGGATGGCCCGTCTGTCCAACTACGAGTTCATAATCAAATACCGGGCAGGGCGCTCCAATACTAACGCGGACGCCCTGTCCAGGATGCCCAACCTGCCGGACGAAGGAGAAGATCCGGAGGGACTGGAAGAGATTGAACTCCCTGTGTTCCACCGTCATGGGACTATCCAGTATTCCCACCGGGTAAGGAGTAAGCAGGCTGCTACGTTGAACCCCTTACCTCACTACAACTGGGCGGAAACGCAAGACAGTGACCCTGCCGTCCGACTGGTGAAGGAGATGCTGACTCGGCCGGAGGCTCGCCTTGAACCAGACGCTCCGGAGGAAGCCAAACAACTATGGGCAGAGAAGAGTCGACTGTTCCTTTACAAAGGGAAGTTGTGCCGCAGAATGGTTAACTCCCGGACGCATGAATTACTCTGGCAAGTAGTGGTGCCACGAAGAGACGCAGCCATGGTGATGGAGGCATACCACGACGGAGCTGGACACTTCGGGTGGAAGAAGCTGGAGTTCCTGCTGCGCGAGCGATTCCACTGGGTAGGCATGAGGGGAACCATTGAGAAGTGGTGCAGAGACTGTGGCCCGTGCAACCTGAGAAGGAAGGACCGCGCCAGCCAGAAGACTCCCCTGCAGTCCATCGTCACCCGGCAACCGTTGGAACTGGTAGCCTTGGATCATGTAAAACTGACCCCAAGCAGAAGTGGCTACGTCTACGCGTTAACCATCGTGGATCATTACTCCCGGTTTCTGGTTGTCGTCCCCGTCAAGGACTTAACGGCTCAAACAGCAGCTAGAGCCTTCCAGCAGCACTTTTGCCGTCCACACGGGTACCCGGACCAAGTGCTGACGGACCAGGGACCTGCCTTTGAAGCGGAGGTCTTCCAGGAATTCTGCAATCTGTATGGCTGCCGGAAGATAAGGACGACACCCTACCATCCGCAGACTAATGGACTTTGTGAAAAAATGAACCAGGTGGTAATGGATCTTCTAAAAACGTTGCCCCTGGAAAAACGCAGTCTGTGGCCTGAAAAGTTGCCCGATCTGGTGGACCTATACAACCACATCCCGGTAGGTTCCACCAACTGTACCCCGGCTTACCTAATGAGGGCAAGACCTGGTAAGTTACCTGTTGACCTGGAAATGGGAGTCCTGACACCCGAGGACACTTCACCAGAAACAGACTGGGACACAGAGAGGCAGCAGCAGTACCGGAGAGTACAGGAGAGCGTGGAGCGAAGTCTCTGTCAGGCTAGGGAAAGACAAGAGAAAACTTACAACCAGTATGCTCCCGCTGTTCCCCTGGTACCCGGAGAGCAGGTCTTGAAGAGGAAGAGACGGCTCCACAAGTTGGACGACCAGTGGGAGAAGGACCCGTACACCGTACTGCCCTCAAGCCACGAAAACCCGAAGGTCTGTACCATCAGTAAAGACGGAGGGGAAACAACAGCCATTGTATCCCGGGACCACCTGAAGAAGTGTCCCGAACAACTGAGGAACCCTGAAGAGGAACAAGAAGACCATCGACCCGTAGAGGAAAGGGAAGATATGGTTAGTACCGTGCTCGGGGACTTCCCTCGGTCTTGGACTCAAGTCAATGGTGCAGTTGTGGTACCCGTACTCACCTTCCTCCAACCATCATCCCAAGAACCTACGGAGCAACCGGTGGAGCTGGAAGAACAGCCGGTCCAGGAGGCAGAAGACTCTACACAAGCAGACCCGGAAAATCAACCCTCTGCTTATAGTGAGCCTGCCATACCCCTAGTGAGCCAGAGGGCCCATAGACAGCTGCCCAGTTTACCCTTGACAGCTCCTACACCCTGTAGTTCAGGGCCAGACAGTCAGCTCCGTAGGTCCACTAGGGCCACTAGAGGCCAGTTACCCGCACGTTGGAGGATCTAAATGTTTAAGCTATCTTATAATGTTTACTTGTTTATAGTTGCTTGTGTATAATTTTGTGTTTCTAGTTCTTTTTAGGAGTCCTTGGTGGATTTACCGGGAATCCTTGTACATAGTTGGAGCGTAACCCAGGATGGACTAAAGACTGTTAAGGACTCGGGGCAGGACAGGCCCCTACCTGGTTACGTCTCCCTGTTTTGGTGAAATGGACACCTTGCTTTTCAAAACTGCACCCGGTTGCGGACACGCCGTAACCATCTTATGTGTTTTTCTTATTGTATTGTTATTGTTATACCTTGTTATGTTTTTCTAAAAAAAAAAAAAAAATATGTTTAGTCCCGGAGTACTAAATTTCACTAGGGGGGAATGTGACACCCCAGGGGTCTGGTTGCCACAGTGATAGAGATATTACGTCTGAGAGCAGGTGGGAGGTCCTTTGGTCAGGGATCCTGTGCATGCCACACCTCCTGCCCAGTCTTGGGAGGGGAAGGACTTCCCCTATATAAACCCGGGGCTGAGGCAGGGTTAGTGAGAAAGAAGACAGAACAAGAGTAGAGAAGAGAAGCAGCATAGCAAGAAACATCAGGAGCTCTGTGGGGAGCGGTGTTACAAGGAGTCAGGGGCTGGCAGCTGCAGAGCTCGCCCTGACTGAGAAGATTTCTTACCGGACCCGGAGTCCGAGGCTGTGGGGACTAACTCCTACCCAGCAGCAGAAACCGTCCGGCAGAGGATTTCAGGTCCTCTGGCCCAGAAGCCCGAAGGCACGGTCACACGCGTGGGACCAGCACCGCCATCGTGGAGCGGAAGCCATTAGAAGGCCCCGAGTCACCGGCCATACGGGTGAGCACCACACGGTACACTCAGGGACGTGGGCTACTTATTCCCGCCTCTAGCAAGGTAGCCAGAAGAGTACAGTTAGTTGGGAAGGCCTACAACTCCGCCTGGCCAGGGGAGATCCCATCTGCTCAAGGACTGACCAGGCCCCTATCACTAGCAAGTACTCCGGGAGGGTCTATCTTTGTCACCAGTAAAGACCCTGAACTACACCGCACCGTCTCTGAGTGGTTCCTGCTACCCCTATCATCCACGTCGGCTGCCCTGAGGCCATACCCCTCCCGTTGGGGGTTATACCATCCACGCTGCACCATCCTTCCACCGGCCTCAGCGGTCTGCCCTGCAGCGGCAGCTCCATAGCTGCATTCAACGGGTGGCGTAGTCACCAACCATCTACTGCTAGTACATCGCCGCTCAGTTTGACTCCCTGGGCACGGACCGGGTCGCCGCCACTAGAGTACAACCCTCAAGAGATCCGGCTCCGGGTAAGCTCCCGCGTGCGCAACGCAGCGCGACACAGGCCCAGGGGCGCGTCACTGGCTGCGGGGCATGACAAGATCTCCAAGGCGTAAGTGGCTAGCTCCGGCCATTTATCCAGATTGGAAGCCCAAAAAGAGCAAGGGTCCAGTGACACAGTCGTGGCTTCAATGTTTACTTGGAGATACTCCTGTACCATCGTCTCTAGGCGTTGACTATGTGTCAGACTTCTTGTCTCCTGTGGCCTTGCAAAGGATGGGCTAAAAAAGTGGTGAAATGATTCCGCAAAATTGATGTTACCAGCAGATACTGTGGTTCTGTTACGGTTTGAGTGCTGAACACTTGACGGTCCCACGGTTGGCAAGTTGGAACTGTGAGATTCACTACGTGCACCACTGGTATTTTGTGGAAAAGCACATGTAAGATTCTGCAACAGTCTCTGCTGATACTCCTGCATGCGTGCATCCCTTTCTATGGCAGGAATAATTTCTGCAAATTTACTTTTGTACCGGGGATCTAACAGTGTGGCAACCCAGTAGTCAGGATTATTTCTAATTCTCACAATTCGAGGGTCATGTTGCAGGTAGTGCAGCAAGAAGGCACTCATGTGTGTTGCGCATCCAGGAGCACCAAGTCCCTGTTGTGTTGGTGGCGAGGTAACAATCATGCTTCCTTCCTCTGTCCTCTCCCCCCAACCTCGCACAACAGAAATGTGATCAAGGTCTCCCTCATCTGATGAGTCTTCCATCAGTTCGTCCTCCACTTCTTCCTGGGCTCCTGCACCTTCCTCACTAGTTTGGCTGCTACCATGCGCCCTGGTAAAACCATCTCCCCCACCCTCACATGCCTGCCGCCTTGGTGCTGCCGACCGTCTGGACCTTGCAGATGTTAGCCCTTCCGCATACAACTCCTCCTCCTCTACTTCCTCCACCTCCTCTTGTGCCACCACCTGACTCCGAATTCTGTTTAACATGTGCTCCAGCATGTAAATCACCGGAATAGTCATGCTGATAATGGCATCGTCAGCACTAAACATCTTCGTCGCCATTTCAAAACTGTGCAGAAGGGTGCATAGGTTCCTGATCTGAGACCACTCCTCCAGCGTGATTTGCCCCACCTCTGAATCTCGTTGGCCCAGGCTATACGTCAGAACGTATTGCACCAGGGCTTGTCGGTGCTGCCACAGTCGCTGCAACATGTGCAGAGTTGAATTCCACCGGGTAGGCACATCGCATTTTAGCCGGTGAAGTGGCAGGCCCAACGACTTCTGTAGAGATGTAAGTCGCTGAGCTGCGGGATGCGAACGGCGGAAGTGAGCACACAGCGACCGTGCCCTCTGCAGAAGGCCATCTAGTCTGGGATAGTGGGCTAAAAATTGCTGGACAACCAGGTTCAACACGTGAGCCATACAAGGCACGTGTGTGACATTGCCCCGGCGAAGGGCCGCACCCAGGTTTGCAGCATTGTCGCACACGGCCTTCCCTGGTTTCAGGTCCAGTGGAGACAACCATTCATGAAATTGGTTCTCCAGAGCTGACCACAACTCCTCAGCTGTGTGACTCACATTTCCCAGACATTTCAATGTAAAAACCGCCTGATGACGTTGAGCCCTACTGCCAGCATAGTAAGGAGGTGTGCAGGATCCCTTCTGCGCAGTTAGAAAGCTTGTGGCATGACCAGACAGGCTTTGGGTGCAGGTGGAAGACCGAGAGGAGGTTGAGGAGGCAGAAGCAGTGGAGGAACTTTCACATAAAGAGGATTGACGCACAACTCGTGGGGACGGCAAGACTTGGACAGCAGCCCCTTGTCCTGCTGTCACCATAGTTACCCAGTGCCCAGTCAGCGACATGTAACGCCCCTGTCCATGCCTACTCGTCCAAGTGTCTGTGGTGAAATGCACCCTGTCACACACAGAGTTTCTCAAAGAAGCGGTGATGTTGTGTGCGACATGCTGGTGGAGCGCAGGCACACCTTTCTTTGAGAAGTAGTGCCGACTGGGCATCTGGTACTGGGGCACTGCGACGGACATAAGGTCTCGAAAATCCTCTGTGTCCACCAGGCGGAAAGGCAGCATTTCTGTAGCCAAGAGCTTGCAGATGGTGAAATTCAACCTCTTAGCTTTCTCATGGCTAGGAGGAAATGGTCTTTTACTTGTCCACATCTGAGGGACCGAGGGCTGGCTATTGTGCTTAGACGGGGTTGATAAGGGTGTCCCCGGCAAACTGCCGGTCTGTGAGGAAGATGCAGGCGGACATGTTAGGTTGCCTTGATCCAAAGGTGGTGCTATCGATGTCGGACAGCGCTCAACACCAGCTGGTGTTACCACCTCCAAAGAAAATGATGACCTGCCAATCACGCTGGCTGTTGCGGGTAAAGAGGTGGCAGGTCTGCGCCCCAAAACAGGTGTGACTGCTGTCCCCCCAGTCACAGAGGATGAAGAGGCCGCGGATGCACAAGATATGGCAGACGGTGATTGGCCCGGCCGGCTAGGCCGCATTGTAGCACACTGAGCTTCCCACTGCAACTTATGCTTCATGTCCATGTGCCGGTTCATGCATGAAGTACTCAAACTATGTATTTTTTGGCCTCTACTTAGCTTTTGCTGACAAATGTTACAGATAACACGAGTTGGGTCATCTTTATCGATCTGAAAAAATGCCCAGGCTATGCAAGGCTTAGCACCCATGCGACCTGAAGAGCCACCACGACTTGTGGTAAGAGGCAGAGTTGTGTTTGAGGATGCAGTTGTTGACGTGCTTCCAGTACTACGTCTCTGTCCAGGAAGGCGCAACCTGACCTCGTCGTCACTAGCATCTTCCTCCACCTCCTCTGCTGACCTCATCTCTTGGCTGACTGTGGGTTGACAGTAAGTGGGATCTCCGACCTCATCATCATCACCCTGTGCGTTATCACACCCGTCGTCCTCAGAGCCAACCTGTTCCTGCCCTGACAAAAAACTAAAGTTGTCGCTCCAATCAGGTATTTGAGTCTTATCATCGTCTTCCTCATTGTCTCCACCAACAGGAGTTACAGTTTGGGAATGAGGGTCTACATTATGGTCAGAACCTTCTGCGTCTGGTCCTGGATCTGACTCATAAAGATTCTGGGCATCAGTGCAGATCATTTCCTCGTCTGGATTCACAGAAGCGCTGGAGTCGACCTCTGATTCCCAGGCTATAGTATGAGTAAACAGCTCTGCAGACTCAACCATCTGTTCTACCTCATACTCAGACGGGCAGCTGGAGATTTGGGAGCTGTGAGGAAGCAAGTGCGATTTGGGTGACACCTTTGAGGACTGGAGTATTTGTGATGTTGAAGTTGATGTGGAGGAGAGCCCACTTAAAGGAGCACTTGATATCCGTTGAAGCACCTGCTGTTTTTGTGCCTCATCTGGAATTTGTAGCGATTGGCGTGGCCGTAAGAAAGGGATCTTATCACATTGTCCGCTAAAAGAAGTAGACATTTTAGTTTGGCTGGAAGATGGTCTTTCTTCTGCACCTACCCCACGGACACAACCTTTTTTCCCCTTCCCAACACGCCTATTCCCCTTTCCACCAGCAGCAGGCCTTTTTCCACTCATTTTGGTGGTTAACTAATTCACAACTCTGGAGTTGTTTGCACAAAAAAACAATGGATGGTAACCGAGCAGAGCTGAGTGGCCAAACTGTGGTATTAGGCCAAAACTATTGGCTGGGCTAGATGCAGAAAAAAAATATTTTTAATTTGCAACCTGATGGAGGTCAGTATAGATGGACTAATAGACCAAGTCCCACACACTGCTAGAAGCCCAAATATTTTTTCAGAGCTAGATGCAGAAAAAAATTATTTTTAATTTGCAACCTGATGGAGGTCAGTATAGATGGACTAATAGACCAAGTCCCACACACTGCTAGAAGCCCAAATATTTTTTCAGAGCTAGATGCAGAAAAAAATTATTTTTAATTTGCAACCTGATGGAGGTCAGTATAGATGGACTAATAGAACAAGTCCCACACGCTGCTAGAAGCCCAAATATTTTTTCAGAGATAAATGAAGAAAAAAATTATTTTTAATTTGCAACCTGATGGAGGTCAGTATAGATGGACTAATAGACCAAGTCCCACACACTGCTAGAAGCCCAAATATTTTTTCAGAGCTAGATGCAGAAAAAAATTATTTTTAATTTGCAACCTGATGGAGGTCAGTATAGATGGACTAATAGACCAAGTCCCACACACTGCTAGAAGCCCAAATATTTTTTCAGAGCTAGATGCAGAAAAAAATTATTTTTAATTTGCAACCTGATGGAGGTCAGTATAGATGGACTAATAGAACAAGTCCCACACGCTGCTAGAAGCCCAAATATTTTTTCAGAGATAAATGAAGAAAAAAATTATTTTTAATTTGCAACCTGATGGAGGTCAGTATAGATGGACTAATAGACCAAGTCCCACACACTGCTAGAAGCCCAAATATTTTTTCAGAGCTAGATGCAGAAAAAAATTATTTTTAATTTGCAACCTGATGGAGGTCAGTATAGATGGACTAATAGACCAAGTCCCACACACTGCTAGAAGCCCAAATATTTTTTCAGAGCTAGATGCAGAAAAAAATTATTTTTAATTTGCAACCTGATGGAGGTCAGTATAGATGGACTAATAGACCAAGTCCCACACACCGCTAGAAGCCCAAATATTTTTTCAGAGCTAGATGCAGAAAATTTTTTTATTCAATTTGCAACCTGATGGAGGTCACAGTATAGATGGACTAATAGACCAAGTCCCACACACTGCTAGAAGCCCAAATATTTTTTCAGAGCTAGATGCAGAAATTTTTTTTATTCAATTTGCAACCTGATGGAGGTCAGTATAGATGGACTAATAGACCAAGTCCCACACACTGCTAGAAGCCCAAATATTTTTTCAGAGCTAGATGCAGAAAAAAATTATTTTTAATTTGCAACCTGATGGAGGTCAGTATAGATGGACTAATAGACCAAGTCCCACACACTGCTAGAAGCCCAAATATTTTTTCAGAGCTAGATGCAGAAAAAAATTATTTTTAATTTGCAACCTGATGGAGGTCAGTATAGATGGACTAATAGACCAAGTCCCACACACCGCTAGAAGCCCAAATATTTTTTCAGAGCTAGATGCAGAAAATTTTTTTATTCAATTTGCAACCTGATGGAGGTCAGTATAGATGGACTAATAGACCAAGTCCCACACACTGCTAGAAGCCCAAATATTTTTTCAGAGCTAGATGCAGAAAATTTTTTTATTCAATTTGCAACCTGATGGAGGTCAGTATAGATGGACTAATAGACCAAGTCCCACACACTGCTAGAAGCCCAAATATTTTTTCAGAGCTAGATGCAGAAAAAAATTATTTTTAATTTGCAACCTGATGGAGGTCAGTATAGATGGACTAATAGACCAAGTCCCACACACTGCTAGAAGCCCAAATATTTTTTCAGAGCTAGATGCAGAAAAAAATTATTTTTAATTTGCAACCTGATGGAGGTCAGTATAGATGGACTAATAGACCAAGTCCCACACACTGCTAGAAGCCCAAATATTTTTTCAGAGCTAGATGCAGAAAAAAATTATTTTTAATTTGCAACCTGATGGAGGTCAGTATAGATGGACTAATAAACCAAGTCCCACACACCGCTAGAAGCCCAAATATTTTTTCAGAGCTAGATGCAGAAAAAAATTATATTCAGTTTGCAACCTGATGGAGGTCAGTATAGATGGACTAATAGAATGATGCTATGCCCAAAAGATTTTACTTCACTAGGTGCAGTAAAAAAATTGGTATTCTATACACAGGTGGTATATCTTGCAACACAGATAGGCTACTCCACTGACTAACACACTCTGCAATAGGCCAAAAAGGATTAGCTTTGCTAGATTCAGCCAAATGCTGTGAAAAAAACTTGCACAGCACTGGCACAGACCTGCCTGGCAAAAACTGATAGGAACTGATGTAACCTAGTCCTGAAAAGGACTCCAATTACAATTAGTCTTTACTCCCACAATCTATCTATTTAAGAGCACAGACCTGCCTGATAAAAGTCGTAGGAAATGCTGTAACCTAGTCCTTAAAAGGACTGCAATCACAACTATTCCCTACTCCCAAGCTATCTGTATATTTGTGCGAAAATTGGCTTGAAATTAACAAGGTATAGCGCACACAGCAACAGCGGTGCCATCTAACACGCAGCTGCAGCAGTGAGAAAATGGTGGCGACGGGGAAAATGGCTTGGTCTTATAGGGCAAGGACATGTGACATACACTGCCAATCACACATGCCCTTGCTTGTGTGAAAAAAAGCACTTCGCTCCGTGTGTGCGCTGCTGATAGGCTGACAGATTGCACCTCCCCACTGCAAATGCGGGAAAGAGAAAAAAAAATGGAGATCTTCATTGTTCCTGCAGAGATCCATCCCCTGCCCCTCCCCCCGCCCCGCTGTACACTCAAACTGCGTATTAACATTAATTTTCATCATTACTGAGAAAAAATCCAGTTATGATTTTGGTGCACGAACAGTTATCGAACATAACCTCGAACAGCCGAATTTTTCTCAAATTGTTCGTGTTCGCCGAACGGCTCGAACACCGCGCAAAACAGCTCGAATTTGAGATTGGCGAACAGTTCGAGTAGAACAACGCTCATCTCTAATCCTTACCAGTTTTCTTGGGCACTTTGTCAACGTTCACCATAGCGATTGGGTAGAACTTCTGCCTTGGGCCGAGTTTTCTTATAACAACCATGTGAGTGAGTCCTCTGCTAAGTCTCCGTTTTTTGTGGTTTACGGTCGACACCCCGAATTCCGTTTCCCGTCTCCTCTTCAGTGGACAATCCTGCCGCGAAGTCTCTCGTCAGTGAATTTTCGGTGATTTGGGAAGACACTAGATCTGCGCTTCTTCAGTCCTCCGAGCGGATTAAGAAGCATGCTGATAAGAAACGTCTGGATCCGCCTCTATTTCGTCTGGGAGACAAGGTCTGACTTTCCTCCAAATATGTCCGTGTCAAGATACCATCATACAAGTTAGAGATTCTGAACCAAATAAATCCAGTGGCGTACAAGCTGAAACTCCCTGCCTCCTTACGGATTCCCAATTCCTTTCATGTGTCTCTCCTCAAGCCTGTTGTCCTTAATCCTTTCTCTGACTATCCAGGTACAACTTCAGCTCCAGTCTCCGCTGAGGACGTCTTTGAGGTAGAGAACATTGGCCATCAAGAGGGTAAGAGGAAAGACTTTCTTTCTTGTGGATTGGAAGGGGTTTGGTCCTGAGGAGAGGTCTTGTGAGCCCAGGGAGAACATTCATGCTCCTCGTCTTCTAGAAAAAAAATTTGCGGGCCTAAAGAAGAGGGGCGTAAAGGGGGGGGGTACTGTAGCGTCGGCATCTCTGCCTCCTGCCGGGCATAGATGCCGATCCTCTCACCGCCGCGGTCCCGGTCTGGCGTCGTCTGGCTGCCCTGCTGCATCTCCCGGGGTGCGCGCACCACGCGCAGTTCCCCGGGCACTGTACTTAGGGCGCGTGCGCTCCCTCCCTCTTAAAGGGGCCTCGTGCGCCGTCCTAAAGAGTCCCCGGCCAATGGACGGATGACTGCTCCTATATAAGGCACCTCCTCCAAAATGGAGATGCCTGTGCAAGGTTGTTGTTTGTGTGCTAACACTCTCCTCAGCCCTCAGGTTCCAGTGCCCGCCAGTCTGTCTGTCAGCTGTGCCCGCCAGCCTGTCTTTCAGCCGTGCCCGCCAGCCTGCCTTTCAGCCGTGCCCGTCTGCCTGTCTACCTGCGGTGCCCGCCTGCTTGCCTACCCGCATCACCTGCCTGTCTACCCAGCCGTGCTCGTCTGCTGTGCCTGTCGGCTTCAGCCATCAGTCCCGTGGGAGTCGCCTGCTCTCACACAAGGTCGGTCCCAGAGTGGCACCTGGTTCACCTCCCCGGTCCCTCCTTGGTTCAGGGAGTCGACTAAGCCACCGTGTGGCCAGGGTCAGTCCAGGTAGGCACTTAGTTACGCCCCCCTGGTCCCTCCTTGTATCACAGCACAGAGGTTCCACCACCCGGATCCGTAACAATTTTTATGTGTAGCTATTCTCCACAGCGGAAAAGATTAAGGAAAAGCTGATGTTACAAACAAAAAAAAATCATATGCTGAAAACTGCACAAATTCAGTGAAAGAATGACCTTATTACTTACCTGCCTACTACAACTAAGTAGCGAAGGTCATTCTTTCACTGATTTGCATATTTTACAGTAGTTTTTTTTTGTCTGTGACATCAGTTTTTCATCAATTGTTCATTTTAAAAAATGTATTCTGAGTAGCCAATAATTGAAAATAAGCATTTTTTAATTGCTCCAGCGCCCCCTTTTCCACAGTTTTTCCTTGTCAGGGCTACTGCAGTGATCTGTCTACAACATCTGACCACAGCAGGCAGCCCCTGAGCTCAGCGGAGGAAGATAGCACAAGACCACTGAAACCAGTGATTGGCTGCAGCTTTCAGATTTTGCAAACAGGACTACGAGGAGCAGCGGTGAGGCGACATTGGAGGAATAGCAATGTCAGTAGGTAAGCAATGCTTTCTCACTTACTTTCATTGCCTAACCAGGGCCCCTTTTTTAAGGACAACCCCTTTAATTAATAGAAAATCTAAAGTTCTTTTTATTTAGTATAAGATATTCTGCATAGGAAAAAGATGAAAAAAATTATGTCACAAACAAAAAAAAAATCCTATGCTGAAAAATGCACAAATTGAGTGAAATAATGACCTTGGCTACTTTATAGATGGGTAAGAAATAACTGGGGGTGACCCATCTAGTGGTATAAATAAGTTCTATGTGATGCAATGTCTTAAAGGGGCATTTTCATCTCCAATATGATGTATATATGTAATAATAATATTAGCAAATACCTCTTAATTAGAAATGTAGTATAGTTCTTCTGATAAGCTATGTCACTTAACCCATATGCAGGGCATTGCAGTAGTTTAGGTATCCATGGCTGCGACCACTAACTGCTAACTAACTGTCATTACATGATTGGTTGTAATCATGGATACCTGAGCTACTGCAATGCCCTGCATATAGGGTAAGTGACATAGCAAATCAGAAGAACTATGCTACATTTCTAATTGGAGGTATTTACTAATATTATTATTATTATTACACCTGCTACATATCAGGATAGGATCTTGAAGAAGGTAATACCCCTTTAAGCTATGTGCAGATTTGCACTAAAGGCTTTGTGCACAACCCCTTTAATACTTTGCTAAACAATTAGCTTCAATTTGGCTACAAAGGTGGTAAAGGAAATTTTTCCTCCTCGGTTTCCACGACTATAAACATTCATCTGACATTTCACAAAACATTATATTCCATGCAAAGTTATTCCTTTTCCTTCGGAGTGTTTTTTTTTTCTACTATTATCTTGATTTATCAACAATTCATGTGAAGCGTCAAACAAAATTAAGCACCGAGACAAACAGCGACATAATTGTGTTTCGCCATCCTAAGGTCACCATTATGTAGCAATCATGATTTTATACAAAGCATTAATTCCACAGTTGGGCTCCTGTTAAATGTTCTCCATCAACGCACAGAAAATCCATATCAAAATATGTAAATGGCGCCTCTGTACAATTCCCTCTTTGCATTTTGCATTTGCCAACTAAGAGAATACTGCGGTTAATGCGGAATACATTTGTTAATTTTCTTTAGAGTCTTCTATGTCTCCAATGTAACATATAAAAGGCATGGAAATTAATATAAATGGATGGAATCTGAAGTCATTAGGTGTCCCATCCTTTCTGGTTCCTCATTTATGTCATAGACTATAGGTACAATATATGGGGTAAAAGTATTGGGGACACCTAGAAGGGGTTTTCTGACCTCCCATTCCCATTAATATATAGAGTCCCACCCCCACCGCTCCTCGTCTACCTCCACTCTTCTGGGAAGGTTTTCTAGAAGATTTTGGAGGTGTCTGTGGCAATGTTTGCCCATTTATTCAGAAGATCATTTGTGAGGTCAGACACTGATGTTGGAGGAAAGGTCACAATCTCTGTTCTTAGTTCATCCCAAAACTGTCGGATGGGGTTGAGGTTGGATCTCTGGGCGGCCGGTCCTGTTCATCCACACCAAATTCGCCCAACTATGTCTGTATGGACCTTGTGCGCTGGCCTCTGGGCACAGTCATGGGGAACAGAAAATGGCCTTCCCTAAACTGTTCTCACAAAGCTGGAAGCTACAATTGTCCAACAGGTCTTGTGCTGAAGTATTAAGATTTCTACTCACTAGAACTAAGGTGCCGAGAGCGACCCTTGATAACAAGGCCATAGTATTATCCTCCTCCACCAAACTGTACAGCGGGCACAATGTAGTCAGGCGGGTAACATTCACCTGGCATTCACCAAACCCAGACTCCTCCGTAAGAGAAATGTGATCCGTCACTGCACAGAACCCGTTTCCTTCAGAGTTCAGTGATGGTGGCTTTACACCACTCCATCCGACGCTTGGACACACAATCAGTTGAAACCAGAGGGCCCCCTCAATGTCCTGCTCGGGTTCCTGATCCAGAGAACTAGTCTGATTGACATATGTGGAGACGGGAAGGATTTTTTCCTCTAATATGGGGCCATTAGTGTCTGTCCCATGGGGTTTTTGCCTTCCTCAGGATCAACATGTTGGGCTATAGGTAGAACTCGATGGACTTAAGTCTACCTTCAGCCTTAAAAACTATGAAACTATGTATCTGAGTGAATAAAGTCAACTTTTTTCACTTATGTCCTTTGCAGTGCTGCCCCCACAACATTAGGACTGTGCTGCTATTTTTGCATATATATATTATTATTATATTATTAGCCCAATGTGGTCAAAAAAGTAAAAAAAAAGAGAAACCAGGGTCAGTAGCTTATATATACTTGCAAACTTTTTGGGAGGATGTATTTTCATAGTCCCTCCCATTTTATACTTGGTCACACCCATTTTTCCTTTCCACACCCCTTCTCCACCCCATTAACCACTCCCTCAAAAGTGCATTATGATGTATGAGCTACATCTATTGACGGATCATAATGGCATCAAGTGCAAGAAACCCTCTGGAAGCCCTGCTTTCTATGGGATTTGCCAATACCTCCAGGCGCCTCCCAGGAGAATTGCCTAGCATGTTTGGACCGGTGGGTACTGATCAAAAGAAATTATTCCTTTAAGTGGTATATAGAATATGAAGTATGGACAGAAATGGCAATGAGAAATAGTGTTCCGAATTTCAGGACAATAGAGAATAAGTGATCAGATGTGGAAAGGATCTCCATGAATGTCTACATCTAGACTTTCTCTAGGGGGAAGCAGTTAGGAAATATCAAAAATTATTAAGATTTAGCATTTTACATCTTATTGTTTTAAATCCGGTTTTGATGTTAAATGTATTTAAAAAAGAATGAAAATGAAATTATTGAAAATCAAAATGAGAAATCTTGTAATTCTTTTTCCACTGGTCACTGGGGCTTTTTTAGACTGTAACTTCCTTTTGTTTCAGGACATCCACATGTACATTATCTTCAAACAATAGAATGTACAGTGGTGGCCAAAAGTATTGGCACCCCTGCAATTCTGTCAGATAATACTCAGTTTCTTCCTGAAAATGATTGCAATCACAAATTCTTTGGTATTATCATCTTCATTTAATTTGTCTTCAATGAAAAAACACAGAAAGAATTGTCCTAAAGCCAAATTGGATATAATTCCACACCAAACCTAAAAAAGGGGGTGGACAAAAGTATTGGCACCCTTTGAAAAATCATGTGATGCTTCTCTAATTCGTGTAATTAACAGCACCTGTAACTTACCTGTGGCACCTAACAGGTGTTGGCAATAACTAAATCACACTTGCAGCCAGTTAACATGGATTAAAGTTGACTCAACCTCTGTCCTGTGTCCTTGTGTCTACCACATTGAGCATGGAAAAAAGAAAGAAGACCAAAGAACTGTCTGAGGACTTGAGAAACCAAATTGTGAGGAAGCATGAGCAATCTCAAGGCTACAAGTCCATCTCCAAAGACCTGAATGTTCCTGTGTCTTCCGTGCGCAGTGTCATCAAGAAGTTTAAAGCCCATGGCACTGTGGCTAACCTCCCTAGATGTGGACGGAAAAAAAAAATTGACGAGAGATTTCAACGCAAGATTGTGCGGATGGTGGATAAAGAACCTCGACTAACATTCAAACAAGTTCAAGCTGCCCTGCAGTCCGAGGGTACAACAGTGTCAACCCGTACTATCCATCGACGTCTGAATGAAAAGGGACTGTATGGTAGGATACCCAGGAAGACCCCACTTCTTACCCCGAGACATAAAAAAGCCAGGCTGGAGTTTGCCAAAACTTACCTGAGAAAGCCTAAAACGTTTTGGAAGAATGTTCTCTGGTCAGATGAGACAAAAGTAGAGCTTTTTGGGAAAAAGCATCAACATAGAGTGTACAGGAAAAAAAAAAGAGGCATTCAAAGAAAAGAACACGGTCCCTACAGTCAAACATGGCGGAGGTTCTCTGATGTTTTGGGGTTTCTTTGCTGCCTCTGGCACTGGACTGCTTGACCGTGTGCATGGCATTATGAAGTCTGAAGACTACCAACAAATTTTGCAGCATAATGTAGGGCCCAGTGTGAGAAAGCTGGGTCTCCCTCAGAGGTCCTGGGTCTTCCAGCAGGACAATGACCCAAAACACACTTCCAAAAGCACTATAAAATGGTTTGAGAGAAAGCACTGGAGACTTCTAAGGTGGCCAGCAATGAGTCCAGACCTAAATCCCATAGAACACCTGTGGAGAGATCTCAAAATGGCAGTTTAGAGAAGGCACCCTTCAAATATCAGGGACCTGGAGCAGTTTGCCAAAGAAGAATGGTCTACAATTCCAGCAGAGCATTGTAAGAAACTCATTGATGGTTACCGGAAGCGGTTGTTCGCAGTTATTTTGGCTAAAGGTTATGCAACCAAGTATTAGGCTCAGGGTGCCAATACTTTTGTCTGGCCCATTTTTGGAGTTTTGTGTAAAATGATCAATGATTTGATTTTTGCTTCATTCTCTTTTGTGTTTTTTCCTTGCAAGCAAATTAAATGAAGATAATAAGACCAAAGAATTTGTGATTGCAATCATTTTCAGGAAGAAACTGAGTATTATCTGACAGAATTGCAGGGGTGCCAATACTTTTGGCCACCACTGTATTTTATGTAATGAAGCATCTAATGAGTGTGTGAAAGAGTCATTATACAGGAGGAGGAGGTGAGCTGTGATATCACCTATTGTGAATGGTGGATCCTGTGTTATCTACTGTCTATAGAGGTGTTATCAGTCATTGTACAGGAGGAGGTGAGCTGTGACATCACCTATTGTGAATGGTGGATCCTGTGTTATCTACTGTATATAGAGGTGTTATCAGTCATTGTACTGGAGGAGGAGGTGAGCTGTGACACCACCATGGTGGATCCTGTGTTATCTACTGTATATAGAGGTGCTATCAGTCATTGTACAGGAGGAGGTGAGCTGTGACATCACCTATTGTGAATGGTGGATCCTGTGTTATGAATATAGAGGTGTTATCAGTCATTCTACAGGACAGGGAGGTGAGCTGTGACATCACCTATTGTGAATGGTGGATCCTGTGTTATGAATATAGAGGTGTTATCAGTCATTCTACAGGAGAGGGAGGTGAGCTGTGACATCACCTATTGTGAATGGTGGATCCTGTGTTATGAATATAGAGGTGTTATCAGTCATTGTACAGGAGGAGGTGAGCTGTGACATCACCTATTGTGAATGGTGGATCCTGTGTTATGAATATAGAGGTGTTATCAGTCATTCTACAGGAGAGGGAGGTGAGCTGTGACATCACCTATTGTGAATGGTGGATCCTGTGTTATGAATATAGAGGTGTTATCAGTCATTCTACAGGAGAGGGAGGTGAGCTGTGACATCACCTATTGTGAATGGTGGATCCTGTGTTATGAATATAGAGGTGTTATCAGTCATTGTACAGGAGGAGGTAAGCTGTGACTTCTATTGTGAATGGTGGATATTATGTTATATACTGTGTATATAGGTGTTATCAGTCACTGACTGCTGATAAGGAGTCTTGCTTAAACCTTTTCCTGAAAGAACAGGAAGTACGAGTGTAAAATAGCTCCATGGTGAAAATTGCAAGATTACTAATTTTAGTTTTTTTCAATACAAGTCGTGAAATAAAATAGAAAATGCCAAAAATAAATAAATGTTAGTTGTAACACAATTGTAAAACTAATGCTTAATGTACACAATAGGGGATTTTCTGATGACAGCTTCTATTTAATATCAAGTCTCCATGAATTCAGCTTCTGGACGGTGGGATGGATGAACAGAGTCAGGAGATGGAGATGACCTTGGTAGAAGAATGTGCGATTGATTGTATGAGGATAGCCCTGACGCCGGGAGACAGCAGCAATAATCCCGGCAGGAAATGAATAGGATGCGGCGCACGAGTCAGGATCGTGGTTCTATCTGTCGTCAGGAAGTGAATTGGTTTCAGATATTGAGGAAATGCATCATTGTGTGATATTAATGATAATGCACATTTACAAGAGTCTCCAGGACGGCAAAATTGTGACGTGTGCAGGACAAGTAGATTGAATAGACGCTGATTAGGAAAATTACTTCATCAAAATCGATATCACATAAATGGGAACCTCTTAACATCAAGTAATCTTCCCGGCCACTTGTATTTGGACCTTCAAATTTACTGCATTAAAATAGTTAAGTGCCTCCTGGTTATCTTCAACCAACATTCAGGGATTTCAAGGGACTTTGGTGGAGATGCAACTCACTGGACCCCCCAACTAATGGAAGGGGCCGTGTCACGTTAGAATTGGCAGAGCCCTGTACATTGTGTTGTCTAAGAGAATCCAGAGGAAGAAATGACGGCACTCACGATCCCCTAAAAAATCTTCTTTATTCAATAGGCCTTAAAAAAAGGATGCAGGAGAATGCAGGTGCAAAGACGGACACTTGCCATTGCGTGCAAATGGTCGTCGTCTGTTTTTGCAACTGCATTCTCCTGCATCCATGTTTTAATGAATAAAGAAGAGTTTTTATGGGATCGTGAGTGCCACCGTTTCTTCCTATGAATTTTCTACGTTTGTCTTACATGAGGTGAAGCACCCGATATTCCCAAGCAAGTCGCAAGGTCCATTTGTGACACGTGAGTTCTTAAATGGTGCTGAAGTTTCTTTTCATTTGCATATGGCGAGAACTTGCAGCACCATTTACAACCACTACATGATGGACAGGGCTGTGACACTTTAGTAATCAGGGTCCGGTTTGGCCTGTCTAGGCTTGGTCTGGCCTGTCTTGGTCTTGACCTGGTCTGGCCTGTCTTCGTTTGATCTGGCCTGTCTTGATCTAATTTGGCCTGTCTTGGTCTGGCCTGGCCTGTCTTCTCTTGGTCTGGTCTGGCCTATTTTGGTTTGGTCTGGTCTAGTGTGGCCTGTCTTGGTCTGGCCTTTTTTGGTCTGGCCTGTCCTGTCTTGGTCTGGCCTGTCTTGGTCTGGTCTGGCCTAGTCTGGCCTGTCTTGGTCTGGTCTGTCTTGGTTTGGTCTGGTCTGGCCCATTGTGGTCTGGCTCATCTTGATCTTGGTCTGGTTTGACCTGTCTAACTATGTATGACCATGTGGCTCACATAACTAAAAACATTTTGCACCCTTTGCTCTGTGAAAAGGTGCTTTGCATTTTAGTCACTTTAAAAATCATCCTTTTTGTCTGATTGTGTCATCTGGAAAAGAAAAAGTGGAAATGTAACACAATTTAACAATAAGACAGATTTCCATAGTTTTTTTCCGTAAATTTCCTGAAATATCTAATCACAACACTGAGATGGTAATTGATTTTCTGAGCTGTTTTTAACACCACGGGGTGCTCAATTAGGTCTCTGAGCAGAAAATAATGAAACCAATTTTGTTTTACGTGTTCTACAAAAAAAAGTAGATTTTAATTACATTGATGGACCTGACTGGATAGTGAGAGTTGTTAGAATCTGCAAATAAAACAGATCTGTCACACATAACTTCAACTTCTTGTATGAAAATATCCTGACAAAAAGGGGTAAAAACTAGAAAAAGATCCATAAAAGGAGAAGACAAATCTCACTTGTCAATAGTAATCTGAGTCATCCTGTCCTATCAGAATATAAAGGGGTATTCAGACAAAAGAAATGTCCAATAGGGCAAGACGTATACAATAAATGTTCAATAGGGCAAGACGTATACAATAAATGTCCAATAGGGCAAGAGGTATACAATAAATGTCCAATAGAGCAAGATGTATACAATAAATGTCCAATAGGGCAAGACGTATACAATAAATGTCCAATAGGGCAAGAAGTATACAATAAATGTCCAATAGGGCAAGACGTATACAATAAATGTCCAATAGGGAAAGACGTATACAATAAATGTTCAATAGGGCAAGACGTATACAATAAATGTCCAATAGGGCAAGACGTATACAATAAATGTCCAATGGGGCAAGACGTATACAATAAATGTCCAATAGGGCAAGACGTATACAATAAATGTCCAATGGGGCAAGACGTATGCAATAAATGTCCAATAGGGCAAGACGTATACAATAAATGTCCAATGGGGCAAGACGTGTACAATAAATGTCCAATAGGGCAAAACGTATACAATAAATATTCAATAGGGCAAGACGTATACAATAAATGTCCAATAGGGGACGACATACAATAAATGTTCAATAGGCGAAGACACACAATAAATGTCCAATAGGCGAAGACGTACAATAACTGTCCAATAGGGAAAGACCTGCAATAAATGTCCAATAATGGAAGAGCTACAATAAATATCCAATATGGGAAGACATACAATAAATGTCCAATAGGGGAAGACCCATTTTGAGGTGCAGTAGGGGGGAATTGGCTGATTTCCTTTCAAAGGGTTTTTCCATCTGACGCAACCCAAATCAGATTACAGCACAGAGGAGGTTACAGAACTCATCTGATTTTAGAAATGTGGATTTCCGTGGGATATTCCTTTAAAGTGGTTGACCACTAAACCACCGCCAGAAGAGGAAAAGAAAAAAGTGATCATGTGACACTATTTGAGCTGACAGCTGCAGACGATCAGACGGAACAGAACTGCAGCCTTCATTACTCTATCAGGTCTGGGAGGTAAAAGTTTTCTTTTAATTCTAGAATGGGCAGTTTAGTATGTTTTGCTGTAGTAGACAACCCCTTTAAATACCTATAGTCAAAATAACCTTTTAAATAGTCCACAATAACAGAGGTTTCATTCTCTTTTTAGATAGTACTACATGACAAATTTGCCAAATCATATAGTACTGAAAATTCGACACTCCCGAGCAGGATAAAGTATGGGACCCACCCCTGCAGGGCTGTAATGGCATCCACAATTGACTGCCTTGTAAAAGCCATAGGTAAGGGTGACTTTATAAGCTCATGAATTCTTACAGGAATAGACCTGAGCTGCAATACCAGACTTGGCCAGTAGAAGTACACAAAACGGTAGGAGGTATTTAAGCAAGACTTATGGTACTTTGTTTTGCAAATTGGGCTAAGCTGCAATACCAAACACTGCCAGTAGAGTAGAATGACACTGAGGTGCAATACCAGATACAGCCAGTAGAGTAGAGTGGCACTGAGATGCAATACCAGACACAGCCAGTAGACTAGAGTGGCGCTGTTTCTGATAAAAGACAGTCTCTTTTTAGTCTAATCTGATGTGAAGTAGTTACCAGTCCTGCTGTCGAGACTTCAGCCTTTTTGTTTTTATTGTTTTAACCCTTTGCCCTCAATAACCAGCTTTCCCACAGGAACATAACTGAAATAAGTTCCCAGACCGGTTTCCGTGTCATAGAGTTTTACTTTTGACCTGAGCAATTTCCTAGGTGTACGAGTGAAATATGGTTGACATTGAGGTTACTGGCAGAGTTCAAGGTCACGGCGTGTCTGCAGAATGGAAGACTTGGCATCTGTTTGCTTTACAATGACCTCTCGAGAAGATCAGGTCCGGCATCTTAATTATTAAGTCCCGCTATAATATATGCATTTCATTGACGCCGGGCGAGGAAATTCTTACAGATCAGCGCTCCTCGGGTGCATCGCTCCTCGGGTGCATCGCTCTTTGTCATATCATCCTTTTGACCTTTCGTATTCTGCCTGCGCTCTGAACTGCAGACTTGCATATTTTATATTACCCACCCTCACTATACAGCAAAAGAGATGTAGCAGAGCTGAACTGGTCATTTAACTGCCATCTTAGTAACCTGGCAGTCCTATGCAAAACACGATTTAAAGGCACTTAACTGTCGTCTTCATTTTTATACCATAAATCAACAGTACACATGAAAATAAGAAACTTTGTAATATACAGTATTTTATAAAAAAAAAAAAAATCTGCTTCTTTCATTCTCAATTCATAGGTAAAATCTGTATTCAGTGAAGACAGATGTTCACATTACTGAGATAGGAGATGACAGTTGGTGCTTTTAAAATTCTATGGATGAGGGAGGAGCTAAAGGAAGACTCAGACATTCCGCTGCATTGTTCTCCTGAAACTACTGTTACATTTCTCCATAGAACCTTATGAGCACTAACTGTCATCTCCCATCTCAGTAACGGGAATGTCTGAATTCACTGAAGACAGATTTTACCTGAGAATGAGTCCAGGAAGAGAAAGAAGTGGATTTCTCTAATAAGATAAGTTGACGCACCCCCTGGGCCATGTGCAAGGGATACCCGGAGCCGGATCTGGATAGGGGTAGTAGTCCTTGTGGCGGTGACCCGGTCCGTGCCCAGGGTGTCAAACTAAGTGGCAGTCTATGGCAGTAGATGTTAACTTGATTGTCGACTACGCCACCCGTTGAGTGCGGCTTTGACGCCGCCGCTGCAGAGCAGTCCGCTGAGGCCGGTGGTATATGTGCAGCAGTGATGGTATAACCCCCAACGGGAGGGGTATGGCCTCAGGGCAGCAGGTGTAGATGATGGGGGTTGTGCTGATGCAGCAAGAAGATTCAGAGTCAGGAGATGCAGTTCAGGGTTTTTACTTACTGGTGTTCTCTTGGTCACTCTGGCCTTGAGTGACCACCCGAGCCGTGCTGCGTCCACCAGGTCCTGGACTCGGCCAACCCCCAGGCAATTCCGGAGCGTGGTCCTGAGCTCCTTTCTGACTCTCCCTTCCTCTGGCCGTTCCCACCAGGGATCCACTTTTGGCCGGCTCCCTCGGGTCTCTTGGTGGTCAAGCCTCCTCTGGGCTCCCTGACCCTATACTCGGTGTGCCTTTCTAGTGGATTTGGTGAGGGTCGTGGCAGATCCTGACCACGACCTCCGGTTCCTGGCTGAGGATAAGTGGCCTCCACCAGTTCGGGTTCCGGTACCCGTGTCCGCCAACCCTTCACCCTTCTGTCCTTATTCTGGGATCTTGGGGTTCCTTCTTGTTTCCTCTCTGGGTCCTTCTCACTCCTCTCTCTCTCTCTGCAGGCTCTGCTCTAGAGCTGGGCCCAGCCGGAGCCACAGCTCCCTGTCAGCCCTCCTGGCTGAGCTCCTCTGCTCTGCTCCTCAGGCTAAACTCTGACCCTGTTCTAAGATGGTGCCCACCTTATATACTCCCTCTATGTGTGAGCTCAGGTGACCAGCACCCAATGAGCTCCTATCTTTACTCAGACTACTCCCCCTATCTGCCCCTACACTACTGGGATGTTCCACCCCCCTCCCACTCCAGCCAGGGACAGACGCTGTCGTACCTGCACATAAACTGGTGGGAGTACCGTCGTTCTGTCCCCCGGAAATGGGATGTATGTAGTGCATGCAGCCTACTAGCTCAGTTCCACACTCCATCCTTACCCGGGAGTGGAATACCACACCTCTGGCTTGAGGTGTAATACCCCTGTAGCAGCCGAGTCCTCAGGGTGCTACATTCCCCCCTGGTAAATCACAGCACGTCCTCGGGCTGTAAAAGAATAAAAACATCCACAAACATACAATTTTTTTTTTTTTCAAAAACATCATAAACATATAAAACAATATATATATTATCAGCATAAAACTTTTTCATATAAACATTCTTGTTCCTCCGGCCACGGTGCAACTTGTGACCGGGTAAAGTGCAACAGTCTCTTCAAGAAAAAACAGTTTCCTATAAAACCGGTAGGGGGCGCCTTAGGAAGCGCAACTATATACAAGGGGAGGTATGGCCGCTCTCAGTCCTCGACCAGTGGGGAAAAGGGATGGCTGTTCACAGTCCTCAGCCTGTGGGGAGATGGGACACACTGGAACAGTTCACACTTGTCCCAACGGGGAACATATTTAAATTAGCAGCATGGCATATACCCTTACAGGTAACTATTTTACAGTTTCAGTTCACCTCTTAATGGTGACGATGCCCTCCTGCTCCTTCCTGAGGGTAGGCTTCAGACCCGTCCGGGTCCTCTTGTTCCTCCTCACACCGCAGCTCCTCTTCCGTCAGGCGATGTACATGAAGGGCATAGGGTCCTTTGGCACATTGGTGCCGGGTGAATGTGACCTCGTCACCCAGGTATAGGTCACGACCTCTGTGTCCCTCCGGTAGGTGGGACTCGACATCTCTTCTGGTCACGAAGACGTCGCCGGGGGTGTGATGATCTCTGATGAAGCCCCAACCGTGCTGCAGTTGGAATTTAATTACAGTCCCGGTGGCATGGGGACCGTGGGCTGCACGGGGGTTCCTTCTGGTCCGGCTTTTCTGCGCTGCACTTTTTATTTGCAGCCGCTGCTCACGGACCCGCCTCTCTCTCCTTTCTCTGTCAAAGACCTCTAAATGCTGGTGACAGCACTCCGCACGCTCAGCTGCGGCCGCCCGGGTCTCCTGAGTGAACCCGATGAGGTCTCCTCCTGCGGGGTCCCACTCGAACTGCGCCTCCTCTAACGAGAGCGGGGTCATCTTGACGGGCGCCGGAGCCGGGATCAGGGGCTCATCCAGAGGTCTTTCTTTCCGGAGTCGGGGATGGTGGAACTCCGGCGGCCACACAAAGGGCTGCCCATCCGGGCATGTGTGCTGGGCAAATAGGTCTTCACCCAGGTGTGGCGCTGTGGACGTTGAGGGCGCTGTTGTGGTGGCGGCGCCCGGGTTCACCAGGCCTTGCGACCAGGCTTGGGGCACCCTGAATGTAAAGGGCACCGTGAAGACGGCGGCGCCCGGGGTTACTTGGCCCAGCGACCAGGCCGGTGGCTCAGTGGAGGTAGAGGGCGCTGTTGGCACTGCGGCGCCCGGGGGTACTCGGCCTTGCGACCAGGCCAGTGGCGTCTCCTGCTTGGCCGCCCTCAGGGTTGAGGCGCGTGACGTCACAGGGGGCGTGGTCGCGGCTCCTGCCGCTTGAGGCCTAGCTTGGAGCGGTGACGATGCAGCAACGTGAGTGGTGAGTGGGGTCTCGGGCTCTGCGACGGGGAGTTGGGGCAGGCTTGCGACCATCGGGCACGGGATGTTGTCGTCCCCATTACCTGCTCCCTTTTCTTCAACTCCCTCCGCGGCGTCGTCTCCGGCCGTCGTCCCTCCTGCACCGTCCTCAGAGGCGGACATGCTCCTTGTTGTGGGTGGCGTGCTTCGCTGGCGGGTTCCAGCCTGCTGGGCCATCTCTCTGCTCCATGCGGCCAGTACGTCCCGCTGCACTCGGGCCATCCTCTGAGCCAAGCCCTCCAGTGCGGTCTGTGCATGCTCCCGGTCTCGGGGGAGCTGTGCCAGGATCTCCACCAGGTCTTGTGGAGTGGTAGCTTGCAACAGGCTCCTGACCACAGGGTCGGTGCTGCCTGACTCTCCCTCCATCTCCGGGTACGGCTCCTCCAGACTCCTCTCCAGACTCCTCCAGGCTGCACCCATCTTCGCTCTTTTGTTCTGTATACGCCCATACTGAGGGCGGTCCTGGGGTAACTTGGTGATTGTCAGTTCCAGGGGCAGTCCCCTCACGCTGATGGACATCTCTAACATCACAGTCTCTGCTGGTGGGGGCGGTTTCCGCTTTTGGCGCCATTCCTTGACCTGGCCCACGATGGGAGGTGGCCTCTTGCCACCCTCCGGCACGCCCATAATGGCGTCCGCTCTGCCAGGGCAGGAAATCTTCTGAAATGGCGGGAATCGTCTCCCAGTGGCGGGAAACTCCGTGGATGGCGGGAAAAGACTGCAGATGGCGGGCAAATGGCGGGAAACGATCCGAGATGGCGTCCGATGGCGGGGACCCTCCGGAATTGGCGGGAGACTTCTTTTTGAGGTAAATGTGAACTTTTCTTCAGGCACGCAGTACCCGGTGGTTGCGGGCACGTTATCCTGCCGACTACGCCAAAAGTTGACGCACCCCCTGGGCCATGTGCAAGGGATACCCGGAGCCGGATCTGGATAGGGGTAGTAGTCCTTGTGGCGGTGACCCGGTCCGTGCCCAGGGTGTCAAACTAAGTGGCAGTCTATGGCAGTAGATGTTAACTTGATTGTCGACTACGCCACCCGTTGAGTGCGGCTTTGACGCCGCCGCTGCAGAGCAGTCCGCTGAGGCCGGTGGTATATGTGCAGCAGTGATGGTATAACCCCCAACGGGAGGGGTATGGCCTCAGGGCAGCAGGTGTAGATGATGGGGGTTGTGCTGACGCAGCAAGAAGATTCAGAGTCAGGAGATGCAGTTCAGGGTTTTTACTTACTGGTGTTCTCTTGGTCACTCTGGCCTTGAGTGACCACCCGAGCCGTGCTGCGTCCACCAGGTCCTGGACTCGCCCAACCCCCAGGCAATTCCGGAGCATGGTCCTGAGCTCCTTTCTGACTCTCCCTTCCTCTGGCCGTTCCCACCAGGGATCCACTTTTGGCCGGCTCCCTCGGGTCTCTTGGTGGTCAAGCCTCCTCTGGGCTCCCTGACCCTATACTCGGTGTGCCTTTCTAGTGGATTTGGTGAGGGTCGTGGCAGATCCTGACCACGACCTCCGGTTCCTGGCTGAGGATAAGTGGCCTCCACCAGTTCGGGTTCCGGTACCCGTGTCCGCCAACCCTTCACCCTTCTGTCCTTATTCTGGGATCTTGGGGTTCCTTCTTGTTTCCTCTCTGGGTCCTTCTCACTCCTCTCTCTCTCTCTGCAGGCTCTGCTCTGGAGCTGGGCCCAGCCGGAGCCACAGCTCCCTGTCAGCCCTCCTGGCTGAGCTCCTCTGCTCTGCTCCTCAGGCTAAACTCTGACCCTGTTCTAAGATGGTGCCCACCTTATATACTCCCTCTATGTGTGAGCTCAGGTGACCAGCACCCAATGAGCTCCTATCTTTACTCAGACTACTCCCCCTATCTGCCCCTACACTACTGGGATGTTCCACCCCCCTCCCACTCCAGCCAGGGACAGACGCTGTCGTACCTGCACATAAACTGGTGGGAGTACCGTCGTTCTGTCCCCCGGAAATGGGATGTATGTAGTGCATGCAGCCTACTAGCTCAGTTCCACACTCCATCCTTACCCGGGAGTGGAATACCACACCTCTGGCTTGAGGTGTAATACCCCTGTAGCAGCCGAGTCCTCAGGGTGCTACAATATTACAAAGTCTCTTATGGTGCTCCTAAAGTTCTATGGAGAACTGTTACTGCTGTTTCAGCTCCTCCCTCCTCCATAGAATTTGAAAGCATCAACCGTCATCTCTTAACTCAGTAACGGGAAAGTCTGTATTCACTGAAGACAGATTTTACCCATGAATTAAGAATTTGGAAAATTAATGTGAGAAAGAAGGAGATTTCTAGGATAACATATATTACAAAGTTTCTTATTTTTTTATTTTTCATGTTGATTTCTATAAAAAAAAAAAAAAACAGCGTTACTCTTTAAATTTCTCATGTATTACATTCGTTATTATGGTCACATGTAATACCTCATTTCTCCAGTAGTGGCCAGTGTAGGGAAAATGAGCAGCTGTTTGTCAGCAATCTTGAAACAATCAGGTGAACTGCTCTTATATTTAAAGGGGTTTTGTTAATTAGGAAATCCCTTAAGGGTTAAATTGATAACCACTGTAAATATATTAGGCTACCTTCAGATTCCAGAATTTCTACAATTTTTCTTTCTTTAACCCATAAAGAATGATGGTCAACGGTCATGGCTGCCAGCTATTTTTGCCGTAATCGTCCACATGGAGCTCTGGTTTAATCATTTACATAATAGTGATTGTGGATTGATGACATAAAATTTCACTGTAGGCTGTAAAGTGAGCACCACCTTCATGTAATGTAGCCTATTTGGCCACTAGGTGTCAGCCCCTGTGATATTTCAGAATTTATTTTAATATAAACAGAATAAAATAAAAAAATAATGTAAAAAAAAAATTGGCACTTTCCCTCCAACATGGGATAATGTCATGAGATATGTCAGGTTGCAAACGCAGCTCTGCTACATCTGTAGACAGCTTTTTATTTTTAAAATTCAGATGGCTTTGTTGCAGATGATCAAACCAAATTAAGTCCATCTGACATGACTGGATAATTAATAAAAGATTGGATGTAATGAACGACAACAAAGGAATGCGGAGACAACAAAGCTGGAAGAGCGGCCTGATTTTCGTCTGATTTGTGTAAAGCAAAGGGATTCATCTGGGATTAAGAACAGAGATTTGCCTCCAGCAGTAGTTAACTCTTACAAATACATAGAGTAACCTATCTCTGAGATGAGCTGCATTGTAATAGGGAATTATCAGCAAGTAAAAAGGGGCAAATATTTGCTAGGTTCATTAAATGATAACAGTTTTCGACCTGGTATTGGAAGGGGAGCATCCGTGGCCCTGAGAAGTCCAATTTTAAGGCCTTATAGGCCATCTTGGGCAGCAGCACACCACTTGAGTATTCAGGTAGTTGGCATCTACGTTGCTAGAAAGGACTGCTTCCCTTTCTTGGACCTTATGACAAACCTAGCTCTGGGTCACTCTGCTATACTGCTGCCAGTTCTGCATTGGACTTTATGCAAAACTGAACGCTGCCATTTCACTGCTAGCTCTACATTAAACTCTATGACAAATTTAGCTCTGCTATATCACTGAGACACCTTTGTATAATGCTGCCAGTTCTGCATTGGGCTTAATGCAAAACTCAACTCTGCCATTTCACTGCTAGCTCTACATTGAACTCTATGACAAATTTAGCTCTGCTATATCACTGTGACAACTCTTTATCCCGCTGCCAATTCTGCTTAGGACTATGTGACAAACCCAGCTGTGCTATATTGCCAAGCAAACTCTGTACTGTTACTAGCTTCAAAATGGACTCTGTGAAAAACTTGGGTCTGTTGCATCGCTGAGTCAATTTTACGGTTGCCAGCTTTGCACTGGACTCTGTGACAAACTCAGTTCTGCTATATTGTTGAGTCAACCCTGCTTATATTTGTACCTCCATATTTCATATGGTGTAAATGCCACCGTTCTCCTGAATCCGGCAATGTTTTTTTTGTTCCTGCGCCTCTCCGTTCCTTAGATATAGCCCTTTTTTCCCAGTATATAAATGTAGTATTTTTTGGCCAAGTGGGCAAGGCACTCAACTGTTCTCTGTGGACCACACCCTCTTGTTAAATAAGACTAGACTTACATACAGGGAAAAATAGACCATATCTCAGGAATGGAGAGGCACAGGGACAAAAGTAATACAACGCCGGATTCAGGAGAGCGGTGGCATTTACGCCAAGTAAAAAAATGTACATATTTATGTGAAATGACAGGTTCTCTTTATGTTATACTTGTCAACTTGCTGTATGAGAGCCTCCTGTCCTGTGAATGTGCAACAGGATACCTGAGCTGTGCCGAATAACGAAGCATCCTATCTTCATACACAACATTCCAGAAGGTTTCGGGAAGTTTCAGCCGAGGTCCATGAGGTCTCACTTTTGCTGCAAGCCTTTGGGGGAGTTGGCAATTAAACCTTAAATTGATTTCTACACCTGACTGCAGAATAATGGGGTGTCGGACACCCAATAATCTGATATTAATGAACCATCCTTGTAATAAATCACTAATATAGAAGTTCTGGACAATCTCTTTAAGATAAAGTTGGCCAGATGACTGGTGGAATGAGTATTTCTCTCTTCTAATGGTAGATGTCCTAGAGTAGAGGAAATGCTACCGCAAATAAACTCTTAGGGGGCGCTGATTCTGCACTGCTCGCCTGTATTGATATACTGTATATATGTTTGTGTTATTGTACATGGATCTTCATATAATGAGATTCCAATATATTCCAGCATTTCCTACTAGGTGGTTAATGTTCCTTCACACAATTTCACACCGTTGTACTTATTGTAGACACAGAGAAACTTCATGGTCCATTAGTTATTTTAAGGTAAGATTTTGGAGAGCAGAAGACGCGCTGCCTTACTGCTCCGTGAGCTTTTATGGCGGTTGATGTTGAGATGGGGAACCAGGGTAAAGAATTGCTTCAGGATAGACTGATACTGTTCATTAAATGCAAACATATGTACACAAAAATCAAGAATAGCCAACTTTGTTTTTTTAATTCTGTCCATGGCGTTCCCAAGAGACAGCTGCTGTACCGAAGGAGCGCCGTCCAGGACGAGGTGCACTTGGCACTGCCCTTGGGTATCACACTTCAGCTTTTTACCACAGGCTGCGGTGAAACTAGATTGACATCATATTTACAGGGAAAAAAAAAGAAATTTGTGCATTTCAACGGCTGGCACAGAATGTAGAATGAAATAATGAGGTTTTACTTATAATTTACAGCATCTCATGATGATTAGCAGCAGGTAATGTATGGACAAAGGATCTGTGTAAGTAATTTAAAGGAAATTTCCATAACTACACTGGGCAATTATTGCGTACAATGTTAATCGTAAATTGAAAATGGGCATTTCTTCTGATTTCTTGTGACGATACCCGAGGTGTACATAAGTGT
The DNA here is from genome assembly GCF_046119375.1 of Phyllobates terribilis. Classification (NCBI taxonomy): domain Eukaryota; kingdom Metazoa; phylum Chordata; class Amphibia; order Anura; family Dendrobatidae; genus Phyllobates; species Phyllobates terribilis. Next base: position 61,018,013 of record NW_027362767.1, read on the forward strand.
GCCCTAACAAATTCAATATAGTCAAATAACTCAGTGCCCCATAAAGGTCCCCAAAGTCAATGACTACCCATGTTTGGCAAAGATGTAGCATGGATTACCAGCACCTGGGGCCAGCCAAGTATTGCTCCCCTTTACCCAATAATGCCCCCTTAAAAAGTAATGATGCCACCTGTGTGCCACTCATCAGCAAAAAAATAAAGTTTATACTCATCTAACCAAAGTCCACGAGATTTCTTCTCTCCAGGCAAAGGCAGCGCAATGCAGTGACACCCCCATTGGTACGCTGATGTTCAACAGCTGATAAGAGTGGTGGAATCAATGGCTCTCCGCTCTACCACAGGATTCAACTGTATCGGCGACATGTATACAGTTCAAAATGGTGCTCATCTGGAAATCCGGGGGCACCCAGGCAAAAGTCTGGGGCATGTGCATTGCCTCAGATCTTCAATGCTAGCGATGACAAGTTTTAGGGGCAAAAGAAGAATTGTCAACACTCACAGGACTTATGGAAAGATCCTGGAAAGAGTGGAGACCTCACAGACTATTGGAAGAGTTAATAAATCTCCCATGCATGGTCCAAACTGTAACATACCTGGCGGCGTCCTTGCATGGTGGTCCATCTCCCACTGTGCAAGAGAGCGCACTTGATCTCCTGTCCAGAATGTCTTTCTGGCTTCCCTCCATGCTGTCTTGTTTGTGTCTGTGTCTGTTTCTGCTGCTTAAGGGCGGCGCCCGATCACTTCCTGCCTTTTGTACCTGCTGTGGGTCACACCCCTTGTGCGTCCTCAGCCTATCGCTGTCTGTCACTTGGTATATAGTTCAGCAGCTCCCTTCTATCCCTGCCTGAGCATATGTGTTTCTTTCAGTGTGTGCTTGCACTCTGAAGTTGCCAGGTCCCGTTCCTGTTTCCCTTTCCGCCTTTCCTGGAGGCTTGTTTCCAGGCCTGTCTGAACTAAGTCCTGTATGTTTCCTGCCTTGCGGTGTCAGCTCCCGTGTCTGAACTGTGTCCTGTATGTCTCCTGCTTTACGGTATTAGTTCCCGTGTCTGAACTAAGTCCTGTATGTCTCCTGCCTTGCGGTGTCAGCTCCCGTGTCTGAACTGTGTCCTGTATGTCTCCTGCTTTACGGTATTAGTTCCCGTGTCTGAACTTAGTCCTGTATGTTTCCTGCCTTGCGGTGTCAGCTCCCGTGTCTGAACTGTGTCCTGTATCTTGTCTGTCCTGTCTGAACACGCTCCTTGCCTGTTCGTCCCGCCTCTCTGGGGGCAGTATTCCCAGACCCGCTCCTGTATCCCGCTGCAGTGTCGGTCTTCTCCGTACACTCAGTTCCAGTCTGAACTCTCTCCTATCCTTTACCTGTTTTGCCTCTATGCCCGTTCCCTTCCTTTTTCTGCAGAGTCAGAACTTGTACCTAACTCCTGCCTGTTGTCTCTGTACTCCCGTTTGTGAGTTTGTGGTCCACTCGCTACTTCACTGCAAGTACCCTGTGGGTGTCTGGCTCTGCCTTTCCCTTCCTGTCTGTTCAGTGTGAACAGAGCCCTGTCCTCCCTGCTCAGCCCTGTCTGCACTTTAGTTGTGCTTGCCTGTACCTCTCTGCCTGTATTGATCCTGAATCCTGGTGTGTACTGGGTCCTATCCCGCCTGTGTTCCTACTTGCTAGTGCCTTTCTGTCTGCACTCTAGCTGTGCTTACCTTTACCCGCCTGCCTGCATACCCGCCTGCCTGCATACCCGCCTGCCTGCATACCCGCCTGCCTGCCAGTCTACCAGTCAGTTCCTGTATTCCCCTGTGTGGGTCAACAGCCGTGTCCGGGGTCTGTCCTGGAGTAGCACCTGGTCCCTCTGCTCGGTTCCTCCTTGGTGCTCTGGCGTCGTATGCCGTCGTGCCACCTTGGTCGGATCGGGCAGATACTTAGTTACGCCCCTCCAGGCATTCACTCTCCGGCACGGTCCAGTGGAATCACTACCAATCACATGCACACGCCGCTCTAGCCCGGGCGTGTGCATAACAGCATGCTCAGGCCATGGTTCCCGTTGAGCCCCACGGCCTTCGCTCTTTGAGAAGTTTTTCCAGCGAATACATGCATTAAAATAAATAAATAAATTTTTTTTCCCCTTTTGCTGAGTTCCAGGCGAATTACGCACCCGTCCAGATGGATCTATCAGCTCTCGTTCCTGCGGATCCGCCACGTTACTATGGGGATCCAAGACAGTGTCGTGCATTTGTGGAGCAATGCATGCTACACTTTAAGGCCTACCCTCTCTATTTTCCTTCCGATTGGGCTAAAGTGGCCTTTATGATTGACTACCTAGCGGGTGATGCCTTGAAATGGGTCACCCCCCTATGGGAAGCATGGGATCCTGTCGTCCTTGACCTGCAGGCCTTCCTGGTGGCCTTTCGTATGGTCTTCGAGGACCCTAACTCTGAAGCCCCTGCTGAAGCTTCACTTCCCAATTTCCCGGAGCAGCCCCGACGGGTAATGTGTGTGGGTAGCGCAATAGTCCTCCAGCCCAATGAGACTACTGCCCACCCAGAATCCTCACAGGGTGACTACGCTTTCCGGAATACTTCTCCCAACCTCAAGAGGCAGTCCAGACGTGCTAGACTTAGAGGCAAGCAGTCACGCCAGGGTCTGTCCTCCCTGAGACCTCCTGAACCCTTCGGGGTGCTACCTGGTAGCGAAAGGACAGAGATTCTTCTATACTCTGTACCTGATACCTCACTCGCTTCGTCCAGTGAGTCCAACCTAATGTACTCCGAAGCAGAGGTTACTCCCGAGTCTCTACACCCCTCCGACCAGGCGGAGGACCTCCAGTTGTGTTCAGAACCCTTCGGGGTGCCACCTGGTGGTGAATGGACAGAGACTTTCCTATATCCTGGACCTGATACCTCGCTCGCTTCGTCCAGTGAGTCCAACCTAGTGTACTCCGAAGCAGAGGTTACTCCCGAGTCTCTACACCCCTCCGACCAGGCGGAGGACCTCCAGTTGTGTTCTGAACCCTTCGGGGTGCCACCTGGTGGTGAATGGACAGAGACTTTCCTATATCCTGGATCTGATACCTCACTCGCTTCGTCCAGTGAGTCCAACCTAGTGTACTCCGAAGCAGAGGTTACTCCCGAGTCTCTACACCCCTCCGACCAGGCGGAGGACCTCCAGTTGTGTTCAGAACCCTTCGGGGTGCCACCTGGTGGTGAATGGACAGAGACTTTCCTATATCCTGGACCTGATACCTCGCTCGCTTCGTCCAGTGAGTCCGACCTAGTGTTCTCCGAAGCAGAAGTTACTCCCGAGTCTCTACACCCCTCCGACCAGGCGGAGGACCTCCAGTTGTGTTTAGAACCCTTCGGGGTGCCACCTGGTGGTGAATGGACAGAGACTTTCCTATTTCCTGTACCTGATACCTCGCCTGCTTCCTCCAGTGAGTCCGACCTAGCGTACTCTGAAGCAGATGTTTTCTCTGAGCCTCAGTACTTTTCTGACCCGGCGGAGGACCTCCAGTTGTTTCCTGAATCCTCCGGGGTACCACCAGATAACAAAGAGACAATGACTTTTCCTCATTATGTACCTGATAACCCGTCTATTTTTTCCTGTGAGCTTGACAAGATGTACCTCGAAGCAGAGATTACCCTCAAGTCTCTGTTCCCCTCCAACCCAGTGAACGACTGGTCCTCGAATTCCCTGCGGAAGATTCTGGCAGGCCTGAAGAAGAGGGGGCGTAAGGGGGGAGGTACTGTAACATACCTGGCGGCGTCCTTGCATGGTGGTCCATCTCCCACTGTGCAAGAGAGCGCACTTGATCTCCTGTCCAGAATGTCTTTCTGGCTTCCCTCCATGCTGTCTTGTTTGTGTCTGTGTCTGTTTCTGCTGCTTAAGGGCGGCGCCCGATCACTTCCTGCCTTTTGTACCTGCTGTGGGTCACACCCCTTGTGCGTCCTCAGCCTATCGCTGTCTGTCACTTGGTATATAGTTCAGCAGCTCCCTTCTATCCCTGCCTGAGCATATGTGTTTCTTTCAGTGTGTGCTTGCACTCTGAAGTTGCCAGGTCCCGTTCCTGTTTCCCTTTCCGCCTTTCCTGGAGGCTTGTTTCCAGGCCTGTCTGAACTAAGTCCTGTATGTTTCCTGCCTTGCGGTGTCAGCTCCCGTGTCTGAACTGTGTCCTGTATGTCTCCTGCTTTACGGTATTAGTTCCCGTGTCTGAACTAAGTCCTGTATGTCTCCTGCCTTGCGGTGTCAGCTCCCGTGTCTGAACTGTGTCCTGTATGTCTCCTGCTTTACGGTATTAGTTCCCGTGTCTGAACTTAGTCCTGTATGTTTCCTGCCTTGCGGTGTCAGCTCCCGTGTCTGAACTGTGTCCTGTATCTTGTCTGTCCTGTCTGAACACGCTCCTTGCCTGTTCGTCCCGCCTCTCTGGGGGCAGTATTCCCAGACCCGCTCCTGTATCCCGCTGCAGTGTCGGTCTTCTCCGTACACTCAGTTCCAGTCTGAACTCTCTCCTATCCTTTACCTGTTTTGCCTCTATGCCCGTTCCCTTCCTTTTTCTGCAGAGTCAGAACTTGTACCTAACTCCTGCCTGTTGTCTCTGTACTCCCGTTTGTGAGTTTGTGGTCCACTCGCTACTTCACTGCAAGTACCCTGTGGGTGTCTGGCTCTGCCTTTCCCTTCCTGTCTGTTCAGTGTGAACAGAGTCCTGTCCTCCCTGCTCAGCCCTGTCTGCACTTTAGTTGTGCTTGCCTGTACCTCTCTGCCTGTATTGATCCTGAATCCCGGTGTGTACTGGGTCCTATCCCGCCTGTGTTCCTACTTGCTAGTGCCTTTCTGTCTGCACTCTAGCTGTGCTTACCTTTACCCGCCTGCCTGCATACCCGCCTGCCTGCATACCCGCCTGCCTGCATACCCGCCTGCCTGCCAGTCTACCAGTCAGTTCCTGTATTCCCCTGTGTGGGTCAACAGCCGTGTCCGGGGTCTGTCCTGGAGTAGCACCTGGTCCCTCTGCTCGGTTCCTCCTTGGTGCTCTGGCGTCGTATGCCGTCGTGCCACCTTGGTCGGATCGGGCAGATACTTAGTTACGCCCCTCCAGGCATTCACTCTCCGGCACGGTCCAGTGGAATCACTACCAATCACATGCACACGCCGCTCTAGCCCGGGCGTGTGCATAACACAAACCTTCGAGAAAGCTACCACCTATGGAAGGTTTTTTGTGTGTGATGCTGGGATGCTCTATAAGATTGAGCTTTGGTGTCCACACCACATTCCAGGGGTTGGATAATAAAGCATAAAAGGTTATGGCGTTGAAAAGGGGTTTGACCCCTGGAAGATGGCAAATATGAGACTGGTACATTTTTACATCTGCAAAAGTGCCCCACCTACCATGTATTATACTGGTCTCTGTGGCAGAGTTGTCCTAGTGGTCAGTTATCACCTCTGATCAGCTTATTTGAGAGACATGGAATACACCTTTAAGTCTTTGGAAATAGATCCGTTCCTAATAAAAAAGATGAAAACTTTGTGCCCCCTTCAAAATAATCCACAGTTACATTATTTGTTAGGAAATGGGATCTGAGTGCCTGTTTTTCGCTGTCAACTTGCATTGTGATCGGTTTGACTAGTGTCTCCCTCCATTTCTCTTTGATTCCCCGGCAGGCCTAACATGATGGGAATACTCTGAAAAATTGATGCTGAAGAAAGCAGACATTCGGTGGCCTTCAAAATAATTTTGCCATCAAAAACTTTCAGACCAGACATTAGCTGTGGCCCCAGGGATTTTACAATTATCTACATTTCTGGCATTGTACCGTGGAGAAGACTATTCTGCCGAAGAACATCTTTTGGGAAAGATTGCGTGCTTCATAAGTGAATGACAACATGTCAAATGAATGTTTCTCAAGGTAGACGATGAAAAATCTATAAATCTTATTAATATTGTCTTCCTTTTTTTATCCGTACTCTCCAAATGTATGGAAACCACAAAAAAAAGATGCAAGCCCCCAAGTTGTATGTGGGCCATCATTATTTACCAAACAAACCAATTGGGACATTTAAGTACTGGGAATGCCCATTGTAACGGGTCTGGGAAGTGGAACCTCTGAGCTGCAATGCAAGGGGGAAGTCCTTGTAAGGAAGTGGGTGACTCCCAGGGAGGGCAAGCAGGTAGTCACAGCAAGTGACCGGGGCAGTCTCTGGGTAGATAGGCAGGTGGTCACGGCAAGTGACCGGGGCAGTCTCTGGGTAGATAGGCAGGTGGTCACGGCAAGTGACCGGGGCAGTCTCTGGGTAGATAGGCAGGTGGTCACGGCAAGTGACCGGGGCAGTCTCTGGGTAGACAGGCGAGGCGGGTACCTGACAGGTAGCTGGCGGGCGCTCCCAGGTGAGCGGGCAGACTGAGACAGCAGGAAACAGTCAGGTAACTGGTGGACGCTCCCAGGTGAGCAGTCTGACAGACGAGGCAGGAGACAGGCAGGTGACTGGTGGGCGCTCCCAGGTGAGCAGTCAGCAGACAAGGCAGGTAACAGGCAAGTAACTGGTGTACGCTCCCAGGTGAGCGGTCTGACAGACGAGGCAGGTAACAGGCAGGTAACTGAAGGACGCTCCCAGGTGAGCGGACTGGCAGACAAGGCAGGTAAGTAGAAGATGCTCCCAGGTGAGCGGTCTGACGGACTAGGCAATTAACAGGCTGGCATGCAGGACGGGAAGTCAGGCTAGCAGCGGAACCTGAGGGCTGAAGCACAGGTGAGACACAGTGCAAACAACATAGCTCGGGCACCTCCATTTTGGAGGAGGTGCCTTATAAATGGGAGGTCCTCCGGCAATTGGCCGGGGACTCCTTAGGACGGCGCGCGCGGTCCCTTTAAGAGCGGGGGAGCGCTCGCGCGCGTGCCCTAAGCACACTGCCGGGGAAGGAGCGCGTGCCGGAAGCAGCGGGGAGAGAAGCGCTGGAGGACGCCGCGCCAGGAGTGGGGAGGTGAGAGGGACGGCGTCTCTGCCTAGCACGGGGCAGAGACGCCGATGCTACAGTACCCCCCCCTTTAGGCCCCCTCTTTTTTTGGCCAGAAAGAAATTTTTCAAGGAGAAGCGGGGTGTTGATGTTCTCCCTGGGCTCCCAAGTTCTCTCCTCAGGACCAAACCCCCTCCAATCTACCAGAAAAAAGGTCTTTCCTCTTACCCTCTTGGAGGCCGGAATACTCTCTACCTCAAAGACGTCATCAGCGGAAACCGGAGCAGGAGGGGCACCTGGATTATTGGAAAAAGAGTTAAAGACAACGGGTTTGAGGAGAGACACATGGAAGGAGTTAGGAATCCGTAAGGTGGCCGGGAGTTTTAGTTTGTAGGCCACCGGATTTATTTGCCTGAGGATTTCGAATGGGCCGATGAAGCGAGGACCTAACTTGTAGGAGGGTATCTTGAGCCGTACATGTTTGGAGGAGAGCCAAACCTTGTCTCCCGGACGGAATTGAGGCGGATCCAGACGTCTCTTATCAGCATATCTCTTCATCCGCTCGGAGGACAGAAGAAGTGTGGATCTAGTACTCTCCCAAATGGTAGAAAACTCGCTGACAAGAGACTGCGCGGCAGGGTTGTCCACAGAGGCGGAGACGGGAAACGGAATCCGGGGGTGCTGGCCAAAGACAACAAAGAACGGGGATTTGGAAGAGGACTCGCTCTCGTGGTTATTGTAAGAGAACTCGGCCCAAGGGAGGAGGTCCACCCAATCAGAATGGTGGGCATTAACAAAGTGCCGGAGATAGCTGGTAAGGATCTGATTGATCCGCTCCACTTGACCATTGGACTGAGGGTGGTAAGCGGAGGAGAAGTCCAGGGTGACGTCCAGCAGTTTACATGTGGCTCTCCAGAAGCGCGAGGTGAACTGAACTCCTCGATCCGACACGATGTGGAGGGGTAGGCCATGAAGACGGAAGATATGGCGGATAAAGTCCTTAGCCAGCTCAGGTGCAGATGGAAGACCAGGCAGGGGAATGAAGTGGGCCATTTTAGAAAAGCGGTCAGCGACCACCCAAATGACAGTACACCCGGCAGAGACAGGAAGATCGGTAATGAAGTCCATAGCGATGTGTTGCCACGGGGCAACAGGTATGGGAAGCGGCAGGAGATGACCAGCTGGTAAGTGTCTGGGAACCTTGTTGCGGCCACAAGATGAACATGCAGAGACGAAGTCTACCACATCCTTACGCAGGGTAGGCCACCAGTAATGCCGGGAAATGAGTAGGAAGGTCTTTTTTTGGCCGGCATGGCCAGCAAGTTTAGAAGAATGACCCCAGTGAAGAACCTTCTCACGGTCAGGAGGCGCCACGAACGTCTTGCCGGGTGGAAGACGAGTCAAATCCAGGGGGGCCACATTCATCACCTTGGAGGGGTCGATAATGTGCATAGGCTCCTCCTCTTGGTCGGAGGACAGGAAGGATCGGGACAAGGCATCAGCTTTGACATTCTTGTCCGCCGGGCGGAAATGAAGGATGAAATCGAAGCGGGCAAAAAACAAAGACCACCGGGCCTGACGTGGATTAAGTCTCTGGGCATTTTGGAGATATGCCAGGTTTTTGTGATCCGTGTAGATGATCACCGGGTATAGAGCCCCTTCAAGCAGGTAACGCCACTCCTCCAGCGCCAATTTAACAGCTAACAGTTCTCGGTCTCCAATGGAGTAATTGCGCTCAGAGGAGGAGAAGATTTTAGAGAAGAAGCCGCAGGTTACCATTCTCCCGGAAGAAGACTTTTGGGTGAGCACCGCTCCGGCTCCAGAGGAGGAAGCATCAACCTCCAGGTAGAACTGTTTGTTGCAGTCCGGACGGTGCAGCACAGGGGCAGAGGAGAAGGCTTGCTTCAGGGAAAGGAAGGCCTCCTCAGCTTCGGGTGGCCATACCTTGGGATTTGCTCCCTTACGGGTGAGCGCAGATATGGGCGCAATCCGAGACGAGAAGTGAGGAATGAAGAGACGATAGTAATTAGCGAAGCCCAAGAATCGCTGTATCGCCTTCAAGCCCTCCGGACGGGGCCACTTTAGGACAGCAGAGAGCTTCTCGGGATCCATTCGCAAACCCGTCTGGGAGATAACATAGCCCAGGAATGGAAGAGAGGTCTGCTCAAAAAGGCACTTCTCGTATTTAGCATAGAGGTGGTTCTGCCTGACCCTCAGCAGGACCTGACGAACATCCCTCCGGTGTGAGGGAAGATCCGGAGAGAAGACCAAGATGTCGTCCAGGTATACCACCACGCAGGAGTAAAGAAGGTCACGGAAGATGTCGTTGACCAGTTCTTGGAAGACGGCGGGAGCATTGCAGAGACCGAAGGGCATCACACGGTACTCATAGTGTCCGTCACGGGTATTAAATGCCGTTTTCCACTCGTCTCCCTGACGGATACGGACCAGGTTATACGCTCCACGTAGATCCAGCTTGGAAAAGATCCTGGCGCCTTTAAGGCGATCAAATAACTCGGAGATGAGCGGAAGAGGGTATTTATTTTTAACCGTGATCTGATTGAGTCCTCTATAGTCAATACAGGGGCGTAGCGAGCCATCCTTTTTTTTGACAAAGAAGAATCCGGCTCCAGCCGGGGAAGTAGACTTCCGGATGAATCCCCTGGCCAGATTCTCCTCTATGTACTCAGACATGGCCTGGGTTTCGGCCGCAGACAACGGATAAATACGCCCACGGGGTGGAGTGGCGCCAGGAACCAGGTCAATCGGGCAATCATATGGCCTATGAGGTGGCAATGTCTCTGCTTCCTTCTTACCAAAGACGTCAGCATAGGTCCAGTAAGGAGCCGGAAGACCGGGTAAATTAGCTGGGGTAGGTGGAGGACGAACCGGACGAACCGGAACGAGGCAGGTCTTATGGCAGTCCGGCCCCCACCGGAGTACTTCAGCGGAATGCCAGTTCAACACGGGTTCGTGTGTTTGGAGCCAAGGTAGACCTAGCAATAGGGAGTGGGAGAGTCCGGGCAACACATGGAAGGAGATTACCTCAGAGTGCAGCATTCCCACCTGCAGGGTTATGGGTTCTGTGGCGAGCAGGATGGTCACCGGAAGGAGTCTTCCATCCACTGAGGCGACCGACAAGGGTTCAGCCAGAGACTTGGTGGGAATACGGTATTTCTCAACCAGGGACTGGGAGATGAGGTTTCCAGTGGATCCAGAATCCAGGTGGGCGAGTTCAAAGTGACGGGTCTCTCCCCAGGAGATAGATACAGACAAAGTCAGGGTTGGAGAGGATTTATTTTTGTCTAGGGCGACCTCTCCGAGCGGTCCTAGACACTGGAGTTTCCCGGCCTCTCCGGGCAGGAACGAATCAAGTGCTCCTTACTGCCACAATAGAAGCAGCTCCCCTCGGCTCGGCGAGACTCTTGGCGAGATTTGACCATCTTGGTCTGGTCGACCTGCATGGGCTCGGGTGAGTGTGCCCGGGGAGTGACAGAAGAGGAGACAGGTTTCTGGAAAGTAGGAGCTAGGCGGGGAAACCTTCTCTCACGGGTGGTCTCTTTGGTGCGTTCTTGAAACCGGATGTCAATCCGGGTAGCCAACGACACCAGGTCATCCAGGGTGGTAGGAATATCCCAACCGGCGAGCTCATCTTTAATCCGACCGGAAAGGCCCTCCCAGAAGACGGACACCAGGGCCTCATTATCCCAGGCAAGCTCAGAAGCGAGGGTGCGGAACCGTATGGCATATTGGCCCACGGTGAGACTCCCTTGACGGAGACGTAGCAAAGAGGAGGCAGAAGAATTCTTTCGTCCCGGTTCATCGAAGACTCTCCGGAAAGCAATGAGGAAAGACGACAGGTCGGACACCAGGGGATCCCCTCTCTCCCACAGGGGGTTAAGCCATGCCAGTGCCTCCCCAGTGAGATGGGACATGATGAATGCCACTTTGGCCCGGTCGGAGAAAAACTGGTGAGTCAAGAGTTCAAAGTGCAGGGTGCACTGGTTTATGAAGCCCCGAGTTTGAGCGGGGTCGCCTCCGAAGCGAGGAGGTGCAGACAGCCGGGGTCCGGGACAGGATGCCATGGTATTGGTGGGCAACGGTGCTGCCGGGGTGCGAGTCGTGACACTAGCGGTGGTTGCTGGTGGAGCAGACAGTGTGTCCAGGCGGGAGTTGACATTCCGCAGGTGGTTCAGGATGGACTCCTGCTGGGATCTCTGACGGGAGAGTTCATGGTATAGGTCAGAGAGCGAGGGAGCTTGGGTGCCACCGGGTTCCATGGCCCGAGCTAACTGTAACGGGTCTGGGAAGTGGAACCTCTGAGCTGCAATGCAAGGGGGAAGTCCTTGTAAGGAAGCGGGTGACTCCCAGGGAGGGCAAGCAGGTAGTCACAGCAAGTGACCGGGGCAGTCTCTGGGTAGATAGGCAGGTGGTCACGGCAAGTGACCGGGGCAGTCTCTGGGTAGATAGGCAGGTGGTCACGGCAAGTGACCGGGGCAGTCTCTGGGTAGACAGGCGAGGCGGGTACCTGACAGGTAGCTGGCGGGTGCTCCCAGGTGAGCGGGCAGACTGAGACAGCAGGAAACAGTCAGGTAACTGGTGGACGCTCCCAGGTGAGCAGTCTGACAGACGAGGCAGGAGACAGGCAGGTGACTGGTGGGCGCTCCCAGGTGAGCAGTCAGCAGACAAGGCAGGTAACAGGCAAGTAACTGGTGTACGCTCCCAGGTGAGCGGTCTGACAGACGAGGCAGGTAACAGGCAGGTAACTGAAGGACGCTCCCAGGTGAGCGGACTGGCAGACAAGGCAGGTAAGTAGAAGATGCTCCCAGGTGAGCGGTCTGACGGACTAGGCAATTAACAGGCTGGCATTCAGGACGGGAAGTCAGGCTAGCAGCGGAACCTGAGGGCTGAAGCACAGGTGAGACACAGTGCAAACAACATAGCTCGGGCACCTCCATTTTGGAGGAGGTGCCTTATAAATGGGAGGTCCTCCGGCAATTGGCCGGGGACTCCTTAGGACGGCGCGCGCGGTCCCTTTAAGAGCGGGGGAGCGCGCGCGCGCGTGCCCTAAGCACACTGCCGGGGAAGGAGCGCGTGCCGGAAGCACCGGGGAGAGAAGCGCTGGAGGACGCCGCGCCAGGAGTGGGGAGGTGAGAGGGACGGCGTCTCTGCCTAGCACGGGGCAAAGACGCCGATGCTACACCCATCACCACCGCCATAAAACACAGGAATGCCCACTTTTGGGTGAGGTGTGCCTAAAGCACTCTCATTCTATGCTCCGGTTCCCAGGACTGTCACGGCTGTGTGGCACATTGGGGCCAATGAATGCAGTAACTTGGTGGCCATGGATGTGAAGATGGAGAGTGGTTCCCTTCAACGTCACTGATGCAGGTTGGCGAGGTGGAAATTAGGCATTGCAGGTTGTGGTAAAGGGTAGACCCCCTGAAACAGACGGCTGAATGGTAGGACAGGCAGTGTAGCCTTAAGGCCAACATGACCTTATGTTGTGTTCCAAGGCTTGAATGCTCCTCTGGACATGGGGCTTGGCACCAAGGCAATGAAAAGTATTTGGGGAACGCTACTTTTCAGATGGTTCTGTGGCGCCCCTGAGGGTTCGACCGCCACAGGGATGCTGCACTTCACTAATGGAGTGTGGCGTTCCTCCTCTGAGGTAAGAACGGTGCAATGGTCAGGACCCCACCTCCACATCCAACACCACACTTCTCCCACCAGAGGGGGCTAGTAGGCACTAGAGTGCTGCCCCTACTGGAAATTGGGAGACTGGGGAACCAAGAGATAGGGGGAACCAATTAGTGGACGAGGGTGGAGGACTCACATTTAATGACACTTAATATTTCATTTTTAATAAACAGCCATCTTGGGCTCGTGGTTCTTTGATTGTGATCTCCCTCCCTGAACGTGGCTTCTGGGAGAACCTGCAGCGGATGGGGACACGGCCCTCGTACCCTGGCCTTGGGTCGAGGGGCAGGTTGCAGATAACGTATGTCTCAACCGGGTCAAGGACCATGACCAAGAAGGCCCGGAGATTAAGAGTGTAGCTCCACCGCAAAAGGACCCCAGGGGGATGCAGACGGAGCGGTATACGCCACCTGTCCTCGCTATTCTGGCCCAGCCAGGGGGATTCCGGCTGCAAGAGGGGTACCGGCCCCCGACACCTGACCTTGCTACTCTACGTCCTGGTCAGGGAAGCCCGGTAGGCCCAGAGGATCCCACCGGGTAACGGACGGAGCGGAGCTGCCACCCGTACCCTTTTTCTGAGCGAAGTCCAGAGGGAGACCAGGCCTATCTACACACACGAAAGGACCAGGTATGAAGTCTAGGAACACTCTGGTGCGGGGTCCTGATTGAGAACTTGCATCACTCGGAGGTTGTCAGACCCCCGTTCCTGGTGACCGCAGAACTCCGCAAGGAGCAGGGAGAAGCCTTGCAGCTGTACTCTCCACCATGAGTAAAAACCCTGGAAGTCGACCCCTATGGCCTCCGGACTATTTATTCTGCACTTCACCGCACCACTTAGCACCGGACCTCCTTCACTACAACCCCCTCTATCCCTGTCGCTGCCCTGAGGCCCTGCTCCGCCTGTGGGGAGTAGTATCAACTTTGGCTGCCACAACATCCCGCCTCAGAGGACTGCTGCAGCGCTGGTGGCCTTCACCAGGCACCACAGGTGGCGTAGTCGATAGCAACCACTCAACCCTGATAAGCTCGTACCACCCTTTTTAATGTGACAGCCCTGGGCACGGAGCGTGTCCGGGCCATGGCTGCACGCCATCGACAACATAGGACCCGGCTCCGAGTCCCCCATCTCCCAGGGTAGGGCTGCGAGCGTCACAGTTCCAGGAGGCTACTGTGAGATTCTCCAGCTCTTTGGAAGTTTGTTTTTTTATCACATAGCCTCATATATTTTCCACAAGAGTTATTGACTCGCCCAGGGGAATGGGGATGACTCGGTACCCGGGACTTTAGCCTGGCCTTCAGGGATGTCGCGGTGGTCGGCTCCCGGGCCTGTACCCTGGAGTCTCTCCTTAAAAAGGGTGGATAATTTGTTAAGTTTATAAAAGAGTTCGTGACGCCACCTGTGGCTTCTGGTGAGGATCACCAGCGCTGCGGCAGTCCACTGAGGCCGGTGATAAGGCAGCTCGATGGTATAGCTCCCCACAGGTGGAGCTAGGCCTCAGGGCAGTGTAGGGAAATGGATGCAGGGCAGGCGAGACCCAGCCGGGTCTGAGCAAGAACAGGGACAGACACGATAGTCACTTCAGTACCTTTTACTGGTGGAAATTCAGGCACATCCCGGAGCACTGTAGGGTGAAGGGTGCATGTCAGGATCCTCTCCAATGAGCGGGCTTTGGGCCTCCTGCTTCTTGCCTCTGCGTAGTAAGTTTCTGACCTGCCTGGAGCTAGGCCTAACTTTGTCTCTGTCCTGCGCTGACTGACCTTGCGGTAGGGCCTTTCCTTGGAGTACACGCTCTCTACTTACGGGGCCTATGTGTCTCCTGGCTCTGTTACGTATCAGCACTTTAGCGATCCTGGGACTTGTAGTTCTCCAGGGATTCCGGTTTATCTTACTGGGTCGTGGAGATCCCGGTAAGCTTCGGACCCGGTGTCCGGTAGCTGTTTCGGGGTGAGCCAATTAAGCTCCTCTGCCCCCTATGTACTAACTCTCCTCTTGCCGATCTTATGGCGCCGGCACACCTAAAGCTCACCTCTCTGAGCTACCCGGAGTCTTGATTTGGATAAGCTCCACTGCAGGATAGCAATTGCAGGAGCTGGAACAGGCTTTTGTCCTCTGAGGTAACTCTTCTCAGACTGCACTGGACTCACTGCTAAACCAGACTGAACTAGACTCTGACTCCAACTAACTCCTGCCTGGCTCCACCTTCCCTATTTATCTATCCCTAACGGGCTCCCTCTGGTGGTCTGAGGTGGAAGGTGGAGATGTGTGAATGGTTATGGGGGCCTCTTGTGGAGGAATCCATCAATACACCCTTCTAGGATCTGTGATACCAAGCACAGCTGGGCGTCACATTATCAAGGGCAATAGATAAGGGGTCCTCTCTTACTGATAAAGGAGTCTCAGAGGTGAGGGTCCGTTAGCAGTTATTGTTGATGATGGAGAGGAGCATGGGAACTGAATGGAGGCTAAAAAAGCATAAGCTGTACATAAACTTGCCGCTTGGGATCAATGACATTTGGCCCATTTCATATGGAGTCCAACGTTACCTCCCTTAACACTGGAGCCTGAAAGAATTCACAACAAATGGAGTAAGTAGTGGGCAGCCTGCATCAGTTATACAAATGGGAGCAAAGAAACCCCATAGGGGTTTATCTGGTTTCAGTTTTTTAGAGAGGAAGGAAAAAAAACTCCTGCATGCACCACTAATAAAACACTGAACCCACATGGACCCCATAATATTTAATGGCCCTCTGCTTCCGTTTGCATAAAAGCTCATTCACGTGTCCGATTTTCATGTACGAGGGCTATCTAGAGTTTTCACGGATAGCACTCGTACCCATGATATTCTATGGAGCTGTGCACATGTCTGATTTTTGTCCACGGAAAATATCGGAGACATGTACGATTTCGATCCGAGGGTCTGCTCAAAATCGGCAATGCAAGTCAATGGGTCCGTGAAAAATTGGGACCGTACTTAGATGACATCTGTTTAAAGTCTGATATTCAAGGACTATCGGGAGAAGGTAAAGAAACTTTTTCTTTTCTTTTTTTAAATTTTTCCACATATGAGAGAAACGGTTCACACTCGGAACAAACTCTGATCGGAATAATCGGTCCGTTTTTCTGGTACGTGGAAAAATTGGATGTGTGAATGAGGCCTAACTGGTGCAACGGATGGAACTAACAAACTGACATGTGAACAGAGCCTTAGCTCGGCCGACATCTAGTCCCAGGTTACTGTGGGAACATCAGCTCTGGAGTACACACTGCTGCAGTAATAAATGCAATGCAATGCAGATGGAGTGGAGAGGAGGCTCTTTCCAATAATGTTGTTGGCAGAACTGAATTGGAAAGAGTCTGTATAGCAGTAAAAAAAGATAAGTCACCCGGTGAAGGTGTAACAGAAAGAAACCAATGTAATTATTATATTTTTTAATATGTGAGGCGATTGTTTGTTTGCTCATAGGTTATTACGGCCGCCATTGCTTTTCTTATTACTACGACCAAGGTGTTATTTGCATGTGTGCAGTAAGTGCAGCATCCAGCCCATTATACTGAGTAACGGGATTGTTCGGTATTGAGATTCTGTCTGTTTCCTGCACTTAATATTCTTAAGAGTCGCAATCATCTCCAGCTTGGAGCTGGCCGGCTGACTATGCTGGGAAAGAGCAAGGCTGCCCCCTCTAGTAACCAAGAGGATACTGGACCCTGTGCAGCGTTCACACAATCCTTATCCTCTAGTTTTTTACATATGAATACAATAGACATAATAGGCCTCGTTTATCAACACTGTCTAAAAGAAAATTGCCTTTGTTGCCCATAGCGACCAATCAAAGCTCAGCTTTCATTTTTTAAACCACTGTGGTAAAATGATAGCTTCGCTGTGATTGGTCGCTATGGACAACAAGGACAATTTTTCTTCTAAACAGTGTTGATAAATCAGCCCCATATAATTGGTGATGGCAAAAAAAAAAATCTGATTTAATTTTATGTATACTTTTACAACTTTTTTTTTTTCCTCTAAACATCCCGATGTATTAAAAGCAGATGTCATCAGCGCTGGCACTAGGCAGCATGCTTGGGTATTATGCCCAGTGCCCCTCGGTTATTCTCAGGTCCTTAGTAAGTGTGACTACACTTCTTCATCAGGACTAGACATGAGCAATTCAATTTTATGCCCCAAAAAGAAGTTTATTGTTCTCTGAAGTCTCTCCAGATCCCAAAGTATAAGAAATAGAGGGCCGGTGAAGGAGCTAAAAATAATAAAAGATTGTACTTCATGTCTTATCACCGCAGACCCGTGGGTCCTCCGCTTGTTTGGATCGATTTTCTCATTCGGTTTTCTCAGTTCTGGAAGAGAGGATCGAAGAAAAGACTGATCTTAATGAAGCGGAAGACCCAGCAGAGAGGTGATAGCACAGGTGAGGGATGAAGCAGAGGGACTCAGTGGGGAGGTGGCAGGACAGGTGAGGGATGAAGTGGAGGACCTGGTGGGGAGGTGGCAGGATGGGCGAGGGATGAAGCGGAGGACCCAGCGGGGAGGTGACAGGACGGGCGAGGGATGAAGCAGAGTACCCGGTGGGGAGGTGGCAGGACAGGTGAGGGATGAAGAGTAGGACCCAGCAGGGAGGTGGCAGGACAGGTGAGGAAAGAAGGGGAGTGCCCGGTGGGGAGGTGGCAGGACAGGTGAGGGATGAAGTGAAGGTCTGAGCGGGGAAGTGGCAGGATAGGTGAGGGATGAAGAGGAGAACCCGGCAGGGAGGTGGCAGGACAAAAGAGGACAAGGTGGCCAGCCCTATAAAGAATCCAGTAAAATGGCAGCCGGTTGGTCACCATTTTGCTGGATTTGGACAAATCTGAATTTTTGGGGAAATCAGTTACAATTTTCTAATCTCTAATCAGGACCCTTTGGAGATGGTGACGTGTGAAGAAACGGTCTGTTTATCGAAGCGGGCACAGGTTTGGAATCAGCAGGCACAATACTGGGGGCACTGAGCAGTGAAGTAGGTAGAGCACTAAAGGACATTGAGCAGTATGATTAATGTAAGGTGCCTCAGCGAGGTTGTCATGGGCGAGCTGTGGGCCCTGCTCGCTCAGGCACCCTACAGACAATACGTGTCCTCCCTCTGATGTGTGGCCGTGTATGTGGCGCTCTCCACTTACTCCACACCATCCAATCGCAGCTGTCTCCAGGCATTTCTCTTCTGGGACCAGGGCAGCAATAAATTCAGAGGACACAAGGTTCTTAACTATAACTGGGACTTTACTTGGGGAAGAGGAACATGTACAATATTTACAGGCAGATATAATAGCTAAGGCCCGACAGGTTAGTTATCATCTCCCTCACAGGCGCTGGCAACATCTTCAGCCCTGGTTCCCTCTTTAAGTGAAGCATCTCTGTGACTCTAATCTCTAGCCCAAGAGAATCTTCCTCACCAGCGACAGTATATCCGGATCCTATATCTCCCCCACGTCTTAGCTTGGAGTCCTATCTTCCTCCTCTGCTGCCTGCAGACTGAAAGTGCTCCGGGTCCTCAATACCTCTGTTGATTTTCTCCGGCCAGCTAACAGGACTCTTGCTTAGGGAGATCTTTACACTGGTGATCCTACTGTCTGAGGGTACGGAGGTCCTGTCTACCCTAGCAGCCACTATATTAGGCTGTCCATAAGGTTTACTGTCCAAACTCTCACTAAATCTTTCTGGAAACTCACTACTTGTTGCCTAGAGTGCCCACCCTCTATGGGCTGTCCTTTTACCCATTTAACTCTTCACTGTCATCCTGCTAGCAGACTCTCACTAACAGCTGTACCCGACAGTGGCATCTTGTGGCTGGTTACAAGTACTGCAGCCCACAAGGAATTATGTTAAACTAAGCTCCAGACACACTCAGTGTCTGATCATGGCACTGAGTTCCTCCTCTACTCTACTGACTGGACCACTGCAGCTAACCCCTTAGCTTGGCCTAACAACAGTTCAGAGAGGTCTAACTCCAGGAACATTCTCTTTTAACTACATCAGTGCCAAAGGAAGGCTACGTCCTTCCCCACTATTACATTAACACAGTATTAGGGGGTACAGGAGAATGCAGTAGGCACAGTACAAGAGGGCACCTATATGACATTAATCAGCAAAGCAAACACATTATTTGGGAGAGTACAGTAGGAAGAATACCAGAGGATACAAGGCAGCATGGTTCGCAGAGCAATGGCAGGCACTTGGGAATAAAGAAGGCATAGTAATATCAAATAAAATAGTGTTTTTGTAGTCTGTGACCATAGACACACATTGTTTTGGAGCTGTATACCCAAAAAGGCCAATTTAGTCACTTAGAAATATGTATATTTATTATATAAT
Organism: Phyllobates terribilis; assembly: GCF_046119375.1. Classification (NCBI taxonomy): domain Eukaryota; kingdom Metazoa; phylum Chordata; class Amphibia; order Anura; family Dendrobatidae; genus Phyllobates; species Phyllobates terribilis. The sequence goes on from NW_027362767.1 coordinate 61,036,997, forward strand.
CTAATTGCACTTTTGCTTTGTTTGCTTTGTTCCAGATGCACCTAAGAACCCAGTGCATTAGTATTCATACCCGATGCCACAAGCCCCACCGTCCCTTTGTTTATCCTTTAAATAAAGTCTTACGCTGCGTTTTGGTAGCGACGGCGCTTTGCCCGCGACCAGTAAATGTTAACACCAGTTCACAGCTCTATTATAAAACCCCTTGAGGTTAGTTTGCACTTTCTTGTCATCTCTCCAGAAAATTGATGGCTGAAAATGCTAGAATTCTTTCCGATATAAAACAAGAAAACAAGATTTATAAGGTAAACGTAAAAGCCAGGCAGAGTATTCAGGGGTGCGGAATTAATTTCACAAGAAGTGGAAGGTTTAATCCACAGCAGAATGGCTCTTGACTCTTTGGGCACATAAATGTCACAATGTGCGGGTAATCCATCATCGTCTCGTGTACACAGCCTTGTGCTTGATAAGGCCAAATGTTCTGGGAATGATTAGAAGAAAAGAAAAACAACACAACGTGACATTATAAAAAAAGTAGTGGTGGCACAATCCCCGCGGACGAGATGACTTAGCCCCTCATCTCCACAATTTAGGGCATGAATATTTATCACTTTAAAGCCCATGCAAATCGGATCAGCCATTATGACGGGATGACAATGGCACGCAGCGGCAATGATGTTTCTGATTCATTAACCTCCCGGCTGATGGTATTTGTGTACCGCTGGGTAGAACTTAATGTTTTGTAGATTGATGGTAATCAGGTGCAAGACATATAGAAGGCTCGACTGAGATAATGTCCTGTGACTGATATGATTAACAGAACGGTCGTGTGTTAGTCAGCTGTGACCGGATTAATGTAATGGGCGCTAAACTTTGCTCAACTTTGCAGTCCACTTGTCTTCAACCAGATCAGTGCTGCAAAAAGAGATGAAAACCCAACTCAGGGCAAGTCCTGAATACTCCGGTGTGGTTGTAGAGATCTCAGTTCATCATGTGATGCCTATATGGGACACGGCAGCTAAAATATGGGGAGATGTTTGGTAAAGATGCTCTCCGCGTGGAGCTACTTTGGCTGAACGCAACTTCTGATTAGGTCTCCTTGGGCACCAATGGAAATGGTCATAGTTTCCATCCTGGATCTGTACACAACAGGTGCACATCTATTTTTAATTCCATTATAATCTTTGGGACAAATCCTAAATAAATCTAGAAGAATATGTGTACATCATCCCATAAGAAATAGACCTTAATGACAAATGGTGGCCTTCAAAGTCGCCTCCAAATGGAGTTGTCTTCTGCTGGACCTTTGTGTTAGAACCATGGAATATCTTGTGATCCTATACTACTTGCCAGCTCTAGAAATTTCTTGAGGAGTTCCCGGATGTGCTCTGAATCCAGCCAAAAAAACGCCCCTAAGTTAACTCTTTTGGAAGTTTTCTCCCTTGAATGGGCATTTGAAGAAGCATGGAAGAGCTGTAGTAGGGGCAAGATCTGAACAGACATGGCCACTGTGAAAATAATTAACAACTACTTTCGGATTATCTTCACTGATAGCCGTGCATCGAAGTTGGCAAGTGTGCCTGAAACTCTTGTGGGCCAAAATGACTCTTCCTCTGTGACATGGTGTAAATAAGGAGATCACCAGTAATTTCCTTTCTTAAACTACCAATATACAGTATGCCTCTGTAGCGCAAGCGGTGACCTCTATCTATAAGCAACTAAAGATCCAGCACTGTGGAGGAGCTAGCACCTATATTAAAAATATAGAAAAAAATCAGTGTGCATTCTGTCAGGATTCTCCAGTGGCAGGAGCGTGAACGCAAGTATATGATTTGCATCAATGTAGTCACGTGCTGACTAGACATGTGCTGCCTCACTCCATACGAGTGAATTGAGCGAGGTCGGACACATCTAGTTGGAAAATGGCCGGAAGTATGCAAATCACATACTTGCAGTCACATGACTGCCCGCTCCAGGAGCCAGCACCAGGGAATGCTCACAGCGTGCAGTGTGCGCGATTACAGTCTCTTCAGTAGCATAATTCAGCACAGATTAGATCTCTTAGCGGCACACTTCTATGCATATACAACCACAGGCTTTTCCTTCACAAGAACACCACAGTACACAGTATTCTTTATCCTGCATGGAGATGGAGGGGGGAGTGTTTGATGAGGGAGATGATCTCTGTGACATAATTCCTTCCAGTCCTTATCTTCCTGCCCGATGATAGACTTCCTGAACTAACAGTACAGGGTATCTGACCTGTGTTGAGCTTCACTCTGTACTTGAATCCTGTTCTCTTCCCTGCACTTCTGTGAGATACAGATCACACACACCACTTCTCCCTTTGGCTGCAGCCAGAAAAGTAAACAAGTTCCCCACAATCCCCCTGGGGCTCTGCTAACCACTCCCTGTCTATTGTGACTGTGTTAACCCCTCTAGTTGCTGGATGCTTCTGAAGCACAACACTTCTTGTCTCCTGTGACTGTGTTAACTTGTACTTGCTGGATGCTTTTGAAGCAACAGTACTACTTCTGCATGTCACATGCAGGATAGATGGGGCTCCTCATAGTGTTAAGGGAGGGCAATAACCCTTCACGGTTGACCAAGTGAGTGTCAAATTATTATGTTGATTGCGCAATCCACAGAAAACCAAACGGAGGCAATGCTCTGTATGGGAGGATTCAAAGAATCTCTGATCCCGTTTATTTTGCTTAGCATTTTATATTGTTTTGAGTTTATTAATGCCCAATCACAGCCATACTACAGGCTTGAGCCAATGTTAGTGCAATTATTACGGAAACACATATATGGTCATATTATCGTTAGTTCGAAGCACGCTGGAAATTTACAAGGTCAATCCTGGCCTAGACTAGTTAGATAACAGGAGCAGGGTGTCTCACAGAATGTTCTTGTGAGAAAAGGTTAGTGTGGGAAAGTTGCATGGGAAGAGAAAGAAAGAATGTATGTTATGCAAGGAGTGATAATAACATGATTTTAAAGCAAGCAGACAAAATGGAGTTGCTCTAGCATGAGTATCAATATGTCCTTTACACTTGGATAGCATGAATATTAATATGTCCTTTATAATAAGACATTGTTTGTAAACCGGTTATCATCCTGGTAGATCTTCTCTGAACTTGTTCCAGTTTTTCAATGTCTTTTTTAAAATGTGGTGCCCAGAACTGGACACAGTATTCCAAATGGGGCCTGACCAAAGAGGAGTAGGGGGGGATAATTACTTCACATGATCTAGATGTTTCACAGGCCTATAGCTCCACCTTCTTCCCCTTTTTGAAGATAGCTACAATATTCTCTCTTCTCCAGTCTTCTGGGACTTCTTCTGCTCTCCAAGAATTTTCAAAGATTATGTAGAGTGGTTCAATAATTTCCTCTGCTATCTCATTCAGTACCCTAGGATGTAATTCATCTGGACCTGGAGACTTGAATTCATTTATGTTAGTTAAGTATTCCCTCACTATCTCTCTGTTTATAGATAGCGTGGATTCTTCTATTACTTCAATAGTACAGTGAAGATCAGTTGATGATACATTTACTCTCTGAGAGAAAACAGATGCAAAATAGGAATTTAAAAGTACGGTCTTCTCAGCATTATTTTTTACCACTCTACCATTTTCATCCTGTAAAAATCCTATAGCATCTTTGACTTTTCGTTTACTTTTGACAAACCCCCAAAATCCTTTCTTATTGCTTTTGACATCTCTTGTAACCCTTAATTCATTATCAGCTTTAGCTAATCTAATATATGCCCTACAGGTTCTGCAGACAGCAGTATGGTCTTCTTTAGATATGCCTCCCTCTTTCCATTTGATAAACATTTCTTTCTTCCTTTTTAGCAATTGTTTAAGCTCTGTGTTCATCCATCCTGGTTTCCTTAAATGCTTAATATTCTTCCCTCTTTTAGGGATGGTTAACGATTGTGCTTTGAGAATCTAATTTTTCAAAATTTGCCATCCTTCCTTGACATTTCTGTCCTTAAAGACATCCAGCCATTGAATCCCTCCTATCCTCTTTCTGAGTCCCTTAAAATCTGCCTTTCTGAAATTCAACCTTGAAGTCTGACTCTTCACAGGTCTTCCTCCTCTAGTTATCCCAAATTCTACGATAGCATGATCGCTGCCTCCTAGGGTCCCTGCCACCCTTACCCCTTCAACCATTTCCTCCCTGTTTATGAGAATTAGATCCAAGGTAGCAGATCCCCTTGTTCTCTCTTCTACTTTTTGGAAGATAAAGTTGTCAGCAAGAGAGGATAAGATTTTTTTTTGAATCTGTTACTTTTGCCTGAGAGATTCCCAACAAATTTCTGGATAGTTGAACTCTCCCATGATCACTACGTCATTTTTTTTATACCTTGTCCATCTGATGCATAAAGACTAGAGTTCATCCATATCTTCAGCTTGCCCAGTTGGCCTATAGTAAACACCTACAATGGTGTTCTTTCCGTTGTTCTCGCCTTGTATTTGTGGCACCCCTGAGGGTTCAGTCGCCACAGAGGTACTGCACTTCACCCAGAGGTGTGGTGTCTCCCTTCTCTCAGGTAAGGAGGGAGTGCTGCACGGAACCCCAAAACACCTGCATCCAACACTACACTGCTCCTGGCCGGCTGGAGGGGCAACATGCAGAGCGCAGCTGCTGAGCCCTGACCCTGGCTGGAGTGGGGGGAACCCAAAGGTAGGGGGAACCAGTAGTGGGTGGGGGTGGAGGAAGTAGTTATAGGGAGCACTTTGGTAGGAGTATAAATAGGGAAGCCATCTTAGGGTGGCAGGTCAGTTCTGGAGAGCAGTTCAGAAGAACAGCTCGGGAGAGTTCAGAAGAACAGTCCGGGAGCAGAGTCTCATTAGGAGATCTGCTCCACAAGTAGGGCCAAGTCAGGAGGCCCAGGAGGGGAGCAGGGAGTAGGCTCCGTTCTAAGAAAGGATCCTAGGGGGTAAGGCGCGTGCAGGACGGCACCCGTACGCCCCGCATCTGTCAGAAGACAGAGGGATCGTAGCCGCATTCTAGTCCCCTGAGGGTCAAGCAAGTCTGTGTAACTCCGAGGACAGGAGGGACTTCAGAGTACCTGAACAGAACTTAGAGTCGGCAGCGCAGAGCAGGAGGGAGAAAGACCAGTGTGAAGATGGTCAAAATAGGAACACGAGATAGTGGGGTTCTGCCAGGTATTCCGAAGTTGCCTGAGGAAGGATTGAACCCCTGCCCGGTGAACGCAGCGCGAAGCGGGAGGCCTTAACCTGTACAGTGCACCTGTGGACTGCCTTAAGAACTGTGAGTAAAGACACGGATGACTGCACCGCACTGCCTCAGTCCATTCTTTCATCGGCGCCATCATTCCCTCCCTGCACTACAACGACCAGCGCAACCACCATTCACGTACACTGCCCTGAGGCCTGCTCCACCTGTGGGGAGCCGTCCCATCACAAGCTGCCCTAACATCTGCCTCAGAGGACTGTTGCAGCGCTGGTGACCCTCACCAGACACCACAGGTGGCGTCACGAACTTTCCAATCCCATATAATAATTTTCCCTTTTTACTGACCGGGCCAGCCACCGTGATAACCCCCATACCGGCAACCAGAGGCCCGACTCCCGAGTACCCCACGGTCCTGGGGGCGCGTCATATTCTTACCCAAACAGTTTCCACAGAACTTCTACTCTCTGAAGCTTCAATCTCTGTCTCTGTGGAGATATACGTTTTCTAACATACAGTACAGACCAAAAGTTTGGACACACCTTCTCATTTAAAGATTTTTCTGTATTTTCATGACTTTGAAAATTGTACATTCACACTGAATGCATCAAAACTATGAATTAACACATGTGGAATTATATACTTAACAAAAAAGTGTGAAACAACTAAAAATATGTCTTATATTCTAGGTTCTTCAAAGTAGCCACCTTTTGCTTTGATGACTGCTTTGCACACTCTTGGCATTCTCTTGATGAGCTTCAAGAGGTAGTCACCGGAAATGGTCTTCCAACAATCTTGAAGGAGTTCCCAGAGATGCTTAGCACTTGTTGGCCCTTTTACCTTCACTCTGCGGTCCAGCTCACCCCAAACCATCTCGTTTGGGTTCAGGTCTGGTGACTGTGGAGGCCAGGTCATTTGGCGTAGCACCCCATCATTCTCCTTCTTGGTCAAACAGCTCTTACACAGCATGGAGGTGTGTTTGGGGTCATTGTCCTGTTGAAAAATAAATGATTGTCCAACTAAACGCAAACCGGATGGAATAGCATGCCGCAGCAAGATGCTGTGGTAGCCATGCTGGTTCAGTATGCCTTCAATTTTGAATAAATCCCCCACAGTTTCATCAGCAAAGCACCCCCACACCATCACACCTCCTCCTCCATGCTTCACGGTGGGAACCAGGCATGTAGAGTCCATCCGTTCACCTTCTCTGTGTCGCACAAAGACACAGTGGTTGGAACCAAAGATCTCAAATTTGAACTCATCAGACTAAAGCTCAGATTTCCACTGGTCTAATGTCCATTCCTTGTGTTCTTTAGCCCAAACAAGTCTCTTCTGCTTGTTGCCTGTCCTTAGCAGTGATTTCCTAGCAGCTATTTTACCATGAAGGCCTGCTGCACAAAGTCTCCTCTTAACAGTTGTTGAAGAGATGTGTCTGCTGCTAGAACTCTGTGCGGCATTGACCTGGTCTCTAATCTGAGCTTCTGTTAACCTGCGATTTCTGAGGCTGGTGACTCGGATAAACTTATCCTCAGAAGCAGAGGTGACTCTTGGTCTTCCTTTCCTGGGGCGGTCCTCATGTGAGCCAGTTTCTTTGTAGCGCTTGATTGTTTTTGCATCTGCACTTGGAGACACTTTCAAAGTTTTCTCAATTTTTTGGACTGACTGACCTTCATTTCTTGAAGTAATGATGGCCACTTGTTTTTCTTTACTTAGAATTTGTATTATGGCAAGAAAAAAGCAGCTAACAGTCTATTCAGTAGGACTATCAGCTGTGTATCCACCTGACTTCTGCACAACACAACTGATGGTCCCAACCCCATTTATAAGGCAAGAAATCCCACTTATTAAACCTGACAGAGCACACCTGTGAAGTGAAAACCATTTCCGGTGACTACCTCTTGAAGCTCATCAAGAGAATGCCAAGAGTGTGCAAAGCAGTCATCAAAGCAAAAAGTGTCTACTTTGAAGAACTTAGAATATAAGACATATTTTCAGTTGTTTCACACTTTTTGTTAAGTATATAATTCCACATGTGTTAATTCATAGTTTTAATGCCTTCAGTGTGAATGTACAATTTTCAAAGTCATGAAAATACAGAAAAATCTTTAAATGAGAAGGTGTGTCCAAACTTTTGGTCTGTACTGTACAATGCGACACCTTGCTAACTATCGGCCTGGCGCCGATCTCTGCTGACAAAGAACAGTCACAGACCGCTCCTGTCTGTGATTCAGCAGCTTCAGCTGATGTCACGTTGACTGAGCGGTGGTTTCTCTTCTGCTCTGCTTTGTTGATGGGGCGTGAGTGTCGACATCATGCTGATTGACAGTCGGCTCCCCGCTGCCTAACTGCATGGAGCCGGCTATCAATCAACATGATGTCAGCAGTCACACCTTGTCGACAAAGTAGCCCAGAAGAAGAAGAGCTGCTCTGTTGACGTTGAGCAGCTAAATTGCCGGCAGGAGCGGTCAGTGACCGCTCTGAACCGGTGCCATATAGAACAGTCCGGTAGTTAGCAACTACCTACGTGTTAGTGTGGCACCCCAGGGGTCTGGTTTCCACAGTAATGTAATGTTATGTCTGAGAGCAGGTGGGAGGTCCTTTGGTCAGGGATCCTGTGCATGCCACACCTCCTGCCCAGTCTTGGGAGGGGAAGAACTTCCCCTATATAAACCCGGGGCTGAAGCAGGGTTAGTCAGTCAAGGAGAGTAGAGACAAGAAACAGTCATAGGAAGAAACAGCAGAAGCTCAGTGGGAGCAATACTACTACGAGTCAGGGGCTGGCAGCTGCAGAGCTCGCCCTGACTGAGAAGCTTTCTTACCGGAACCGGCGTCCGAGGCTGTGGGGACTAACTCTTACCCAGCAGCAGAAGCCGACCGGCAGGGGATTTCAGGTCCTCAGGCCCAGAAACCCGAAGGCACGGTCACACGCGTGGGACCAGCACTGCCATCGTGGAGCGGAAGCCATTAGAAGGCCCCGAGTCACCGGCCATACGGGTGAGCACCACACGGTACACTCAGGGACGTGGGCTACTTATATCCGCTTCTAGCAAGGTAGCTAGAAGAGTACAGTCAGTTTGGGAGGCCTACAACTCCGCCTGGCCAGGGGAGATCCCATCTGCTCAAGGACTGACCAGGCCCCGTTCGCTAGCAAGTACTCCGGGAGGGTCTATTGTTGTTACCAGTAAAGACCCTGAATTACACCGCACCGTCTCTGAGTGGTTCCTGCTACCCCCATTTTCCACGTCGGCTGCCCTGAGGCCTTACCCCTCCCGTTGGGGGTTATACTATCACGCTGCACAATTCTACACCGGCCTCAGCGGTCTGCCCTGCAGCGGCAGCTCCATAGCTGCAAATCAACGGGTGGCGTAGTCGACACTCAAATAACATCTATCAAGACTGCCACACACTGAGTTTGACTCCCTGGGCACGGACCGGGTCCCCGCCACTCGGAGACTACAACCCTCATCTGATCCGGTTCCGGGTAAGCCCCCGTGCGCGAGACGCTGCGCGACACAGCAGGCCCAGGGGCGCGTCAACTTTGGCGTAGTCGGCACGATTTCGTTCCCGCAACCACCGGGTACTGCGTGCCTGAAAAAGAGACTTTTCAAACTTACCTGTGGTGAAGATTCCCGCCATCCGGCGCCATCTTCAGCCTTCTTCCCGCCATCGGTGAAGTTTCCCGCCATCCGGCGCCATCTTCTGCCTTCTTCCCGCCATCCGTGGAGTTTTCCCGCCATTGGACGCCATCTTGAGGACGCCGCGCGAGAAGAAGAGGGGCGTGGACTCCGAAAGCGCGCGAGAACTGAAGCCCCGCCTCACGTCCGGACGTTGCGTAAGGTCCTGGAAGGAGCCCAGCAGACGCCGACGTCACAGGAGCGCGACGGAAGGTCCTCAACCATCCACTGCGGAGCCGCGGCCTACGGAAGAGGATCATCGCAAGGTAGGCCACGGTCCACTAGGGGGGAGGAAGATGTCGGATAAGGAGGAGAGCTTCACTGCCTCAACCCCCGCCAGCGCTACCGCTGCTGCAGTTATGCCCTTCACCATGCCCTATATCCCGGGAGCAGCTTGGCTACCCCAGTACTCAGGGGAGTCACATACCCTGCATGACTTTAGAGAAAAGCTGGATAGCCTCTTCCAGGTGTACCCCCTCACAGAAGAGCAAAAAGTGAGCATCCTGGTGGCCCAACTAACCGGGGCAGCCAAAAGGGAAGTAAAATCCTGGCCACCTGGGAGGAAGACTGTCGCAGGGATACTAACCCGGCTGAAGGACACCTTTGATACCCGCACCTCAGCCGAGATTAAGCTTAGATTCTACGGGTGCAAGCAGCGAGCGCATGAGAGTATAAGGGACTATGCACTAAACCTACAAGAGGCCCTGAGGGCCATTAAGCAGACCGACCCTGATGGAGTGGGAAACGAGGACAGGCTGTTGACCGAACAGTTTATAGAGGGACTATATTGTAATACCCACCGAACCCAGTTGCGGGCAATGGCCTTACAGGATCCCCATCTGGGCTTTGCACAGTTCAAGGACAGAGCCATCCGGGTGCTCCGAGAACCGGCACCGGGTGGCGTTGTGACCCACAGGCGCCCTGCTATCACTTACCACCAGGAGGCGGCGCCTTTGTCGGCAGGGCCTGTGGGAGCTGATGCGCAGGCTTTGGACAATGACCCGGCTCCAGACCTACACCATCAGGTCCAAGAGCTAGCTAAGAGCGTTGCTGCGCTAACCCGAACTGTGCAGTCTTTACAGGCTTCCACCCCAGGGAAGATCCAGCTGGCATCCGGACCGGAGGACATCCCGTGGCGTCGACCAAGGAGGACCCCACCGGCCAGAGGAAGACCCAGTGACTGATACAGCGAGGACGGACGACCCATCTGCCGCCGCTGCAATCAACCCGGACATATGGCAAGGTACTGTTCTTTAAACGGGCACAACCTGGGGTAGAGGGCCAACCCCCAGGAAAAAGATCACCAGGCCCATCGAACTGGCGCGACAGATATGTGGGAGGACGTCCAGTCTTGCCTGTGGTACTGGATGGCATTCCCATGAGTGCCCTACTGGACACCGGGTCACAGGTCACCACCATCCCGTACGTGCTCTTTAAGCAGTACTGGAATGACTCGGATATTACCCGCTACCCTGACGACGACTTGAGTATCATCGCCAGCAATGGCCAGCCCGTGCCACAGATCGGATTTAAAGAGGTGACCATCAAAATCGGTAGAGTCGAACTGGCAGCACAGGGACTGATCATTGTAGATATTGACAAACATGAGAGTCACCCAAAAATAACTCTAGGAACTAATGTAATTGAAAATTGTCTTGCAGAGGTGATTTTCCTTTTACAGCAGGTTGCCAAGAACGCCAGCTCCGGCGAGCAGCGGGTGCTCCAGAAAGAGATCCGGGCACTGATGCGACGGCAACAGGTGGAACTCTCCGGCGGTGAGATTGGTAGCGTAAGAATGTGTGACCCTTTTCCTATTGCCATGCCCCCAAAAAGTGAAATGATGATTTGGTGCCGGGCAGCTATTGGTCTGAGAGGTAGGGATTACCAGGCAATGGTAGAACCAGTTTACTCGGACAGTAGGCCCACCATTTTGACAGCACGGGGGGTGGTTGATGTACGCCATGGGAGGGTGCCCGTTCGCATAATAAATATCGGGGAGAGGGAAGTGTACCTGCCCCGGTATGCCACGCTAGCCAAATTCTATACCATTAACCAAAATTCTATACAATCTGTGGAACCCTTGCCTCCATCTCACCCGGAGGAAGGTAACGGCTCTAAGAAAAACATGGAGGACTGGTGTCAGCAACTACATTTGGGTACTGACTCCACTCCCGCACACCAGAAACAAGGAGTCTATCGGGTGGTTCAAGAGTACGAGAGAGTGTTCAGTAAACACCCGTTAGACTTCGGGCGAGTCAAGGGGGTAGAACACCACATCCCCACGGGAGACCATCCTCCTATAAAAGAGAGGTATCGACCCGTACCCCCTGCCCACTACCAACACGCCAAGGGGATGCTTAGAGACATGAAGGAGGCTGGGGTGATTAGGGATAGCTGTAGCCCCTGGGCAGCTCCACTAGTCTTAGTCAGAAAAAAAGACAACACCATGAGGATGTGTGTAGATTACCGGAAAATCAACCGTATCACACACAAGGATGCGTACCCCTTACCAAGGATAGAGGAGTCATTGGCTGCTTTAAGATCTGCTAACTTCTTCTCTACCTTGGATCTCACTAGCGGGTACTGGCAGGTTCCTGTAGCAGAGGCGGACCGGGAGAAGACCGCATTCACCACCCCGATGGGACTTAGCGAGTTCACCTGCATGCCGTTCGGACTCTGCAACGCACCAGGAACCTTCCAACGACTAATGGAGTGTTGTCTGGGCCACAGAAACTTCGAGACGGTCCTGTTGTACCTGGACGATGTCATCGTATATTCCAAGACGTATGAGGACCACCTGAAACACCTGGCGGAAGTGTTCGAAGCTCTGGCGAGTTACGGCCTAAAGGTGAAACCCTCCAAGTGTCACCTCCTGAAACCAAAGGTGCAGTACCTGGGACACGTGGTGAGCGCTGACGGAGTGGCTCCCGACCCTGATAAGATCACCGCAATTAAGGAATGGCCAAGCCCCTCCAGCATAAAAGAAGTGCGGCAGTTCCTCGGGTTGGTAGGCTACTACCGAAGGTTTATTCCCGGTTTCACCAAAAAGGCAGCACCTATGCAGGACCTCCTGATAGGCCAGTCCCGGAAGGCCAAGAACCAGAAGCCGCCCTTCAAATGGGAGGAGCTGGAAGAAGAGTCCTTCCGCCAGCTGAAGATGGCCCTCACGGGGGATGAAATCCTGGCGTACCCGGATTATAGCCAGCCCTTTATCCTCTACACCGACGCCAGTAACATCGGGCTAGGAGCCGTACTGTCCCAGATCCAGCAGGGGAAGGAACGAGTAATCGCCTACGCCAGCCGAAAACTGCGACCCACCGAAAGGAACCCCGAGAATTACAGCTCATTTAAGCTAGAGTTCCTGGCCGTAGTATGGGCAGTCACCGAGCGCTTTAAGCATTACCTCGCTTCTTCCCGGTTCACCGTGTACACGGATAACAACCCGTTGACACACCTGGACACGGCAAGACTCGGTGCCCTGGAGCAGAGGTGGATGGCCCGTCTGTCCAACTACGAGTTCACAATCAAATACCGGGCCGGACGCTCCAATACCAACGCGGATGCCCTGTCCAGGATGCCCAACCTGCCGGACGAAGGAGAAGATCCGGAGGGACTGGAAGAAGTTGAACTCCCTGCGTTCCACCGTCATGGGACTATCCAGTATTCCCACCGGGTAAGGAGTAAGCAGGCTGTTACGTTGAACCCCTTGCCTCACTACAACTGGGCGGAAACGCAAGACAGCGACCCTGCCGTCCGACTGGTGAAGGAGATGCTGACTCGCCCGGAGGCTTGCCTTGAACCAGACGCTCCGGAGGAAGCCAAACAACTATGGGCAGAGAAGAGTCGACTGTTCCTTTACAAGGGGAAGTTGTGCCGCAGAATGGTTAACTCCCGGACGCATGAACTACTCTGGCAAGTAGTGGTGCCACGAAGAGACGCAGCCATGGTGATGGAGGCATACCACGACGGAGCTGGACACTTCGGGTGGAAGAAGCTGGAGTTCCTGCTGCGCGAGCGATTCCACTGGGTAGGCATGAGGGGAACCATTGAGAAGTGGTGCAGAGACTGTGGCCCGTGCAACCTGAGAAGGAAGGACCGTGCCAGCCAGAAGACTCCCCTGCAGTCCATCGTCACCCGGCAACCGTTGGAACTGGTAGCCTTGGATCATGTAAAACTGACCCCAAGCAGAAGTGGCTACGTCTACGCGTTAACCATCGTGGATCATTACTCCCGGTTTTTGGTTGTCGTCCCCGTCAAGGACTTAACGGCTCAAACAGCAGCTAGAGCCTTACAGCAGCACTTTTGCCGTCCACACGGGTACCCGGACCAAGTGCTGACGGACCAGGGACCTGCCTTTGAAGCGGAGGTCTTCCAGGAATTCTGCAATCTGTATGGCTGCCGGAAGATAAGGACGACACCCTACCATCCGCAAACTAATGGACTTTGTGAGAAAATGAACCAGGTGGTAATGGATCTTCTAAAAACGTTGCCCCTGGAAGAACGCAGTCTGTGGCCTGAGAAGTTGCCCGATCTGGTGGACCTATACAACCACATCCCGGTAGGTTCCACCAACTGTACCCCGGCTTACCTAATGAGGGCAAGACCTGGTAAGTTACCTGTTGACCTGGAAATGGGAGTCCTGACACCCGAGGACACTTCACCAGAAACAGACTGGGACACAGAGAGGCAGCAGCAGTACCGGAGAGTACAGGAGAGCGTGGAGCGAAGTCTCTGTCAGGCTAGGGAAAGACAAGAGAAAACTTACAACCAGTATGCTCCCGCTGTTCCCCTGGTACCCGGAGAGCAGGTCTTGAAGAGGAAGAGACGGCTCCACAAGTTGGACGACCAGTGGGAGAAGGACCCGTACACCGTACTGCCCTCAAGCCACGAGAACCCGAAGGTTTGTACCATCAGTAAAGACGGAGGGGAAACCACAGCCATTGTATCCCGGGACCACCTGAAGAAGTGTCCCGAACAACTGAGGAACCCTGAAGAGGAACAAGAAGACCATCGACCCGTAGAGGAAAGGGAAGATATGGTTAGTACTGTGCTCGGGGACTTCCCTCGGTCTTGGACTCAAGTCAATGGTGCAGTTGTGGTACCCGTACTCACCTTCCTCCAACCAGCATCCCAAGCACCTACGGAGCAACAGGTAGAGCTGGAAGAACAGCCGGTCCAGGAGGCAGAAGACCCCACACCCGCAGACCAGGAGGATCAACCCTCTGCTTGCAGTGAGCCTGCCATATCCCTAGTGAGCCAAAGAGCCGGTATACAGCTGCCCAGTTTACCCTTGACAGCTCCTACACCCTGTAGTTCAGGGCTAGGCCGTCAGCTCCGTAGGTCCACTAGGGCCACTAGAGGCCAGTTACCCGCACGTTGGAGGATTTGAAGTGTATAAATTGTTTTATTTATGTTTACCTGTGTATTGTTGCTTGTGTATAATTTTGTGTTTCTAGTTATTTGTAGGAGTCCTTGGTGGATTTACCGGGAATCCTTGTACATAGTTGGAGCGTAACCCAGGATGGACTAGAGACTGTTAAGGACTCGGGGTAGGACAGACCCCTACCTGGTTACGTCTCCCTGTTTTGGTGAAATGGACACCTTGCTTCCCCTCAAAGACTGCACCCGGTTGCGGACACGCCGTGACCATTGTTATGTGTCTCTTTATTATAATGTTTTGGTTGTACTCTGCTATGTTTACAAAAATGTGTTTAGTCCCGGAGTACTAAATTTTACTAGGGGGGAATGTGGCACCCCAGGGGTCTGGTTTCCACAGTAATGTAATGTTATGTCTGAGAGCAGGTGGGAGGTCCTTTGGTCAGGGATCCTGTGCATGCCACACCTCCTGCCCAGTCTTGGGAGGGGAAGAACTTCCCCTATATAAACCCGGGGCTGAAGCAGGGTTAGTCAGTCAAGGAGAGTAGAGACAAGAAACAGTCATAGGAAGAAACAGCAGAAGCTCAGTGGGAGCAATACTACTACGAGTCAGGGGCTGGCAGCTGCAGAGCTCGCCCTGACTGAGAAGCTTTCTTACCGGACCCGGCGTCCGAGGCTGTGGGGACTAACTCTTACCCAGCAGCAGAAGCCGACCGGCAGGGGATTTCAGGTCCTCAGGCCCAGAAACCCGAAGGCACGGTCACACGCGTGGGACCAGCACCGCCACAGTGGAGCGGAAGCCATTAGAAGGCCCCGAGTCACCGGCCATACGGGTGAGCACCACACGGTACACTCAGGGACGTGGGCTACTTATATCCGCTTCTAGCAAGGTAGCCAGAAGAGTACAGTCAGTTTGGGAGGCCTACAACTCCACCTGGCCAGGGGAGATCCCATCTGCTCAAGGACTGACCAGGCCCCGTTCGCTAGCAAGTACTCCGGGAGGGTCTATTGTTGTTACCAGTAAAGACCCTGAATTACACCGCACCGTCTCTGAGTGGTTCCTGCTACCCCCATTTTCCACGTCGGCTGCCCTGAGGCCTTACCCCTCCCGTTGGGGGTTATACTATCACGCTGCACAATTCTACACCAGCCTCAGCGGTCTGCCCTGCAGCGGCAGCTCCATAGCTGCAAATCAACGGGTGGCGTAGTCGACACTCAAATAACATCTATCAAGACTGCCACACACTGAGTTTGACTCCCTGGGCACGGACCGGGTCCCCGCCACTCGGAGACTACAACCCTCATCTGATCCGGTTCCTGGTAAGCCCCCGTGCGCGAGACGCTGCGCGACACAGCAGGCCCAGGGGCGCGTCATTAGTTTTTAGGCTCATAGTAAAAAAAAAATAGTCCTGGCTAAACCCTTTAGTTCTGCGGCAACCTACCTCACTTGAGAACAAAATGATTGGGCATATTAAAATTAAGTGTAAACATGAAAAAACCTCTAAAAATAATTTTTATTCTGATTCCTCTTAAAAGGAATCAGTATAAAAATTATTTTTTAGAGTTTTTTTCATGTTTACACATATTCTAGTTACCTCTATTTCAATAGAGCTTTTTGTACGGACATATTAAAATTAAACATGCACAATCCGTCTTTCATCTGACCTCTATCAAGGGAGAGTTGGGATGCCCGATTATACGTTAGAAAATCATTTGACCAATATTCATCTAATGTGTATGCCCAATATTAGGAAGGAGAACTTCATGAAACATTAGTGTGTGTATAGATGGACTATCATGAAGCTAAGAATTTGGGTAAGGAGAAGCCCAAAAGTCTCCTTATTAGAAACTCGGGTAGATTATGAAGCAGTTGTGTTTAGGAACTGGAGTTGTATGGGAAATTAATGGTGCTAAATAAACGAGTAAAATAAATGTATTATTCTTTAAAAAAAAAAAAGCAAAACAACAAAGAAGAGACAAGATCTTCCGTGCCGCTCGCAGCCCTACCCTGGGAAGCTGAGGGGATTACTCGGAGCCGGGTCAGATGTTTTGTGGGGTCGCAGCCGTGGCCTGGACCCGGTCCGTGCCCAGGGCCGTCACATTAAAAAAAGAGTGGTACGGGCTATCAAGGTTGAGTGGTTGCTCTTGACTACGCCACCTGTGGTACCTGGTGAAGGCCACCAGCGCTGCTGCAGTCCTCTGAGGCTGGATGTTGTGGCAGCCTTCGTTGACACTAATCCCCACAGGCGGAGCAGGGCCTCAGGGCAGAGACGAGGATGGAGGGAGTTGTAGTGTAGGAGGTCTGGTGCTGCGTGGTGCGGTGCAGTGCAGAAATAAAGAGTCCGGAGGCCATAGGGGTTGACTTCCAGGGTTTTTACTCACGGTGGAGAGTGCAGCTGCAAGGCTTCTCCCTGCTCCTCACGGAGTTCTGCGGTCACCAAGGACGGGGGTCCGACAACCTCCGAGTAATTCAAGTGCTTAACCCTCCGTCAGGGGCAACTGATCTGACAGGCGCAGCTCACTTAGTTTCATTTCTCTATTTTCAGTGGTTTGCCTGGTTAGTGTTACTTTTCTGGTTAGTAAACATTTTTTTTTCCACCTGATTATGTGTATTCTCATTTATTACATTCCTATTAAGGTAACTGATCACTTTTAGAGCATTGAAATTCTAAAAAAAGGAAAATATAGCCAATTTTCTAGCCTGTGCATGACAAGCGCAATGCCCCTAAACTTGTTATGAAGCATATTGCCCCTGACGGAGGGTTTTAATCAGGACCCCGCACCAGAGTGTTCCTAGACTTCAGACTGAGTCCTCTCCTGTCTGTGTGTGTAAATAGGCCGGGTCTCCCTCTGGACTACGCTCAGAAAAAGGGTACGGGTGGCAGCTCCACTCCGTCCGTTACCCGGTGGGATCCTCTGGGCCTGCCGGGCTTCCCTGACTAGGATGTAGAGTAGCAAAGTCAGGTGTCGGGGGCCGGTACCCCTCTTGCAGCCGGAATCCCTCTGACTAGGCCAGAATAGCGAGGACAGGTGGCGTATACCGCTCCGTCTGCATCCCCCTGGGGTCCATTTGCGGTGGAGCTACACTCCTAAGCTCCAGGCCTTCTTGGGTATAGTCCTTGTGACTCGCCCCCTGGGCGGTGGGGCACTCGGATCCGGGTAATAAGGGGAACGATGGGAGTAGTAGTGGCAACCCGGTTCCGTGGCTCAGGGTGGTCAGGCCAGTGGTAGTCCGTTATGTGTTATTGATTATGTCCGACTACGCCACCCGTGGAATTGCGGTCATTAGGAACCGCCGCTGCATGCAGACCGCTGGGGCTGATAAGGTGTGCAGCTATGATAGTGTGACTCCCCACGGGAAGAGTGCGGCCCCAGGGCAGTATAGTGGATGGTGGGAGTGATGGTAGTGAGAGTCCCAGTGCTGATAGTGCTGGAGGAGCAAGGAGCACACAGACAACAGGTTGCAGTCCAGGGGTCTTTACTAAAACAGGTAAATTGACCCACAAACAGTCCCAGCTAGGAGGGGACCTGGATGTCTGAGAGCAACGGGGAAATTGGCTCTGGTCAGGGTGAGGGTGTAGGCCTACCGTGCTTTCTGCGCTCCTTCTGGCTATCTCCTCGTTATAGGGTAACAGCCCACGTTTCCAAGCTTTCCGTGTATTCTCGCCTGTATGGCCTGCGACGTGGGTTCCTTTCTGCTCCCAGCCTTGTACGGCTTTACTGGTCCCTTCGGTTGTGGCAGGGCCTCCAGGCTTCTTAGGCCAAGGAAAGTACAGTCCCTTGCGAATTGGTTCTCTGCTGGGGGATGTGGAATCCTTCCAGCCTCAGGCACCAAAGTCTGGTAAAATTAAGTCTTTTCTCTGCCAAGACAGGCTCTCTTCGCCTCTTGTCTCTGGCTTGTGGCTCTCCTCTTGCCACACTTCCTCTTAGGTGCAATCAACTGTCTGTCCCTGCTCCACTCTGGGACACGTCTCAGTGCTGAGACAGGCTTTCCAGTTCTCCCTAACCCTGCCCCCAGTACCAGCTTTTATAGGGGCAGCCAGCTCCCCCTACTGGCCTGAGACAGGAGGCATTGCATGCTAATGTTCCCCTGACTAGAGAACCTCCCACTTGCTCTCAGACACAGCTTTATTTACACTTGTGGCATCCAGGCCAGGGTGACACATTCCCCCCTAGTGAAATTTAGTACTCCGGGACTAAACAATAAACAAAGACAATATGCATAACAATAAAACATTAATAGACAGACGGCGCACAAATTGAGTTCTTTAGGTCACAGTGTGGCCTGTGACCGGGTGTCCATATCACCAAAACAACGGGGAGCCTTAACCAGGTGGGGGTCTGTCCTACCCCAAGTCCTTTACAGTCTTAGTTCATTCCTGGGTTAGGCTCAGAATGCAGTCCATACAAGGTCCCGGTTATAAAAAGTCCATAACCTGTGAGTCCTTACGGTAGCTGCAAGAAACTGAAACACACTATTAATAAACATGCAGGTAACTTTGGCAAACAATTCAACATTTGGCAACAAGGTTATTTACAATTTTAGTACACTCTATATTCTCCAGCGAGCGGGTATCTGTCCCTTTGTGCTCCTGGTTGACCTCCTTAACCCACTGTCTGGTGGTGGACCAACCTGGTTTTCCCCACTAGCGTTAGGGGTACAGCTACCAGCTGGGTGTACAGGTAGGGCAGGCAGCTGTCTGCGGGTCCTTTGGCTTACAGCAGGCATGGCAGGCTCACTGTCAGCAGAGGGTTGATTCTCCTGGGCTGCTGGTTCAGGCTCTTCTGCCTCTGGAACCACTTGCTCCTCTTCACCTTCCGGCTCTGGTGTTGGTTGTTGCTGTGCCGGTTGCAGGAAATGCAGGACGGGTACCACTATGGCATCATTTATGCGAGTCCAGGACTGAGGGAACTCTCCGAGAACGGTGCTGATCATTTCTTCCTTGTCCTCTGCGGGTTCAAGGTCACTCTGATCCTCTTCTGCACTACGGAGTTGCTCGGGGCACCTTTTGAGGTGGTCTCTGGAGACGACACTAGTGGTTTCTCCTCCGTCCTTGATGATTACGCACACCTTTGGGTTGTCGTGGTCAGACTGCAGTACGGTGTAGGGTTCCCTTTCCCACTGGTCGTCCAACTTATGTAGCCTTCTTTTTCGCTTTAGGACTTGCTCACCAGGTTCTAGGGGACCAGCAGGGGCGTGTTGATTGAAGAGTCTTTCTTGCTTCTCTCTCACCTGGGCCAGGCTCTTCTCCACACTCTCCTGTACCTTCTTGTACTGCAGTTGCCTTTCCGTATCCCAGTCCGCATCCGGGGAGGTGTCCTCAGGTATTAGGACTCCCATCTCCAGGTCTACGGGCAGCTTACCTGGTCTAGCTCGCATCAGGTAAGCCGGGGTGCAGTTTGTAGCGTTCACCGGGATATTGTTGTACATGTCTACCTGGTCCGGCAGTTTTTCTGGCCACAGGCTGCGTTCCTCCAGGGGCAACGTCTTCAGGAGATCAATGACTATATTGTTCATCTTCTCACACATCCCGTTGGTTTGGGGGTGGTAAGGCGTTGTCCGAATCTTCTTACAGCCATAGAGGTTGCAGAACTCCTGGAAGATTTCAGCTTCAAACGCTGGACCCTGGTCTGTCAGGACCTGTTCCGGATACCCGTGTGGACGGCAGAAGTATTGCTGGAAGGCTCGGGCCGCTGTTTGGGCTGTCAAGTCCTTTACCGGGACCACCACTAGAAAACGGGAATAGTGGTCCAAGATTGTCAGGGCGTAGATGTGTCCGGACCGGCTTGGAGCCAATTTGACGTGGTCCAGAGCTACCAGCTCAAGAGGCTGCGTGGTGACGATGGGCCTCAAGGGTGTCTTCTGGCTGGTGCGGTCCTTCCTCCTCAGGTGACAAGGGCCACAGTCTCTGCACCACTTTTCTACTGCTCCTCTCATGCCGACCCAAAAGAACCTTCCTCTTAGTAGGAACTCCAGTTTCTTCCAACCGAAGTGTCCCGCTCTGTCATGGTAAGCTCCCAGGACCATAGCTGCATCTCGCCTTGGGACCACGACTTGCCAGGTCAGCTCGTGCGTCCGGTGGTTGACAATCCTTCTGCACAACTTGCCTTCGTAGAGGAACAGCTTGCTCTTCTCCTTCCATAGCTGCTTGGCTTCCTCTGGGGCATCTGGATCTAGGCGGGCGTCTTCCCGGGTCAGCAGATCTTTCACCAGGCGGACAGCAGGGTCACTATCTTGGGTTTCGGCCCAGCTGTGGTGAGGTAGGGGATTCATCATCACAGTTGTTAGATCCTCCTCCTTCACGCGGTGAGAGTGTTGAGCAGCTCCATACCGGTGAAACGCGGGGAGTTCTACCTCTTCCAGCTCTTCTGGGTCTTCGTCACCTTCAGGTAAGTGAGGCATTCTTGATAGGGCGTCCGCGTTGGCGTTGGTTTTGCCTGCCCGGTACTTGATCACGAAGTCATAGTTGGAGAGACGGGCCATCCACCGCTGTTCCAGGGCACCCAGTCTTGCATTGTCCAGGTGTGTCAACGGGTTGTTGTCCGTGTACACGGTGAACTTTGCGGAGGCCAGGTAATGCTTGAAGCGTTCCGTCACGGCCCACACCACCGCCAAGAATTCTAGCTTGAAGGAGCTGTAATTCTCCGGGTTCCTTTCGGTGGGCCTCAGCTTCCGGCTGGCGTATGCGATCACCCGTTATCTGCCCTGTTGGTTTTGGGACAGTACGGCTCCCAGTCCCACATTACTGGCATCTGTGTGGAGAATGAAAGGCTGGCCATAATCAGGGTAGGCCAGGATATCATCCCCCGTGAGGGCCAACTTTAGCTGGCGGAAGGACTCCTCTTCCGGTTTATCCCACTTGAAGGGTGGCTTTTGACTTCTGGACTTGGACTGTCCGATCAGGAGGTCCTGCATAGGAGCTGCCATCTTAGTGAACCCGGGGATGAACCTTCGGTAGTAGCCTACCAACCCGAGAAACTGTCTCACCTCTTTGATGTTCGAGGGGCTTGGCCAGCTCTTGATTGCCGTGACCTTGTCAGGGTCGGGGGCCACTCCTTCCGCACTTACCACATGCCCGAGGTACTGGACCTTTGGTTTCAGCAGGTGACACTTCGATGGTTTCACCTTCAGGCCGTAGCCTGCCAGGGCTTCGAACACCTCGGCCAGGTGCTTTAGATGGTCCTCCTAGGTCTTCGAATAGACGATCACGTCGTCCAGGTAAAGGAGGACCGTCTCAAAGTTTCGGTGCCCTAGACAGCATTCCATCAGCCGCTGGAAGGTCCCTGGTGCGTTGCAGAGCCCGAAAGGCATACAGTTGAATTCGCTCAGTCCCATCGGGGTGGTGAAGGCGGTCTTCTCCTTGTCAGCCTCTGCCACAGGAACCTGCCAGTACCCGCTAGTAAGGTCCAAAGTAGAAAAGAAGTTAGCAGATTTTAGTGCGGCTAAAGACTCCTCTATTCTAGGCAGCGGATATGCGTCTTTGTGGGTGATACGGTTGATTTGTCTATAGTCCACGTACATTCTCATGGTGCCGTCTTTCTTTTTGACCAGAACCAAGGGGGCTGCCCAGGGGCTACAGCTGTCTCTAATGACCCCAGCTTCTTTCATCTCCCTTAGCATACCCTTGGCGTTCTGATAATGTGCAGGGGGTACAGGTCTGTGCCTCTCTTTTATTGGTGGGTGGCTCCCTGTGGGGATGTGGTGTTCTATCCCTTTTACTCTGCCGAAGTCTAGCGGGTGCTTACTAAAGACTCTCTCGTACTCCCGTACCACCCGGTAGACTCCTTGTTTTTGGTGCAGGGGAGTGGAGTCAGCACCCACGTGGAGTTTCTGGCACCAGTCCTCCTTTTGTTTCTGTGAGCCATTACCCTCCGCCTGTGGAGATGGAGGCAAGGGTTCCACGGCCCTGATAGCTTGGTGTTCGACGACAAACAGTTTGGCGAGTGTAGCGTACCTGGGTAAGTGTACTTCCCTCTCCCCAATGTTGAGGATGCGGACGGGCACCCTCCCATGACGGACATCAACCACCCCCCGGGCTGTCAAAATGGTGGGCCTGCTGTCTGAGTACACGGGTTCTACCATGGCTTGGTAGTCTCTACCTCTCAACCCGATTGCAGTCCGACACCAGATCATCATTTCACTTTTGGGAGGCATGGAAATGGGGAATGGATCACTGAGTCTTACGCTACCGATCTCACCACCAGACAGTTCTACCTGCTGCCGTCTCATCAGGGCTTTTATCTCTTTGTTGAGGACTCTCTGTTGGCTGGAACTAGCATTCACCGCCACCTGTTGTAGAATTACAATTACTTCTGAAAGACAATTTTCAATTATGTTAGTAGTACCCACAGTTATTTTAGGGTGACTTTCATGACGGTCAATGTCCACAATAATCACTCCCTGTGCCGGCAGTTCAACTTTACCAATTTTAATGGTCATCTCCTTGAACCCCATCTGCGGCACGGGTAAGCCATTACTGGCGATGATGCTCAAGTTACTGTCTGGGTACCGTGTGATATCAGCATCAGTCCAATACTGCTTAAAAAGTACATAAGGGATAGTGGTTACTTGTGACCCAGTATCCAGCAAGGCGCTCATGGGGATACCGTCCAGCACCACGGGTAAAACCGGGCGCCCCCCAACGTACTTATTACGCCAATTGTAAGGGCCTGGTGATCTTTTGCCTGGGGGTCGGCCCTCTGCCCCAGGTTGGACCCGTTTAAATTACAGTACCTGGAAATGTGTCCGGGCTGGTTGCATCGACGGCAAATGGGCTGTCCATCCTCTGCGTAGCGGTCTGTGGGCCTCCCTCGGAACGACGGGATCCTCCTCTGTCGACGCCACGGGACATCCTCCGGACTTGAAGCCAGCTCGATGGGTCTTGACGGGTCCACTTGCAACGCCTGGACGGTCCTGGTCAACGCCGCGACGCTCCTGGTCAGCTCCTGGACTTGGTGGTGCAGGCCTTTCGACGGGGCTTGGTTCAGGGCCTGTGCATCAGCCTCCACGGAGTCCATAGAGGAGGGCGCCGCCTCCTGGTGGTAGGTGATAGCAGGGCGCCGGGGGTTTATAGCGCCACTGGTTGCAGATTCACGGAGCACCCTTATGGCCCTGTCCTTAAATTGGACAAAGGTCAGGTCGGGGTTCTGAAAGAACATGAGGCGCAGTTGGGCCCTGTGGGCGCTAGACAGCAGACCCTCTATGAATTGTTCTGTTAGCAGCTTATCGGTTTCCTGCACGCTGCCAGGGTCAGTTTGTTGAATAGCCCTCAAGGCTTCCTGCAGATTTAGGGCATAGTCTCTGATGCTGTCCTGTGCCCACTGCTTACACCCATAGAACCTCATTTTAATCTCAGCGGAGGTACGTGTATCAAAGGTACCCCGCAGCCGGGCCAGAATACCCTTCACAGTCCTTTTCTCCTCAGTGGGCCATGATTTTACCTCCCTTTGGGCTGCGCCAGTTAACTGCCCTGTCAATATGCTGACCTTCTGTTCCTCTGTCAGGGGGTAAACCTGGAACAAACTGTATAGCCTTTCCTTGAAGTCAGTTAGGGCATGAGGCTCCCCTGAGTATTTGGGCAGCCAGGCCGCTCCAGGGATGTAGGGCAAGGAAAAGGGCATCACCGCTGCTGCAGCTGCGTTGGTGGTAGTGGGCGCCTCTGTGTCCGACATCTTCCTCCCCCCTAGTTAAGCGTGGCCTACCTTCCGACGATCCTCTTCTGTAGGCCGCGGCTCCGCTGCTGCTGCTATGGACGAGGACCTGGCGTCGCGTCCTGATGACGTCAGCGTCGCTCTCTCTCCCTTCCAGGACCTTGCGCAGCGTCGGTGCGTGGGGCGGAGCTTCGGATCTCGCGCGGTTTTGACGTCCACGCCCCTCTTCTTCCCGCGCAGCATCCTGAAGATGGCGTCCGATGGCGGGAAGACGGCAGAGGACGGCGGGAAACGGTCCAAGATGGCGTCTGATGGCGGGAATCGGCTCCGGATGGCGGGAAACAACTCCGGACGGCGGGAAACTTCTCCACAGGTAAGTTACAAAAGTCTTTTTCAGGCACGCAGTACCCGGTGGTTGCGGGCACGAAATCCTGCCGACTACGCCAAAGCTGACTCGCCCCCTGGGCCGTGGGGCACTCGGATCCGGGCAATAAGGGGAACGATGGGAGTAGTAGTAGCAACCCGGTTCCGTGGCTCATGGTGGTCAGGCCAGTGGTAGTCCGTTATGTGTTATTGATTATGTCCGACTATGCCACCCGTGGATTTGCGGTCTTTAGGAACCGCCGCTGCATGCAGACCACTGGGGCTGATGAGGTGTGCAGCTA
Organism: Phyllobates terribilis; assembly: GCF_046119375.1. Lineage (NCBI taxonomy): Eukaryota > Metazoa > Chordata > Amphibia > Anura > Dendrobatidae > Phyllobates > Phyllobates terribilis. The sequence goes on from NW_027362767.1 coordinate 61,061,565, forward strand.
TGGTAGTGTGACTCCCCACGGGAAGAGTGCGGCCCCAGGGCAGTATAGTGGATGGTGGGAGTGATGGTAGTGAGAGTCCCAGTGCTGATAGTGCTGGAGGAGCAAGGAGCACACAGACAACAGGTTGCAGTCCAGGGGTCTTTACTAAAACAGGTAAATTGACCCACAAACAGTCCCAGCTAGGAGGGGACCTGGATGTCTGAGAGCAACGGGGAAATTGGCCCTGGTCAGGGTGAGGGTGTAGGCCTACCGTGCTTTCTGCGCTCCTTCTGGCTATCTCCTCGTTATAGGGTAACAGCCCATGTTTCCAAGCTTTCCGTGTATTCTCGCCTGTATGGCCTGCGACGTGGGTTCCTTTCTGCTCCCAGCCTTGTACGGCTTTACTGGTCCCTTCGGTTGTGGCAGGGCCTCCAGGCTTCTTAGGCCAAGGAAAGTACAGTCCCTTGCGAACTGGTTCTCTGCTGGGGGATGTGGAATCCTTCCAGCCTCAGACACCAAAGACTGGTAAAATTAAGTCTTTTCTCTGCCAAGACAGGCTCTTCGCCTCTTGTCTCTGGCTTGTGGCTCTCCTCTTGCCACACTTCCTCTTAGGTGCAATCAACTGTCTGTCCCTGCTCCACTCTGGGACACGTCTCAGTGCTGAGACAGGCTTTCCAGTTCTCCCTAACCCTGCCCCCAGTACCAGCTTTTATAGGGGCAGCCAGCTCCCCCTACTGGCCTGAGACAGGAGGCATTGCATGCTAATGTTCCCCTGACTAGAGAACCTTCCCCTTGCTCTCAGACACAGCTTTATTTACACTTGTGGCATCCAGGCCAGGGTGACACACTTGACCGGGTTGAGACATACGTTAACTCCAACCTGCCCCTCGACCCAAGGCCAGGGTACGAGGGCCGAGTCTCCATCCGCTGCAGGTTCACCCAGAAGCCACGTTCAGGGATGGAGATCAAAATCAAAGAACCATGAGCCCAAGATGGCTGTTTATTAAATATGAAATATTAAGTGTAACTAAATGTGCGTCCTCCACCCTCACCCACTACATGGTTCCCCCTATCTCTTGGTTCCCCAGTCTCCCATTTTCCCAGTAGGGGCAGCACACTAGTGCCTACGAGCCCCCTCTGGTGGGAGAAGTGTGGTGTTGGATGTGGAGGTGGGGTCCTGAACATTGCACCGGTCTTACCTCGAAGGAGGAACACCACACCCCATTGAAGAGGTGCAGCATCCCTGTGGCGGTCGAACCCTCAGGGGCGCCACACTTCTCCTTGTTGGAACCCATATGGAAATGTTTGGAGAGGGTCAACCTGAACCCGAGCAAAAAAAAAGACTTAATTTCCATTTTTTTACCAAAACTGTTGGAGCCACCATTGTCCATAGGTATAAGGTGGGAGATGTAATACCACATACAACCTATGGACAGGTGTGGCGCTGTGTTTTTGCAATATGTTAAGTTCTAGGACAAATTCTTATCTGGAGACTTTCTTAATATCATTGAGAATGCCGGAGAGGATGTTGGAAGATGAAGAAGGTAAAGATTGAGATATGATGTTTGGCTGTTGTTTTAACAAGACAAGCGAAGCATTAATCTTAAATTGTATATTTCATGGACCATTTATAATGAAAAACAGGAATTGGCGGATGTTTTTCCAAACTGTATTATGTACAATGATGGAGCAGCCAAAGGTCAAGCTTGAAAATATAGACTTGAGTTTTACAAGCTTATATTCAATTACTACAGCTTACCATAGCCTTGAACAGTAAGTTAGTGCACTGGAGAAGAGGGCTGTAAATCTCGCAGTGGCTATATACTAGTGTCACTGGTACAAATCCCCTTCAGCTACTGATTTATTGAGCAGAAGATTAGATTCTACAACTTTTTGGTGGAGGATGAGTATGAATATAATGCATAATGATTGGAGATAGAACGGTGCGGCTGATGTCGTGTATTAAAACCAGCATCCAGACCTATCTGTCAGGATACAAAAGCGGCGAGTGATTTGTAAAACCTTATTTTTCCAGTGTGCTTATCCCCATAAAAAAATTCTTTAAGGAAGCCACTAGAGCAGATACAGAAAAAATTAAGAAGTGTCCGCCTATTGTATCTCATAGGCTGGGACGGGTTAAGCAGAGTTATCATTATTGTGAAAAAAATTTTTTAAACTATTTATAAAGTTGGGCTGGAAGTGCATTGAGGGGGGCCAATGCGTGGCTTTCGAAATGTTGTGCATGCGCTAATTGTGACCTGCAAATGTGCAGAACTTTCCTGTGGATCGTGTGTCTGCTATTGCAGCCTTTTCTGTGCATATGGAACATATACAGTAAGTAGTGCATGTGCGGTACATCAGCAATGCCTAAGTCCACAAAAAGAGAGGATGGCCCATGTGATGTTACTGCTGTTCAGGGCATTAAAAAAACATGATCCAGGACAACTTTCTTGCCCAAAAGTGATTTAACACTGCAGAGAAAACCTAGTTTGAAACTCTCTGTATGTTAGGCTGGCCAATGCACAGCCAGTGAAATCTTGTGCATGTGCTGTTTGAGCCTTGCCCTGCGCATGTGTAGCACCCCGAGGGCTCGGCTGCTACAGTGGTATTGCACCTCAAACCAGAGGTGTGATATTCCACTCCTGGGTAAGGATGGATTGTGGACCAGGACTCGGTAGGCTGCATGCACCACACACACCCCATTTCCGAGGGACAGCTCAACGGTGCTCCCACTAGACAGAAGTGCAGGCACGACAGCATCTGTCCCTGGCTGGAGTGGGGAGGGGGAGGAAAACCCAGTGGTGTAGGAGCAGATAGGGGTGGGTCTCTGGACAAAGGTAGGAGCCCATTGGTTGCTAGTCACCTGGGCTCACAAATAGAGGGAGGTATATAAGGTGGGCACCATCTTAGAACAGTGTTCAGTCCGGGGAGTCTGTTCAGAGAGGAGTTCAGCCAGAGAGGACTGACAGGGAGCTGTGGCTCAGTCTGGGCCCAGCTCCACGAGGCAGGCCTGGAGTGGAGGCCAGAAGCAGCAGAGAGAACAGGAACAGAAGAGAAAGGAAACAAGGAACAACACATTAAGAGAGGCCCAGAGACACGAGAGAAGAAGGAACCCCATAAGCCCAGGAGATTGCGGGTGACGGGTTGGCAGAACAGGGTACTGGATCCCAAATTGGTGGAGGCGACTAATCCTCAGCCAAAGACCGGCGGTCATGACTATATCTCGGTGCGACCCCTCACTACACCTACCAGGAAGGCACACCACATAGGGTCAGGAACGCAGAGATCAGCGTACCAAGAGAAGGCCCGAGGCAGCCGGACAAACGTAGAGTCACTGGTGGGGCACGGCCAGAGAAGGGAAGAGAAGGGAGCCCTGTGCCACGCTCTGGAATTGCCTGGGAGTTGGTCGAGCCCCTTGCCTGGTGGACGCAGCACGACTTGGGCAGTCACCGCCGGTACCGAGGTGACTAGGACCAGTAAAGAACTGTGAGTAAAGCATTGGAAACTGCAACCACACGTCTCTGTGCTTCTTCGCCGCACCAGCACTACCAGTGCTGGGACGCTCGTGCACCATCACTCCCATCATCCACACTAACTGCCCTGAGGCTATACTCCTCCCGTGGGGAGTCATCCCGTTCTTAGCTGCACACACAACACCGGCCTCAGCGGTCTGCCTTGCAGCGGCGGTCCCCACTGACCGCAATCCACGGGTGGCGTAGTCGGACTATTATCTCACTAATAAGACTGCCACTGAATTGACCACCCTGGGCACGGACCGGGTCAGCGCCACGGAGACTACAACCCCCAGCGATCCGGCTCCGGGTATTCCGTGCACAACACAGGCCCAGGGGGCGCGTCACATGCGCTGTTTGAGCCTTGCCCTGCACATGCGCTGTTTGAGCCTTTCCCTGCACATGCGCTGTTTGAGCCTTGCCCTGCACATGCGCTGTTTGAGCCTTGCCCTGCACATTCGCTGTTCGAGCCTTGCCCTGCGTATGCACTGTTCGAGCCTTCCCTGGTCATGCTCTGTTCGATCCTTGCCCTGCGCATGTTCTGTTTGAGCCTTACCCTGCACATGCGTTGTCTGAGCCTTGCCCCGTGCATGCGTTGTTCGAGCCTTGCTCCGAGCATGCGCTGTTTGAGCCTTGCCCCGCGCATGCGCGGGGCAAGGCTCAAACAGCGCATGCTCGGAGCAAGGCTCGAACAACGCATGCACGGGGCAAGGCTCAGACAACGCATGTGCAGGGTAAGGCTCAAACAGAACATGCGCAGGGCAAGGATCGAACAGAGCATGACCAGGGAAGGCTCAAACAGCGCATGCGCGGGGCAAGGCTTTAATAGCGCATGTGCGGGGCAAGGCTCAAACAGCGCATGCGCGGCTCAAACAGCGCATGCACGGGTCAAGGCTCAAACAGCGCATGTGCGGGGCAAGGCTCAAACAGCGCAAGCACGGGGCAAGGCTCAAACAGCGCATGCTCGGGGCAAGGCTCAAACAGCGCATGCGCGGGGCAAGGCTCAAACAGCGCATGCTCGGAGCAAGGCTCGAACAACGCATGCACGGGGCAAGGCTCAGACAACGCATGTCTGACTGGAACTCCACCGAACTCTTTGAACCAAGATGGTTCCTTACTTTTATACCTCCTACTACAAGTGCTCCCAGGATCTACGTCCTCCACCCCATCCACTACATAGTTCCCCTTCTCTAGGTGGTTCCCCCCACTCCAGCCAGGGACCAGGGACTGTGCTCTCCATTAGGAGCAATCTCGCCCTGTCCCCCGGAAATGTGGTGTAGTGAATGCAGGTGTTAGGGTTCTGAGCCATACTCCTTCCTTACCTGAGAGTGAGGTACCACATCTCTGGATGAGATGCAATAACTCTGTGGCGACCGAACCCTCAGGGGCGCCACACACCCCCCTGGTAAAACACAGCACGTCCGCGGGCTGGAACAGAGCAAAAGACAGAGTAAATTAGGACATGCAAATTTTTGGATGCATCACATTATATAACATTATGGATACTTTTTAAAGAACATTTCTCTTCACACTTATAAAATATTTCTTCACACATATAAGACATTTTTAATATAAACATTCTTCATATCAACACATTTTCAAGTAAAACTTTTGGTCAACCGGTCACAGTAATGCCTGCAACCAGGTGTCCATTTTTCGGTAAAGTGCAAACTTGCAAACACGAATATGAGGGACCCGTCCCAAACCCTCAACGGAGGCCCTGGGGTGGCTGCAGGGCTTAGACGATCCAGATGCTGGACCTCTTCTTCGGCCACCTCCAATGGGTTTTTGTTCTGAGGTCACTCGTAGTAGTTCTTATAAAACCAATAAGGGGCACCTCAAGAGGTGCAACTATTTACAAGAAGCGGCTGCTCCCAGTCCTCAGCCGGTCAGTCTTTGGACCCATTATGGGTAATTAAGTAAACGGGTAACAACACACAAACTTTGAACTTGCAGTGTCCATGCTGCCGTACGGGTACTGATTACTACTGGCAGTCCTTAGTAGTATTGCTCCCTCCGGGGAGGCTCTAGTTCATCATAAGCTGACCCAGCCGGGTCTTCAGCTTCATACTGGTAGAAGCCGTGCTCTTCTTCCAACTTGTGGACATTTAAGGCATACCAGCCTCTGACTCCTTTGTGACGGGTATAGGTCACGATGTCTCCAGGGTAGAGGTCCCTATCAGGGTGACCTGCTTTTAGGTGGGACTCCACGTCCCTCCTGTTGACGAACAGATCAATGTCCGTCTGTGGGTCCCGGATGAATCCCCACCCGGCATCCAAATTGAATTTCACTACGGTGCCCTCTTCTCTGGGACCGTGGGTGGCTTTGTTGGACTGACGGGCCCGAGTTTTCTCCTGCATATTCTGGGCCTCTAATTTCTCCCACCGCATGCGCCGTGAGCTGCGCTCTTTTTCAAATTGGACCAGCTGCTGGTGGCAGAACTTTTTGCGACGGGCTTCCGCTGCCCTGGTCTCCTGGGAGAACCCCATCAGGTCCACCCCAGCAGGGTCCCACTCGAACTGGGCCTCATCCTCCGGCAACCGGGAGACAACGGCCGGCTGCAAGGCGGGCAGGAGCGAGGGGCACTGGTCTTCTACCTCCGCGGACCAGTCCCACCGGTGGCGGCGGTACATCCACTCGGCTGGCAGGGGAGACGGCTCCTGCAGGGGGCCCAAAAGCTGGCTGGATGCTTCCGGGATCTGGGGAGCATGCTGGGCGGACGCGCCCGTGGCTTGTAGGCTTTGCGGCCGGGTCTGGAGAGGGCCACTGCTGATGACGCCCGGGGTCAGAGGGCACGGCTTTGGGCCTGGGCGCGGGCTGGTGGTGGCAGCGCCCGGAGTTAGAGGACTTGGCTGCAGGGCTTGCTGCGGGGTCAGGAACAGGCCGGTGTCGGTAGCGCCCGAGATCGGCGGCTCCACCAGGGGGCCCAGGAGCAGGTCGACGCTGGCAGCGCCCGGGACAGGGAGACTTCTCCTACCTGCTCCCGCGGCCGCTCCTGCATCACGCTGGTCGGGATCCGCGACGGCTGAGGCGCTGCCGGTGCTGGGCAGCGTCCTCTGCTGCCGGTCCGCCATCCTCTGCTCCATCTCCCGCTTACATCCGGCGATGGCGTCGCGCTGGGCCTTCTCCATCCTCTGGCCCAGGTCTTCCATCCTGGAGCGGACTGATCCAGACCACACCCTGTCTGGCAGTTTTTCTTTCTCCCCTCCCCTGCTAGGGGTGGTCCCAGGGCAATTTGCTGCGGTCCCATGGCAGCCTGCTGCCGGTCACTTTCAGGGTCAGCCCCCCCCACCTTGATGGACACACTTGCATACATGACCATTGCCGTTTGGGGCAGGTTCTGCGCTTGGCGCCATTCTGGGACCTGGCCCACGATGGGAGGTGGTTTCTTGTCGTCTTTTAGCACGCACATAATGGCGTCCGTTCTTCTAGGGCGGGCGCCACATTCAGTACAGTGAAACAATCTCTAGGCGCGCGATACCCGGTGATAACGGGTTGGTTGCATATCCTGCCGACTACGCCAAAGTTGACGCACCCCCTGGGCCGTGGGGTACCCGGAGCCGGGCCTGTAGATGCTGGGGGTTGTAGTCACCGTGGCGGTGACCCGGTCCGTGACCCAGGGTGGTCAAACCAGGGTAGTTTATGTATAGTCCGACTACGCCACCTGTGGAATGCGGTTATTGGGAACCGCCGCTGCGGAGCAGTCCGCTGAAGCTGGTGGTATGTGCAGCAAGGTGATGTAACGCCCCACAGGAAGAGTGGAGCTTCAGGGCAGCGTGACTGGATGATGGTGGTAGTAGTGCAAGGTATCAGTAATGACAACACGGAGTTTTTGCAGTGCAGTCCCAGGGTCTTTACTGTTGGCAATTATATGGGCCCCAACGGGAGTACCGGCTAGTGATGAGGGTCTGATCAGTCTGGGAACAATCATAGAGTCCTCCTGGCCAGGTGAAGTTGTAGGCCTGCCGTTCTTACTATACTCTTTGGCTATCCCGCTTATAGTCGTGTTGTAGCCCACGTCCCTGAATGTAATGTGCTGCGCTCACCCGTATGGCTGGCGACTCGGACCTTGTGTATTCCTCACTCCTCTGTGGCGGTACGGGTCCTTTCGTGTGGCTGAGCCTCGGGGCTTCTGATGGGCCAAGAACCTGCAATCTCCTGCCCTGCGGTATCTGCTGCTGGGTATATAATCCCCACAGCCTCGGACTCCGGCGTCCGGTCCTCTGTAGATACTATCCAGGACGAGCTAACTCCAGCTCCAGTCCCTGGCTCTTTACTCCTTCGTGTCGTACTTGACCCCACACTAGACTTAGACTGAACTAACCCCGCCTCCAGATCCAGTTATATAGGGCAGGATCCTCCCCTTTCTGGTCTGGGGCAGGAGGTGTTGCATGTAATGTGTTCCTGACCAGGAAACTCCTGTTTTGCTCCCAGACATGGTATTACTACGACTGTGGCAACCAGACCCTCTGGGGTGCCACACATGCGCTATTCGAGCCTTTCCTGTTCATGTGTAGTACTTTCAGTGAATCTTGCTTCAGCTCTTGCAGCCTCTACTGACAGGACAGAACCTGTCAGCAGCATAAAGGTTAGGAACCTATATACGATTCTGTGCAGGGCAAATTCCAGCATAACATTTTTGACCCATAGCAGTTACATTGCATGCAGAGACAAATGTATTTTGAAACTATATGTAAGTTCAGCTGGAAGTGCATTGAGGGCAGGCAAATACGCGCTGTTTGTGCCTGGCCCACTACTTTCCTGTAGATCCTGCTTCCTCTTTTACAGCCTCTTCCTGATGTACTGATCATGCAATGTCTATGTCCACAAAATGGAGAGGACTGCGCATGCACCACGCAGTACAAAAATGGAAAGTGGAAAGATTTTAAAAGGAATCTGTTATGAAAGCTACATAATCTAGGGTCAGAATCCCTGATTCCAGGCATGTATCACTTACTGCGCCACTTGCTGTACCTTTGATTAAAAAACTGTTTTATCTGCTGCAGATCTAGCAGTTCTCTGAATGCTGAGCTCTATATAACTCTGCCCACACCAATGATTGGCTGCTTTCTCTCTATGCACAGTGTACACAGAAATTATTATTATTATTATTTATTATTATAGCGTCATTTATTCCATGGTGCTTTACATGTGAAAAAGGGGTATAATACAAGAACAGTTACAATAATCTTGAACACAATGTGACAGCGACTGGTACAGGAGGAGAGAGGAACCTGCCCGCGAGGGCTCACAGTCTACACCGGATGGGTGAGGATACAGTAGGTCGGGGTAGAGCTGGTAGTGCAGCGGTATGGTGGAGCGGTGGTTACTGCAGGTTGTAGGCTTGTCGGAAGAGGTGGGTCTAAAGGTTCCTTTTGAAGGTTTCCACGGTAGGCGAGAATCTGATACGTCGGGGTAGAGAGTTCCAGAGTAGGGGGGAAGCACGGAAGAAATCTTGTATGCGATTGTGGGAGGAGGAGATAAGAGGGGAGTAGAGAAGGAGATCTTGTGAGGATCGGAGGCTGCGTGCGGGTATGTAACGGGAGACTAGGTCAGACATATATGGTGGAGACAGGTTGTGGATGGCTTTACACTGTGTTCCAAATTATTATGCAAATAATATTTTCTCAGATTTTCCCAAATTACCTATATGAATTGCAGTCATTGTAATTTTCCAGTCAAATAACTATTAGAGTACAATTGAAAGGTTTTTGTACAAACTGCCTATGATAACAGTATATTTTTAAAAAAAATAAAAAACTCAAACTGCACTCAAAATGCATGTTCCAAATTATTATGCACAGCAGAGTTTTCAACCTTTTCATTTTAATAAAGAACAAAAAAATGGTCATTTTTGAAATTATAAGCATTAGCAGGTTATTACAAACTGAAATCAATCAGTTTTCAACTCAAAACTTTATTCTAGGTGATGTTACATTTGCACATAGGACCCCTTGTTCGAAAGGAGCTTCTGAACTCTCTCGTCCATTGAATTTGTCAGGTTTTGGATGGTTTCTGCTTCAATTGTTTTGCATGAGGACAGAATACCCTCCCAGAGCTGTTGCTTAGATGTGAGCTGCCTCCCGCCATCATAGACACTCCTTTTGATGATGCTCCAGAGGTTCTCAATGGGGTTGAGGTCTGGGGAGCATGGAGGCCACACCATAAGTTTGTCCCCTTTTATGCCCATAGCAGCCAGAGATGCAGATGTGTTATGTGCAGCATGAGACGGGGCATTATCATGCATGAAATGATCTCGATGGTCCAGATGGATGGAGTGGAGGATGGCTGGTTGATGGACACCCCATGCAAACACGGCTACTGCGCTAACAAGGAGGAGGTGGAGTAATGTTTTGGGCTGGAATCATGGGGAGAGAGATTGTCGACCCTTTTAGGATCCCTGAAGGGGTAAAGATGAACTCCATAATGTATGTTGAGTTTCTCAAACAGCACTTCCTTCCATGGTTCAAGAAGAAGAACCGTGCATTCCGCAGCAAGATCATTTTCATGCATGATAATGCCCCGTCTCATGCTGCACATAACACATCTGCATCTCTGGCTGCTATGGGCATAAAAGGGGACAAACTTATGGTGTGGCCCCCATGCTCCCCTGACCTCAACCCCATTGAGAACCTCTGGAGCATCATCAAAAGGAGTGTCTATGATGGCGGGAGGCAGTTCACATCTAAGCAACAGCTCTGGGAGGGTATTCTGTCCTCATGCAAAACAATTGCAGCAGAAACCATCCAAAACCTGACAAATTCAATGGACGAGAGAGTTCAGAAGCTCCTTTCGAACAAGCGGTCCTATGTGCAAATGTAACATCACCTAGAATAAAGTTTTGAGTTGAAAACTGTTTGAGTTCAGTTTGTAATAACCTGCTAATGCTTATAATTTCAAAAATGACCATTTTTTTGTTCTTTATTAAAATGAAAAGGTTGAAAACTCTGCTGTGCATAATAATTTGGAACATGCATTTTGAGTGCAGTTTGAGTTTTTTATTTTTTAAAAAATATACTGTTATCATAGGCAGTTTGTACAAAAACCTTTCAATTGTACTCTAATAGTTATTTGACTGGAAAATTACAATGACTGCAATTCATATAGGTAATTTGGGAAAATCTGAGAAAATATTATTTGCATAATAATTTGGAACACAGTGTATATGCCATGGTTAGGGTTTTGAACTGGAGTTTCTGAGCAATGGGGAGCCAGTGAAGGGATTGACAGAGGGGGGAGGCCAGGGAATAGCGGGGGGACAGGTTGATTAGTCGAGCAGCAGAGTTTAGGATAGATTGCAGGGGTGCGAGAGTGTTAGCAGGGAGGCCACAGAGCAGGAGGTTGCAGTAGTCGAGGCGGGAGATGATGAGGGCGTGCACTAGGGTTTTTGCAGATTCATGGTTGAGGAATGTGCGGATCCGGGAGATATTTTTGAGTTGGAGTCGGCAGGAAGTGGAAAGGGCTTGGATATGTGGTTTGAAGGAGAGATTAGAGTCCAGGGTTACCCCAAGGCAGCGAGCTTGAGGGACTGGGGAGAGTGGGCAGCCACTGACTTTGATAGATAGGTCAGTTGGGGGGGGTTGAATGAAATGGCGAAAAGATGATGAATTCTGTTTTGTCCATGTTAAGTTTTAGAAATCTGGCAGAAATCTACCAATTAGTGCTGGGTGCGTGGTTGGACTACAACGCTGCAGGCCAAGTAGTCTTCTCTTGTTAATCTCCTTGTGAAAAAACAATGATTTTATAAAAACTACAGCCAGCAACTCGGTAAGGGATACATCACTGTAATCCGGTTCTCTGTCTCTACATCATGCTGCTCTCAGATTAGGTGGCAAAAACGTGGGGACAGATTCCCTTTTAATAGTGATATCCATGACATATCGGTGGTGCTTACATAAGTCTTGCACTTAGGGTTAGCAAAAGGTGGGGTAAAAGGAAGTCGATCAATGCGCTATCCATTCATTCGTTAGTCCATTGGTCAATATTACTGTATGGACACAATCGCAAAATTATCTACTAGATGGTTATCCTAATCTGTGGCCCTTTTTATAGAGAGAGCTTTGATCATTATCATTTTGAACAATTCAGGAGTGTCATAAGGTCTGGGAACACAGTATGGTATTAGAACCCTTCTCGTGGCTAGCTATTATTGTGGCTCCCATCAGACAATTAGCCAGCCACCCTTTCAGGCCATGGTTTGTCTCCATCTTGTGGCCTATAAGTCCCCTTACACTGGCCTGTCAGGCATGTTACCCTCCACAAGGAAAATTTTTACCCCTTACACTCCAGTCAGAGGCCTCTCATACAGTCAAATCAGATCTCTTGCTTTGCACTGAGGAGCGTTAAAACCCTGAAACATGTCTGCAAATTGAGATTCTGATTTGGCTTTTTTTCTGAGTCATGTAGAAAGGCTCGTTAAAGGGTCAATAGTGACTTTTAGGATTGCTACTTCCAATAGGTGGCAATAGAATTCAAGTCCTCTTATTCTCTGAAAGGACAATCTGCCGATATAATTTCCCACAGTAGCAATGCACGGCTTATAAGTCTCCTTACACGGGCATGTCACTCTCCACAAGGAGAAATATTACACTTAGACTCCAGTCAGACGCCTCTCATACAGCCAATTCAGATCTCATGCTTTTCACTGATGAGGGGAAACAACCCGAAACACGTGTCTGCAAGCTGAAATTCTTACTGGTATCTAAGGAGTAACATTTCTCCTTATGAGAGTAACATGCCTTAGTTACCCCTTAGATCCCAGTCAGAAGCCTCTGACCTAACCAATTCAGATCTCATGCTTTGCATTGATGAGGGGCAACACCCTGAAACACGTGTTTGCAAGTTGAGATTCCGGTTTAGCTTTTATCCTAAGTCATGTGGCAAGGCTTGTTAAAGGGCCGATATTAACTTTTAGGATTGCTACTTCCAATACGTGGTACTAGAGTCCAAGTCCTCTTCCTCTCTGAAGAGACTGGACATGAAAATGCGTGTCCCTTGTTGCTAGCATTGTAAGTGCGGTTTGATATTGCTCTGGATAGTGTACGTCTGTTTCCCACCCTATCTCGCTGGTGCATTCCCTCCCATCCGCCGTCTAAAACTTTTTTTTTTAATTATAGAAATAGAAACAGCTATCTAAACAAAACTGGAGCCATTATAAATATAACTTGCTTAGTCCCACAAAGTCAAACATGTCAGAGTTATCCACAAATTGGGGTAAATGTGTCGGGCAGCCCAGACGTTCATTCAAATACATGATCTATCAATGTCAAAAGCAAGTATAAACACACTTTACATTAGTAATAGTCCACATCGTAGGCCCCGGGCCACAAGCGGGTGTTCATGACGTTTTTTACTACGTGATAAATATTTGGTGTACTGTTTAATATTTCACCGGCCGAAGAAGAAGGAGAAGAAGAAGCGCATTCACATCTCGGGCTGGGACAAAGAGCACACTTCCAAAATCCACAGTGACCTTTTTTTTCACTATTTTGATGGTTATTATTAACTTTTAAGAAATTTTTGGCTATTTTTCTATTATTATTGGATCCATCCTTACTCCGGTGCTGGGTGCCTAGTAAGAACAAAGGAATGACGTCAGCAAAGTTTTCTTCAAAAGTAAGTTTCCTCTTCTGTTTCTATAGAGATTAGTAAACTTTTTGTCTCAAGGTTATACTTTCCCCCCCCCAAAAAAATGCACATGCAGATTGAATTGTAGAAGGTCCATAGAGGAGATGCTAGGGGAGAACACACCCTAAGACACCATGGAGCTCTGATATGGGTGCATATTGTTTTAAGACCTTAAAAGGAAACCCATTTCTTCACAATTTTTGAGCTCCAAAGTTGGAAAATGTTCTCAAAAATTTTGTTTATGGTGTCTGAAGGTATTACAGAGTTGGATGCATGGAATGCACCAGCAGAATAGTGAGTGCTGCTCTGGAGTATAATACAGGGTGCAACTCAGGATCAGTACAGGGTCAGTAATGTAATGTATGTACAGAGTGACTGCACCAGCATAATAGTGAGTGCAGCTCTGGAGTATAATACAGGAGGTAATTCAAGATCAGTAATGTAATGTATGTACACAGTGACTGCACCAGCAGAATAGTGAGTGCAGCTCTGGGGTATAATACAGGATGTAACTCAGGATCAGTACATGATCAGTAATGTATGTACACAGTGACTCCACCAGCAGAATAGTGAGTGCAGCTCTGGAGCATAATACAGGATGTAACTCAGGATCAGTACAGGATCAGTAATGTATGTACACAGTGACTGCCCAGCAGAATAGTGAGTGCAGCTCTGGAGCATAATACAGGATGTAACTCAGGATCAGTACAGGATCAGTAATGTATGTACACAGTGACTGCCCAGCAGAATAGTGAGTGCAGCTCTGGAGTATAATACAGGATGTAACTCAGGATCAGTACAGGGTAAGCAATGTAATGTATGTACACAGTGACTGTGACGCGCCCCTTGGGCCTGTGTTGTGCAGGGGAACCCAGAACCGGGCCTGTTGTAGAATGCTGGGGGGTGGTAGTCTCCGTGTGGCGGTGACCCGGTCCGTGCCCAGGGTGGTCAAACCAGTGGCAGTCTTAATGTATAGCAAATGTCCGACTACGCCACCCGTGGATTGCGGTCAGTGGGGACCGCCGCCGCGCTGCAGACCGCTGAGGCTGATGTTGTTTGCGCAGCTGAGTATGGGATAACTCCCCACGGGAGAAGTATTGCCTCAGGGCAGCTAATGTGGGAGATGATGGGAGTGATTGTGTGAGCATCCCAGTGCTAATGGTGCTGGTGCGGCGAGGAACCACAGAGACGTGCGGTTGCAGTTTTCAATGCTTTACTCACAGTTGTTGTTCATGTCAATGCTGTAGGTGATGACTGCCCGAGCCGTGCTGCGTCCACCAGGTGAGGGACTCGGTCAACTCCCAGGTAATTCCGGAGTGTGGTTCAGAGCTCCCTTCTCTACCTTTCTCTGGCCGTCCCCACCAGTGACCCACCTTTGTCCAGCTTCCTCGGGCCTTCTGTTGGCGAAACCTCTCCCGGTTTCCCTGACCCTATCCGGTCTGCCTTTCTGGTGGATGTAGTGAGGGGTCGCACCAAGATGTGGTAACAACCTCCGGTCTTTGGCTGAGGAATCTGTTGCCTCCACCAATTTGGGTTCCGGTACCCTGCTCTGCCAACCCTTCACCCTGTATCTCCTCTGGGCATATGGGGTTCCTTCTGTCCTCGTGTCTCTGGGCCTTTCTCTGTGTTCCTTGCTTCCTTTCTCCTCTGTTCCAGTTCCTTTCTTACTTTCCTTTCCGCTCCTTCTCCTCTCTCTTTCTGCTGTTTCTGGCCTCCACTCCAGGCCTGCCTCTGGAGCTGGGCCCAGACTGAGCCACAGCTCCCTGTCAGCCCTCTCTGGCTGAACTCCTCTCCTCTTCTCCTCCTCTCTGAACTGGCTGGACTGAACTGAACGCTGTCCTAAGATGGTGCCCACCTTATATACCTCCTTCTGACACCCGAGCCCAGGTGACTAGCAACCAATGGGCTCCTATCTATGCCCAGAGACCCACCCCTATCTGCTCCTACACCACTGGCTTTTCCACCCCCTCCCCACTCCAGCCAGGGACAGATGCTGTCGTGCCTGCACTTCTGTCTAGTGGGAGCACCGTTGACCTGTCCCTCAGAAATGGGGTGTGTGTGATGCATGCAGCCTACTGAGTCCTGGTCCACACTCCATCCTTACCCGGGAGTGGAATACCACACCTCTGGTTTGAGGTGCAATACCCCTGTAGCAGCCGAGCCCTCGGGGTGCTACAACTGCACCAGCAGAATAGTGAGTGCAGCTCTAGAGTATAATACAGGATGTAACTCAGGATCAGTACAGGATCAGTAATGTAATGTATGTACACAGTGACTGCACCAGCAAAATAGTGAGCGCAGCTCTGGAGTATAATATAGCTTCACCTCAGAATCAGTACAAAATAGGTGTACTATATTTACAGTTATATGAAAAAGTTTGGGCACCCCTATTAATCTTAAGCTTAATGTTTTAAAAAAATTGGTGTTTTTGCAACAGCTATTTCAGTTTGATATATGTAATAACTGTTGGACACAGTAATGTTTCTGCCTTGAAATGAGGTTTATTGTACTAACAGAAAATGTGCAATCTGCATTCAAACAAAATTTGACAGGTGCATAAGTATGGGCACCCTTATCATTTTCTTGTTTTAAATACTCCTACCTACTTTTTACTGACTTACTAAAGCACTTTTTTTGGTTTTGTAACCTCATTGAGCTTTGAACTTCATAGCCAGGTGTATGCAATCATGAGAAAAGCTACTTAAAGTGGCCACTTGCAAGTTGTTCTCCTGTTTGAATCTCCTCTGAAGAGTGGCATCATGGGCTCCTCAAAACAACTGTCAAATGTTCTGAAAACAAAGATTATTCAACATAGTTGTTCAGGGGAAGGATACAAAAAGCTGTCTCAGAGATTTAACCTGTCAGTTTCCACTGTGAGGAACATAGTAAGGAAATGGAAGAACACAGGGACAGTTCTTGTTAAGGCCAGAAGTGGCAGGCCAAGAAAAACATCAGAAAGGCAGAGAAGAAGAATTGTGAGATCAGTCAAGGACAATCCTCAGAGCACCTCCAGAGAGCTGCAGCATCAACTTGCTGCAGATGGTGTCACTGTGCATCGGTCAACTATACAACGCACTTTGCACAAGGAGAAGCTGTATGGGAGAGTGATGCGAAAGAAGCCGTTTCTGCAAGCACGCCAAAAACAGAGTCGGCTGAGGTATGCAAAAGCACATTTGGGGAAGCCAATTTTTTTTGGAAGAAGGTCCTGTGGACTGATGAAACCAAGATTGAGTTGTTTGGTCATACAAAAAGGCGTTATGCATGGCGGCAAAAAAACACAGCATTCCAAGAAAAACACTTGCTACCCACAGTAAAATTTGGTGGAGGTTCCATCATGCTTTGGGGCTGTGTGGCCAATGCCGACACTGGGAATCTTGTTAAAGTTGAGGGACGCATGGATTCCACTCAGTATCAGCAGATTCTTGACAATAATGTTCAAGAATCAGTGATAAAGTTGAAGTTACGCAGGGGATGGATCTTTCAGCAAGACAATGATCCAAAACACCGCTCCAAATCTACTCAGGCATTCATGCAGAGGAACAATTGCAATGTTCTGGAATGGCCATCCCAGTCCCCAGACCTGAATATCATTGAACATCTGTGGGATCATTTGAAGAGGGCTGTCCATGCTCGGCGACCATCAAACTTAACTGAACTGGAATTGTTTTGTAAAGAGGAATGGTCAAAAATACCTTCATCCAGGATCCAGGAACTCATTAAAAGCTACAGGAAGCGACTAGAGGCTGTTATTTTTGCAAAAGGAGGATCTACTAAATATTAATGTCACTTTTCTGGTGAGGTGCCCATACTTATGCACCTGTCAAATTTTGTTTGAAAGCAGATTGCACATTTTCTGTTAGTACAATAAACCTCATTTCAAGGCAGAAACATTACTGTGTCCAACAGTTATTACATATATCAAACTGAAATAGCTGTTGCAAAAACACCAATTTTTATAAAACATTAAGCTTAAGATTAATAGGGGTGCCAAAACTTTTTCATATAACTGTATACAGTAAGGCCGGAATCAGAAATCTGTATATCATGGTCTAGGGATGGACTGTGACTTTGAGACTAGCCGACGAAACTGTGGGGGTGCTGAAGGCGGGACGTGAAAAGCAATATTCTCAATGCTGAATGTTAGTTACCCTGCGACAGGTATTAGGTTTCTGTGTATAGCTAATTTCTATTAAGTTAAAGAATATTTTTTCCTTTTTTATGTACTGTTTTCAATTTTTTATACATTTTTTATTTTTTTTTACTATGAACATTTTTTTTTCTGTAGCAAATTGTCTGTAGTCTCATACTGTAATTAGGGTTTTCTATTCTTTCTGGCCATTTCTGGAGTCTATTTTCTATACCAGCCCTCCCCGATACGATCATTACTACAAAACGTCAATATTTTATCACCCTCCGCACATTAAGGTGACCATAACACAAGCTTAATTCTAAGATGCGTATAAAAAATTCATTCAGCAGTGAACCCCTGTGGCTGCTCGGCATTCATTTTTCATAAGTGACCCGACATAAAAGTTGAGGTCCGGTCACAATTTACACACAGCTGCTGGCATAAATGTATACACAGTAGATTAAAGGACTCGTATACGCGGCTTCTCTGCTCCTTGCCTCCATATAAGAAGACATAGACTGGGCTTTTTTATGTTATGACAGTTTATATAGCCGCTTTATGATGACGGAAAGCAGCCTCGACGTCCACAGAACATTATATTTCTGGCAGCAGCAATGTAGTCTATTAAATATTCATGGGTCTATTACAATATGTGGTTTTTAAACTTGTCATTTTGTACAGCAGGTTACGTTCTTAGTACAGTAGTAGAATAGAGACCGGCATGGGTCCTGCACTATCGACGGTGTGTGGCTGCTGACGTCATGCTTATTGACAGCCCGCTCCCTGCAGTTAGGCAGCGGGGAGCCAGCTGTCAATCAGCATGATGTCGGTAGTCACGTCCCATCAACAGAGGAGAGCGGAAGAGAAGACAAAGCTCAGTCTACATGATGTCACCAGAAACTGCTGAATCGCCAACAGGAGTGATCTGTGACTGCTCTGTGCCGGCAGAGATCGGTACCGGGAACAACAGACAGATAGGTAGCAACAATCTGCCTGTTGGTTAATAGGCCCATAGTAAAAAAAAATTAAATAGTCCTGGATAAATCCTTTAAAGGGAACCTTTCAGCAGGATTTAGCCCTATAAACTAAAGGAATGGTCATAATGGTGCTGTAATGCTGATTAATAGGATACCTGATATGAAGGGATCTGACTCGCCCCCTGGGCCGTGAGGCACTCGGATCCGGGCAATAGGGAGACGATGGGGGTAGTAGTGGCGACCCGGTTCCGTGGCTCAGGGTGGTCAGGCCAATGGTAGTCTGCTACGTTCTGCTGATAATGTCCGACTACGCCACCCGTGGATTGCGGTTATTAGGAACCGCCGCTGCATGCAGACCGCTGGGGCTGATGAGGTGTGCAGCTAGGGTAGTGTGACTCCCCACGGGAAGAGTGCGGCCCCAGGGCAGTATAATGGATGGTGGGAGTGATGGTAGTGAGAGTCCCAGTGTTAATAGTGCTGGAGGAGCAAGGAGCACACAGACAACAGGTTGCAGTCCAGGGTCTTTACTAGAACAGGTAAACTGACCCACAAACAGTCCCAGCTAGGAGGGGACCTGGATGTCTGAGAGCAACGGGGAAATTGGCCCTGGTCAGGGTGAGGGTGTAGGCCTACCGTGCTTTCTGCGCTCCTTCTGGCTATCTCCTCCTGATAGGGTAACAGCCCACGTTTCCGAGCTTTCCGTGTATTCTCGCATGTATGGCCTGCGACGTGGCTTCCTTTCTGCTCCCAGCCTGGTACGGCTTTACTGGTCCCTTCTGTTGTGGCAGGGCCTCCAGGCTTCTTAGGCCAAGGAATATACAGTCCCTTGCGGACTGGTTCTCTGCTGGGGGATGTGGAATCCTTCCAGCCTCAGACACCAAAGTCTGGTAAAATTAAGTCTTTTCTCTGCCAAGACAGGCTCTCTTCGCCTCTTGTCTCTGGCTTGTGGCTCTCCTCCTGCCACACTTCCTCTTAGGTGCAATCAACTTTCTGTCCCTGCTCCACTCTGGGACACGTCTCAGTGCTGAGACAGGCCATCCAGTTCTCCCTAACCCTGCCCCCAGTACCAGCTTTTATAGGGGCAGCCTGCCCCCCCTACTGGCCTGAGACAGGAGGCATTGCATGCTAATGTTCCCCTGACTAGAGAACCTCCCCCTTGCTCTCAGACACAGCTTTAATACATTTTGTGGCATCCAGGCCAGGGTGACACATTCCCCCCTAGTGAAATTTAGTACTCAGGGACTAAACAGTAAACAAAGACAATATGCATAACAATAAAACAATAACAGACAGACGACGCACAGATTGAGTTCTTAAGGTCACAGTGTGGCCTGTGACCGGGTGTCCATATCACCAGAACAACGGGAGCCTTAACCAGGTGGGGGTCTGTCCTACCCCAAGTCCTTCACAGTCTTAGTTCATTCCTGGGTTAGGCTCCGAACGCAGTCCATACAAGGTCCCGGTTATAAAAAGTCCATAACCTTTGAGTCCTTACGGTAGCTGCAAGAAACTGAAACACACTATTAATAAACATGCAGGTAACTTGGCAAACAATTCAACATTTTGCAACAGGGTTATTTACAATTTTAGTACACTCTATATTCTCCAGCGAGCGGGTATCTGCCCCTTTGTGCTCCTGGTTGACCTCCTTAACCCACTGTCTGGTGGTGGACCAACCTGGCTTTCCCCACTAGCGTTAGGGTTACAGCTACCAGCTGGGTGTACAGGTAGGGCAGGCAGCTGTCTGCGGGTCCTTTGGCTTACAGCAGGCATGGCAGGCTCACTGTCAGCAGAGGGTTGACTCTCCTGGGCTGCTGGTACAGGCTCTTCTGCCTCTGGAACTGCTTGCTCCTCTTCACCTTCCGGCTCTGGTGTTGGTTGTTGCTGTGCCGGTTGCAGGAAATGCAGGACGGGTACCACTATGGCATCATTTATGCGAGTCCAGGACTGAGGGAACTCTCCGAGAACGGTGCTGATCATTTCTTCCTTGTCCTCTGCGGGTTCAAGGTCACTCTGATCCTTTTCTGCACTACGGAGTTGCTCGGGGCACCTTTTGAGGTGGTCTCTGGAGACGACACTAGTGGTTTCTCCTCCGTCCTTGGTGATTACGCACACCTTTGGGTTGTCGTGGTCAGACTGCAGTACGGTGTAGGGTTCCCTTTCCCACTGGTCGTCCAACTTATGTAGCCTTCTCTTCCGCTTCAGGACTTGCTCACCAGGTTCTAGGGGACCAGCAGGGGCGTGTTGATTGAAGAGTTTTTCTTGCCTCTCTCTCACCTGGGCCAGGCTCTTCTCCACACTCTCCTGTACCTTCTTGTACTGCAGTTGCCTTTCCGTATCCCAGTCCGCATCTGGGGAGGTGTCTTCAGGTATTAGGACTCCCATCTCCAGGTCTACGGGCAGCTTACCTGGTCTAGCTCGCATCAGGTAAGCCGGGGTGCAGTTTGTAGCATTCACCGGGATATTGTTGTATAGGTCTATCAGGTCCGGCAGTTTTTCTGGCCACAGGCTGCGTTCCTCCAGGGGCAACGTCTTCAGGAGATCAATGACTATATTGTTCATCTTCTCACACATCCCGTTGGTTTGTGGATGGTAAGGCGTTGTCCGAATCTTCTTACAGCCATAGAGGTTGCAGAACTCCTGGAAGATTTCAGCCTCGAACGCTGGACCCTGGTCTGTCAGGACCTGTTCCGGATACCCGTGTGGACGGCAGAAGTATTGCTGGAAGGCTCTGGCCGCTGTTTGGGCTGTCAAGTCCTTTACCGGGACCACCAATAGAAAACGGGAATAGTGGTCCACGATTGTCAGGGCATAGATGTATCCAGACCGGCTTGGAGCCAATTTGACGTGGTCCAGAGCTACCAGCTCAAGAGGCTGCGTGGTGACGATGGGCCTCAAGGGTGTCTTCTGGCTGGTGCGGTCCTTCCTCCTTAGGTGACAAGGGCCACAGTCTCTGCACCATTTTTCTACAGCTCCTCTCATGCCGACCCAAAAGAATCTTCCTCTTAGCAGGAACTCCAGTTTCTTCAAACCGAAGTGCCCCGCTCTGTCATGGTAAGCTCCCAGGACCATAGCTGCATCCCGCCTTGGAACCACGACTTGCCAGGTCAGCTCGTGCGTCCGGTGGTTGACAATCCTTCTGCACAACTTGCCTTCGTAGAGGAATAGCTTGCTCTTCTCTTTCCATAGCTGCTTGGCTTACTCTGGAGCATCCGGATCTATGCGGGCATCTTCCTGGGTCAGCAGATCTTTCACCAGGCGGACAGCAGGGTCACTATCTTGGGTCTCGGCCCAGCTGTGGTGAGGTAGGGGATTGATCATCACGGTTGTTAGATCCTCCTCCTTCACGCGGTGGGAGTATTGAGCGGCTCCATACCGGTGAAACGCGGGGAGTTCTACCTCCTCCAGCTCTTCTGGGTCTTCGTCACCTTCAGGTAAGTGAGGCATCCTCGATAGGGCGTCAGCGTTGGCATTGGTTTTGCCGGCCCGGTACTTGATCACGAAGTCATAGTTGGAGAGGCGGGCCATCCACCGCTGTTCTAGGGCACCCAGTCTTGCATTGTCCAGGTGTGTCAACGGGTTGTTGTCCGTGTACACGGTGAACTTTGCGGAGGCCAGGTAATGCTTGAAGCGTTCCGTCACAGCCCACACCACCGCCAAGAATTCTAGCTTGAAGGAGCTGTAATTCTCCGGGTTCCTCTCGGTGGGTCTCAGCTTCCGGCTGGCGTACGCGATCACCCTTTCTCTGCCCTGTTGGTTTTGGGACAGTACGGCTCCCAGTCCCACATTACTGGCGTCTGTGTGGAGGATAAAAGGCTGGCCATAGTCAGGGTAGGCCAGGATCTCATCCCCCGTGAGGGCCATCTTCAACTGGCGGAAGGACTCCTCTTCCGGTTGATCCCACTTGAAGGGCGGCTTTTGGCTCCTGGACTTAGACTGTCCGATCAGGAGGTCCTGCATAGGAGCTGCCATCTTAGTGAACGAGGGGATGAACCTTCGGTAGTAGCCTACCAACCCGAGAAACTGTCTCACCTCTTTGATGTTCGAGGGGCTTGGCCAGCTCTTGATTGCCGTGACCTTGTCAGGGTCGGGGGCCACTCCTTCCGCGCTTACCACGTGCCCTAGGTACTGGACCTTTGGTTTCAGCAGGTGACACTTAGATGGTTTTACCTTCAGGCCATAGCCTGCCAGGGCTTCGAACACCTCGGCCAGGTGCTTTAGGTGGTCCTCGTAGGTCTTCGAATAGACGATCACGTCGTCCAGGTAAAGGAGGACCGTCTCGAAGTTTCAGTGCCCTAGACAGCATTCCATCAGCCGCTGGAAGGTCCCTGGTGCGTTGCAGAGCCCGAAAGGCATACAGTTGAACTCACTCAGTCCCATCGGGGTGGTGAAGGCGGTCTTCTCCTTGTCAGCCTCTGCCACAGGAACCTGCCAGTACCCGCTAGTAAGGTCCAAAGTAGAAAAGAAGTTAGCTGATTTTAGTGCGGCTAAAGACTCCTCTATTCTAGGCAGCGGATATGCATCTTTGTGGGTGATACGGTTGATTTGTCTATAGTCGACGCACATTCTCATGGTGCCGTCTTTCTTTTTCACCAGAACCAAGGGGGCTGCCCAGGGGCTACAGCTGTCTCTAATGACCCCAGCTTCTTTCATTTCTCTTAGCATGCCCTTGGCGTTCTGATAATGTGCAGGGGGTACAGGCCTGTGTCTCTCTTTTATTGGTGGGTGGCTCCCTGTGGGGATGTGGTGTTCTATCCCCTTTACTCTGCCGAAGTCTAGCGGGTGCTTACTAAAGACTCTCTCGTACTCCTGTACCACCCGGTAGACTCCTTGTTTTTGGTGCAGGGGAGTGGAGTCAGCACCCACATGGAGTTTCTGGCACCAGTCCTCCTTTTGTTTCTGGGAGCCATTACCCTCCGCCTGAGGAGATGGAGGCAAGGGTTCCACGGCCCTGATAGCTTTGTGTTCGACAACAAACAGTTTGGCGAGTGTAGCGTACCTGTGTAAGTGTACTTCCCTCTCCCCAATGTTGAGGATGCGGACAGGCACCCTCCCATGACGGACATCAACCACCCCCCGGGCTGTCAAAATGGTGGGCCTGCTGTCTGAGTACACGGGTTCTACCATGGCTTGGTAGTCTCTACCTCTCAACCCGATTGCAGTCCGACACCAGATCATCATTTCACTTTTGGGAGGCATGGAAATGGGGAATGGGTCACTCAGTCTTACGCTACCGATCTCACCACCAGACAGTTCTACCTGCTGCCGTCTCATCAGGGCTTTTATCTCCTTGTTGAGGACTCTCTGTTGGCTGGAACTAGCATTCACCGCCACCTGTTGTAGAATTACAATTACCTCTGAAAGACAATTTTCAATTACATTAGTACCCACAGTTATTTTAGGGTGACTTTCACGACGGTCAATGTCCACAATAATTACTCCCTGTGCCGGCAGTTCAACTTTACCAATTTTAATGGTCATCTCCTTGAACCCCATCTGCGGCACGGGTAAGCCATTACTGGCGATGATGCTCAAGTTACTGTCTGGATACCGTGTGATATCAGCATCAGTCCAATACTGCTTAAAAAGTACATAAGGGATAGTGGTTACTTGCGACCCAGTATCCAGCAAGGCGCTCATGGGGATACCGTCCAGCACCACGGGTAAAACCGGGCGCCCCCCAACGTACTTATTACGCCAATTGTAAGGGCCTGGTGATCTTATGCCTGGGGGTCGGCCCTCTGCCCCAGGTTGGACCCGTTTAAATTACAGTACCTGGAAATGTGTCCGGGCTGGTTGCATCGACGGCAAATGGGCTGTCCATCCTCTGCGTAGCGGTCTGTGGGCCTCCCTCGGAACGACGGGATCCTCCTCTGTCGACGCCACGGGACATCCTCCGGACTTGAAGCCAGCTCGATGGGTCTTGACGGGTCCACTTGCAACGCCTGGACGGTCCTGATCAACGCCGCGACGCTCCTGGTCAGCTCCTGGACTTGGTGGTGCAGGTCTTTCGACGGGGCTTGGTTCAGGGCCTGTGCATCAGCCCCCACGGGGTCCATAGAGGAGGGCGCCGCCTCCTGGTGGTAGGTGAGAGCAGGGAGCCGGGGGTTTATAGCGCCACTGGTTGCAGATTCACGGAGCACCCTTATGGCCCTGTCCTTAAATTGGGCAAAGGTCAGATCAGGGTCCTGAAAGAACATGAGGCGCAGCTGGGTCCTGTGGGCGCTGGACAGCAGTCCTTCTATGAATTGTTCTGTTAGTAACTTATCCGTTTCCTGCACACTGCCAGGGTCAGTTTGTTGAATAGCCCTCAAGGCTTCCTGCAGATTTAGGGCATAGTCTCTGATGCTGTCCTGTGCCCCCTGCTTACATCCATAGAACCTCATTTTAATTTCAGCGGAGGTACGTGTGTCAAAGGTACCCCGCAGCCGGGCCAGAATACCCTTCACAGTCCTTTTCTCCTCAGTAGGCCATGATTTTACCTCCCTTTGGGCTGCACCAGTTAACTGCCCTGTTAGTATGCTGACCTTCTGTTCCTCTGTCAGGGGGTAGACTTGGAACAAACTGTACAGTCTTTCCTTGAAGTCAGTTAGGGCATGGGGCTCCCTTGAGTATTTGGGCAGCCAGGCCGCTCCAGGGATGTAGGGCAAGGAAAAGGGCATCACCGCTGCTGCAGCTGCGTTGGTGGTAGTGGGCGCCTCCGTGTCCGACATCTTCCTCCCCCCTAGTTAAGCGTGGCCTACCTTCCGACGATCCTCTTCTGTAGGCTGCGGCTCAGCTGCTGCTGCTATGGACGAGGACCTGGCGTCGCGTGCTGATGACGTCAGCGTCGCTCTCTCTCTCTTCCAGTACCTTGCGCAGCGTCGGTGCGTGGGGCGGAGCTTCGGATCTCGCGCGGTTTTGACGTCCACGCCCCTCTTCTTCCCGCGCGGCGTCCTGAAGATGGCTTCCGATGGCGGGAAACAGCTGCGGACGGCGGGAAGACGGCGGGAAACGGTCCAAGATGGCGTCCGATGGCGGGAAACGACTCCGGACGGCGGGAAACGACTCCGGACGGCGGGAAACGACTCCGGACGGCGGGAAACTTCGCCACAGGTAAGTTACAAAAGTCTTTTTCAGGCACGCAGTACCCGGTGGTTGCGGGCACGAAATCCTGCCGACTACGCCAAAGCTGACTCGCCCCCTGGGCCGTGGGGCACTCGGATCCGGGCAATAGGGAGACGATGGGGGTAGTAGTGGCGACCCGGTTCCGTGGCTCAGGGTGGTCAGGCCAATGGTAGTCTGCTACGTTCTGCTGATAATGTCCGACTACGCCACCCGTGGATTGCGGTTATTAGGAACCGCCGCTGCATGCAGACCGCTGGGGCTGATGAGGTGTGCAGCTAGGGTAGTGTGACTCCCCACGGGAAGAGTGCGGCCCCAGGGCAGTATAATGGATGGTGGGAGTGATGGTAGTGAGAGTCCCAGTGTTAATAGTGCTGGAGGAGCAAGGAGCACACAGACAACAGGTTGCAGTCCAGGGTCTTTACTAGAACAGGTAAACTGACCCACAAACAGTCCCAGCTAGGAGGGGACCTGGATGTCTGAGAGCAACGGGGAAATTGGCCCTGGTCAGGGTGAGGGTGTAGGCCTACCGTGCTTTCTGCGCTCCTTCTGGCTATCTCCTCCTGATAGGGTAACAGCCCACGTTTCCGAGCTTTCCGTGTATTCTCGCCTGTATGGCCTGCGACGTGGGTTCCTTTCTGCTCCCAGCCTGGTACGGCTTTACTGGTCCCTTCTGTTGTGGCAGGGCCTCCAGGCTTCTTAGGCCAAGGAATATACAGTCCCTTGCGGACTGGTTCTCTGCTGGGGGATGTGGAATCCTTCCAGCCTCAGACACCAAAGTCTGGTAAAATTAAGTCTTTTCTCTGCCAAGACAGGCTCTCTTCGCCTCTTGTCTCTGGCTTGTGGCTCTCCTCCTGCCACACTTCCTCTTAGGTGCAATCAACTTTCTGTCCCTGCTCCACTCTGGGACACGTCTCAGTGCTGAGACAGGCCATCCAGTTCTCCCTAACCCTGCCCCCAGTACCAGCTTTTATAGGGGCAGCCTGCTCCTTCTACTGGCCTGAGACAGGAGGCATTGTATGCTAATGTTCCCCTGACTAGAGAACCTCCCCCTTGCTCTCAGACACAGCTTTAATACATTTTGTGGCATCCAGGCCAGGGTGACACAGATCCACTCAGTGGCTGCTGAATACTCACCTTATGAAGTTTTTATAAGATTACGTCCTCTGTGCTCCACTGTGCTTCAGGCAGGACGTGGAGCTGGGTCTTCTTCTGGTTCTCTGCCCCCGCGGCCTCCTCTGCTTCTTGTGCAGGTCACTGATTATTCAGTGACCTGCCTCCTTTTTAAAACTCCATGAAGCCGCCATCGTTGTGTGTGCTGCGCATGCGCATTGTGAGTTGGCGTCCTGTGTGCAAGACTTCAATGAAATGGCAACGGAGGCGGCGCACGCGCAGATCGAAATTTCGGCCACACAACGACGGCGGTGGCTCAGAGATTTAAAAAGGAGGCAGGTCACTGAATAATCAGTGACCTGCACAAGAAGCAGAGGAGGCTGGTGAAGGGGGAGGGTGGGGGGGGGCAGAGAACCAGAAGAAGACCCTGCCCCTTGTCCCACACCGAAGCACACAAGACGTCATTTTCTGAAAACTTCATAAGGTGAGTGTTCAGCAGCCACTGATTGGATCCCTTCATATCAGGTATCCTATTAATCAGAATCACAGCGCCATTATGACCATGCCTTTAGTTTATAGGGCTAAATCCTGCTGACAGGTTCTCTTTAAGGACCTGATACAGAAGGTAATAATTCACCAAATGAGATGTAGCTAGTACACATATACATATATACAAAAATGTACTCTTAAAAAATACCTTTTAATGAATATATTAAAAACCTTAATCTCAATAGACAAGGAAGATCAAACAAAGCAAATGGGCCAAAATGGGGTCCCAACTAAATATGGCTTAGATATACGATATGTTTACTTGGAATAGCACAAAAAGCTAGATAATGAGTACACTAGACCGGAAATAAAAAAAAAAGGGTCACTAAAATTACCGGTATCACCCCTAATGGACCTTGCCTTACCGCAGAGGTTGGCAGCCTAATGTTGCATGTGATGCCCCCGCTCAGTGTAGACAGGCCCTAACCTGCCCTGGTAGGCCCTACAATAGAATAAACAAGCACCAAACACAAACCGGTGAAAACCACCAACAAAACAATCAACTTAGTGAGGAATCGCAGGTTGTAACAATGCCAAGATGAAGACAAAAAAGGTATGTGGTCCTGCCTATGGACCCATGTAATCTAAGTAAAACAGACCAGTACAATACAAGTCTCACCCTCGAATCACTAACAGGTAGAATTAGTGTAATCAGAGGTAATGATGATAATGTCCTATTAAAGGGATAGTGTAAGGGGCTCATAAAACTAGAAGGATAGAGGAATAATGTAGAGATCTCAGAAAACTAACTCAACACGTTTCCCCTTTCCAAAGGGTTATCATCAGAAGTGGTATTAATCAGTATAAGAAAAAAGAATACTTAGCTTTAGAAGATAAAACAGTGATGATGATAGTGCCATTTCACACAGGTCACGTAAGGAGAAGGGGTCCCCATAAATATTGTGGGATACAAAAGGTAACTTTTCCAATATACAATGAATATACTTAATTTCCTGAATCATAATAAATGTCCACAGTTTGAATTCAATTGTATTAAAGGGGCTTTTATTTTTATTTTTTTAGATATTATTATATGACTCCATCTGTCAACATTCTCCCTGTCCAGGCAGCGCAGGAATTAAACCAACACTGACATTCAGACAGTCTCCACTAGACTAGTAATGATGACATCATGACCACCAGTCACCTGCATCAACTGATTGGCTGCAGGGTTAGGAAACTTGTGGTCATGAGCACTGGTTTGAGAGAGGATGTCCAGGGTCAGTATGGCTTCCCCCTGTCAATTTTTTTTAAAGAAATTAAAAACTCTTTTAATATTTGTAAGGACATTAACATTACCCATACATGTTTTCTGGCTGTTTTCGACCTTGATCCATCATTACCATCTCTATGATCCATCCCACTACCTAACCCTTTATAGGGCACTATCCAGGGGAAGCCAAGACCTGGATATTCAACCAGTAAGGTCCACTGTCCCTTGGGATAAAGGGTGAAGAACCGAAGTAAAGCCTTAAGTTTACTATACACATGCAAGCACTGATGGGTGACCTCTCCACATGTGTTTACTAAGGGGAGAGCGAAGAAAGTCCCTGCCATATGGTCCCAGCGTCAACTTGTCTCCTGAATAATTAATGGACAGAGAATTAGAATTCAAACTGCCCGATCTGATAATCTGTTAGGGGAGAGTAGAGAAACCACCATACATAGTAGACTATCGTTCTATCCTGCCAATATGAGGGATTGACCGACAGCTTTTTTGGGATTTGTGCCCATCGTCAATTCAGAGTGGGATACTGGATGGCTTGGTGGGAGGACTAAGGAGTAAAGTGTCTACTTCAGGAGAGAGCCAAACAGCATAGTTTGACGCATAGGTAAAAAGTATACAAATTAGCCTCTTCCAAAAAAAAGAACGTTGGTGTTAGGAATCATGATTCTTTGCTCCCACCTGGGACTGGAGTAGGTCTGATGCTACGCTACTCCGGTCACAGGCGCTGCCATTGTCCTGACCCTGGAGGTGGAGCTACTACGCGTACAAGGAGGTTGTCCCAATATTATGGAGCATCGCGTTCTTGTGTTGCAGGATGTGTGAGGAAGCGGGACACCGTGTATCTCACTGATTTCCCCGGCTGCCAGGCAGCGCAGGACGCTGCTTTGTCTGGCACTAAGCAGTGGTGGAATTATGTTCAGTCTGTTGTGCAAGCTAGCAGAGAGTGGCTGTCTGGGGATGATTGGGAGGTATTTAACACCTGATAAGGTGATGATTGGGAGGTATTTAACACCTGATCATTAAGTGGGCTATTTAATCCTTCTCCCTGCTCAGACCTTTGCTGTTTATTGCAGTTCCCTATGTGCTTGGTGGTGAGTGGTGCTAGCATTAGTCTTGCTATCTTTTGATGGGTTTTCTAATTTTCTCTTCTGGTTACACTTCCTGGTGTTCTTGCAGAGGTACTCACCTGGTTCTTGACTAGGCACCAGCCGCGTCACCAGACCCAGCTGTCTGGAAACAGTGGGCCTAGGAAGGTGTAGTGTGAACATAAAAAGGGATATTTTGAGTCCATATTGAAATATACAGAATGCATTACAAACCAGCATTGCTGGTTATACATTCACAGATAGATATGACTCCTTCTGTCAAAGTCTTACCTCATGTTTACGCACAGACAATGTTCATAGTAACAAAATCTTGAACTGTTTACTCATATTGTCTGAGAGTTCACCTCTCAAATAGTGCAATGTTTCTTGTTTGTTATTGTAAAACATGGAGATTTGTTTAACCTTTGTCTGCAGTTTACTTATGTGATCCTTGAGAGCTTTTAAATTGTGTGGGTTTATTGCTCCCATTGTCTGAGGAATGCATTGTATATCTGATTCATCTTTTCCCAAAGGCGGCCACTGGAGGTTAAAGGTGAACTAGACTTAGCAGTGTAAATTCACTATATAAGACCAGAGAAATATTACTGAGACAGAAGCAAAGTGTTGTGTACCTGTACTTATGTGTACAGTGTTGTAATACCTGCATAAGTGGGTACGCCCATGCAGTGGTGTGATTTTTACAGGGGTTCTCTGCTTGGTGGTTGCTTCTCTGATATTCCAGACGGATGATGTTTTCTGCAGTTTTATTGTCTCCTGTTGTCTTAAGCTAGTTGATTGATTGCTAACGAGTTAAATCTGTGTTAGATCTAAGCACATACTTCCCTATATATTGAGACATACAGTTAGGTCCATATATATTTGGACAGAGACAACATTTTTCTAATTTTGGTTCTAGACATTACCACAATGAATTTTAAACAAAACAATTCAGATGCAGTTGAAGTTCAGACTTTCAGCTTTCATTTGAGGGTATCCACATTAAAATTGGATGAAGGGTTTAGGAGTTTCAGCTCCTTAACATGTGCCACCCTGTTTTCAAAGGGACCAAAAGTAATTGGACAAATTAAATAATTGTAAATAAAATGTTCATTTCTAGTGCTTGGTTGAAAACCCTTTGTTGGCAATGACTGCCTGAAGTCTTGAACTCATGGACATCACCAGACTCTGTGTTTCCTCCTTTTTGATGCTCTACCAGGCCTTCACTGCGGTGGTTTTCAGTTGCTGATTGTTTGTGGGCCTTTCTGTCTGAAGTTTAGTTTTTAACAAGTGAAATGCATGCTCAATTGGGTTGAGATCAGATGACTGACTTGGCCATTCAAGAATATTCCACTTCTTTGCTTTAATAAACTCCTGGGTTGCTTTGGCTTTATGTTTTGGGTCATAGTCCATCTGTAGTATGAAATGGTGACCAATCAGTTTGGCTGCATTTGGCTGGATCTGAGCACACAGTGTGGCTCTGAATACATCAGAATTAATTCGGATGCTTCTGTCCTGTGTCACATCAATAAACACTAGTGACCCAGTGCCACTGGCAGCCATGCATGCCCAAGCCATCACACTGCTTCCACCGTGTTTTACAGATGATGTAGTATGCTTTGGATCATGAGCTGTACCACGCCTTCGCCATACTTTTCTCTTTCCATCATTCTGGTAGAGGTTGATCTTGGTTTCATCTGTCCAAAGAATGTTCTTCCAGAACTGTGCTGGCTTTTTTAGATGTTTTTTAGCAAAGTCCAGTCTAGCCTTTTTCTTCTTGATGCTTATGAGTGGCTTGCACCATGCAGTGAACCCTCTGTATTTACTTTCATGTAGTCTTCTCTTTATGGTAAATTTGGATATTGATACGCCTACCTCCTGGAGAGTGTTGTTCACTTGGTTGGCTGTTGTGAAGGGGTTTCTCTTCACAATGGAGATTATTCTGCGATCATCCACCACTGTTGTCTTCCGTGGGTGCCCAGGTCTTTTTGCATTGATGAGTTCACCAGTGCTTTCTTTCTTTCTCAGGATGTACCAAACTGTAGATTTTGCCACTCCTAATATTGTAGCAATTTCTCGGATGCGTTTTTTCTGTTGTTGCAGCTTAAGGATGGCTTGTTTCACCTGCACGGAGAGCTCCTTTGACCGCATGTTTACTTCACAGCAAAACCTTC
This sequence comes from Phyllobates terribilis, assembly GCF_046119375.1. Taxonomy (NCBI): domain Eukaryota; kingdom Metazoa; phylum Chordata; class Amphibia; order Anura; family Dendrobatidae; genus Phyllobates; species Phyllobates terribilis. Next base: position 61,093,040 of record NW_027362767.1, read on the forward strand.
CAAATGCAAGCACCACACCTCAAATCAACTCCAGGCCTTTTATCTGCTTAATTGAGAATGACATAACGAAGGGATTGCCCACACCTGTCCATGAAATAGCCTTGGAGTCAAGTGTCCAATTACTTTTGGTCCCTTTAAAAACAGAGTGGCACATGTTAAGGAGCTGAAACTCCTAAACCCTTCATCCAATTTTAATGTGGATACCCTCAAATGAAAGCTGAAAGTCTGAACTTCAACTGCATCTGAATTGTTTTGTTTAAAATTCATTGTGGTAATGTCTAGAACCAAAATTAGAAAAATGTTGTCTCCGTCCAAATATATATGGACCTAACTGTAGCTAAGGGGTAGCATTTATGCAGGGTTCATTTATGCATATAGCATTTATTATCATTTCGAAGTCCCATCGGTTTTCAAAGTTCCGGCACAGTTAGACATGGCAGGTGGACAGGGCAGGAGACAGGTAAGACATTTAAACAAACTTGCTGCCAGGCCATCTGTTTTGCAAACAGTGTTCACCATTTGTATTTGTGCCATTTATGTTCTGGCTGCTACAACCATCCACATTCACCGTTCTCCCACATACTCGGCACACTTCATCCATATTAACCCCTGTCTCCTCTCTTCTACTATGTACAGCTCTCATGCTCTCTTCACAATGTTATACCGCACAGACCCATTCACTCCCATCATACAACACAAGAAATGCTCTCACAAATCACTCAACCATTTGCTCACTCTCTCTATCTTCCCTCTCTTAGCCGCAGGTGATATTTCTCCTAATCCAGGACCTTCTTTAAATAATAACAGTGACTCTTTCCCTGCTACATTCAGAAACCCTGCCAATCTCATTAATATTCCCTGCATGTCTTCTGTCTCATTCAACTGTGCCCTTTGGAATGTGCGGTCTGCATGTAATATACACTCCTACATCCATGACTTCTTCCTCTCAAATTCCCTCAACCTAGTGGCTCTCGCTGAAACATGGATCCAGCAATCGGACACAACCGCCACTGCTGCGCTGTCATATGGTGGCCTACACTTCTCTCATACCCCGAGACCTGACAACAGATTAGGTGGAGGTGTTGGTCTGCTCCTTTCAACAACATGTACTTTTCAGGTTATCCCCCAGTTCCCTGACTTATCTTCCCTTCTTTTGAGGCCCACACAGTCAGACTCTATCGGCCCTTTTGCCTGCGAGTGGCGGTTGTGAATCGCCCTCCGGGCCCCTCTCGTCAGTTTCTGGATCACTTTGCTACTTGGCTTCCAAACTTTCTATCCTGTGACTTCCCCACTCTCATCATGTGGGACTTTAACATCCCAATTGGCGATCCTCTCTCCCCATCTGCCTCTCATCTTTTATCATTAACTTCCTCCTTCGGCCTTTCACAGCTTACTAGCTCTCCTACACATGAAGATGGAAATACCCTTGACCTGATGTTCTCCAGGCTCTGTTCAATGCATGACTTTACTAACTCTCCTCTTCTGCTCTCGGACCACAACCTTCTTTCATTCTCTGTCAAGAACTGTCTCCCTGCTCAAGACACCCCCACTTTCCACACTTATAGAAAATATACATGCCATTGACACCAAGAAATTCATGAAAACATTGCAATCATCATTGACTCCAATCTCCTCCCTCTAATGTCCTGACTCTGCACTGAAGCATTATAACGAAACATTGCAATGTGCCCTGGGTGAAGCCGCACCTCCTACACAGAGAACAACTCGACACAGACGGCGACAAACCTGGCACACGCCTCAAAACACGTCTCCTCCAGAGGTGCTCCAGGTGTGCTGAATGGCTGTGGAGAAAATGTAATCTGGCCGAAGATTTCCTCCATTATAAATTTATGCTTAAAACCTATAACTCCGCCCTTAACCTCTTCAAACAAACCTACTTTAACAACCTCATCATCTCACTGTCCAATAATCCTAAACGACTCTTTGACACGTTTCACCCTCTCCTTAATCAAACAGCACAGGCTCCGACCACCGACCTAGGCGCTGATGAGCTAGCAAATTATTTCAAAGAAAAAATTGACCATATCCGATAGGAAATTTTCTCTCAATCCCCAAATGTTATGCATGCTCCTCCCTCCCACAGTGCATCTTGCTCACTTTCTGACTCGAACCAGTCACGGATAAAGAAGTGACCAGGCTCCTTGCTTCCTCTCGCCCTATCACCTGCACCAGTGATCCTATTCCCTCACATCTCCTTAAGTCCCTCTCTCCAGCTGTCACCACTCACCTAACTAAAATTTTCAACCTTTCCCTCTCATCTGGTATCTTTCGCTCCTCTCTTAAACACGCCAGCATACATCCATTACTTTAAAACCATCCCTCGACCAGAACTGTGCTGCTAACTACAAACCTGTTTCCAATCTTCCCTTTATCTCTAAACTCCTTGAATGCCTAGTCCACTCCATCTAATCCGCTATCTCTCAGATAACTCTCTTCTTAACCCTTTATAATCTCGTTTCCGCTCTTTACATTCTACTGAAACTACATTCACTAAAGTCTCTAATGATCTACTAAAAGCTAAATCTAATGGTCACTACTCCCTGCTGATTCTCCTGGATCTCTCTGCAGCATTTGACACTGTGGATCACCAGCTCCTGCTCACTATGCTCCGCACTATTGGCCTCAAGGACACTGTTCTCTTCTGGTTCTCCTCCTACCTCTCTGACCGCTCCTTCACTGTGTCTTTTGCTGGCTCCTCTTCCTCTCCCCTTCCTCTTATTGTCGGGGTTCCTCAAGGATCAGTCCTAGGCCCCCTTCTTTTCTCCTTATACACCGCTCCTATTGGACAAACAATCAGCAGATTTGGTTTTCAGTACCTTCTCTACGCTGATGACACCCAATTATACACCTCTTCTCTGGACATCACCCCTGCATTTTTACAAAATACCAGAGACTGTCTTTCCGTTGTCTCTAACACTATGTCCTCCCTCTATCTAAAATTGAATCTGTCAAAAACTGAACTACTCGTATTTCCTCCCTCCACTAATCTACCTATGCCCGATATTACCATTCCCATTTGTGGCTCTACCATTACTCCCCAGCAACATGCCCAATGTCTTGGGGTCATACTTGATTCAGATCTTTCCCTCATTTTTCACATCAAATCACTCGCTCGTTCATGTCATCTACACCTCAAAAACATCTGTAGAATCAGAACTTTTCTTACCTTTGACTCGGTAAAAACTCTTACTGTCGCTCTTATTCATTCTCGTCTGGACTATTGCAACTCTTTACTAATCAGTCTCTCTCTTTCTAAACTTTCCCCTCTCCAATCCGTCCTGAACGCAGCAGCCAGAATCATATTCCTCACTAACCGCTACACTAATGCCTCTTCCATGTGCCAGTCATTGCACTGGTTGCCCATCCAATACAGCGTTCAATATAAATTTATCACTCTTACCCACAAAGCTTTCCACAATTCAGCACCACTCTACATCTCCTCGTTCGTCTCAGTCTACCACCCTAGCCGTGCCCTCCGTTCTGCTAATGACTTAAAACTAAAATCCTCCATAATCTGAACCTCCCACTCCCGTCTCCAAGATTTCTTGCGTGATGCTCCAGTTCTTTGGAATGCACTACCCAGGACAATTTCAATAATTCTCAATACCCACCGTTTCAAGCATGCCCTAAAACCCAATTCTTTAGACTGGCCTATCACCTCAACACACTTATCTAACTGTCCCAGTTTGGCCCATATTAAAATTTTCTTCAAAATCATATTCACACCATCCATGCACTGAATAGCCTTTGTCTGTACTGTACACATACTGGCTGGTGACCAGTTCATAAAGTGTTATGTACTTACAGGGCCAGCTCCAGGTTTTTCTGGGCCCCGGGCGAAAGAGTCTCAGTGGGCCCCTTTAATACATACCACGATTCATGATGCAGAGATACGGCAGAGCAATATATATATATATATATATATATATATATATATATATATATATAGTACAATGCAAAGATTTCATTTCTTACATTACATGAGCGATATCTATTGTAAATTCTACAAAAGCACAGAAACGGGCGAATCGCTCCACACAGAATACTGGCCCCCATATAAGGCCCCATACGGAATACTGGCCCCCATATAAGGCCCCATACGGAATACTGGGCCCCATATAAGGCCCCATACGGAATACTGGCCCCCATATAAGGCCCCATACGGAATACTGGCCCCCATATAAGGCCCCATACGGAATACTGGCCCCCATATAAGGCCCCATACGGAATACTGGCCCCCATATAAGGCTCCATACGGAATACTAGCCCCCATATAAGGCCCCATACGGAATACTGGCCCCCATATAAGGCTCCATACGGAATACTGGCCCCCATATAAGACTCCATACAGAATACTGGCCCCCATATAACGCTCCATACAGGATACTGGCCCCCTTATAAAGCTCCATACAGGATACTGGCCCCCATATAACGCTCCATACAGGATACTGGCCCCCATATAATGCTGCATGCAGGCTGTTACCCGCCACATAATGCCCCATACAGGCTGCCCCCCCCCCTTCTAATGTTCCATGCAGGCTGTTCCCCCCACATAATGCACTATGCAGGCTGTCTCCCCCCCTTATAATGCCCCATGCAGGCTGTCACCCCCTCTCTCCATAATGCCCCATGCAGGCTGTCACCCCCTCTCTCCATAATGCCCCATGTAGGCTGTCACCTGTTCTCTCCATAATGCCCCATGCAGGCTGTCAATCCCCCTTTCTCTATTATGCCCCATGCAGGCTGTCACCCCCTCTCTCCATAATGCCCCATGCAGGCTGTCACCCCCTCTCTCCATAATGCCCCATGCAGGCTGTCACCCCATCTCTCCATAATGCCCCATGCAGGCTGTCAACCCCCCTTTCTCTATTATGCCCCATGCAGGCTGTCACCCCCTCTCTCCATAATGCCCCATGCAGGCTGTCACCCCCTCTCTACATAATGCCCCATGCAGGCTGTCACCCCCTCTCTCCATAATGCCCCATGCAGGCTGTCACCCCCTCTCTCCATAATGCCCCATGCAGGCTGTCACCCCCTCTCTCCATAATGCCCCATGCAGGCTGTCACCCCCTCTCTCCATAATGCCCCATGCAGGCTGTCACCCCCCCCCCCATATAATGCCCCATGCCTCCATACATTCAAAAAAAAAAACAAATACTCACCTCCCTCCTCCTCACCTGCTGCAGCTGCTCGGGTCCAGACTCCAGCGTTGTCGGTGTCTTCCCGCTCTGCGCTCCCTGTGACGGCTCAGGGGGACGGCGCGGTGGAAAGACGTCACCGCGCCCTCTGACCTGAGACGTCACAGGGAGCGCAGAGCAGGAAGACAGCGGATCTGCGGAGGCACGGGGAGAGGTAAGTATCCGGCTGCCGGGGCCCTGAGCAAGCGGTGGAGAACGGCGGGCGCTGACACCGCTCTCCTCCGCCCATAGCCCAGCGGGGTGCGCGACTGCCAGTGGGCCCCTCTGCCTGCTCAGGGCCCCAGCACTTGCCCGGGTGAGCCGGGTGCTGACGCCGCCCTGTGTACTTGACGCGCCCCCTGGGCCAGTGTTGTTGGGGATACCCGGAGCCGGATCAGATGGGGGTTGTAGTCTCCGAGTGGCTGTGACCCGGTCCGTGCCCAGGGTGTCAAGCTCAGTGTGTGGCAGTCCTTACTGATGTTACTAAAGTTCTTTATGTCGACTACGCCACCCGTTGAATTGCGGTCACTAAGGCCGCCGCTGCAGCAGGGTCCGCTGAGGCTGATGGTGTTGGTGCAGCTTAGGTAGTATAACCCCCAACGGGAGGGGTATAGCCTCAGGGGGGTCAGGTGCAGAGGATGGTGGTTGTGGAAGTGCAGGGAAGATGGTAATTAGAGTCAGAGTCGGGTTGTGCAGTTCAGGGTTCTTTACTTACTGCAGATGTTCCGATCACTCCGGCCTTGAGTGACCACCCGAGCCGTGCTGCGTCCACCAGGTCCTGGACTCGGCCAACCCCCAAGTAGTTCTGGAGCGTGGTTCTGAGCTCCCGTTCTGTCCTGTCCTCGTCTCTGGCCTTCCCCACCAGGGATCCACCTATGTCCGGCTCCCTCGGGCCTCTTGTTGGCGAACCCTTGCCTCTGGGTTCCCTGACCCTACCCGTGGTCTGCCTTCTGGGTGGATATGGTGGGTGGCCATGGCAGATGCTGCCCACGGCCTCCGGTCTCTGGCTGAGGTATGTTGTAGCCCCCCACCAGTTTGGGATCCGGTACCCTGTTGCCAACTCTTCACCCTTTGATTTAATTTGGGCTCTCAGAGTTCCTTCTTTCTCCCCCTCTGGGTCTTTCTTGCTCTCCTCTCTCACTCTTGGGCTGGGGCTGCTCTGCTCTTCTGCTCTCTTCCTCTGCAAAGACTGACTGACCCTGATCTTAGATGGTGCCCACCTTAAATACTCCCTCTATGTGTGAGCTCAGGTGACCAGCACCCAATGAGCTCCTAACTTTACCCAGGCTGCTCCCCCTATCTGCCCCTACACTACTGGGATGTACCACCCCCCTCCCACTCCAGCCAGGAACAGACTCGGTCGTACCTGCACATTTCTAAGTGGGAGTACCGTTGGTCTGTTCCTCGGAAATGGGATGTGTGTAGTGCATGCAGCTTTCTGAGCTCAGTTCCACACTCCATCCTTACCCGGGAGTGGAATATCACACCTCTGGGTTGAGGTGCAATACCCCTGTAGCAGCCGAATCCTCAGGGTGCTACATTCCCCCCTGGTAAATCACAGCACGTCCTCGGGCTGTAAGATATAAAACAACACCAAAACATACAACTTTTGCATAAACAACATAATAAAACATATAAAACAACATATATTAGCAGCATCATAAAACTTTTCATATAAAACATTCTCGTAGTCGTTTCTTGCTTCTAACTCCTCCTCCGGACACTGTGCAACGTGTGCCCGGGAAAAGTGCAACAGTTTCTCTAGAAAATTGGTCTTCCTATAAAACCGGTAGGGGGCGCTTTAGGAAGCGCAACTATTTACAAGGGGATATGGCCGCTCTCAGTCCTCGGCCAGGTATTTAGGAAGGGGATGACCGCTCTCCGTCCTCGGTCAGAGGGATTAAGGGAAATACGGGTAACAGTTCAATCCGCTGGTCCCAACGGGGACTATAATAGCAGCAGTAACAGTTCACTGTGCCCCGACGGGCAACTATATACAGCTTCTACTCCGCTGTACTCAACGACGACGTCCTCCTGCTCTTTCTTTGTGGTTACCTTTAACTTCAGACCCGTCCGGGTCCTCTTGCTCCTCCTCACACCGCAGCTCCTCCTCCGTCAGGCGATGCACATGGAGGGCGTAGGGTCCTTTGGCACACTTGTGCCGGGTGAAGGTGACCTCGTCCCCTATATACAGGTCACGTCCTCTGTGTCCCTCCGGTAGGTGGGACTCAACGTCTCTTCTTGTCACGAAGACGTCGCCTGGGGTGCGGTGATCTCGGATGAAGCCCCACCCGTGCTGCATATTAAACTTGATCACAGTCCCGGTGGAAGGGGGACCATGAGCTGCACGGGGATTCCTCCTGGCCCGGCTCTTCTGCTCCGCGCTCCTTATCTGGGCTTGTTGTTCCCGGACCCGCCTCTCTCTCCGCTCCCTCTCAAAGACCTCGAGCTGCTGCCGGCAGCACTCTGCACGCTCCGTTGCAGCTGCCCGGGTCTCCTGAGTGAACCCCATGAGATCTTCTCCGGTGGGGTCCCACTCAAACTGCGCTTCTGCTAGCGGGGGCGAGATCCTCTTTACGGGCTTTGGAGCCGGGATCAGGGGTTCATCTAGGGGTCTCTCTTTCCGGAGTCGGGGATGGTGAAACTCCGGTGGCCAAATAAAGGGCTGCCCATCCGGGCACGTATGTTGGGCGAACAGATCTTCTCCCAGATGCGGCACTCTTGGTTTTATGGGCGCGGTGGTGGTAGCGCCCGGGTTGCCCAGGCCTTGCGGCCAAGCCTGGGGCACCTGGAAAGTGAAGGGCACCGTAAGGACGGCGGCGCCCTGGGCTACTTGGCCCTGCGACCAGGCCGGTGGCTCCGCGGAGGTAGGGGGCGCTGTTGATATTGCGGCGCCCGGGGGTACTAGGCCTTGCGACCAGGCTGGTGGTACTTCCTGCTTGGTCACGCTCGGGGTCGAGGCGTATGACGTCACAGGGGTCGCGGCTGCGGCTTCCGGTTGAGGCCTAGTCTGTGGCGGTGACGTTGCGGTTACGGGCACGGCAGGGGGTACTTCGGGCTCTGCGACGGGGAGCTGGGGCAGGTACGCGGTTTCCCGGTTTGGGGTAGAGACGTCCCCTTTACCTGCCTCCTTTCGTTCGGCTCCCTTCTCGGCGCCGTCTCCGGCCTTCAGTCCTCCTGCGCCATCCTCAGAGGCGGTCTGTCTCCTCGTCTCGGGTGGCGTGCTCCGCTGACGAGTCTCGGTCCGCTGGGCCATCTCTCGGCTCCACTCCGCCAACGTCTCTCGTTGCACCCGGGCCATCCTCCGTGCGAGGCCCTCCAGCGCAGTCTGCGCACACTCCCGATCTCGGGGGAGCTGTGCCAGGACCTCCACTAAGCCTAGTGGGGTCGTTGCTTCTAGCAGGCTCCTGACCAACGGGTCGGTGCTGCTCTGCTCTCCTTCCGTTGTCTCCAGCAGGCTCCTGGCCAGCGGGCCGGTGCTGCTCTGCTCTTCTCCCATCTCCGGGTAAGCTTCTTCTGGACTCAGCTCTAGGCTTCTTGTCTCCGGGTGCGCTTTCTCCAGACTGCTCCAGGCGACACCCATCTTTGCTCTCTTGTTCTCAGTCCTCCCACTTCGAGGGCGGTCCCGGGGCCACTTGGTGATTGTCAGCTCCAGGGGCAGTTCTTTCACGCTGACAGACACCTCTAGCATCACAGTCTCTGTTGGTGGGGGCGGTTTCCACTTTTGGCGCCATTTTCGGTCCTGGCCCACGATGGGAGGTGGCCTCTTGCCACCCTCTGGCACGCCCATAATGGCGTCCGCTCTGACAAGGCGGGAAACCTTTGGAAATGGCGGGAATCGTCTCCCAGTGGCGGGAAACTCTGCAGATGGCGGGAAAAAGCTGTTAATGGCGGACAACCGGCGGGAATCGATCTGTGATGGAGTCCGATGGCGGGGACCCTCCGGAACCGGCAGGAGACTTCTTTTTGAGGTAAACTTGTTCTTTTCTTCAGGCACGCAGTACCCGGGTGTTGCGGGCACGGAATCCTGCCGACTACGCCAAAGTTGACGCGCCCCCTGGGCCAGTGTTGTTGGGGATACCCGGAGCCGGATCAGATGGGGGTTGTAGTCTCCGAGTGGCTGTGACCCGGTCCGTGCCCAGGGTGTCAAGCTCAGTGTGTGGCAGTCCTTACTGATGTTACTAAAGTTCTTTATGTCGACTACGCCACCCGTTGAATTGCGGTCACTACGGCCGCCGCTGCAGCAGGGTCCGCTGAGGCTGATGGTGTTGGTGCAGCTTAGGTAGTATAACCCCCAACGGGAGGGGTATAGCCTCAGGGGGGTCAGGTGCAGAGGATGGTGGTTGTGGAAGTGCAGGGAAGATGGTAATTAGAGTCAGAGTCGGGTTGTGCAGTTCAGGGTTCTTTACTTACTGCAGATGTTCCGGTCACTCCGGCCTTGAGTGACCACCCGAGCCGTGCTGCGTCCACCAGGTCCTGGACTCGGCCAACCCCCAAGTAGTTCTGGAGCGTGGTTCTGAGCTCCCGTTCTGTCCTGTCCTCGTCTCTGGCCTTCCCCACCAGGGATCCACCTATGTCCGGCTCCCTCGGGCCTCTTGTTGGCGAACCCTTGCCTCTGGGTTCCCTGACCCTACGCGTGGTCTGCCTTCTGGGTGGATATGGTGGGTGGCCGTGGCAGATGCTGCCCACGGCCTCCGGTCTCTGGCTGAGGTATGTTGTAGCCCCCCCACCAGTTTGGGATCCGGTACCCTGTTGCCAACTCTTCACCCTTTGATTTAATTTGGGCTCTCAGAGTTCCTTCTTTCTCCCCCTCTGGGTCTTTCTTGCTCTCCTCTCTCACTCTTGGGCTGGGGCTGCTCTGCTCTTCTGCTCTCTTCCTCTGCAAAGACTGACTGACCCTGATCTTAGATGGTGCCCACCTTAAATACTCCCTCTATGTGTGAGCTCAGGTGACCAGCACCCAATGAGCTCCTAACTTTACCCAGGCTGCTCCCCCTATCTGCCCCTACACTACTGGCATGTACCACCCCCCTCCCACTCCAGCCAGGAACAGACTCGGTCGTACCTGCACATTTCTAAGTGGGAGTACCGTTGGTCTGTTCCTCGGAAATGGGATGTGTGTAGTGCATGCAGCTTTCTGAGCTCAGTTCCACACTCCATCCTTACCTGGGAGTGGAATATCACACCTCTGGGTTGAGGTGCAATACCCCTGTAGCAGCCGAATCCTCAGGGTGCTACATACTTACCCTATTTAGCATATTATGGCTATATTATACAATATACCGTATTTTTCGGACTATAAGACGCACTTTTTTCCTCCAAAATTTTGGAGGAAAGTGGGGGGTGCGTCTTATAGTCTGATATACATAAATACTGTAGCTGTGGGTGGTGGGGGAAGCGACAGCGGCAGAGAAGCAGGGCACAGAAGGCAGCAGACACCGGGGGCCACCGGACAGGTGAGTATACAGGTTTATTTTTTTATTTTTACTTTTTTTTTCTTTTTTTTACTACCGCGGGCACGTGGTCTGGGAGGAGCAGACTGCTGCTCCTCCCATCTACGTCGCTCCCGCTGTTATCAGCGGGAATGGCAGTCGGAGGAGAGGAGTAGCAGTCTCCTCTCCCAACCCGGGTACCAACCGCACCGCGATTCCGGCACGATTTCGCGCCTATTGATTTTCATTGAAACCCAGCAAATCCGCAGGTATAGATATTCTACCTGCGGGTCTGCTGCGATTCAATGCAAGTCAATGGGCGCGAATTTGCCGTGGAATCGTGCTAGAAATGGTCCTGCTGCAGTTTTTAACTCAATGGTAATCCAGAGCGGAAATTTCCACATCATGTGCACAGCACATCCGGATTACCATTGCTATACATTACAGAACTATTAACAAACGTTTTTAAGGAGTTTCCGCGGCTGAAAAATCGCCGCGGAAACGCATTAAAAATGCATCGTGTGCACATACCCTTAAGGAGAATGAATGGTCACTGCTCCCCACGCACACGGTCCCGGCGTGGGAAGAAGTTACGCCATGCGCGGCTCACACAGTGAGATCCCTGTTGGCAACAGAGCTGGATGCAGTGCTGGAGGAGAGAGGATGTGAGTATGATTGTTTATTTTTTTTCTGTGCAGCGTGGCAGGGATCAGGGGGTGCCAAGCATACGAGGATGAGGGGGGCCATACATAAAGAGATGAAGGGTGCCATACATACCAGGAAAAGGGATGAAGGGTGCCATGCATACAAGGATAAGGGGGACCATACATACAGGGATGAGGCATGATGGGGGGCCATACATACAGGGATGAAGGGGGCCATACATACAGGGATGAGGGGGGCCATACATACAGGGATGAGGGGGTCATACATACCAGGATGAGGGGGGCCATACATACAGTGATGAGGGGGGATATAGATACCGGGATGAGGGGGGCCATACATACAGGGATGAAGGATGAGGGGGGCCATACATACAGGGATGAAGGGGGCCATACATACAGGGATGAAAGGGGCCATACATACTGGGATGAAGGAGGCCATACATACAGGGATGAAGGGGGCCATACATACAGGGATGAAGGAGGCCATACATACAGGGATGAAGGGGGCCATACATACAGGGATGAAGGGTGCCATACATACCAGGATGAGGGGGGATATAGATACCGGGATGAGGGGGGCCATACATACAGTGATGAAGGATGAGGGGGGCCATACATACAGGGATGAAAGAGGCCATACATACAGGGATGAAAGGGGCCATACATACTGGGATGAAGGAGGCCATACATGCAGGGATGAAGGGGGCCATACATACAGGGATGAAGGGTGCCATACATACCAGGATGAGGGGGGCCATACATACAGGGATGAAGAGTGGCATACATACCAGGAAGAAGGATGAAGGTGCCATACATACCATGATGGGTGTGAGGGGGCCATACATACCAGGAAGGGGAATGAAGGTTCCATACATGCCAGGAAGAGGAATGAAGGTGCCATACATACCAGGATGGGTGTGAGGGGGGCCATACATACCAGGATGAAGCGTGCCATACATACCAGGAAGAGGGATGAGGGGAGCCATGCATACCAGGGTGGGGGATTGGGGTGTCATGCATACCAGCATGGTGGATTGGGGTGCCATGCATATCAGGATGGGGATGAGGGCCACGTATAACAGGAAGGAGGGGGCAATATATACCAGGATGGGGGATATTAACAGAATTAGGGGACATTACCCCTATAAAAGTGTCAGCAGCAGACCCCCCTCCCCCTTAACAGGGCATCATGACCACATTTTTGGCTTAAATTTTTTTTTCGATTTTCCTCCTCTAAAACCTAGGTGCGTTTTATAGTCCGAAAAATACGGTATGTACATTTTACCTTTTGTGTCCCCATTTCCTCATAGACTGTAAGCTTGCGAGTAGGGCCCTTACTCCTTTTAAAATCTGAGTTATGCTTATTCTGTAATGCATTTTTGTCTGTTCAAGCCCCCCCTAAAATTGTAAAGTGCTGCGGAATATGTTGGCGTTATAAAAATAAAAATTATTATTATTATAAAAGCTCCTTGGTGATGACGTGAGTATATGTACTTAACGTTTGTATGTTAACATATACAAAAGTGTACACAATATCATAATATCATACTATTCCTTTAATTGTCAGTGAAAGTGAAAAGTAGTTTTCCAGCACACGATTTAGAAAAATAAAAAAAAAAGCCTTTATTTATTCCATCGTTAAAAAATACAAATCCAAAGGAGATAAAAGCGTGTGTAGGCTTACGCGTTTCGGATCATATTTGACCCTTAGTCATAGTGCATAGTGGGAATGTTCCAGGATTTGGCGGGCACCATGAACCAGCACAGCCAGACCCTGCCTCTGGGGATCCCTCCGACCCAGGCAAGTTCTAACCCAAGGTGTCCATTCCTGATTTTTTGGGCGGGAAATTGGAAACTATTTAATTATTTTAAGGAGGGGTGCAAATTTCCTCTGGAAATTAAGGTACTCGGGTGGTTCTTGTTATTTCCCTTTTTAGAGGGGATCTCCAGTTTTGGGCACTTTCATTACCCTCAAGTTCACCCATACTTTCGTCAGTGGATGAGTTTTTTAAGGCTATGTGGCAGATTTATGATGAACCGGACCGGGTGGCCTTAGCTGAATCCCATCTTAAGGCATTTTGTCAGCTGGAGCTCACTGTGGAGGACTACTGCTCCCAGTTTCGTAGGTGCGCCATAGAGACTGGGTGGAATGATACCGCTCTTCGTAGTACTTTCCTGTCTGGGCTTAATGAACACATTAAAGATGTGCTAGTGCACCACTCTCCTCCCTGGTCGTTGGAGGCCGCCATGACTTTAGCTGTGTGACTTGATCGGAGAAGTCGGGAGAGATTTCAGGAAAGATTGTCCCTCAGGCGGAGTTCATCCATACCCGGTCCTGAGGCTGAGGGAGAACCCATGCAGCTTTGTGAAGTTGGTACCTCTTGGGAGTCAAGGCAGCAAAGATGACGTCGGCGACAGTGTCTTTTATGCGGTTCCTCGCACGCACCATCTGGTTCGTGAATGTCCGTGTATGGAGCCGGAGGGAAAGGACCACGCCTAACTTGGTTCAGGGATGCCCAGTTAGGTGCTCAGGTTCCCCTAGCACAGAAATTACTTTTACCTATTTTTATCAGATTTAGAGGTAAGAGTGTGGAGGGATATGCTTTTGTTTGATTGCGGTGCTGAGATAAGTTCTTTAAATGCTGCTGTTCCAAGGAGTTGGAGGTTCCTCTTATCTCCTTGGATGCTTCTAAAACATTATCATCTCTTGATAACTCTCCCCTTGCCCAGAGTATTGGGTATCGCCTTCTGAACCAAAATCTATCACCACAGGATGTCTGCATAAGGAAGAGGAGGCATGCTTTTTTATTTTACAGGATCTTCCTACTGCTGTGGTGTTAGGTTTCCCTTGGCTTCACACTCATAACCCTATTATTGACTGGCAAAGGGGGGATATTGTTAAGTGTCCTGCAACTGCAAATCCCTTTGTATTATCAAGCCTCCTAAGGTAGTAGGTTCCACCTCCCAGGTCCCGTGGTATGTGGCAGAGTTCCCACAGGTGTTCTCCGAAGAGGCCTCCAAGAAATTACCTCCACATAAAACTTATGACTGTTCCATACAGCTCATTGAGGTGGCAAAGTTATCTAAGGACAGAATTTTTAACCTGTCAGAACCCGAGAGGAAAGCCGTGTGAGAATATATTCAGGAAAATTTGAAGAATGGGTTTATCCACCCTTCCAAATTCCCAGCTGGAGCAGGCTTCTTTTTTGTGGCCAAAAAGAATGGCGGTTTGAGACTATGTATTGACTATCATCAGCTCAATCGCATAACTGTAGGTAATCTGTACCCTCTCCCACTTATCCTGGACCTCTTTAACCAACTGGTGGGGGCAAGTTCGTTTACTAAGCTGGATCTCCGGGGGATCTTACAATCTTGTCCACATCAAGAAGGGGGATGAGTAGAAATGGCCTTCAATACCCTCGAGGGTCATTATGAGTATTGTGTCATGCCCTTAGGACTCTATAATGCTCCAGCTGAGTTTCAGACATTTGTAAATAATATTTTCCGTGATCTTTTGGGTATTTGTGTTATTGCTTATCTTCATCTTCTCCAGGGACCTGGCTGTGCATGTAGCATCGGCGTCTCTGCCCACTGCTAGGCAGAGACGCCGTCACTCTCACCTTCCCGCTCCTGGCGCGGCGTCCTCCTACGCTCCCCTCCTCGCTGCTGCCGGCGCGCGCTCCTTCCCGGGCTCTGTGCTTAGGGCGCGCGCGCACGCTCCCCCTCTCTTAAAGGGACCGCGCGCGCCGTCCTAAGAAGTCCCCGACCAATGGCCGGAGGACCTCCCATATATAAAGCACCTCCTCCAAAATGGAGGTGCCCAAGCAAAGTTGTTGCACAGTTTCTGATCTCTGCTTCAGCCCTCAGGTCCCGCTGCTAGCCTGACTCCTCATCCTGCCTGCCAGCCTGTTATCTGCCCGTTACCTGCCGAGCCTGCCAGCCTGCTCACCTGGAGCGCTCACCTGTTACCTGCCTGTTACCTGCCCTGTCTGCCAGTCCGCTCACCTGGGAGCGCCCACTTGTTACCTGCCTATTACCTGCCTTGTCGGTCTGCCCGCTCACCTGGGAGCGTCCGCCTGTTTCCTGCCAGCCTGCCTGGAGGCTCTGCCGTCACTTGCTGTGAGCAACTGCCTGGTAAACCTAGAGACTACTACCTGCTCTGCTGTCATGTACCGTGATCACCTGTCAGCTACCAGAGACTTCTGCCTGCTTGCCGTGTCCATCCGTCATACCGGTCAGTCCCAGCCATCTGACCCGTGGGAGCCACCTGCTCTCTTACAAGGTCGTCCCCAGAGTAGCACCTGGTCCCTCAGACCGGATCCTCCCTGGTCAAGGTGTCGTTTGCTGCCGTCCGACCAGGGTCGGTTCGGGTTGATACTTAGTCACGCCCCTCTGGGTCCCTCCTTGCACCTCGGCACAGAGGTTCCATCACCCGGACCCGTTACAGTTTGCTCGGGCCATGGAACCCGGTGGCACCCAAGCTCCCTCGCTCTCTGACCTGTTCCACGAAGTCTCCCGTCAGAGATCCCAACAGGAATCCATCCTGAACCACCTGCGTAATGTCAACTCCCGCCTGGACACACTGACTGCTCCACCAGGACTTGCCTCCAGTCGTACGACTCACGCCCCGGCAGCGCCGCTGCCCATCATTACCATGGTACCAGGTCCGGGTTCCCGGCTCTCTGCACCGCCTCGTTTTGGTGGAGACCCCGCCTTGGCTCGAGGTTTCATTAACCAGTGCACCCAGCACTTTGAACTCTTGGCACATCACTTTACCACCGACCGGGCCAAAGTGGCCTTCATCATGTCCCATCTCACTGGGGAAGCACTGGCTTGGCTAAATCCCCTGTGGGAGAGAGGGGATCCCCTGGTATCCAACTTGTCAGCTTTCCTCACTGCTTTCCGGAAAGTCTTTGATGAACCGGGACGAAAGACCTCGTCAGCCTCCTCTCTGCTACATCTCCGCCAAGGGAGTCTCACCGTGGGCCAATATGCCATACGGTTCCGAACCCTCGCTTCTGAGCTTGCCTGGGATAATGAGGCCCTGGTGTCCGTCTTCTGGGAGGGTCTCTCCGGTCGGATTAAAGACGAACTTGCCGGTCGGGACATTCCAATCACCCTGGATGACTTGGTGACACTAGCTACCCGGATTGACATCCGGTTCCAGGAACGTACCAAAGAGACCACCCGTGAGAGGAGGTTTCCCTGCCTTGCTCCTACTTTCCAGAGACCTGTCACTCCCCGGGCGCACTCACCCGAGCCCATGCAGATCGACCAGACCAGGATGGTCAAATCTCACCAAGAGTCACGCCGAGCCGAGGGGAGCTGTTTCTATTGTGGCAGTAAAAAGCACCTGATCCGTTCCTGCCTGGAGAAGCCGGAAAACTCCAGTGTCTAGGTCCGCTTGGAGAGGTCGTCCTAGACAAAAGTAAGCCCTCTCCATCTCTAACCTTGTCAGTCTCTATCTCCTGGGGAGAGAATCACCACTTTGAAATCACCCACCTGGACTCTGGAGCTGCTGGAAACCTCATCTCCCAGTCTTTGGTAGAGAGATACCGTATTCCCACGAAGCCCCTGACTGAACCATTGTCAGTCGCCTCCGTGGATGGAAGACTTCTCCCGGTGACCATCCTGCTCGTCACTGAACCCATAACCCTGCAGGTGGGAATGCTGCACTCTGAGGAAATCTAATTCCATGTGCAGTCCGGACTCTCTCACTCCCTATTGCTTGGTCTACCCTGGCTACAGATACATGAACCCGTATTGAACTGGCGATCCGGTGAAGTACTCCAGTGGGGACCAGACTGCCATAAGACCTGCCTGGTTCCGGTCCGCCCAGCTCGCCCTCCGCCTACTCCAGCTAATCTACCCGGTCTCCCGTCTCCATACTGGCCCTATGCGGATGTCTTCGGTAAAAAGGAAGCAGAGACGTTGCCACCCCATAGGCCATATGATTGCCCGATCGACCTGGTACCTGGCTCCACTCCGCCCCGTGGGCGTATCTACCCATTGTCTGCGGCCGAAACCCGGGCCATGTCTGAATACATTGAGGAGAATCTGGCTAGGGGATTTATTCGAAAATCTACCTCCCCGGCTGGAGCCGGATTCTTCTTTGTCAAAAAGAAAGACGGCTCGCTATGTCCCTGTATTGACTATAGAGGACTCAATCAAATCACGGTAAAGAGCAAATACCCCCTGCCGCTCATCTCCGAGTTGTTTGATCACCTCAAAGGCGCCAGGATCTTCTCCAAGCTGGATCTTCGGGGAGCATATAACCTGGTCCGTATCCGTCAAGGAGACGAGTGGAAGACAGCATTCAATACCCGGGACGGTCACTATGAGTACCGTGTGATGCCCTTCGGTCTCTGCAATGCTCCCGCCGTCTTTCAAGAACTGGTCAATGACATCTTCTGCGATCTTCTGTACTCCTGCGTGGTGGTATACCTGGACGATATCTTGGTCTTCTCTCCGGATCTCCCCACACACCGGAGTGATGGTCGTCAGGTCCTGCTTAGGCTCAGGCAGAACCACCTCTATGCCAAGTACGAGAAGTGCCTCTTCGACCAGACCTCCCTTCCATTCTTGGGCTATGTTATCTCCCAGACAGGCTTGCGAATGGATCCCGAGAAGCTCTCTGCTGTCCTGAGGTGGCCCCGTCCGGAGGGGTTGAAGGCGATACAGCGATTCCTGGGCTTCGCCAATTACTATCGTCTCTTCATCCCACACTTCTCGTCCCGGACAACTCCCATATCTGCGCTCACCCGTAAGGGGGCTAATCCCAAGGTATGGTCACCCGAAGCCGAGGAGGCCTTTCTTTCCTTAAAGAAAGCCTTCGCCTCTGCCCCAGTCCTGCACCGTCCGGACTGTAATAAACAATTCTACCTGGAGGTTGATGCCTCCTCCTCCGGAGCCGGAGCAGTACTCACCCAAAAATCTTCTACCGGGAGAATGGTAACCTGCGGCTTCTTCTCCAAAATCTTCTCCTCGTCTGAGCGCAACTACTCCATAGGAGACCGAAAATTGCTAGCCGTCAAATTGGCGCTGGAGGAGTGGCGCTACCTGCTTGAAGGGGCTCTATACCCGGTGATCATCTACACGGATCACAAAAATCTGGCATATTTCCAAAATGCCCAGAGACTTAATCCGCGTCAGGCCCGGTGGTCTTTGTTTTTTGCCCGCTTCGACTTCATCTTACATTTCCGCCCGGCGGACAAGAATGTCAAAGCTGATGCCTTGTCCCGATCCTTCCTGTCCTCCGATCAAGAGGAGGAGCCTATGCACATCATCGACCCCTCCAAGGTGATGAATGTGTCCCCCTTAGATTTGACTCGTCTTCCACCCGGTAAGACGTTTGTAGCTGTACCAGATCGTGAGAAGGTTCTTCGCTGGGGTCATTCTTCTAAACTTGCTGGCCATGATGGCCAAAAGAAGACCTTCCTGCTCATTACTCGGCATTACTGGTGGCCTACCCTGCGTAAGGATGTTGCAGACTTCTTCACGGCCTGTTCGTCTTGTGCCCGCAACAAAGTTCCCAGACATCTACCAGCCGGTCATCTTCTGCCCCTTCCCGTACCAGCTGCTCCATGGCAGCACATTGCTATGGACTTTATCACCGACCTTCCTGTTTCTGCCGGGTGTATAGTCATTTGGGTGGTCGCTGACCGCTTTTCTAAAATGGCCCACTTCATTCCCCTGCCTGGTCTCCCATCTGCACCCGAGCTGGCTAAGGACTTTATCCGCCACATTTTCCGTCTCCATGGCCTACCCCTCCACATCGTGTTGGATCGAGGGGCTCAGTTCACCTCACGCTTCTGGAGAGCCACATGTAAGCTGTTGGACGTCACCCTGGATTTCTCCTCCGCTTACCACCCACAGTCCAATGGTCAAGTGGAGCGGATCAATCAGATCCTTACCAGCTACCTCCGGCACTTCGTTAATGCCTACTATTCCGATTGGGTGGACCTCCAACCTTGGGCCGAGTTCTCTTATAATAACTATGAGAGCGAATCCTCTTCCAAGTCCCCGTTCTTTATAGTTTGTGGCCAGCATCCCAGGCTTCTGTTTCCCGTCTCCACTTCTGTGGACAACCCTGCTGCGGAGTCTCTTGTCAGCGAATTTTCTACCATTTGGGAGAGTACTAGGTCCGCTCTTCTTCTATCTTCCGAGCGGATGAAGAGATATGCTGATAAGAGACGTCTGGATCCGCCTCTATTTCGTCCAGGAGACAAGGTCTGGCTCTCCTCCAAACATGTGCGGCTCAAAGTACCCTCCTACAAGTTGGGCCCTCGATTCATCAGTCCTTTCGAAGTCCTCAGGCAAATTAATCCAGTAGCCTACAAATTAAAACTCCCGGCCACCCTACGCATTCCCAACTACTTCCACGTATCCCTCCTCAAACTCGTTATCCTTAACACTTTTTCCAACAATCCAGGTACTCCCCCTGCTCCGGTTTCTGCTGAGGACGTCTTTGAGGTAGAGAGTATTCTGGCCACCAAAAGGGTAAGGGGGAGAACTTTTTTTCTGGTGGATTGGAAGAGGTTTGGTCCTGAGGAGAGAACGTGGGAACCCAGGGAGAACATCAACGCCCCGCTTCTTCTTGAGAAATTTCTCTCTGGTCTAAAAAAGGGGGGGCCTAAAGGGGGGGTACTGTAGCATCGGCATCTCTGCCCACTGCTAGGCAGAGACGCCGTCCCTCTCCCCTTCCCGCTCCTGGCGCGGCGTCCTCCTGCGCTCCCCTCCTCGCTGCTACCGGCGCGCGCTCCTTTCCGGGCTCTGTGCTTAGGGCGCGCGCGCTCCCCCTCTCTTAAAGGGACTGCGCGCGCTGTCCTAAGGAGTCCCCGGCCAATGGCCGGAGGCCCTCCCATATATAAAGCACCTCCTCCAAAATGGAGGTGCCCAAGCAAAGTTGTTGCACAGTTTCTGATCTCTGCGTCAGCCCTCAGGTCCCGCTGCTAGCCTGACTCCTCATCCTGCCTGCCAGCCTGTTATCTGCCCGTTACCTGCCGAACCTGCCAGCCTGCTCACCTGGAGCGCTCACCTGTTACCTGCCTGTTACCTGCATGTTACCTGCCCTGTCTGACAGTCCGCTCACCTGGGAGCGCCCACCTGTTACCTGCCTGTTACCTGCCTTGTCGGTCTGCCCGCTCACCTGGGAGCGTCCGCCTGTTTCCTGCCAGCCTGCCTGGAGGCTCTGCCGTCACTTGCTGTGACCACCTGCCTGGTAAACCTAGAGACTACTACCTGCTCTGCTGTCACATACCGTGACCACCTGTCAGCTACCAGAGACTTCTGCCTGCTTGCCGTGTCCATCCGTCATACCGGTCAGTCCCAGCCATCTGACCCGTGGGAGCCACCTGCTCTCTTACAAGGTCATCCCCAGAGTAGCACCTGGTCCCTCAGCCCGGATCCTCCCTGGTCACGGTGTCGTTTGCTGCCGTCCGACCAGGGTCGGTTCGGGTTGATACTTAGTCACGCCCCTCTGGGTCCCTCCTTGCACCTCGGCACAGAGGTTCCACCACCCGGACCCGTTACAGTGCATAGGGACTATGTGCACACCATCCTGAAAAGATTGGAGGATCATTATCTTTATGTCGAAAAGAAACATGTGTTTTCAAAGTGCAGGAGTTGGGGTTCCTGGGACTCACTCTGTCCCCTAAGGGGCTTTGACTGGACCCCGAGAAGGTGAGGGCGGTGTTGGAATGAGCACAACCGGTTAACCTCAAGGGATTGCAGCATTTTTGGGGGTCTGCCAATTACTACCGGAGGTTTATTAAGGGTTTTTCCAAGGTGGTGACACCCCTCACCGATCTCACCCATAAGGGGGCAGATGTGTCTAGTTGGGGACTGGAGGCCATTAAGGCCTTTAATACACTTAAGAAGGCCTTTTCTTCCACTCCAGTTTTGGTTCAGCCTGATGTCAAAAAGCCTTTTGTGGTGGAAGTGGATGCCTTTGAGGTAGGGGTGGGAGCGGTGCTCTCCCAGGGTTCCACCAGCCTAACGCATTTGAGGTTTTGTGCTTTTTTTTCTCATAAATTCTCTCCTCCAGAGCTCAATTATGACATTGGCAATCGTGAACTTCTTGCCATAATGTTAGCTCTGAAAGAGTGGATGCATCTCCTTGAGGGAGCTAAGTACCCATGCACGGTGCTTACTGACCATAAGAAATTTTTTTTTTTAAAGAATGCTTAGAGACTGAACTCGAAATAAGCCCGATGGGCCTTGTTTTTTTCCAGATTAAATTTTTCGACCTCTTACCTCCTTGGGACCAAGAATGTTCGGGCAGATGCTCTCTCTCGGAGTCTTTGTCCTAGTGAGTCTGAAGTTATGGAACCTGATTTCATTCTTATTAGGGGCATTGTAGTCTCTTCTGTCAAGTTAGCTTGGAAGGTGGTTAAAGTTTAGGGGATGGCTTCGTCCAGCACACCTCATGATAAATTATTTGTTTCAGTGCAGTTACGGTTGGGCTTACTCAGAGAGTGTCATGACTCAGTCACAGCGGGACACCCGGGCATTAAGGGGACTTGTCACCTGTTGAGCAGAAAGTATTGGTGGCCGTCCTTGGGTAAGGATGTTGAAGCTTATGTTAAGGCATGCGAGATCTGTACCAGGAACAAGGTGCCTTGTGTCGCCCCTGCAGGGAAACTTCTCCCTTTGCCCATTCCTGTACATCCTTGGTCCCACATATCTATGGACTTCATTACTGATCTCCCTGGCTCCTGTTGAGCAGAAAGTATTGGTGGCTGTCCTTGGGTAAGGATGTTGAAGCTTATGTTAAGGCATGCGAGATCTATGCCAGGAACAAGGTGCCTCACGTCGCCCCAGCAGGGAAACTTCTCCCTTTGCCTATTCCTGTACGTCATTGGTCCCACATATACATGGACTTCATTACGGATCTCCCTGGCTTCAAAGGTATGACTACGGTGTTGATTATTGTAGACAGATTTTCTAAACAATGCCATTTGGTTCCTTTGGCTCAGTTGCCCAGTGCGCAGGACTTGGTAAATTTGTTCCTTGTTTGGGTGGTAAGATTACATGGGGTTCCTATGAATATTGTCTCCAATCATGGGTCCCAGGTTGTCTCCAGATTCTGGAAGGCTTTCTGTAAACGCCTCAGATCGGAACTCTCATTTTCATCTGCACACCATCCTCAAACTAATGTGCAAACGGAGCGAACCAACCAGTGTCTTCAGTCCTTTCTAAGATGTTTTTGCTCCCATAATCAGCATGATTGGGGATCATACTTAGCCTTGGCAGAGTTCATCCTAAACAATAGACACCATGAGGGCTTGGGAATGTCTCCCTTCTTCTGTAATCTAGGATTCCATCCTAGGTCTCCTTGTTTTCATGGAGGGAACAATGTACATCAAGTGGTCTCAGCTACTATCCACTGACTCCAGAAGGTTTGGGGGGAAGCCTGTATCCATCTCAAGAAAGCAGGGGAGAGCATGAAGAGGCAGGCCGATAAGCGTCGTCAGTGTGTCACCCTACCTGGATGCCACAAGTGTAATAAAGCTGTGTCTGAGAGCAAGGGGGAGGTTCTCTGGTTAGGGGAACATTAGCATGCAATGCCTCCTGTCTCAGGCCAGTAGGGGGAGCAGACTGCCCCTATAAAAGCTGGTACTGGGGACAGGGTTAGAGAGAACTGGATTGCCTGTCTCAGCTCTGAGACGTGTCCCAGAGTGGAGCAGGGACAGAAAGTTGATTGCACCTAAGAGGAAGTGTGGCAGTAGGAGAGAGCCACCAGCCAGAGACAAGAGGCGAAGAGAGCCTGTCTTGGCAGATAAAGACTTACTTTACCAGACTTTGGTGTCTGAGGCTGGAAGGATTCTACATCCCCCAGCAGAGAACCAGTCCGCAAGGGACTGTACATTCCTTGGCCTAAGAAGCCTGGAGGCCCAGCCACAACCGAAGGAACCAGTAAAGCCGTACAAGGCTGGGAGCAGAAAGGAACCCACGTCGCAGGCCATACAGGCGAGAAAGCACGGAAGCTCGGAACCGTGGGCTGTTACCCTATCAGGAGGAGATAGCCAGAAGGAGCGTAGAAAGCACGGTAGGCCTACACCCTCACCCTGACCAGGGCCAATTTCCCCGTTGCTCTCAGACATCCAGGTCCCCTCCTAGCTGGGACTGTTTGTGGATCAGTTTACCTGTTTAGTAAAGACCCTGGACTGCAACCTGTTGTCTGTGTGCTCCTTGCTCCTCCAGCGCTATCATCACTGGGACTCTCACTATCATCACTCCCACCATCCACTATACTGCCCTGGGGCCGCACTCTTCCCGTGGGGAGTCACACTACCATAGCTGCACACCTCATCAGCCCCAGCGGTCTGCATGCAGCGGCGGTTCCTAATAACCGCAATCCACGGGTGGCGTAGTCGGACATAAACATCAGTACATAACGGACTACCACTGGCCTGACCACCCTGAGCCACGGAACCGGGTTGCCACTACTACTCCCACCGTTTCCCTATTGCCCGGATCCGAGTGCCCCACGGCTCAGGGGGCGAGTCATCAGCAAGGTTGGAAACCCAGAGTGGGGGACAGAGTTTGGGTGTCTACTAAGAATCTCAAGATTAAGGTACTCTCTCCTAAACTCGCATCAAGGTTTATAGAACCATTTCCCATTATTGAAGATGTCAATAAGGTGGCTTTTTGGGTAGGTCTGCCTTCTACTATGGGGGTTCCCAGTGTTTTTCATAAGACATTATTAAAGAAGTTGGTTACCCCACTTGTGACCCAGGATCCTCCCCCTCCTATTGTGGCAGATAATACTGAGGAATTTGAGATAGAAAGTATTGTGGACTTATTGTAGTATTTGATTCATTGGAAGGGGTACGGACCTGATGAGAGGTCCTGGGTCTCAAGAGGTAATATACATTCCAATCATCTCATCGCTGAGCTCCATAAGAGCTTTCCATCCAAGACGGGTGGTGAGAGCCCGGAGGTCTATCCTAGGGAGGGAGGTACTGTTATGAATCGTAATTCTGTGCTCCCACCTGGGAATGGAGCAGGTCCGGTGTTACGCTACTCTGGTCACAGGCGCCGCCATTGTCCTAACCCCAAAGGCGGAGCTACTACGCATGCACGGAGACTGTCCCAATCTTATGGAGTATCACGCTCTGGTGTTGTAGGATGTGTGAGGACGCGGAACGCCATGTCTCTCGCTGATTCCCCCAGTTGCCAGGCAATGCAGGATGCTGCTTTGTCTGGCACTAAGCAGTGGTGGAATTATGTTCATTCTGCTGTGCACGCTAGCAGGAAGTGGCTATCTGGGGATGATTGAGAGGTATTCAAACCCTGATCATTCGTCGTGCTATTTTATCTTGCTCCCTGCTCAGACCTTTGCTGTTTATTGCAGTTCCCTATGTGCTTGGTGGTGAGTGGTGCTAGCATTAGTGTAGCTATCTTTTCAAGGTTTTTCTCATTTTCTTTTTTGATTTCACTTCCTGGGGTTCTTGCAGAGGTACTCGCCTAGTTCTTGACTAGGCTTCAGCTGAGTCACCAGACGCCAGCTGTCCGGCGACAGCGGGCCTGGGAAGGGCTCTGCCAAAGTCTCCCTTCCATTTACTGGGAGCTAGGTGAAGAGTATTCCCGTTCCTCAAGGCCTCGCATAGCTGGGCAGCTTGTGCCAAGTGCATCTGTGCATGCGCCTTTGCTGGTTTGATGACAGTCTTACTGGGTCCTTCTGTAAAGCGCATAACAGCTGGTTCCTAAGCGCCAACTGTTGGACAGAGGATGATGAATCCAAGAGGCAGCACTGGAAGACCCACCATGGTGCCGATAAGGGTCATGTAATTACAAGGAGATATAGGTGTCATGACAACTTCGGCACATTATGCCTGATGGCACTCTACAGCTATCATGTGTATGTTTTCTACATTTGTATCACCAGAGTTCAGTCTATCCAGCATCCAGTATCAGGGAACACTCTTGGATTATGGCGTTACATCCATGTCTTGCCCCAGTTTTGCACATCACCTACTCCATTTCTCTATTGCTTGACCGTGAACATGAAACACACAAACCCATCCTGTATCATCCATAATGTTCTAAAACATCGATACAAGGCTTCTCTACTTTTTTTTTTTTACAAATTGGAAATCTCCACCATAAAATTTATGACCCCTCCAGCTCCTCTATGGAAACCAAATCTGGTGACGGAGCAGGTTCCCCTGGGTAATGATTTGCTACATAAATATGTATGTGTCGCCTTGAAGTGCTGAAAACGCTGATAATAAAGATAAACTAAGTATATATAATCACAATAGCTGCTCTCTTTTTATACGACTCTATTTGCAATAAAACGAGATTCACTGATATGAGGAAATTGCTAGGTTGGGAAATAATTGGACAGGGCTTTAGCGGGAACGTGAGGAAGGAAGGCTCCCGAGGAACATCACTTAGTAAGTGCTTCTCATGTCACATATTTATTCGCCTGAAGATTGGGTACTGGATCCTATAGTTTCACTATTATTTAGCGGATTTTTTTTTTTTAGAATGCTTTATGGTTTTTTAGACATCTCTGTCTGTAATACTGAGGAAAGGATGTCCATCGTCGCCTGTAATATATGGCCTCTTTTATTCAGTCTGGTGTCAGGCAACATGCGCTTATTTACGGCAACGGTGAGAGTAATTTAAGTCAGCAATGTCATACAAGGACTCGTGGACACTGAATCACCAAGTGTTATTTCTACTTTTTTTTTTAATGGCTTTCACTTATAAGGTGCCGTAAAAATGCCCATTAACCCCTTCACGGCAGGGAATGTGGCCAATCTCCATTTGCTAGTAAGATTTCATAATCCTTAATCCATGACTGATATTGAATTATGGAGACTTCCAGAGGTTTCCTCTAAGTCGTATTATTAAATAATATATTTTTTTATTTTTAAGAAATAGCGCCCCCTGTTAGTCATAGGCAGTGTCTGGTATTGCAGCTTAATTGAATAGAGCTGAGCTGCAATTCAAAAATTTCCCATGAACAAGAATGGCGCTGTTTCTGGAAAAAAGTAGCATTAATCTTAGAAAAGCTCTTTTTTGGGATTGTGTCAACCATATCCATATGAACGTCATAGAGGGGGGCTTCGCAGACCTAGTCCATCAGTGTATTATGAGCTAGGCTATAACTTCTCCTTCCAATGACACCTTCTAGAAGTCGGGCCATGGGCAAAAATGACAAGTTGGCTGTAGAAACATCCCACATATTAGTGACTTACTGTGTCTAACAAAACAAACTACCCATCATCATTAGTACCAGTGAAACAACAAAATAATATCACCACTAACCAGTGGATAGTCATTCACTTGTAAAGTCTTTTTCATCTGGTCCAGACCGCCATGACAGCTTCTCCCCATCCTACTGCTACCCTCAGTTCTGGTGCATGTTGCTAACCTGTTTGCCCCATCACTGCACCCAAAACCTTAAAAATCATATCATTAGTATAATTAATGTCCAAAAGGCTCTGACACAGTATAGTTAGTGAAAAACAGATGGCAATAGTACACTGTACATCCTACAAAGTTATTTTCTCCAGTGAAGCCCCGTTCTGACTGTTTTGTGACATGTAGATGAATGATTGTCCGTAGAGAAAAAAGGTGAGCACTACCATGAGTCTTGTGTCTGCCAACAGTAAAGCCTCCTGAGATCATTCATGTGTGGAGGCTTCTCAATCATGGAGGGGGCCTTCTCAATCATAGAGGGGGCTCACTCACAATTTTGCCTAAGAACACGGCCATGAATAGAAAATCTAAACAACCTCCAAGAGCAACTTCTTCCATCATCCAGGAGCAACTTGGTGATGAAAAACGCTTTTTCCAGCATGATGGAGGCCATGTCACAAGGCAAAAATGATAAACAAGATGCTCAGTGAGAAAACATTGGGATTTTTGGTCCATAGCCCAGAAACTTCAGATCTCAATCCCATTGAGAACTTGTGGTCAATCTGTAAAAAATGTCTGCACAAAGAAAAATCGCAGAAATTGTGTTGTATAGTCCTTGGTATTCTTGATCTTTGGCTGCAGGCCCGGTATCAGCACCCTGCGCACCCGGGCAAGTGTCGGGGCCCTGAGCAGGTGGGGGGGGGCGGCCCACTCGCCATCGGGCACCCCTGCGCGCTATGGGACTCGTGCGTGGTGCGGTGCCCCCACCCCACCCCCCCGCTTGCTCAGGGCCCCGGCAGCTGGCACAATACTTACCTCTCCCTGTGCCTCCGCAGCAGCTCCAGTGTCTTCCACGTCCTCTGACTGTGACGTCTCAGGTCAGAGGGTGCGGTGACTTCTTTCCAACGCCCCCTCTCCTGAGCCGTCACAGTATAGAGCGGGAAGACACCGGCGCGGGTGAGGAGTCCGGAGCAGCGGCAGCAGGTGAGGAGAAGTGAGGTGAGTATTTGATTTTTTTTTCTGTATGTATGGACGCATGGGGCATTATATGGGGGGGAAAGTGACATCCTGCATAGAGCATGATATGGGGGGGTGACATCCTGCATGGGGCATTATATGGGGGGGAGTGACATCCTGCATGGGCCATTATATGAGGGGAAGTGACATCCTGCATGGGGCATTATATGGGGGGAGTGACATCCTGCATGGGGCATTATTTGTTGGGGGGGGGGGGCAGCCTGCATGGGGCATTATGTGGGTGGGCACAACCTGCATGGGGCATTATATGGGGGCCAGTATCCTATATGGAGCTTTATAAGGGGGCCAGTATCCTGCATAGAGCGTTGTATGGGGGCCAGTATCCTGTATGGAGCGTTATGAGGGCCAATATTCTGTATGGAACGTTATATGGGGCCCATAATACAGTATGGAGGACTTAGTGGTGCCCATAATACTGTAGGGAGGACTTAGTGGTGCCCATAATACTGTATGGCTGTATGGAGGACTATGTGGGGCCCATAATACTGTATGGAGGACTATACTCAATAACCAACACACGCCACAAAAAGTAGAATTTTGTCACTCCATGGACAGTATATAGAACACACGTCACCCGCTATAGGCAATGCTAGAGGGTATAATAGAGTCTGGACACTATGAAATTTCTTAAAATTACAATTTTTATTAGATCATATTAAAAAAGGGGGTTCATTTCCCCACAACAATAATTAAAAAGTTTAAGCAGGAAATTTCAGCTATCCAGGAATATATATATGGGACTCAATCCAAAGGTTGATATTAAGTCAGGGGTGGGGTTGGAATATTTATTCCCTCACATTTCAGCAATCTAATATGCTTACTAGCCAAAGATTATAAAGTGCAAATGCCATATAAAGTGTCAGTGCCAATGGCATGGGCATACTGCCCTAAAGAATATACAATTATCAGAAGAAGTATATGGAATACAAATATAAGTATAGAATATCAAGGCCAGCAGGTTGGGCTTATAGCCCCAATACAGCTATACCCAAAGGGCATTCAAATATACACTCATGTTAGGGACCAACCACTATGACCCCAGTAGTCCTATTAAAATGTCCGTTACTTACAGCCAGAGGAGAGAGAAGTGATCCAATGATCCTGGTGCGGCACCCCGACGATGCCGTTTCACCACGCTTCTTCCATGAATCGTGGTATGTGTTAAAGGGGCCACTGAGACTCTTTCGCCCGGGGCCCACAAAAACCTGGAGCCGGCCCAGTTTGGCTGGCCCCAACCTCCACTGTTAATTGACAGCTTTGTGCACACATACAGTATAGACCCAAAGCTGAACATCAAAATTATTGCAAGAACCCAGTAAAACACAGAGGATTTGTTTTCAGGGTCTCTGTCCCTTCTCCAGATTGGGCCCCAAGTGACAGATTCCCTTTAAGAGCCGTAGCTAGGATTTTTTCACCCAGGGGGAAGATCAGGTTTCCAGCACTGGCCCTATTGGCATGCCAGTACACACACCTAGTCCCTTATATCCACCCCTGAT
This sequence comes from Phyllobates terribilis, assembly GCF_046119375.1. Lineage (NCBI taxonomy): Eukaryota > Metazoa > Chordata > Amphibia > Anura > Dendrobatidae > Phyllobates > Phyllobates terribilis. The sequence continues at coordinate 61,122,244 of NW_027362767.1, forward strand.
ATAAAATTGGAGGCACATATGTATTGCGGAGGCTTCTGACACGCCCCCTGGGCCGTGGGGTACCCGGGACCGGGCTTCTGTGCGGTGCTGGGGGAGGTAGTAGTGGCAACCCCATCCTGTGGCTCAGGGAGGTCAGACCAGTGGCAATCTTTTATATGTTCTGGGTTAATGTCCGACTACGCCACCCGTGGATCGCGGTCAGAGTGAACCGCCGCTGCAGGACAGACCGCTGAGGCTGGTGTTGTGGGTGCAGCAGGGAATGGTATAACTCCCCACGGGAGGAGTGAAGTCTCAGGGCAGTGAGCGTAGATGGTGGGGGTTGTGGTGCAGGGAGTCCCAGTACCGTTAGTGCTGGCGAGGTAAGAAACACAAAGACAACGTGTTGCAGTCCAGGGTCTTTTACTCACAGTTCATATACTCCAAGCCACTTCTGTACAGGTAATGACTGCCCAAGCCGTGCTGCGTCCACCAGGTGAGGGGCTCAGTCAACCCTTAGGCAATTCAGGAGTATGGCACAGGACTCTCTTCTGTCCTCGCTCTGGCTCATGCCCCACCAGTGACCAAACTTCTGTCCAGCTGCCGCGGATCTATGCGGGCAAATGTGGGCCCCGTTTCCCGCTATCCTATATGGTGCCTTCCTAGCAGGTTTGGCGGGGGGTCGCACCAATAAATGATCACGACCTCCGGTCTTTGGCTGAGGGATAATTTACCTCCACCAACTTGGGAATCCGGTACCCTTATTCTGCCTGACCCTTCACCCGTTATCTCGTGGGTTCTTAGGGTCCCTTCTGCCTTCTTGTTTCTGAGCCTTTCTACTTCTCTGTCTCTTCTCCTTCTTTCCTGTTCCTTCTTCTCCCCCTTCACTCGGCCTCTTCTCCAGGCCTACTTCTCCTTCCTTCCTCCTCTCTGGCCCCGGCCTTTTCTCTAGGCCTGCCTCTGAGCAGAGCTCCTACAGAGCCTCTGCTCCCTGTCACCTCTCCACTGAACTTCTCTCTTTCTCCTGGAACTAAGATGGTCCCCACCTTTTATACCTCCTCCTCTGTGTGTGAGCTCAGGTGACCAGCACCCAATGAGCTCCTACCTATGCTCAGAACCCAACCCCTATCTGCTCCTACACCACTGGGTTTTCCTCCCCCCTCCCCACTCCAGCCAGGGACATAGTCAGATGTGCCTGCATAAATACATAAATGGGAGCACCGTAGAGCTGTCCCCCGGAAATGGGGTGTGTGTGGTGTATGCAGCTAACTGAGCCCTGGTCCACACTCCATCCTTACCTGGGAGTGGAATATCACACCTCTGGTTGAGGTGCAATACCCCTGTAGCGGCTGAACCCTCGGGGCGCTACATTCCCCCCTGGTAAACCACAGCACGTCCTCGGGCTGGAAAAGAGCAAAAACATTTGATTTATAAGACATGCAAAACTTTTTCAATAACTTTTTACATTTAGAAAACGACCGACATTATTCAATTCCCGTTAGGGGAAACATTTTTCTCTTTCTCAACACTTCTCTTTTTCTAGACTTTATAAAATATTTTGAACACTACCGGAACTCTTTTATCAGATACTATATAAAACATTTTTACTATCATATTATTCTTTTAGCAGCATATAAAACTTTTCATATAAAACATTTTCAAGTAAAACATTTTCTTGTGCTCTGACTGCGGTGCAACTTGCAACCAGGTGTCCATTTTTCTTAAAGGTGCAAAAAGTCTAGCAAACTTCTCTTGAGGTAGACGTTGCAGTCCTTTTTTTTTTTTGTTATAAAACCAATAGGGGGCACTTTAGGAAGCGCAACTATTTACAGGGGCGGCCGCTCTCAGTCCTCGGCCAGTTTGGGAAGGGGATGGCTGCTCTCAGTCCTCAGCCAGGTTACTTGGGGAAGGGGACAACTTTGACAGGTAACAGTCCCAACGGGGGCAACTAAACAGTTCCTCTTACACACTTGCTCATCAGTAACGGTATCCTCCTGATGCTCCTTCTTCCTCGTACTGATCTTCAGACCCGTCCGGGCCCTCTTGATCATCAGGTACCGAGTAGCACTGCTCTTCCTTCTCTGCTACTCTGTGGACGTGGAGGGCGTACCACCCCTTTACGCCTTGGTGTCGGGTGTAGGACACCACGTCTCCAGGATACAAATCCCGTCCACGATGACCCTCTGGCAGGTGGCTCTCCACATCCCTTCGGGTCACGAACACGTCACTGATCGTGTCCGGGTCCCTGATGAAACCCCAGCCGTGCTCCATTTGAAACTTGGCAACAGGCCCGGTGGCTCGGGGACCGCGGGCAGCTCGGGGGTCTCGCTGGGTTCTCATCTTCTGTTCCGCACTTTGAACTTGTAACTTCACCTGCTTTACGCGCCGCTCCCGTTGTTCTCTTTCAAACATCGCCAACTGCTGGCGGCTAGATTCCCGCCGACGGGCTGCGGCCGCCCGCGTTTCCTTTACGAACCCGATCAGGTCCTCTCCGGTCGGGTCCCACTCGTACTGGGCGTCCTCCATCGGGGGCTGGGAAACTTCCCTGGGCTCCGGAGCAGGTATGAGGGGCTCAGGCGGGGCTCCGGCCTCCGCGGACGGGCCTCCCCTTTGCCAAGGATTAACCCACCCGGGCGGCCAGATAAAGGGCTCTCCATCCGGACCCGTATGTTGGGCGTACAGGTCCACGCCCGGAGGTGGTATGGTAGAGGTAGGGGGCGCTGGCGGGATAGCGGCGCCCGGAGGTACTGGGCCTTGCGACCAGGCCTGCCGTGTACGTCTTCTGATCGCGCCCGGGGTCAGAGGGCACGGCGCGGGGCTTGCCGGCGGTGTCGGCGGCCTGGGGACTGGTTGGTGGCGTTGGAGGCGCGGTGACAGTGATGGTTTCCTGGGCTTCGGGCTCCGCAACATGATGCAGGGGCAGGTTGACGGCCCCATGACTCGGGGTAAGGACGCCTCAGTTACCTGCTTCCGCTGCTGCGGCCTCCTCCGCGGTGTCGTCCTCGGCCTCCAATCTGTTCTCACCGCCCTCGGAGGCAGGCGTGCTGCTGGGTGGTTGCAGTGTCCCTTGCGGCTGGGTCACGGCCCGCCAGGCCATCTCTTCCTTCCACCCGGTGATGACGTCCCGCTGCGCCCGGACCATCCTCCGGTCCAGTTCCTCCAGCGCAGTCCGCATGAACTCCGGGTCCTCTTTGGGGAGCTGTGCTATCAGTTCCGTGACGCTGCATGGGGGCTCGGCCGGCAGTAGGCCACGCGCCAGGGTGCTGGAGCTGGTTCCTGTCTCCATCTCCAGGTGCGGCCTGGTGAGACTGATCCAAACCACACCCGGCCCCACAGTTTTCTTCTCTTTCCGCCCCCATTGGGGGTGGTCTTGGGGCAATCTGCTGACAATCACTCTCAGGGGCAGCCCCCCCACCTTGATGGACATCGCCGTTCTTCTGGGGCAGGCGCCATCTTTAATACAGTGAAACTGTTTTTTTTTTCAGGCACGCAATACGCATTTGTGGCGGGTTGGTCACAATCCTGCCGACTACGCCAAAAAGTTTGATGCGCCCCCTGGGCCATGTGTGCACGTGTGTGGGTTACCCGGAGCCGGGTCTCTGGGGGTTGTAGTCTCCGTGGCGGTGACCCGGTCCGTGGCTCAGGGTGGTCAGACCAGTGGCCGTCTTTTAGGCTATGTGCCCACGTTGCATTTATGAAGCAGAAAATTTCTGCTGCATAAATGCAAGTCCTCTCCCGGAAAAACGCATGCGGAATTCCGCACGCGTTTATCGCGCATTTTTCGCGCGTTTATCACGCGTTTTCCACATGCGGAATTGCCTTGCGTTTTTTATGCATTGGGCAAAGGCAATTCCGCTTGAGGAAACGCAAAATTAAATGACATGCTGTGGATTTTTGAACGCGGCATAAACACAGCGGAAAAATCCGCAGCATGTGCATAGAACTTGCGGAATCCCATTGGGGAACATGGGGTGCGGATATACATGCGTTTTTCAAGCGTTTACGCTGCGGAAATTCCGCAGCATATACGCTTGAAAAATGCTACGTGGGCACACAGCCTTACAGGGTTTTTATGATTTAATGTCCGACTACGCCACCCGTGGATCGCGGTCAGAGTGAACCGCCGCTGCAGGACAGACCGCTGAGGTTGGTGTTGTGGGTGCAGCAGGGAATGGTATAACTCCCCACGGGAGGAGTGAAGCCTCAGGGCAGTGAGCGTAGATGGTGGGGGTTGTGGTGCAGGGAGTCCCAGTACCGTTAGTGCTGGCGAGGTAAGAAACACAAAGACAACGTGTTGCAGTCCAGGGTCTTTTACTCACAGTTCGTATACTCCAAGCCACTTCTGTACAGGTAATGACTGCCCAAGCCGTGCTGCGTCCACCAGGTGAGGGGCTCAGTCAACCCTTAGGCAATTCAGGAGTATGGCACAGGACTCTCTTCTGTCCTCGCTCTGGCTCATGCCCCACCAGTGACCAAACTTCTGTCCAGCTGCCGCGGATCTATGCGGGCAAACGTGGGCCCCGTTTCCCGCTATCCTATATGGTGCCTTCCTAGCAGGTTTGGCGGGGGGTCGCACCAATAAATGATCACGAACTCGGGTCTTTGGCTGAGGGATAATTTACCTCCACCAACTTGGAAATCCGGTACCCTTATTCTGCCTGACCCTTCACCCGTTATCTCGTGGGTTCTTAGGGTCCCTTCTGCCTTCTTGTTTCTGAGCCTTTCTACTTCTCTGTCTCTTCTCCTTCTTTCCTGTTCCTTCTTCTCCCCCTTCACTCGGCCTCTTCTCCAGGCCTACTTCTCCTTCCTTCCTCCTCTCTGGCCCCGGCCTTTTCTCTAGGCCTGCCTCTGAGCAGAGCTCCTACAGAGCCTCCGCTCCCTGTCACCTCTCCACTGAACTTCTCTTTCTGCACACAGAACTAAGATGGTCCCCACCTTTTATACCTCCTCCTCTGTGTGTGAGCTCAGCTGACCAGCACCCAATGAGCTCCTACCTATGCTCAGAATCCAACCCCTATCTGCTCCTACACCACTGGGTTTTCCTCCCCCCTCCCCACTCCAGCCCGAGACATAGTCAGATGTGCCTGTGACGCGCCCCTGGGCCTGTGTCGCGCTGCGTTGCGCACGCGGGAGCTTACCCGGAGGGTTGTAGTCTCGTGGCGGTGATCCGGTCCGTGCCCAGGGAGTCAGACTAAGTGGCGCTGTATCAGCGGTAGATGCTGGACGACTAGCCACCCGTTGAGTACAGCTAAGGAGCTGCTGCTGCAGGGCAGACCGCTGAGGCCGGTGGTAGGATTGTGCGTGATAGCATAACCCCCAACGGGAGGGGTATGGCCTCAGGGCAGCCGACGTGGACGATGGGGGTAGCAGGAACCACTCGGAGACGGTACGGTGTAGTTCAGGGTCTTTACTGGTGACAAAGATAGACCCTCCCGGAGTACTGGCTAGCGATTTGGGCCTGGTCAGTCCTTGAGCAGATGGGATCTCCCCTGGCCAGGCGGAGTTGTAGGCCTCCCAAACTGACTGTACTCTTCTGGCTACCTTGCTAGAGGCGGGTATAAGTAGCCCACGTCCCTGAGTGTACCGTGTGGTGCTCACCCGTATGGCCGGTGACTCGGGGCCTTCTAGTAGCTTCCGCTCCACGACGGCGGTGCTGGTCCCACGCGTGTGACCGTGCCTTCGGGTTTCTGGGCCAGAGGACCTGCAATCCCCTGCCGGTCGGTTTCTGCTGCTGGATAGGAGTTAGTCCCCACAGCCTCGGACTCCGGGTCCGGTGAGAAATCTTCTCAGTCAGGGCGAGCTCTGCAGCTGCCAGCCCCTGACTCCTTGTTGCACTGCTCCTACAGAGCTCCTGTAGTTTCTTCCTATGCTGCTTCTCTTCTCTACCTCTTCTCTACTCACTAACCCTGCCTCAGCCCTAGGTTTATATAGGGGAAGTTCTTCCCCTCCCAGGACTGGGCAGGAGGTGTGGCATGCATAGGATCCCTGACCAAGAGACCTCCCACCTGCTCTCAGACGTAATATCTCTATCACTGTGGCAACCAGACCCCTGGGGTGTCACACCTGCATAAATACATAAATGGGAGCACCGTAGAGCTGTCCCCCGGAAATGGGGTGTGTGTGGTGTATGCAGCTAACTGAGCCCTGGTCCACACTCCATCCTTACCTGGGAGTGGAATATCACACCTCTGGTTGAGGTGCAATACCCCTATAGCGGCCGAACCCTCGGGGCGCTACACTTCTAGAAGAGAAAACAGCAATATGTATCCATGCTACATAAGACTTGGGTGACAACCATTCTGGGACTGGTTATGGCACCATATTTGCTTTCAAATAATTACCTAACTATAAAACAAATGAATCATATTTTAAGGAATTTAGTGCTCGAGAAAAAAAGTCAATGGCCCAGATTTATCAAGATTCTGCACTCCAGTCTTGGAGTAAGGTGTGCCAAATTTATTAAGTGGTGTTCACCTCTTATTGAATTTGGTGCATCCTTTCAATTGCCGTATGCCACCCCAAGAAATGTTCTTCAGTCAGGGTCTGGAGTACTTTTCTATAATAACTGATGACACTTTTATGCCATTGTGTCACCCTGGCTTGGATGCCACAAATGTATAATAAAGCTGTGTCTGAGAGCAAGGGGGAGGTTCTCTGGTCAAGGACCATTAGCATGCAATACCTCCTGTCCCAGGCCAGTAGGGGGAGAAGGCGGCCCCTATAAAAGCTGGAACTGGGGGCAGGGTTAGGAGAACTGGACAACCTGTCTCTGGATTGAGAGGTGTCCCAGAGCAGGGACAGACAGTTGTGTTGCAGCCTAAGAGGCCGTGTGGCAGTAGGAGAGCCACGAGCCAGGGGCAAGAGGCGAAGTGAGCCTGTCCTGGCAGATAGAGAATCTAATCCACCAGACTTTGGTGTCCGAGGCTGTTAGGATTCCAAGTCCTACAGCAAATAACCAGTCCGCAGGGGACTGTATGTCCTTTAGCCTAAGAAGCCCGGAGGTTCCGCCACAGCAGAAGGGACCGGTGAAGCCACACCAGGCCAAGAGTAAAAAGGGACCCAAGTCGCCAGCCATACGGGCGAGAAGACACGGTGAGCTCAGGAACGTGGGCTATTACACCACGAGGAGGGAAATAGCCAGAGAGAGCGCAGAGAGCACGGTAGGCCTACACCCTCACCCTGATCAGGGCCAGCTTCCCACTTGTTCTCAGACATCCAGGCCCCCTCCTAGCTGGGCCTGTTTTTGGGTCGTTTCACCTGTTCTAATAAAGACCCTGAACTGTTTAAGAGGCCTCCGTTTCCTGGCTATTGCTGTCGGAATCATCCCCTCCATCATCCATTATACACTGCCCTGGGGCCATACTCCTCCCGTGGGGAGTTGTACTATTCAGTGCTGCACATTTACATCTGCCCCAGTGGTCTGCACTGCAGCGGCGGTTAACCCTGACCGCAATCCACGGGTGGCGTAGTCGGACATTGCAAAACATATAGAAGACTGCCACCCTGAGCCACGGACCGGGTTGCCACTACTACCCCCATTATTGCCCTGTTGCCCGGATCCGAGTGCCCCATGGCCCAGGGGGCGAGTCAGCTTTGGCGTAGTCGGCAGGATTGTGACCAACCCACCACAAACGGGTATTGCGTGCCTGAAAAAGACTGTACACGTACCTTAAAAAGAGGTTTCCCGCCATCCGGAGCCGTTTCCCGCCATTTTCAGCCGTCTCCCGCCATCTTCAGCAGCTTCCCGTCATCTTCAGCCGTTTTCCCGCCATCGGACGCCATCTGTAGGACGCCGCGTGGGAAGAAGAGGGGCGTGGACGTCCAAACCACGCGAGACCCGAAGCTCCACCCTACGCACCGACGCTGCGCAAGGTCCTGGAAGGGAGAGAGAGCGACGCTGACGTCACCAGGACGCGACACAAGGTCCTCGTCCGGAGCAGCACCAGCGGAGCCGCGGCCTACAGAAGAGGATCGTCGGAATGTAGGCCACGCTTAACTAGGGGGGAGGAAGATGTCGGACACTGAGGGGCCCACCAGGGCCGGCGTCAGCACCCGGCGCACCCGGGCAAATGCCGGGGCCCTGAGCAGGCAGAGGGGCCCACTGGCGGTCGCGCACCCCGCTGGGCTATGGGCGGAGGAGAGCGGTGTCAGCGCCCGCCCTTCTCCGCCGCTTGCTCAGGGCCCCGGCAGCCCGATACTTACCTCTCCCCGTGCCTCCGCAGATCAGCTGTCTTCCTGCTCTGCGCTCCCTGTGACGTCTCAGGTCAGAGGGCGCGGTGACGTCTTTACACCGCGCCCTCCCCTGAGCCGTCACAGGGAGCGCTGAGCGGGAAGACGCCGACAACGCTGGAGTTCGGAGCCGAGCAGCGAGCGGCGGGCAGCAGGCAGCGGGCAGCAGGTAGCAGGTGAGGAGAAGGGAGGTGAGTATTTGATTTTTTTTTTTTTTTTTAATGTATGGAGGCATGGGGCATTATAAAGAGGGGAGGGGGGCATCCTCCATGGAGCATTATAAAGAGGAGGGGTGACAGCCTGCATGGGGCATTATAAAGAGGGGAGGGGGGGCATCCTCCATGGAGCATTATAAAGAGGAGGGGTGACAGCCTGCATGGGGCATTATAAGGTGGGGAACAGCCTGCATGGGGCATTATAAAGAGGGGGGGATTCCTGCTTGGGGCATTATAATGAGGAGGGGTGACAGCCTGCATGGGGCATTATAAGGTGGGGACCAGCCTGCATGGGGCATTATAAGGTGGGGAACAGCCTGCACGGGGCATTATAAAGAGAGGGGGGGACATCCTGCATGGGGCATTATAAAGAGGAGGGGTGACAGCCTGCATGGGGCAGTATAAAGAGGAGGGGTGACAGCCTGCATGGAGCATTATAAAGAGGAGGGGTGACAGCCTGCATGGGGCATTATAAAGAGGGGGGGCAGCCTGTATGGGGCATTATGTGGGGGGGTAACAGCCTGCATGGAGCATTAAAAGGGGGGGGCCTGTATGGGGCATTATGTGGGGGGGAACAGCCTGCATGGAGCATTATAAGGGGGGGGGCAGCCTGTATGGGGCATTATGTGGGGGGTAACAGCCTGCATGGAGCATTAAAAGGGGGGGCCTGTATGGGGCATTATGTGGGGGGGGACAGCCTGCGTGGAGCATTATAAGGGGGGGGCAGCCTGTATGGGGCATTATGTGGGGGGTAACAGCCTGCATGGAGCATTAAAAGGGAGGGGCCTGTATGGGGCATTATGTGGGGGGTAACAGCCTGCATGGAGCATTATAAGGGGGGGACAGCCTGTATGGGGCATTATGTGGGGGGTAACAGCCTGCATGGAGCATTATAAGGGGGGGACAGCCTGTATGGGGCATTATGTGGGGGGTAACAGCCTGCATGCAGCATTATATGGGGACCGGTATCCTGTATGGAGCGTTATATGGGGGCCAGTATCCTGTATGGAGCGTTATATGGGGGCCAGTATTCTGTATGGAGCCTTATATGGGGGCCAGTATTCCGTATGGAGCCTTATATGGAAGCCAGTATTCTGTATGGAGCCTTATATGGGGGCCAGTATTCCATATGGGGGCCAGTATTCCGTATGGAGCCTTATATGGGGGCCAGTATTCCGTATGGAGCCTTATATGGGGGCCAGTATTCCTTATGGAGCCTTATATGGGGGCCAGTATTCCATATGGAGCCTTATATAGGGGCCAGTATTCCATATGGGGCCTTATATGGGGGCCAGTATTCCGTATGGAGCCTTATATGGGGGCCAGTATTCCGCATGGAGCCTTATATGGGGGTCAGTATTCCGCATGGAGCCTTATATGGGGGTCAGTATTCCGCATGGAGCCTTATATGGGGGTCAGTATTCCGCATGGAGACTTATATGGGGGTCAGTATTCCGTATGGGGCCTTATATGGGGGCCAGTATTCCGTATGGGGTCTTATATGGGGGCCAGTATTCCGTATGGGGTCTTATATGGGGGCCAGTATTCCGTATGGGGCCTTATATGGGGGCCAGTATTCCGTATGGGGTCTTATATGGGGGCCAGTATTCCGTATGGGGCCTTATATGGGGGCCAGTATTCCGTATGGGGTCTTATATGGGGGCCAGTATTCCGTATGGGGTCTTATATGGGGGCCAGTATTCCATATGGGGCCTTATATGGGGGCCAGTATTCCGTATGGGGCCTTATATGGGGGCCAGTATTCCGTATGGGGCCTTATATGGGGGCAAGTATTCCGTATGGGGCCTTATATGGGGGCCAGTATTCCGTATGAAGCGTTATATGGGGGCCAGTATTCCGTATGGGCGTTATATGGGGACCAGTATTCCGTATGGAGCCTTATATGGGGGCCACTATTCTGTGTGGAGCGATTCACCGGTTTCTGAGCTATTGTGGAATTTACAATAGATATCACTCATGAAGTGAAATCTTTGCATTGTACTATATATATATATTTCTCCGCCGTATCTCTGCATCATGAATCGTGGTATGTGTTAAAGGGGCCCACTGAGACTCTTTCGCCCGGGGCCCAGAAAAACCTGGAGCCGGCCCTGGGGCCCACTACCACCAGCGCAGCTGCAGCAGCGGTGATGCCATTCTCCCTGCCTTACATCCCTGGAGCAGCCTGGCTGCCCAAGTATTCAGGGGAGCCCCATGCACTAACTGACTTTAAGGAAAGTTTGTTCCAAGTTTACCCCCTGACAGAGGAACAGAAGATCAGCATACTGACAGGGCAGTTAACTGGCGCAGCCCAGCGGGAGGTAAAGTCTTGGCCCGCTGAGGAGAAAAGAACTGTAAAGTACATTCTTGCCCGGCTGCGGGGTACCTTTGATACACGTACCTCCGCTGAAATTAAAATGTGGTTCTACGGATGTAAGCAGCGGGCACAGGACAGCATCAGAGACTATGCCCTAAATTTGCAGGAAGCCCTGAGAGCCATCAAACAAGCTGACCCTGGCAGCGTGCAGGATACGGATAAGCTACCAACAGAACAGTTCATAGAAGGTCTGCTGTCTAGCGCCCACAGGACCCAGCTGCGCCTCATGTTCTTTCAGAACCCTGATCTGACCTTTGCCCAATTTAAGGACAGGGCCATAAGGGTGCTCCGTGAACCCGCAACAAGTAGCGCTATAAACCCCTGGCGCCCTGCTCTCACCTACCACCAGGAGGCGGCGCCCTCCTCTATGGACTCTGTGGGGGCCGATGCACAGGCCCTGAACCAAGCCTCGTCGAAAGATCTGCACCACCAAGTCCAGGAGCTGACCAGGAGCGTCGCGGCGTTGACCAGGACCGTCCAGGAGTTACAAGTGGACCCGTCAAGACCCATCGAGTTGGCTTCAAGTCCGGAGGATGTCCCGTGGCGTCGACAGAGGAGGACCCCGTTGTTCAGAGGGAGGCCCACAGACCGCTACGCAGAGGATGGACAGCCCATTTGCCGTCGATGCAACCAGCCGGGACACATTTCCAGATACTGTAATTTAAACGGGTCCAACCTGGGGCAGAGGGCCAACCCCCAGGCATAAGATCACCAGGTCCTTACAATTGGCAAAACAAGTACATTGGGGGGCGCCCGGTTTTACCCGTGGTGCTGGACGGTATCCCCATGAGTGCCTAGCTGGATACCGGGTCGCAAGTAACTACTATCCCTTATGTACTTTTTAAGCAGTATTGGACTGATGCTGATATAACACGGTATCCAGACAGTAACTTGAGCATCATCGCCAGTAATGGCTTGCCCGTGCCGCAGATGGGGTTCAAGGAGATAACCATTAAGATTGGTAAAGTTGAACTGCCGGCACAGGGAGTGATTATTGTGGACATTGACCGTCGTGAAAGTCACCCTAAAATAACTGTGGGTACTAACGTGATTGAAAATTGTCTTTCAGAGGTAATTGTAATTCTACAACAGGTGGCGGTGAATGCTAGTTCCAGCCAACAGAGAGTCCTCAACAAAGAGATAAAAGTCCTGATTGAGACGGCAGCAGGTAGAACTGTCTGGTGGTGAGATCGGTAGCGTAAGAATGAGTGAGCCATTCCCCATTTCCATACTTCCCAAAAGTGAAATGATGATCTGGTGTCGGACTGCAATCGGGTTGAGAGGCAGAGACTACCAAGCTATGGTTGAACCCGTGTACTCAGAGGCTAATGGCTCCCAGAAACAAAAGGAGGACTGGTGCTAGAAACTCCATGTGGGTGCTGACTCCACTCCCCTGCACCAAAAACAAGGAGTCTACCGGGTTGTTCAGGAGTACGAGAGAATTTTTAGTAAGCACCAGCTGGACTTCGGCCGAGTAAAGGGAGTGGAACACCACATCCCCACGGGGAGCCACCCACCAATAAAAGAGAGGCACAGACCTGTACCCCCTGCACATTATCAGAACGCAAAGGGCATGGTAAGAGAAATTAAAGAAGCTGGGGTCATTAGAGATAGCTGTAGCCCCTGGGCAGCCCCCTTGGTTCTGGTAAAAAAGAAAGACGGCACCATGAGAATGTGCGTGGACTATAGACAAATCAACCGTATCACCCATAAAGACGCATATCCGCTGCCTAGAATAGAGGAGTCTTTAGCCGCACTAAAATCAGCTAACTTCTTTTCTACTTTGGACCTTACTAGCGGGCACTGGCAGGTTCCTGTGGCAGAGGCTGACAAGGAGAAGACCGCCTTCACCACCCCGATGGGATTGAGCGAATTTAACTGTATGCCCTTCGAGCTCTGCAACGCACCAGGGACCTTCCAGAGGCTGATGGAATGCTGTCTAGGGCACCGAAACTTCGAGACGGTCCTACTTTACCTGGACGACGTGATCGTCTATTCGAAGACCTACGAGGACCATCTAAAACACCTGGCAGAGGTGTTCGAAGCCCTGGCAGGCTATGGCCTGAAGGTGAAACCATCAAAGTGTCACCTTTTTAAACCGAAGGTCCAGTACCTAGGGCACGTGGTAAGTGCAGAAGGAGTAGCCCACGACCCTGACAAGGTCACGGTAATCAAGAGCTGGCCAAGCCCCTCAAACATCAAAGAAGTGAGGCAATTCCTCGGGTTGGTAGGCTACTACCGAAGGTTCATCCCCGGGTTCACTAAGATGGCAGCCCCTATGCAGGACCTCCTGATAGGACAGTCTAAGTCCAGAAGCCAAAAGCCACCCTTCAAGTGGGACAAGCCGGAAGAGGAGTCCATCCGCCAGTTGAAGATGGCCCTCACAGGGGATGAGATCCTGGCCTACCCCGATTATGGCCAGCCTTTTCTTCTCCGGACAATCATTCTTCCTGATGTCCAAACAGTCTGAAGGAAATACAGGGATTGGACTGCAGAGGATGGGGGTAAAGTTATTTTCTCTGATGAAGCCCCCTTCAAAGTTATTTTTTCGATGAAGTCCCTTCAGACTGTTTGGAATATCAGAAAGAATGATTGTCCGGATAAAAAAAAGTTGAGTTTTACCATGAGTCCTGTGTCTGCCAACAGTAAAGCTTCCTGAAACGATTCATGTGTGGGGGCTTCTCATCCATTGAGGGGGCTCACCACAATTTTGTCTAAGAACATGGCCATGAATAAAAAATGGGATCTAATCATTCTCCAAGGACTACTTCTCCCATCATTTAGGAGCAATGTAGTGATAACAATACTTTTTCCAGTATGATGGAGACCATGTCACAAGGCTAATGTGATAACTAAGTGGCTCGGTGAACAAAACATTGACATTTTGGGTTCATGGCCAGGAAACTCCCCAGATCTCAATCCCATTGAGAACTTGTGGTCAATCCTCAAAAAGTGGGAGGAAAAACACAAACTATGATGAACTCAAAGTCCCGATTAGACAAGAATATGCAGTCATCAGTCAGGATTTGGCCCAGAAGCTGATATTCAGCCGCCAAGTGCAAAGGGCAGAAGTCTGGAGAAATAAGGGTCAGCGCTGGAAATATTTAGGCTTTTTATAAACTTGAAGCATTTGTCAACAAAAGTTAAAAAACTTACGAAAAGCTGATAATTGTACTGTACTTATAAATCTCAACAATCTAAAAATACAAACAGCAAACTGTGAAAACCAAAATATGTGTCAGTCTCAGAACTTTTGGCCACAACTCTACACCCACAATACTGATGCTTCTTCTTATTTTATCTCACCCCAGAGCTGGATTAGCAGCTACGCTGGTCAGTACTGATGTATAATGTCATGTGCTACATAGAGACAGCAGAGCAGAAATCACATATATCTCAGTATACGAGAGACATCACAGAAGCTAGTAGATACTGTTATTCTTTATCTTCATACATGGCTGCTTATTATGAACAATTACTTGACAACACCGACACACTTTAAGACATGTACACACGTTGTCAAAATTCTTGGTACCCCTCGTTTAATGAAAGAAAAGCCCACAATGGTCACAGAAATAACTTGAATCTGACAAAAGTAATAATAAATTAAAAATCTATGAAATTGAACAAATGAAAGTCAGACATTGCTTTTCAACCCTGCTTCCACAGATTTTTTTAAAAAATTTAACTCATGAAATAGGCCTGGACAGAAATGATGGTACTTTTCTTAACTTAATATTTTGTTGAACAACCTTTTGAGGCAATCACTGCAATCAAACGATTCCTGTAACTGTCAATGAGACTTCTGCACCTCTCCACAGGTATTTTGGCCCACTCCTCATGAGCAAACTGCTCCAGTTGTCTCGTGTTTGAAGGTTGCCTTTTCCAGACGCCATGTTTCAGCTCTTTCCAAAGATGCTCAATAGGATTTAGGTCAGGGCTCATAGAAGGCCACTACAGAATAGTCCAATGTTTTCCTCTTAGCCATTCTTGGGTGTTTTTAGCTGCGTGTTTTGGGTCATTATCCTCTTGCAAGACCGATGACCTGCGACTGAGACCAAGCTTTCTGACACTGGGCAGCACATTTCTCTCTAGAATCCCTTTATAGTCTTGAGATTTCATTGTACCCTGCACAGATTCAAGACACCCTGTACCAGATGCAGCAAAGCAGCCCCAGAACATAACAGAGCCCCCACCATGTTTCACAGTAGGGACAGTGTTCTTTTCTTGATATGCTTCATTTTTCCGCCTCTGAACATAGAGCTGATGTGCCTTGCCAAAACCTTCCATCTTTGTCTCATCTCTCCATAGGACATTCTCCCAGAAGTTTTGTGGCTTGTTAACATGTAGTTTGGCAAATTCCAGTCTGGCTTTCTTATGATTTTTTTTTTCAACAATGGTGTTCTCCTTGGTCGTCTCCCTTGAAGTCAACTTTGGATCAAACAATGATGGATGGTGTGATCTGACACTGATGTTCCTTGAGCTTGAAGTTCACCTTTAATCTCTTTAGAAGTTTTCCTGGGCTCTTTGTTACCATTTGTATTATCTGTCTCTTTGATTTGTCATCAATTTTCCTCCTGCGGCCAAGTCCAGGGAGGTTGGCTACAGTCCCATGAATCTTAAATTTCTGAATAATATGTGCAACTGTAGTCACAGGAACATCAAGCTGCTTGGAGATGGACTTATAACCTTTACCTTTAACATGCTTGTCTATAATTTTCTTTGTAATCTCCTGAGATAACTCTTTCCTTTGCTTCCTCTGGTCCATGTTGAGTGTGGTACACACCATGTCCCCAAACAGCACAGTGAGTATCTGTAGCCCTATATACAGGCCCATTGACTGATTACAAGATTGTAGACACCTGTGATGCTAATTAGTGGACACAACTTGATTTAACATGTCCCTTTTGTCACATTATTTTCAGGGGTACCATCATTTCTGTCCAGGCCTAGTTCATGAGTTTAATTTTTTTTAAATTCTGTAGAAGCAGGGTTGAAAAGCAATGTCTGACTTTCAATTGTTCATTTTCATAGATTTTTAATTTATTATTACTTTTGTCAGATTCAAGTTATTTCAGTGACTACTGTGGGTTTTTCTTTCATTAAACGAGGGGTACCAAAAATTTTGACCACGTATGTATCGCGCTAAAATCTTCCCCTACAACTGCCCATAGATACAGTAGTGACAAAGTTTTGCATTTTTTAAAAGTATGATTGCTTCTGTCTGGTTGTTGTGATGCCATTTTCCTGGTGATGAATGTAAAGCGCATGAAGTTGTCACCATGCAAGACCTTAATTTTAACCAAAATGCTTTTGAATATAGGTATGGTCATTTAATTAAAGAAAACTGACTGCCAAAAGTTTTGCATATACTATTTATTGATCACAACATAGAGAGTAATTCATTGCTTACAATGCCATAACTTAGTATTTTGTAGCATAACTAGACAACCAACAGAAGATTAGACCCCTAAAATATAACTTTTATTCGAATATGCTAAAAAGGACTCAGTAGTCACCATAACAACAAACACAAAAACAAGACAAAATGCCAGGGAACAGGGATAAGTCACACATCAGTCAGGAAGGATTACGGGCTCTATCTGTCCCTATTTTGTCCCTAAATTCTCTCCCTTCCTGACAGCGGAGGTTGGCACCCTAATTTTTGCTCCGTGGCGCCCCCGCTCAACGTCGGTGTCCCTAATATCCCTGGTAAATCTCTATCTTTATATTTAAAAAACCACAATCGTGAATAAAAGATAGAGAAAAGTGAACGTACAGATTAAGAAGCCGACAATTCATCATAGATATGCATTTAAGGAGACCCAAGTCTATATATTGCGACAATAATAATAGCCCTGGGAATTTTTTAGAAGGTAAAATTTGTCTCAAGATAGCTGGTTTATTACATTCATACACAAACCAGCATATACTAAATAACCAAAGCTAATAAAGCAGGTTCTGTTATATATGAGACTAATCCCCAGAAGTAATGCCCACAGACCGGTATCACATGTGCATCCTGCTCTATGTCGTTCTAAGTTGTCAGAGCCAGAATGTGATAGAGACTGTAACACATACAAGCAAAACAAATGACCAATTCTAAATGCATTATAACAATCTCAATATCATTTAGTAAGGAATAGCATTTATCATTGGTAATGCATTATGTCACATCTCATAGATATCAAAGAAATAACACAAATCATTAGTGATTCCTAATATCCTATGTCAGAAAATACAGGGATTTAGCACTTATCATAGATAGTCCCTTATATCATGTCCCAAATGCAAAGACAGTCTGATATCATATAAATAGACAGGGAGCAACACTTATCATTGATGATCCCTCATATCTCGTCCCAACGCGTTTCTCCCTGGTACTCTCCAGGGTTCATCAGGGGAACTGGAGAGGCAATCAATCCTTCTCTCCAGACGCTCAGTCAGTGCTGCATATGAAGAAATGGGAACATCTCCCACATATATAGACACCCACACTCATCTCCCAATGTTCACTAATTGTACCTGTGATTAGACGCCCCCTTTTTCCACCATGTCACTCACCCTGGCAGTCCAGCGCACGCCATTAAGCTCTCACCACGTGAGTAGTGTACATAAAGCACACACCCACAGTCTGGAAATGTGAGCCCCTGTCTCCGCCAGCAGCACATACCGGAAATGATGTCACTGGAACGCACGCCATGCTGCGTGGAACGCAAACCGGAAGTTCCGCCCCCTAGTGATGTAAACCGGAAGTGAGGTCGCTGGAACACATACCAGAGTCAGTGGAACACACAGCATGAAAGCACATACATAAATGGTTCTGGCAGCAGCACCAGAAGGTGCCCATAATCGTTTTGCAGTACCAATCTGCAGATAACCACCTCAAATAATCATAAACTCATAGATGGTTAACAAAAGGTACACATATAGTCAAACTAAGGGTATGGTATATTAGATTCACCACTGTGGAAAGCACAAATCTATAAAAGGGATACAGTAAAATTTATTATTGTGTCTCCATTGAAAAATAATGGAAGGCAGGAAAAAATCCCATTTCTATTGTAGGTAAGTCTCAGTGTTATTCACACATTCTAACTCATCTGCCCTTAAATATTTGTTTATTGTTAAGATAGGGATAAAAATAAAAAAATTCCCATCGTAATAGTGGGTGTAAACAAGTGATAGCCCTCACGGGCGATTGTCACCAAAGCTGATTTCTTCTTGCCCCCTAATATCCTACTCTGGATTAAATGAAACTCGAGAAGCTCAACTGCTCATTAAGACCCCCTGGGGCCATCGACTCCATCCAAAAAATACAACGGGCTTCCCGCTGGAGAATGCTCTTATTCCAATCTCCCCTTCTGATAGATTGTTACACAACCTCCAAAACTCTAAATGAGATACATTCAACGTCACCCCCATGCTTTGAATTCACATGCCTGGCAAGTGGTGTGTCCCTGCCGTGTCTTATATCTCCAAGATGTTCACCAATTCGAACACGTAGTTCACGTTTGGTTTTCCCAATGTAATCCATTGGACATGTACACGTACAGAGATATACCACTCCTGACGTTCTGCAGTTCGCAAAACCTCTCATGTCGTACACCCGGTTTGTCACTGCACTTTTGAAGCTCTTTGATGGTGTCACAAATTCACAGAAAAAGCAGTGCCCACACCTAAGCGTTCCATTAGACCTGTTTTGTAGCCAAGTATCCCCCCTTTTTTTCCTTGGAGTAAAGTGGCTATGTACAACGGCATCCCTAACCGATCTCCCTCTCCTATACGTCACCGAGGGTGTTTTGGAGACAAGGCTCGCCACATCTGGATCGACCTGCAAAATACTCCAATGTCTTTTAAGGATATCCATGACTCGTCTCGACTGATCATCATAGGTACCGATCAGGCGTGTAATGGATTCAGAGTCAGGTCTATCCCTTGGGGTAAGAAGGGATGATCTATCTATTTCCTTTACTTGCTGATACGCCCTGTTAATTACTCGTTCAGGGTACCCCCTCTCATGGAATCTCCCTGATAATTTACATGACTCAGACTGGAAATCATTCCACGTGGAGCAGTTCCTCCGTATTCGAAGGAACTGCCCCTTGGGAATGCCCCTCTTGAGTGGGGGAGGATGAAAGCTCCCCCACTCAAGGAGGCTATTTGTTGCCGTTGGTTTCCGATATAGTGACGTTTTCAAGGTGCCATCTCTACTCTTTGATATCTTTAAGTCAAGGAAGGAGATATCCTCCAACCCTACCTCACACGTGAAGGATAGTCCAATGGTATTCATATTCAGATGCGCCACAAATGACCGAAAGGACGCCTGGTCACCTGCCCACAGGACGAGTATGTCGTCTATATATCTACCCCAAAAAAGTATTCGTGGGGCCCAGATGACATCCTCGTCCCTGAACACAATGGTGTCCTCCCACCAGCCCAGGAGCAAATTAGCATAAGTGGGGGCACAAGGGCTCCCCATTGCTGTGCCCCTGAGCTGGTGGTAACACTTCCCATTAAATAAGAAAAAGTTGTGACGCAGGACAAAGTCCAATAATTCCAAGAGGAACTTGTTGTGTGGTCCAAAATGTGTCCCCCTGCTCCTCAGATAATACTCGACAGCCTCCAACCCCACTTCATGCCGGATACTACTGTACAAGGCCTCGACATCAATCGAGGCCAAGATGGTTTTGGAGTCAATGGACACACCCTCTAGCCTATTAAGGAGATCCATTGTGTCCCTCAAATAGGACGGGAGGGCCAGCACAAATGGTCTCAGGACCTTGTCCAAGTAGATGCTCGAATTCTGACAAAGGGCGTCAATCCCTGCAACAATAGGTCGCCCCTTTAGGGGACTGACGCCCTTGTGTATCTTGGGAAGTGAATAAAATGTTGCTGTTACAGGCCACTTTGGGAGAAGGAAGTCAAACTCGTTTTTAGAAAGCAGGAAAGGAGAGAATTTAGGGACAAAATAGGGACAGATAGAGCCCATAATCCTTCCTGACTGATGTGTGACTTATCCCTGTTCCCTGGCATTTTGTCTTGTTTTTGTGTTTGTTGTTATGGTGACTACTGAGTCCTTTTTAGCATATTCGAATAAAAGTTATATTTTAGGGGTCTAATCTTCTGTTGGTTGTCTAGTTTTGCAATTGGGCCCCGCTTATACATTCCTTGTTCAGGTGTTTATTTTGTAGCATAACCTCTTGCTTTAATTACTGCACCACACCGATGGAGCATAGAAGCCACTAGAGTATTCAAGACATCTTGAGGGATCTTGCTCCATTCCATTTGCAAATCTGCAAACAGTTCATCTTTATTGCTATGGGTACGGGCCCCAACTCGTCGCCCTAACTCATCCCAAAGATGCTCTATAGGTTGTAAATCATGTGATTGGCTTGGTCATTGCAACAGGCGAACATTTTTCTTTGCTAAGAAATTTTTGAGTAAATTGGATGCATGCTTAGGATCATTGTCTTGCTGGAATTTCCATCCCCTGCCTACTTTGGTTTCACCATGTGGAAGCATTACATTCTGAAAACTGCAAAAGGGGTTTTGTAGAGCAACCACTTGATAACAAACAGGCCAAAGCAAAAAAGTGGTGAAAGAGTTAAAACGTAACCTTTACTAATAAATAGATAAAATATTACACCAAATATAAAAATTCACAAAGACCATAAGTGCAGAATGGTGCCTGCCACCGGTAGTAAAAATACACTACCCTAATCAAATATATTTTCATCTGTATCAAAAAAGTGGCATTGGATAAATAGCTATGTACAGCCCACCTGAACGACGGATGAAAGAATGGCAGATGTTAATAGAACAGCTATGAGGAGCATAAAAAAATCAAGAACCATTTTCGATGTCAGTTCAAGATGTTGCTCTAAACAGCTCTCAGATCTGGGGCATTACATATCCTCAGCCACCAGCTGTATATGGGACACCACGCCCGACGCGTTTCCTCACATCAATGGATCATCAGGGGAGATAAGAGGTGTTGTGTCATAACACGCATAGTGTTCCTTGCAGTCTGTCGCCGGTCATACCAAAAGTACGGCGACAGACTCAGGTGGGCTGTACATAGCTATTTATCCTATGCCACTTTTTTGATACGGACAAAAATCTATTTGATTAGGGTAGTGTATTTTTACTACCGGTGGCAGGCACCTTTCTGCCCTTATGGTTCTTGTGACTTTTTATATTTGGTGTAATATTTTATCTATTTATTAGTAAAGGTTACGTTTTAACTCTTTCACCACTTTTTTGCTTTGGCCAGCATTACATTCTCCAGTATATCCTTGTATATGGCAGCATTCATATTTCCATCAATTCTATGTAGAGGGCCAATGGCAGATGCAGAAAAGCAGCTCCAAACCATGACATTGCCACCATTATGTTTCACTGTAGGTGTTTGGTACCTTACATCATCACGTTTTCCAATTGGGCGGTATATATAGTGTTTGCCATCACTACCAAACAAACTGAACTTGGATTCATCCGACCACAACACCTTAGACCAATCTGTCTTTTTCCTTTGGATGTGTTCTTTGGTGAACTCAAGTCGGACCTTCCGGTTCTTTGCAGAGATGAAAGGCTTCTTGACTGGACCTCGTGCATTGAACCCTACTGCCCTTAGCCATCATACCACAGTTTGTCGACTCACTTTGACCCCATATTCTTCTTTCATTTCGTGCAAAATCTGTACAGCACTTTTATGGACATCATATACTGACTTTTTCTTAATAATGTGATCAACTCTGGAGGTAGTTTTCTGTGATCGTCCACTTCTAGGTTTGTCAGCTGTTCCATAACCTTCTTTCTCTTTCTTTAATATACGTGATACTTGACTCTGAGAGCAGGTGAACTTCATGGCTACCTCTTTTGGCTTTTGCCTGACTTCACAGTCAGAATAATCAGCTTCCTGACATCTGGTAAATTCGGCTTGGTCCTTGCCATGTTTTAACCTAAAAACACACACAAAAATTTTAGCCAAAATTCGACAAAACATGCAAAACATTTGGCCCAGCAAATGTTGAAAACTAACTCATAAAGGGATAAAACAATGTCAAACTAAATTTTCTTCCTTATAACTGACAGCCATTTGCTTCTAGTTTACCAAAATCACCGGTGAAATGGCATCACAACAACCAGACAGAAGTAATCACACTTTAAAAAAAAAAAAAGCGAAACTTTTGGTCGCTACAGTAAGTCCATCCCTGTTGTCTCAGGTAGAGACCCAAAAATATTGCCTGTCCAATGTCTAACACTTTGCAGACTATTAGCAATTTCAGAACAGGTAAAAAAGAAACATCTCCGCTAAAACCCAAAGGCATTAACTTTACCGTTAATGACTTAACAGATAAGAAGGTAAATGATCCTTGAAGGGTAACTACACTCAGGAAGATACTTTAGGTTTAGAGCTTGAAAAATAATGAATTTTTCCTGGACTGCAAAGTGTAATGGATGCTCCCTGCAGTCTGATTGCAGTCCATAGATACACGACAGTGGATGGTCCCTGCAGAAAAAGCCATTGAAGGTAATTAGGAAGGATTTCGTTAAATGGATTTTATCACCTTAGCTTTATATTGCCTTTGTATGTCTTAGGTTTCCTTCACATCATGCTATGTCTATACTTTGGAGGTATACATCAGGAGTGTTCTCCAACATTTACCTCCAATATTTGCCAAATTTACTGTATAGTCATACAGTGTCATAGGCTGCTTGTCATGGGTGTGTCACAGGTGACAGACAGTCGCCCTGTAGTTGATTGCAGGAGATCTCCATGTTTGGCATTACAGACATCTTCTTAGATGAGAGGCTGTCTCTAGGACCTAGCGGCTACCTCCCTTTGGTAATTAGCTCCCTGGCCTGGGTGTATATATACCTGGTGTGTCTGAGAGGGAGGTGCTGGCTATATTCATTACTTCTTGTGAGGCTTTAGCAAGAGTAGTACTTCATCCTCTCTGGAGCTTGAGGCCGAGTTCGCATTTGTCTGGAGTGGTCTAAAGTTAAGAAATCCCTCCCTCTTTGTCTACCCTTGTTGTTTATAGAGTTTAGTGGAGATCGACTAGTGCTCATCTCCTCCCATCCCTAGCCTTAGCCATACGCCAGGGAAAGACAGGGCGAGGCACGCATGCGGCAATTGCTTAAGAGGCAATATAGGGACGGTAGTTCAGACAGGGTGACACTAGACCAGACTAGGAGGTCTCCATTCCCCCCTTTCCCTAGTGTCTAGGCTCCCTTTTCCTCTTCCCTCTGAGTTGCACTAAGTTTTTCCCACACCTAGTGTGACATTGGTCCAGTGTCTGGCTGGGATGCCAAGAGTCCGCCAGTAACTGACTCTGGCGGCTTACTGTTCAGCTACATGCAAATATTACATTGCCTCAATCACAATTTTACCTATGCTTCTATATAATAATATACTAGCTAGTTTCTTAAATTTATATAAATTAAATGTATTACGCAAACTACTGCTCGCACTCCTACATAGGGGCCCGCCGGGGGATTTATCGGCTCATCCATGAGCCAGTCCGAGCCTGGGTAAACATGTAAATTGAACATATTACAAATCACATATAATCACTAGGTGCTACATACTTGCATAGCAAAACACACGTAGTAAAAGAAAGGACTAAGAACTATAGGAATAATTGCAGTGCAGACTGGGGGTATCATACATATGCACATACCTTATTACACTATATAACTGCGCTTTATGCTTTGTGGCGCCTATATATTTCTTTTGCATTTGTCAGGGACCTTTGTCCATAGGAGGTAGAGGGTAATTTTGGCCACTTATGATGGTAAGCCAGTTTGGTTTACTGGCTTTTTTGGGTGCTTTTAAGCATTTGTGGTGCTGCCTTGTATTTTGCTTTGAAGCTCTCATTTAAATTATAATTTTTTTATGATGCCCACCAGTGTGGCAATTATTTGTATAGCTCAGGGTCTTTTCTTTTAGTACATTGTTTGTTTGCAGCTGCCATTTGAACATCAGATATTGACTTGCTATTGCTATTGCATTCCTGCCTGACTTTGACCTGAAAGTTACTCCCGATTGGGTAAATTATGGTGTATGGCAATATTTGGCATGTGCAATGGGAGCTTTCCCGAGGCATACATCAGATGTGAACAGAGCCTCTATGACTAATAGTGGCCATACACATCAGGTAATGTAGTGGTTAAGGAAGACCCTTTAAACATCAAAACCGGTAACCTACTGTATCTTGAAGGTCCTACATTGAAGCCCTTCTGACACAAAAACCCAAAACTTTTTGGAGATTCCTGATGGAAGCCAAGGAGAGAGGTAGACTAATCTCTCCACTGCTGGCAGTACAGTTGGGCATAGAGGTCACATTTGTGATACTCTGTACAATTTACAGCCCAATTTCTGATGAGTCGAGTACAATAGTGGCCATTAGACTATAAAGTCAAAATGTAAAGCCAGAAGAAGACCACTAGAGGTAAATATGCCCCCTAAAATTGAGGGTCTATGACTTAAAAAGGGATTATAAAAGACAATATGCATTGCTATTCATTCTTGCAACAGCCGATGAAAGAGATGAGCTGCACTGCCAGATACCTAGTATTGGACAAGATGTCGGTTTGTTTTTTTTGGGAGGGGGGAGCAGGTTTTCAATTTTTGTGCAAATTTTCATAACAAAAAGATTCCCTCCAAAAATTGCATCTATACAGTTAGGTGTACAAATATCTATACAACGTGTTGGACTGGGCCGACTAGTGGAAATGATTAAGGTAAAGGTCAAATATTTGGAATCATCCCATAAGGCGGCCCATAAGCAAAGTAGTTGAACATCCAAAAATCTGTCCCTATGCTTAACCTGTCCAAGTCGAAAACGGCATTGCACTGTGTAATTTGTGGTTAAATTGCATATGGTTTTACCGCGTGTAAAAAATGCTACTTGTATGGGCATTTCTAAGTAGGCCAAATCCCCCAACTTCAGCTGACCATCGAACATTTATTGGGGCCTCCTGACTCAAACGATGATATGATGTTGAGGCAAGAAGGATCAATCTGTTGGAATTTTATATGGCCAATCCTTATGTTTTCAGGGGAGATACGCAGATGTCAGAGGAGACTGGAGTGGGATGGAGGAGTCTGGAGATGGATGGGATGTCTGGAGAGGGACTGGGGACTCTGGAAGGAGACAGGAAGGGGGCCTGGATGGGGACAGAGGACTATGTGGGAGGATGGGGTATCTGGAGAGGGACGGGGGGACTCTGGAAGGGGATGGGGAAGTCTGGAAGGAGACAGGAGAGTCTGCAAGGGCACAGGGGAGTCTGGAAGGAGATGCGGGGCCTGGAGGGAAATAGGGGTCTGGAGGGGGACAGAGGAGTCTGTGGGAGTATAGGGTGTCTGGAGAGTGACAGGGGAGCTTGGAAGAGGATGGGGGAGTCTGTAAGGAGACGGGAAGGTCTGAAGGGAAACGAGGGGTCTGGAGGGGGGGATGGAGTGGTCGGGAGGGGGACAGAGGAGTCTGTAGGAGGATTTGGTGTCTGGAAATATACTGGTGACGGGGGAATCTGGCAGCGGCTTTCTTCCCTCTCCCTTTTGAAACCATATGAACTGTTAGCCAAGCACTCATATGTATAGGGAATTTGGGAGTGATAACGCTCTGCCGAACGCACGTTCAGTTGACGGCTGTCTCATGCATGGCCAGCTTTAGAGATAGACTTGGCGAATGATCGGCTCAAAAGTCAGCAATAGGGTTGTCTTCTGCTGGACCTTTTGGGTCCATTATTGTGCCAGCTGATGGATCCTCTTGTGGGCCAGTCCGACCCGGAATGATGCACCTATACACTCCTTGTCTATTTTCCGCTTCCATTTTGAGATCACATTGTAATAGCCTCATAGAAAATTACCGAAGAAACAAAAGTAGACAGAATATGATAATATAGCCACAAGGGGAAAACTATGATACAGAATAAAAGAGAATCTGGAAAATGAAAAGAAAGAATTAACAATATCCCTTGAAATTAAAAACCCCTTATTTTAAAAAAAAGGAATTTCTCATACCAAAGCAGAATAGTAAAAATCATAATATAAAAAGAAGCAATAGACACAGAAAACCTCGAGGGCACAGGAGAATATTAGAAAGGAGAAATTACAGCGAGAAAAAAGGTGAATATATGCAGAAAACGCACTGAACCGAACCCAATGTCCTCCAGCAAAGGTAATCTTCTTAAAGTGAACCCTTTCCTGGGATGAATTATTTTTATGCATGTTTTTCATCTTGCCAAATGAGAGCTGAAATTGCGCTGACAGAAGATTATTAGCGCGGTGATGGCTCCCAGTCCCAGGCAGACGGTTTTAAGTAATTTGAAAACAAATATTGTATTTATTGCATCTTTAGAGAACAATAAAAGGCGAAGAAAAACTTCTGTCTGGCGGTAATGAAAGGTTTGTGTTAACACGGCAGTAAAACGATGCGGCTTGTAAAGAAGACGTATATATACTGACTTATTAAGGACGCGTTAGTGTGTTTTAAAATCTAATATGGGCATTAGAGGGAAAAGTTATGTCTTCTGTGGAAAAAAATACCTTTTGTCTGTTTCCCTATGACAACACTTCTCGCACCGGGGTCTTGGGGCTTTCACTGAGACACTTCCCTTATTTCCTAGATTTGTATTTGATGCTTTGAGACTTAGAGTAACTATTTTTTATAAAGTACAGACCAAAAGTTTGGACACACCTTCTCATTTAAACATTTTTCTGTATTTTCATGACTATGAAAATTGTACATTCTCACTGAAGGCATCAAAACTATGAATTAACCCATGTGGAATTATATACTTAACAAAAGAGTGTGAAACAACAGAAAATATGTCTTATATTCTAGGTTCTTCAAAGTAGCCACCTTTTGCTTTGATGACTGCTTTGCACACTCTTGGCATTCTCTTGATTAGCTTCAAGAGGTAGTCACCGGAAATGGTTTTCACTTCACAGGTGTGCCCTGTCAGGTTTAATAAGTGGGATTTATTGCCTTATAAATGGGGTTGGGACCATCAGTTGTGTTGTACAGAAGTCTGGTGGATACACAGCTGATAGTCCTACTGAATAGACTGTTAGAATTTGTATTATGGCAAGAAAAAAGCAGCTACAGTTATATGAAAAAGTTTGGGCACCCCTATTAATCTTAAGCTTAATGTTTTATAAAAATTGGTGTTTTTGCAACAGCTATTTCAGTTTGATATACAGTACAGACCAAAAGTTTGGACACACGTTCTCATTTAAAGATTTCTCTGTATTTTCATGACTATGAAAATTGTACATTCACACTGAAGGCATCAAAACCATGAATTAACACATGTGGAATTATACACTTAACAAAAAAGTATGAAACAACTGAAAATATGTCTTATATTCTAGGTTCTTCAATGTAGCCACCTTTTGCTTTGATGACTGCTTTGCACACTCTTGGCATTCTCTTGATGAGCTTCAAGAGGTAGTCACCGGAAATGGTCTTCCAATAATCTTGAAGGAGTTCCCAGAGATGCTTAGCACTTGTTGGCCCTTTTGCCTTCACTCTGCGGTCCAGCTCACCCCAAACCATCTCGATTGGGTTCAGGTCTGGTGACTGTGGAGGTCAGGTCATCTGGCGTAGCACCCCATCACTCTCCTTCTTGGTCAGATAGCCCTTACACAGCCTGGAGGTGTGTTTGGGGTCATTGTCCTGTTGAAAAATAAATGATAGTTCAACTAAACGCAAACCGGATGGAATAGCACGCCGCTGCAAGATGCTGTGGTAGCCATGCTTGTTCAGTATGCCTTCAATTTTGAATAAATCCCCAACAGTGTCACCAGCAAAGCACCCCCACACCATCATACCTCCTCCTCCATGCTTCACAGTGGGAACCAGGCATGTAGAGTCCATCCGTTCACCTTGTCTGCGTCGCACAAAGACATGGTAGTTGGAACCAAAGATCTCAAATTTGGACTCATCAGACCAAAGCACAGATTTCCACTGGTCTAATGTCCATTCCTTGTGTTCTTTAGCCCAAACAAGTCTCTTCTGCTTGTTGCCTGTCCTTAGCCGTGATTTCCTAGCAGCTATTTTACCATGAAGGCCTGCTGCACAAAGTCTCCTCTTAACAGTTGTTGAAGAGATGTGTCTGCTGCTAGAACTCTGTGTGGCATTGACCTGGTCTCTAATCTGAGCTGCTGTTAACCTGCGATTTCTGAGGCTGGTGACTCGGATAAACTTATCCTCAGAAGCAGAGGTGACTCTTGGCCTTCCTTTCTTGGGGCGGTCCTCATGTGAGCCAGTTTCTTTGTAGCGCTTGATGGTTTTTGCAACTGCACTCGGGGACACTTTCAAAGTTTTCCCAATTTTTCGCACTGACTGACCTTCATTTCTTAAAGTAATGATGGCCACTCGTTTTTCTTTACTTAGCTGCTTTTTTCTTTCCATAATACAAATTCTAACAGTTTTTCAGTAGGACTATCAGCTGTGTATCCACCAGACTTCTGCACAACACAACTGATGGTCCCAACCCCATTTATAAGGCAAGAAATCCCACTTATTAAACCTGACAGGGCACACCTGTGAAGTGAAAACCATTTCCGGTGACTACCTCTTGAAGCTCATCAAGAGAATGCCAAGAGTGTGCAAAGCAGTCATCAAAGCAAAAGGTGGCTACTTTGAAGAACCTAGAATATAAGACATATTTTCAGTTGTTTCACACTTTTTTGTTAAGTATATAATTCCACATGTGTTAATTCATAGTTTTGATGCCTTCAGTGTGAATGTACAATTTTCATAGTCATGAAAATACAGAAAAATCTTTAAATGAGAAGGTGTGTCCAAACTTTTGGTCTGTACTGTATGTAATAACTGTTGAACACAGTAATGTTTCTGCCTTGAAATGAGGTTTATTGTACTAACAGAAAATGTGCAATCTGCATTCAAACAAAATTTGACAGGTGCATAAGTATGGGCACCTCACCAGAAAAGTGACATTAATATTTAGTAGATCCTCCTTTTGCAAAAATAACAGCCTCTAGTCGCTTCCTGTAGCTTTTAATGATTTCCTGGATCCTGGATGAAGGTATTTTTGACCATTCCTCTTTACAATACAATTCCAGTTCAGTTAAGTTTGATGGTCGCCGAGCATGGACAGCCCTCTTCAAATGATTCCACAGATGTTCAATGATATTCAGGTCTGGGGACTGGGATGGCCATTCCAGAACATTGTAATTGTTCCTCTGCATGAATGCCTGAGTAGATTTGGAGCGGTGTTTTGGATCATTGTCTTTCTGAAAGATCCATCCCCTGCAAAACTTCAACTTTGTCACTGATTCTTGAACATTATTGTCAAGAATCTGCTGATACTGAGTGGAATCCATGCGTCCCTCAACTTTAACAAGATTCCCGGTGCCGGCATTGGCCACACAGCCCCAAAGCATGATGGAACCTCCACCAAATTTTACTGTGGGTAGCAAGTGTTTTTCTTGGAATGCTGTGTTTTTTTGCCGCCATGCATAACGCCTTTTTGTATGACCAAACAACTCTATCTTGGTTTCATCAGTCCACAGGACCTTCTTCCAAAAAGAAATTGGCTTCTCCAAATGTGCTTTTGCATACCTCAGCCGACTCTGTTTGTGGCGTGCTTGCAGAAACGACTTCTTTCGCATCACTCTCCCATACAGCTTCGCCTTGTGCAAAGTGCGTTATATAGTTGACCGATGTACAGTGACACCATCTGCAGCAAGTTGATGCTGCAGCTCTCTGGAGGTGGTCTGAGGATTGTCCTTGACTGATCTCACCATTCTTCTTCTCTGCCTTTCTGATGTTTTTCTTGGCCTGCCACTTCTGGCCTTAACAAGAACTGTCCCTGTGTTCTTCCATTTCCTTACTATGTTCCTCACAGTGGAAACTGACAGGTTAAATCTCTGAGACAGCTTTTTGTATCCTTCCCCTGAACAACTATGTTGAATAATCTTTGTTTTCAGATCATTTGACAGTTGTTTTGAGGAGCCCATGATGCCACTCTTCAGAGGAGATTCAAACAGGAGAACAACTTGCAAGTGGCCAATTTAAGTTGCTTTTCTCATGATTGCATACACCTGGCTATGAAGTTCAAAGCTCAATGAGGTTACAAAACCAAAAAAAGTGCTTTAGTAAGTCAGTAAAAAGTAGATAGGAGTATTTAAAACAAGAAAATGATAAGGGTGCCCATACTTACGCACCTGTCAAATTTTGTTTGAATGCAGATTGCACATTTTCTGTTAGTACAATAAACCTCATTTCAAGGCAGAAACATTACTGTGTCCAACAGTTATTACATATATCAAACTGAAATAGCTGTTGCAAAAACACCAATTGTTATAAAACATTAAGCTTAAGATTAATAGGGGTGCCCAAACTTTTTCATATAACTGTAAGTAAAGAAAAACGAGTGGCCATCATTACTTTAAGAAATGAAGGTCAGTCAGTCTGAAAAATTGGGCAAACTTTGAAAGTGTCCCCAAGTGCAGTTGCAAAAACCATCAAGCACTACAAAGCAACTGGCTCACATGAGGACCGCCCCAGGAAAGGAAGACCAAGAGTCACCTCTGCTTCTGAGGATAAGTTTATCCGATTCACCAGCCTCAGAAATCGCAGATTAAAAGCAGCTCAGATTAGAGACCAGGTCAATGCCACACAGAGTTATAGCAGCAGACACATCTCTACAACAACTGTTAAGAGGAAACTTTGTGCAGCAGGCCTTCATGGTAAGATAGCTGCTAGGAAACCACTGCTAAGGACAGGCAACAAGCAGAAGAGACTTGTTTGGGCTAAAGAACACAAGGAATGGACATAAGACCAGTGGAAATCTGTGCTTTGGTCTGATGAGTCCAAATTTGAAATCTTTGGTTCCAACCACCGTGTCTTTGTGCGACGCAGAAAAGGTGAACGGATGGACTCTACATGCCTGGTTCCCACCGTAAAGCATGGAGGAGGAGGTGTGATGGTGTGGGGGTGCTTTGCTGGTGACACTGTTGGGGATTTATTCTAAATTGAAGGCATACTGAACCAGCATGGCTACCACAGCATCTTGCAGCGGCATGCTATTCCATCCGGTTTGCGTTTAGTTGGACCATCATTTATTTTTTAACAGGACAATGACCCCAAACACACCTCCAGGCTGTGTAAGGACTATTTGACCAAGAAGGAGAGTGATGGAGTGCTACGCCAGATGACCTGGCCTCCACAGTCACCAGACCTGAACCCAATCGAGATGGTTTGGGGTGAGCTGGACCGCAGAGTGAAGGCAAAAGGGCCAACAAGTGCTAAGCATCTCTGGGAACTCCTTCAAGATTGTTGGAAGACCATTTCCGGTGACTACCTCTTGAAGCTCATCAAGAGAATGCCAAGAGTGTGCAAAGCAGTCATCAAAGCAAAAGGTGGCTACTTTGAAGAACCTAGAATATAAGACATATTTTCAGCTATTTTTTTGAGCAGTATGTATATATACACACACAATACAGGCCAAAAGTTTGGATACACCTTCTCATTTAAAGATTTTTCTGTATTTTCTTGACTATGAAAATTGTACATTCTCACTGAAGGCATCAAAACTATGAATTGACACATTTGGAATTATATACTTAACAAAAAAGTGTGAAACAACTGAAAATATGTCTTATATTCTAGGTTCTTCAAAGTAGCCACCTTTTGCTTTGATGACTGCTTTGCACACTCTTGGCATTCTCATGATGAGCTTCAAGAGGTAGTCACCGGAAATGGTCTTCCAACAATCTTGAAGGAGTTCCCAGAGATGCTTAGCACTTGTTGGCCCTTTTGCCTTCACTCTGCGGTCCAGCTCACCCCAAACCATCTCGATTGGGTTCAGGTCTGGTGACTGTGGAGGCCAGGTCATCTGGCGTAGCATCCCATCACCCTCGTTCTTGGTCAAATAGCCTTTACATAGCTTGGAGGTGTGTTTGGGGTCATTGTCCTGTGGAAAAATAAATGATGGTCCAACTAAACGCAAACCGGATCGAACAGCATGCCGCTGCAAGATGCTGTAGTAGCCATGCTGGTTCAGTATGCCTTCAATTTTGAATAAATCCCCAACAGTGTCACCAGCAAAGCACCCCCACACCATCACACCTCCTCCTCCATGCTTCACGGTGTGAACCAGGCACGTAGAGTCCATCCGTTCACCTTTTCTGCGTCGCACAAAGACACCGTGGTTGGAACCAAAGATCTCAAATTTGGACTCATCAGACCAATGCACAGATTTCCACTGGTCTAATGTCCATTCCTTGTGTTCTTTAGGCCAAACAAGTCTCTTCTGCTTGTTGCTTGTCCTTAGCAGTGGTTTCCTAGCAGCTGTTTTACCATGAAGGCCTGCTGCACAAAGTCTCCTCTTAACAGTTGTTGTAGAGATGTGTCTGCTGCTAGAACTCTGTGTGGCATTGACCTGGTCTCTAATCTGAGCTGCTGTTAACCTGCAATTTCTGAGGCAGGTGAGTCGGATAAACTTATCCTCAGAAGCAGAAGTGACTCTTGGTCTTCCTTTCCTGGGGCGGTCCTCATGTGAGCCAGTTTCTTTGCAGCGCTTGATGGTTTTTGCAACTGCACTTGGGGACACTTTCAAAGTTTTCCCAATTTTTCGGACTGACTGACCTTCATTTCTTAAAGTAATGATGGCCACTCGTTTTTCTTTACTTAGAATTTGTATTATGGCAAGAAAAAAGCAGCTAACAGTCTATTCAGTAGGACTATCAGCTGTGTATCCACCAGACTTCTGCACAACACAACTGATAGTCCCAACCCCATTTATAAGGCAAGAAATCCCACTTACTAAACCTGACAGGGCACAACTGTGAAGTGAAAACCATTTCCGATGACTACCTCTTGAAGCTCATCAAGAGAATGCCAAGAGTGTGCAAAGCAGTCATCAAAGCAAAAGGTGGCGACTTTGAAGAACCTAGAATATAAGACATATTTTCAGTTCTTTCACACTTTTTTGTTAAGTATATAATTCCACATGTGTTAATTCATAGTTCTGATGCCTTCAGTGTGAATGTACAATTTTCAAAGTCATGAAAATACAGAAAAAGACGGATTTTGGTAAGAACTTACCTGTAAAATCCTTTTCAGCGAAGGAAGGAAGGGAGACACAGATTCTCTACTTCGTGGTAGGCGGAGCCCCATAGGACAGTCACCTCAGATTGGAAAATGACGACCGGCCCCTCCAGTATATAGGCTCCTCCTACTCCCATGTTCATCAGTCCGTACACAAGCTAAGGAAGAGCAGACCAACCAGCAGAACAACATATCCCCTTCTGAAATTTCAGAAATGAGAGAAAACAGGTTATGTAATAGAAACACACAGTCTTAGGCATACCCCATTGGACCTGACAACTGTGTAGAGCTGGCGAAACTGGAAGGAGAGCCGTAGAGCGCTAAACCCAGTCCAGAAGATCGACATCAGGAAGGAGACGCGCTGCATCTAGAAACACAACAACACACTTCTGCCCTGGGAGGGTGCTGTGTCTCCCTTCCTTCCTTCGCTGAAAAGGATTTTACAGGTAAGTTCTTACCAAAATCCGTCTTTCAGCAGCAGAAGGGAAGGAAGGGAGACACAGATTCTCTACTTCGTGGGACGTCCTAAAGCAGTACCTACTTAAGGGTGGGAAATAGAGGCAGAAGCTTCCATACCCCAAAACTTAGGCAAGAGCGCAAACCGCGCTAAATAATGGAAAACTAAATAAAGGGATAACTTAAATTACCGCCGCCTGCAGGACCCTGCGTCCCAGGGCCG
Source organism: Phyllobates terribilis (assembly GCF_046119375.1). Classification (NCBI taxonomy): domain Eukaryota; kingdom Metazoa; phylum Chordata; class Amphibia; order Anura; family Dendrobatidae; genus Phyllobates; species Phyllobates terribilis. Next base: position 61,155,814 of record NW_027362767.1, read on the forward strand.
CATCAGCTGAAGCACTTACGTCCACCTTATAAAACTTAGTAAAGGTGTGAACGGAGTGCCAGGTGGCCGCCCGGCAGAGCTGCGCTGCCGAGGCCCCCTGACGAAAAGCCCACGATGAGCCAATGGCTCTCGTGGAATGAGCTTTAAGTTTAACCGGACAAGGCTCGCCCTTGAGCCGGTACGCTTCCAGGATAGCTGAACGGATCCACCGAGCTATCGTGTCTTTGGAAGCACGTTGACAACGCCGACGACCTGTCGGAATTACAAAAAGGGAGTCCGACTTCCGAAAACCTTGAGTGATCGTAAGATAGAACTTCAATGCCCGCACTAAGTCCAACGAGTACAAGGCCCGCTCCCTTGGATTCTTAGGTCCTGGACAAAGCGAAGGCAACACAATGTCCTGATTAATGTGGAATTGTGACACTACCTTAGGCAAAAAATCTTCACAAGTACGAAGCACCACGCGATCCGGAAAAAATTCCAGAAAAGGAGGTAAGCAAGAAAGTGCTGCCAATTCCGATACCCTTCTCAAAGAGGTGACTGCCACCAAGAAGGCCACCTTCCAAGAAAGTAGTAAAAGTTTAGCAGAATCCATAGGCTCAAAAGGCCTATGCTGAAGGGCTTCCAGGACTAGATTAAGCTTCCATGGAGCCACAACTGCCCTCCGTGGCGGAAACTGACGTGCGACTCCGCGAAAAAAAGAACGAACATCCCTGCGAGAGGCAATAGCCTTCCTAAAAAGTGCGGAAAGAGCAGAAGCCTGTCCCCGCACAGTACTTACTGCCAAACCCCTGGCCAGACTAGATTGCAGAAAGGCCAAGAAGTTGGGGATGGAAAAACCCCTCGGGTTTCTTGAGGATCCAGAACACCATGAATAGAAAGACTCCCAAGTTCTGTGATAAATCCTGGACGTAGCTGGACTCCGGGCCGCCCGCAAGGTAGCAATGACCTCAGGCGAAAAACCGCGACGGGTCAAGATCTCGGTCTCAAGAGCCACGCCGTCAAACGAAGGGACCTCAGGTCCGGATGACGAATGGGCCCCTGAGTGAGCAAGTCCGGGCGAAGGGGCAGCGGAAACGGAGGTGCCGCCTGAAGAGACACCAGCGTCGAATACCATGTCCTCCACGGCCAGTCTGGTGCTATCAGAATTATTGATACCCCTTCGAGTTTGATCCGTCGGATCACCAGAGGCAGTAAGGATATCGGCGGAAACGCATAGATCAGCTTGAACTGACCCCACGGGGCCACTAAAGCATCCACCGCCACCGCCTCCGGGTCCCTGTACCTGGACATGAACGTCGGAACCCTGGCGTTCAGCCTGGATGCCATCAAGTCCACCTGAGGAGTCCCCCAACGGGAACACAGCAGAGAAAACACTTCTGGATGGAGACTCCATTCCCCAGGGCCCACTTGCTCGCGACTGAGGAAGTCCGCCGAGATATTCAACACCCCTGGAATGTGAATTGCAGAAATTGCTGGAACTTTGGACTCGGCCCAGACCAGGATTCGAGAGACCTCCGACATGAGACTGGAACTCCTCGTCCCGCCTTGGTGGTTGATGTACGCGACAGCCGTAGCGTTGTCCGACTGGATCCGGACTGGTAGACCGCTTAATAAGACCGTCCAATGTTGGAGGCAGAGAAATATTGCTCTCAACTCCAAAATGTTGATCGGGAGAGACGACTCCTTTGGCGACCAGACCCCCTGAATCCAGAGGTCGTTCCAAACTCCCCCCAGCCTGTCCGGCTGGCATCGGTTGTCACCACCGACCATCTCGGGGGATGGAAGGATTTTCCCACGGATAGAGTCTCCGGACGTAACCACCATCCAAGAGACTCTCGCACCCTGTGGGAGATAATGACCGAGCGATCCAGAGAAGTTAGCGATCGATCCCAATGGGTCAGAATAAGGTTTTGGAGATCCCGGGAATGAAATTGTGCAAACGGTACTGCTTCCATAGTTGCCACCATTTGACCCAGAAGGCGCATGCATTCCCGAAGGGACATTGACAGCGCCGACCTCATAGCCTGGACCAGAAGACGAAGGTTCGTCTGTTTGACAGGAGGCAGGGACACAACTGCCCGAACTGTATCGAACTGCATCCCCAGGAAAAGAATGGACTGTGCTGGCTCCAATGACGATTTCTTCCAATTGATCAGCCACCCGAAGTCCATCGGGTACTGAAGGGAGAGATCGCGAGCCGTTATTGCCTCCTCTGCTGTGGGTGACACTATGAACAGGTCGTCCAGGTAGGGGAGGATCGTAACCCCCTGTCTTCGAAGAAGCGCCATGAGAGGAGCCAGAATTTTTGTAAAAACCCTGAGAGCTGAGGCCAACCCGAAGGGTAGGGCCACAAACTGGTAATGGGCTTGACCTATAGCGAAACGCAAGAAATGCTGGTGAGCCCTGCCGATAGGGATATGCAAATAGGCATCGCGGATGTCTATCGACACCAAGAAATCGTACTGCGACAGGGTCGCTATCACCGATCGGAGAGACTCCATGCGGAACTTCCGTGTCTGGACGTAAATATTCAAATCCCTGAGATCCAGCACCGGACGAAACTTGTCCTCCTTTTTGGGGACCACAAAAAGGTTGGAATAAAAACCCTTTCCCTGGTCTTCCGGAGGAACCTGAACCACCACACGTTGCTGTAGGAGAGAGTCGACCTCCTGAAACAGTGCGGCAGCCAGTCTTGGCACGGACGGAATGCCCGTCAGACGAAACCTGTCTGGAGGTAGAGAATGAAACTCTATGAAATAGCCTGCCGACATAACCCGTGTCACCCAGGCATCTGCTATGTGGGATGCCCAGATCGACCCGAATTGTAGCAGACGACCTCCCACCCGAGAGCCCTCGGGGGGATCCCTGGCGTCAGTCAGCCTTAGCGGACTTTTTATCAACCTCCCGTCTGTCCTGACGGGACCGCTGCTTCCAGTGAGTACGAGATTTCTGGGCGGATCTGCCGGAGGATGAGGGACGACCCAATCTCCAAGAAGGCTGACTGAATCGTCCCCTGGCCCGAAAGGACCGAAGACCTCTGCCGGGCCCTGTCCTGCTGGCTGTGGATGCCACTGCCTTTTTCCCAGGCAGAGTAACATCCTTAGCTTTAGCTTTGGCAATTAGTTCCGAAAGATCTGAACCAAAGAGCTGACCGCCCTTATATGCCAGACTAAGCAATCCCTGTTTAGATACCGCATCTCCGGTCCACTGTTTAAGCCACAGAGCTCTTCTAATCGTGACTGCCGAAGCCTGAGCCCTGGATAGAATTGAAGCAGTGTCCAGTACTGCATCTCTGCCATAACACATAGCTTCTTCCATTCGCTGAAAAAGCTTTTCCACTTCTGAACGCGAAGTCCCATCCTGCCACGCCGCACGCAGCTGATCCAACCACCGCAGAGAAGCCTCACCGGCCCACATGGCCCCCAAGGCCGCTTGGAAACCATGACCTGCGGCTTCATAGATGGATTTCGCCGCTGACTCCGATCTTCTGTCCAAAGGATCCTGAAGATTGGCTCTCCCTTTAACAGGAAGCAGGGAAGACTTGGTCAGCTGAGACAGAGATATATCCACCTCAGGAGAGGGAACCCAATTAATAACCATCTCCTTGGCACAGGGATATAGGGCATCAAAAAAACGCGTTCCTCGGAAGCGTTTATCCGGACACTGACGCTCCTTCTCCACCGCTTCGTTAAGTTCCTCATGCGCAGGTAATGTAGAACGAACACGGCGCGTCTTCTGATACAGACGGGCCGACCTAGACGGTCTTGTCGGCTCTTCAGACAGCTCTAATACTTCCCGCATGTCCTTAATAAGCCCATCTACACGACCTGAAAGAGAAACAGAGCGATCCTGTTGATCCTCCTCTTCGGACTCAGAAATTTCATCAACCGAATCTGTTGGTGAATCCGAAGCCTCTGATGCGCTCTGCGAGGGAGACAACGCCACCATAGTCTTGTGGCGCTTTTTACCTCGTGACATTGGGTGTGATCTAGCTGACACCCACTGTCCCAGGAGACTAGAGAGACTATCAATGGAGCGAGTGAGCGCCTCCACTTTAACATCACTGAGCGTTGAACTTGATGTAGTAGAAGGCCTGAGTGTATCAGAGGCGTGCGACTGAACCTGAAACGGATCAGGAGACCGATCCGCACTCCCAGGCCCCTGATCCGACATGCCACCCACACCAGATGCCAGGATGTACAACAAGGATGGCAAAAAAAAGTGTAAAAGCTGCACAGCCTGTTTTCAAAACTCACTTTTTTTTTTTTTTTTTTTTTATATATGCGTCAGGCTCTGAGGGGTTAAAGCTCACCCTTAGAAAAGAGCTACCCCAGAAAGCCGAGCAAAAATCAATAGGGGAAAACTCCCTTAAACACCATGTGTTTCCCCTAAAGTTCCACTTTTTCAGAAGGGGTTAACATCACAGCAACTATAATACTACGCTGCCTTAAAGGTCAGTGAAGTAAATAGCTTTAGGAGAGAAAGCGGCAGTGCTCACGAGGACTCCTAATAGGTAGCCGAAGTGACAGCACTGACAAAGAACCCCTGCCAGAGGCAGAGGGGGTACTGCGGCGACCGCTCCTCCTGAGTGTGTCGCTTCACTTTTTTTTTTTTTTTTTTTTTAATATATATGCGTCAGGCTCTGAAGGGTTAAAGCTCACTCTTAGAAAAGAGCTACCCCAGAAATGCCGAGCAAAAAATCAAAGGGAGAAATTCCCTTAAACACCATGTGTTTCCCCTAAAGCTCCACTTGTTCAGAAGGGGTTAACATCACAGCAACTATAATACTACGCTGCCTAAAAAGGTCAGTGGAGTAAATAGCTTTAGGAGGGAAAGCGGCAGTGCTCACGAGGACTCCTAATAGGTAGCCGAAGTGACAGCACTGACAACGAACCTCTGCCAGAGGCAGAGGGGACTCACCGGTACTGCGGCGACCGCTCTTCCTGAGTGTGTGGACGGACGAACGGGGAGCAGAGAGCAGGAGATGCCGCTGGACGCCGGAGGGAGAAGCAGGGACTGCCAGCGCGTGCTCAACCAAGCACTTCCTGTCTAAGTAATGACGGCAGGAAGCCAGGAGATGCTAAGCCACGCCCCCACTAGGCCACGCCCGCTAGACCACGCCCCCGCTAGGCCACGCCCCCCGCCAAAGCCCGCGCTTATTCAAAAAACGAGGGCAGAAAACTTCCTACCTCTATGAAGGCAGGAAGCAAGTCAATAAAAGCAAGGAAACGCGCGCAAATACAGGGAGCTTCCTGCCTCAATGAAGGCAGGAAGCAAAAACGAAAAAGCATGCGCAAATAAAAAATAAAAATTACTGGCCTCCGTCTCTGCTCCCCAGTCAAGGCAGCGTCTGAAATAGACAAGAAACACACAGGCAGTACACTTGCCGTAGCCGTCAAAGATACTCTTTAGACCAAAGAGCACTTACCCGGCTGAACGCCACAGGGATCCTCAGGGATGTGTGGCGCCATGGCCCTTTGCTCCCCCCTATGGCGGAGCACGCAGGGACCCTCTCAGATGTGTGGTGTGCGCCTCCGCCAGGGAGCGCCCTGTATCCCCCGGGGCCGGCAGGCATAAGTGGGAACCTCCTCAAGGGGTACACAGAGCTGCCAGGGGAGGGTCAGGGGTCTCAGCAGCGCCGAGACCCCTAGAGACCTCTAGACCACGGGGGGTCCAGGACTCGCTGGATATAAAATAACAAACTCTTCTGAGGAGCTGCCGAAGCAGCGACTATCCTCTGAGACCTCAGATAAAAAGACTGATGAACATGGGAGTAGGAGGAGCCTATATACTGGAGGGGCCGGTCGTCATTTTCCAATCTGAGGTGACTATCCTATGGGGCTCCGCCTACCACGAAGTAGAGAATCTGTGTCTCCCTTCCTTCCCTTCTGCTGCTGAAATCTTTAAATGAGAAGGTGTGTCCAAACTTTTGGTCTGTACTGTATATATATATATGTATAGTGACAAAGTCACTGGCAAAGTTCTGGAGGGGAGATATGTAGCACTGAGGTTGTTAGCTCCAGTAATTAAAAATAGGAAAAAGGTTCCAGCAAATGAGTGGGTTAAACAGCCATCTTGGGTGCTAGGGTGATTGAACACCTGTAGAGAGAGAGGAGGTCAGAGGATAAAATCCCAGCCCTGAGAGCATTTAGTGTGGGGGTGGGCTGGAGGTGAAAGCTCTGAGCTGTTTGTTTCATACATGCTGGATGTATAGAGATTGCAGGTCTCCTGATGTGAATCCCTTTGTTAAAGGACATTGACACTTGACTCTAAGCCAGGTGGGCTAACCAGCACTATTGTATGTACTTGTTATTTCTGTTTTACCTTCTGCCGGACAAAGGCTGTATTTACATTTTCTGGTGACGTGATTTATGAGGACTGCAATAAATCAGCCGCACTTTAAATAGAAACGGTTCCTGTGTCTGCCTCTTTAAGAAGCCGAGTGAGTCGATCTACCACAATATACACACACACACATTTGATTTATATATATATATATATATATATATATATATATATATATAATTTATTTTGTTCTTTTCAGAAACCAATAGTACACATGAAAATAAGCAACTTTGTATAAATCTGATCAGAGAACTCTGCTTCTTTTTGCTCCTGGACTGATTATCATTCTCAAAATTCTCAATTGATGGGTAAAATCTGTCTTTATTGATACAAATTTTCCTATTACTGAGATAGAAGATGATGGTTGGTGCTCATAAAGTTCTATGGAGAAGTGTGTCATTTCAAAACTTGCAGTGGAATGTCTGTGTCATCCTCTAGCTCCTCCAATCTCCATCAAATTTTAAAGGCACAAACTCACATCTCTGACAACAAATTTTATCCATGAATTGAGAACTGTGTAGGCTGCCATATTGCATGTAGAACTGTGTGGCCATCATACTGTCTGTGCGGGCTGCCATACCATGTGTAGACATGTGGGCCGCCATACTGTGTAGAACTGTGGGCCATCATGCTGGCTGTGCAGGCTGCCATATTGTGTGGCCATCATACTGGCTGTGAGGGACGCCATAATGCTTGTAGAACTGTGTGGGCCATCATACTGGCTGTGTGGGCCGCCATGCTGTGTGTAGAACTGTGTGGCCATCATACTGGCTGTGCGGGCTCCATACTGTGTGTAGACATGTGGGCCGCCATACTGCGTGTACAACTGTGTGGCCATCATATTGGCTGTGCGGGCCGCCATACTGCACTTAGAACTGTAGGCCGCCATACAGCACGTAGCACTGTGTGGCCATCATACTGGTTGTTCGGGCTGCCATACTGTGTGTAGAACTGTGGGTCATCAGACTGGCTGTGCGGGCTGCCATACTGGCTGTAGAACTGTGTGGCCATCATACTGGCTGTGCGGGCCACCATACTGCGTGTAGAACTGTGGGACGCCATACTGCATGTAGAACTGTGTGACCATCATACTGGCTGTGCGGGCTGCCATACTGTGTGTAGAACTGTGCGGCCATCATACTGTTAAGAGGTCAAAGGAGGGTCCATTATACTGTGTGGCGGGCTGTGGGGAACATCATTCTGTGTGTGGGATGGAGGTGTAATAGTAAGGAAGGGTGTAACCTTCCCCCGGGACTGAAGTAGTTAGAATTACATATCCCCATAGTTAGGCACTCTCTGAACTGCTATTAGGTCAAGTTACGGGGTTAATTTCAGTGGCGCAGTCAGTGGAGTAAGGGGGAAGCATAGTGACAGGGATAGACATTGGGCATGCCTAGAGGTTAGATATAATTCCTTGTGGGGCTTCAGTACTTTTTATCAGCCACAAGATGCCCCTGCTGGGCACAGTTGTCAGTGAGAGGCAAGGCAGTTGCTAAGCGGATGGCTTAGTGGGTGGAGCCTCTGGGTAGGCTAAAAATAGCTGCAGCCGTTAGTTTTGAGTCAGTTGAAGCCCTGTCAGGGACGTGACAGGAACTCTTACTTGCTGACGTCCTGGGAAATTGGCTGCTAGGGTAGACAGGGGCTCTCTACCCTCAGACAGTGAATCCGTAGTGTGAATATCTCCTCACGCAGGAGTCCCATTAGCCGGCCAGAGAAACTCAACGGAGGTATTGTGGACCCGGGGCACTTCTAGTCTACAGGTAGCAGAGGAAAAGGGGTCTCCAGGATAAGCCGTGAGGGAGATAAAGGATCTGGGCACACTGTCGCTAGTGAGGAACCGTCTCTTAGGCTAAGGAATAATAACAGAGAGATGCTTCACCTAAAGAGGGCACCAGGGCTGAAGATGATTTTAGCACCTGTGTGGGAGACAAGAACCTGTTGGGCCTTATCCAATCTACCAAACTGTAAATATTGTAATCACTCCTTTCCCCCCCAAGTAAAACCCCAGTTATGGTTAATAACTTTGTGTCCTCTGAAATTATCACTGCCCTGGTCCCAAAAGAGAAATGTCTGGAGACAGACGCGACCGTATGGTGTGAAGTAAGTGAAGAATGTTACATGCACAGCCACACATCAGAGGGAGGACACAAATTGTCTGTAAGATGCCAAAGCGAGCAGGGGCCACAACTCGCCCACTACTACCTCGCTGGGGCACCTTACAGAGGGTCACATTGGGAATTTTGTACTGTGTGTGCAGGCCATTATACTGTCTGCAGCGTGACTATAGGGTCCATCATACTGCGTATTGGGTTCACTGTGGGGACATAATACTTTGTAAAGTGTGGGGGGGTCACTATACTTTGTGGAGTTATTGTGGCGGCCTTCATGCTTTGTGCGGGACTTTCGAAGCCATCACTTTGTGTATGGAGGGCATGCTGTGGGAACATCCTACTGTGTAGGGATGTTATGATGGGCCCATCATACTGTGTGTTTGGTGGTCACTATGGGGAAGTCATACAGTGTCTGGGGGGAACTTTCATACTGTGTGGTCTCATTGTAGCGACATTATAGTTTGCTGTGGGGTTGACTATGGGGGCCATTATGCTGTGTGGAGGGATCACTATGGGGGATATCATACTGCGTGTGTAGTAGGAGGTCAATGTGTGGAACTCATGCTTAGTGGGGGGCTGTTGGGGACTTTCTGTGAGAGCCATTATACTGTGTAGGTATGCTATGAGGACATAATACTATTGTGGAGAGGAGCATCAAAGTACGACTCCCCTCACACACAGCCATGACTTAATGCCCGGCCAGGGGGGTCTTCATTTGCACACAGGCAAAATGTGAGCAATATTCTAGGGGTTTGTAGCCGTTATTAAAAACTACAACTCCTAGCAATTCAGTTTGCGGCTTTTATTCAGGGCATGCTGGGAGTGATTGTTTCAGAACCACTGCTTAAGAATGTACAAAATCCTTTATCCGCAGATTCCTCCATCAATACTACGAAGGCGGACGGTGGATAGAGGGGGTGATGGTGCAGAGCAGAAATCTGAGCGAAGGGTACGCTTCAGCAATCCGGAGGCCATCTACATCCATGGTAGGCAAGTCTTATGCCGTTCGATAAAGGGGGTCATAAGGCTTCGGACGGCCGATTCTTTTGGTCTCTAAGAAACAAGCCTCCACCAGAGATGTCCTGCAGTGGCCCTCTCGTAGAGAACACAGAAGAGCTCCTGTGTATGGGAGAATCAGGCAAAATGGCTGTCAGTCGAAAAATGGTTCAGCGGGTACCTATCCGAAAGTTTATTGGGGGAGCTTTAGAAATTTCAATGAAAATAGGACTGTTGACAAGTGTGCATTGTATTCTATTGTCTGAAAATTAGCTAGATCTAGAAACTTAGTTCATCAATCGATATGTTACAGATCTTACAGCTCAGACCTACCAATATATAACATATATGGTCAAGAAGGCTTTTTGGGTTCCCATGTAGGCACCAGAATCCAGGTACATTTCCATCCCTTATAGCTATGTCTCTGGATGTAAAGGTTCATGGTGTAGTTGCACCTAGGTCCCGGTGTCTGAAGAATCTCAGTGGTCCCACAGCCACATGTAATTATTGGTGGAAATTGTTGGGGAACCCGACTTGTAGGAGATTTGTAGGAGCCAAATACATTTTTGGTTGATTGCTATATCAGTCTACAGGAGTTTGAAGCCAACCAGTGTATGGTTCCAAAGCTCCAGGTTTCGAAGCAAAATGCTGCCAACCAGTAGGGTTTCCATTTTTGATGGATCAAATTTAATGTATGATTTCTTGGCCAAATGATATTGATTCCTTCTTGTTTTTGCAGCCAACGAATGTTGTTCCGGCAGCTTCCATCGACCTCTCATCATCGGTGTTTGCATCTTGACAATCATGGGACTGATTCTCTATTGTCATCATTCGCAGCTGGGATCCAAAACATTCAATTCGGGTTTTGTAGTCTTCATTCTTCGCCTGAAGCACAATGCAGCAATCTTCTGGAATTTCTTAAAAAGAGCAACAATAAAATAATGGCCAAACAATCTCCGAAGACTACGCAAAGCTCTCCTCACACAGCTGCAACAATACGTCAGCTGAAAAAATATTCTTTCCTAATTTTCAGTGATGTCGTCTTTTCTTATGGTCACATTAGAAGTGTTAGAACAAAATGTTTCTTGCCTTCAACAAAGGACCCAGTAAGATTCCACAGTTTTATTGGACAATTCACTATAGAAGGCGTTGGATACTTATTGGTTTGGATTGGAAAAAAGTTAATATGAACTGTGAGGTTTTGAAGACTTTTGAGAATCCTGTGAATGAAGAGTAAAACTTGATCTAAGAGTGACCAAACTGAAGCTTTACCATCTTTCAGCTTTATTTTTTGGAGATCTAGCTCATTGGGAAGTACAAGAATTGTAGGAAAGAAAGGAAGAGGAAGACCAAGTTTCTCATTGATCTTCTGTAATGGACTTCATCTTTTTACTTTTTTTTTTACTAAAGACCCAAATAAAAGACAGGACGTTCTCTGGAAAATCACGGCCAAGAGAGGAAACCGAGACACATTCAGTGATAGTACAGTTTTTTTTGTTATTTTACAATATTCATCAACTAGGCATAGGGTAGATCAATAAATCACTACTACTACTGGGGGCCCAATGCCACAACTTTTCTTTATTAGCACAGGAGCAGAGAACGAAAAGGCTATCAAATTGCAAACAAGCAATTTAGAAGTGAACAAAAAGGAAGCTCCTGCACTTATTGTGCTGGCAGCATACAGATGAAGGACTGCCCACTCAAAAAAGTGTCTGGTGAATTACAGAGTATGAGAGTTGGGATAGTTCTTGGCTATATTACACTGGTATGTGCTCACAAACTGGTAACTGGCCATAAATATATAATTCTTTTCCCGGTTTTAAATAAGTGGGCGTAATCTTCAACTCTTCCGTGTAGGCATCTTCTTGGGGACCACGCCCAGTTGGCCAACAAGACTAGATTTATATAAAGGGAAGAAAAGGCCATATCTCAGGAGCTGAGAGTCACAGAAACAAAAGAAAAACATCTCAGGATTCAGGAGAACAGCGGGATTTACACCAGGTATAAGAAATTACATATTAATGGCAAGTGGAAGATCCTCTTTTAAAAAGGTATTGCCTGGTGAAAAGAAATTATGAAATTATCACCAACCACAGAATAAGGAATAAGCTATGTGTTATTAGTGGGGGGTACAACTGGTGGGAGCAGCACTGATGGGCAGAATGGGGCACTTTTATCCCCATGGGGGGGGGGGGGTAGTGGTGCACATGCTCGACCGCCGCTCCATTCATTCCCTGGTAGCCGGTAGCCCTATAATGAATAAAGGAATGTATGTAATAGTGGTCAAGCATGCTCACTGCTACATTATAACCAAAATAAAACTTCTCGTTCTCCCGATCGGTGTGGGTTCCCAAGGATCTGTAGGTTGTGACCTATCCTGTGGATAGATCAGGGCCGGACTGGGACTAAAATTCAGCCCTGGCATTTGAAGGTACACAGGCCCAGTAAAGGGACATGCCCTTCTGGCAATTGACAGAAATGCCAGATGGCCAGTCCAGCCCTGGTCCGATAGATGATAACTTCTTTTCACCAGACAATCCCTTTAAGCATATCTTCCATAGAGTAGAGAAGTACGAAGTAGAATCATAGCTGCTTTATACAACTCCTTCTCCTGGTGAGAAAATGATGAATGTTGCATCACGGAGGTTGAGTGGAAATTTAACATACGTATATTTCTTTAGAGTCCGTGCTCACATAATCCAAAGGAAGACTATGGTCTGTGGTCGCTTAGGTGCACGCCTGCATTACAGATCCGTAAGTGGCCTCACAATGACTTCACTTGTGACAGATTTCTCTACCTGCGGATTTGCAAATGAAAATCTGCATCGGACAACAGTAACGGTCAAGTGGAGATATTGTTATAAATCCAAAAAAGACGTCGTCAATGTATCAGTCATCGTTTATTTCAAGTATAAATGGCGATATTCTCTTACTTTACATACGGCTTTGATACAAGCAAAATCCGGTCTGGAAGTGACAATAAATAATATTACCATATGGCTATTTGCAGTACATGTAATACTTCATTTTGCAGCACATTATAAGCTGAGCGGTAGCTTTAGCAGCGTTACAATCATCAGGATTCCTATACCAGTTAGTTTCTACAATGCATGCTAAAGAAAAAAGTCACAATTTGGTAGATTATATACATATATAAGTACCTGTAGGCAAAGTATGAGTCAAACACTACAGCATTGGTACTTTTTAAAGAGACACAATAGCCTTAGAGAACCTTAAAGGAAACCTGTCGGTAAGTTTTTTACAAGAAGAGGTAGTGGTACGACTTGTCGCCCAAGAAAAATTATACCTTTTTGTACAGATCCAATGTCCCAATCAGGAGGAATCTAGTATAGAAGTCATATGCAAATCAGGCTGGAAGTGCACTGGGGGTGTGGCACTACACTGGGAAGAAGCAACCCCCAGTGCACTACTTCTAGTCTGATTTACATACAACTTCTACGCTAGAATTTTAATATTTGGCACAGAAGGTCTCTATTAAAAAATGTATTTTTTTTGTTTTGTTTTGTTTTGGGGGGGGGGGATACTACTTCCATATGCAAAATGTGCAGACCCTCCTGCAACTTTAGCTATTGATACTTTTAAAGATATGTCCAATATGACACCTTGCTCTAAGGGAGGGGAAAGGTTATAACTGATGGACTAGATAGGATATTGCATATAAACATAATTCTGTACATCGGGCTACAAAACATAGAAAGGGAGCAAATACAAAGAATTTGTAAAAGTTGAAGGAAATGGTTTCCCAGCTGAAAACATAGCAGCCTCTCTGACAGTCGCCCTTGCAGATATGCTTAGGTCACACAAAATATATAGTAGCGCAAGCACAGCTCAGAAATATATACAAATTTCTTGGTTGCTGAAGAGAAATTACTTATTTTGCAGCTCCGCTATTAGTACTAACCCTAACTGTGATCATACTGCGTAGGCGCCATACACCCCATCACGCAAGGTAGAAGAATGGAGACGAAAAAACTACCCATCACTCGTTTATTTACGGTAATCTGCACTGTTTGCCATATTTGTGGTCACTGCCTCCTTCATGATCAACATCCTCCTCTTCTGCTGCTGTCATCACCATCTGTGATCTTAAAGTGGGGTTTATTCATCAGAAATTGCAAATGCGCTGCTAAAAACTAAGAAATTTGCAGTTTACATTTTATTAAATATCTTTCAGTTCTTAGGAATGGAGTGAAAATAAGGTGGCCTGTAACCGAGGAGGTAAACTATCAGGGGTTGCCAGACTCCTAGGAAAGGAGGGCACGCTTGTAAGCACTACTCGGAAGTTGGGGCCATCGTCAGTCTCCCCTATGCTTCTCCCATGCTGCAGAAGCAAAGCAAGAGTGTACCATTCGGGCCATCGGTGCAACAATGCTTCTGGTCCACAGTGTCAATCATTCAGGAGTGTACCGCCACTCCGACAAGCAGGAGCCAGGAGGCTGGGGAGCGGTGCGCTCCTGAAAAGCATACGTGAGAACAACCTTTTTAATAGTTAGATCTTTTATTTTGACTAGTTCATAATATCCCTCATATAAAAGTCACATGAACCAAAAAGTCATTTTCTCCCACAAATTGGGCACACTCCTCCCATGCTGGTCGCGCCATATGTGTGTGGCTACAGGGTTTTTTCCCTTTTTTTTTAATTTACTTATAAACAAGAACCCCCTGAAATTCCTATTGGTGTCCTCCAAAAAAAACAACCTTTGGATGCTTTAGCTTTCATATGACGTACGGCATTTATTACACGTCCCTATGCATTATCATCATTAGGTGTTCTATACATAGTAAATCATGCAGAAAAACAAAAAAGTACATATAAATAAGAGATAAATAATAAAGCGATAGATATGAGATCGATACAGAGAAAGCCGTTTCCGTTCATAGCAAATAGAGGCTCACAGGTTTAAGCAGATACTTACCGGTATGTCTAATTAATACTTGAGCTTATTCACATACAATAAAGCAGAATCAATGAGAAGATGCTTATTTACATCAGACGTTACATCCACTGACCCATGTGTATTCTCCCCAGCATGCCATCTACACCCAGGGCAGCCTCCAGGCACACGTACATTCAGCCCTGATCATAAAATCAGTGCTTATGGCTGTATATAACCTGCAGGCACAACAGAACACAGCCTACAACATACTGATGAGTCTGAAACAAATTCAGAGAGTCTGAGTTCTCAGAAGCCCTATACAGTCGGGTATTAGTAACTGGAATAATTTACTTATAGGATAGACCTTGCTTATGGCTGTATGTTAACTGTGAATGACATTAAGATAGAATACAGCCTAGAATATACTAATGAGTCTGCAACAAAATCAGAGATTCTGAATTTCTAGCAGCCCTAAACAGTTGGGCATTTGTAAATTATTACAGTTATTAACAGGATAGACCTTGTTTATGGCTCTATATTGTCAGTGAATGACACCAACATAGAACACAGCCTATAACGTACTGATTATTCTGGAAGAAAATCACAGGGAATCTGAATTTTCAGCAACCCTCTACAGTAGGATATTAGTAACTGGAATAATTTACTAGGATAGACATTGTTTATGGCTGTGTGTTATGTGTGAATAACATTAACATAGAATACAGCCTATAACGTACTGAAGATTCTGGAAGATAAATCAAAGGGAACCTGAATTTCTAGCAGCCCTAAATACTAGGGTTAAGAGAATATTATTATTTATAGGAAATACACCAATTTCTTCCTGAATCAACAGTACATTATACGCTTAATTAAGTCATTATTTTTGGAAGTACATTATAGACTGTTTATGGTTGTATATAACCTGCACTACAGAATACAGCCTATAACTTACTGACAATTCTGGAAGGAAATCAATGTCTTTCCATTTAAATAACAAGAATATTCTCATAATATCCTTGTACTGTATATAGAGCAGCTAGAAAATCAGGCTCCCTTTGTTTTCCTTCCAGAAAAATCAGTACATTATAGGCTGTATTTTGTGCAAATGTAATTTACAGGTTATATACAGCCATTATCAAGGTCTATCCTAATAGCAACTGGAATACTGTCACTCTACTGTATAGGGCTGCTGGAAATTTAGATTATCTTTATGTTCTGTAGGGTATTAGTAAATTATTCCAGCAACTAATAGAACAACCCTTGTTGATGGCTGTATATAATCTGTGATTGGTACTTACACAGAATACAGCCTATAACGTACTGATGATTCTAGAAGAAAAACCCAAGCATCCTGATTTTTTAGCAACCCTATATCTTAGGGTATTATGAGAATATTCAGGTTATTAATAGGAAAGACATTCCAGAATCGATAGTACATTATAAACTGTTTATGGCTGTATGTAACCTGAAGGCACTACAGAATACAGCCTATAACGTACTGATGATTCTGGAAGGAAATCAATGTCTTTCCTATTAAATACCAAGAATATTCTCATAATAACCTAGTATATAGGACTGTTAGAAATTCAGATTCCCTGTAATTTCCTTGCAGACTTCTTGGTACATTACAAAGAATACAGCCTATAAACATACTGATGATTTTGGAAGAAAATCAGAGTCTAACCAGAGTTTCCAGCAGCCCTATATAGTAGGGTATTAAATTCCAGCTACTAATAGGATATACCTTATTTATGGCTGTACATAACCTGTGAATGGCATTTACACAAAATACAGCCTAGAACGTACTTTCATTCACAGGTTATATAGAGCCATAAGCAAAGTCTATCCTAATAGTAATTAGAATACAGTAATTTAATACTCTAATATATAGGGCTGCAAAAATTTCAGACTCTTTGATTTCCTTCCAAAATCATCAGTATGTTATAGGCTGTATTCTTTTTAATATAGCAAAAGAGTCTGCACGGAAATCACAGGGAAACTGAAATTCTAGCAGCCCTATATACTAGGTTATTCTTGGTATTTAATAGGAAAGACATTGATTTCCTTCCAAAATCGTCAGTACATTAAAGGCTGTATTCTGCGCAAATAAGTCTGCGAGGAAATCCCAGGGAACCTAAATTTCCAGCAGCCCTATAAGCAAGGCTGTTAGGAGAATATTCCTGTTATAAATAGGAAAGCCATTATTTAAGGCTGTATATGACCTGCAGAACACAGCCTATAACTTACTGATTATTTTGAAAGGAAATCACTGGGAACCTTTATTTTTGCAGAAGCCGTATACAGTAGGTTATTGAGAAGTTATTTATTTTATTATTACGAAAGACGTAGATTATGGCTGTATATAACCTATAAATGGCATTTATACAGAATACAGCCTATACCTTACTGATGATTCTGTTGGGAAGTCACAAGGAACTTGAATTTCCAGCATCCAAATATACTAGGATGGTATGATATTATTCTTGATATTAATAGCAAAGACGTTGTTCATGGTTGTATACAAGCACAACAGAATACAGCCCATAATGTAATGATGATTGAACAAAAAATCATGGGGAATATGAATTTCCAGCAACCCTATACAGTAGTATTTTATTAAATTATTCCAGTGACTATTAAGAAAGACATGGTTTATGGCTGTATATAACCTGTGGCCGGCACTACAGAATACAGTCTATAATGTACAGATAAGTCTATGGGGAAATCAGAAGGAATCTGAATCCCGGCAGCCCTGTAGATTTCTATGACATTGCTCCGGTTAGGAATAGGAATTTTGCATATAACACTTACAGTTTAGGCAATTTCTAAATTACATTCTAAAGTGTTGCGTTAAGGAAACCAATTGGGATGTCATCACAATCTTCATCATTACATATTTACAAACTTTACATTTAGTCATTAAAGGGATACTTTAATACTTTTGCATGATTAAAATTTGCCTGCCGTTTTAGGTCTACAGCTCCAATGAAAGCCTATGCGTATCCCACGGCTACAGACTACAAAGCAACAAAGTGTAGTCTGATCCGGCAATCATAATTTCATCCATCTGTTCCCTGCAAAATGTATGTTAGTCGGAAAAAGGGGGCAGATTTAAGGCGAGTATGAGCAGAATCAGGGTTTGTTTCTAATCTGTAACCATAGTAGCACATAAATCTGCATAGGATCTGTATACCCAAGACTTGATTAAAAAAAAATCTTTTTTAAAGTCATGATTGTAGATGCATTTGAGCAATAGAATGGTAACAAAAGTAGACAGACCCGTTAACTGAGTTGTAAGATTGATATAAGGTTAATTTCTTTTTGGCATAATTCAAGGTTAGTGACACAAAAGTTCATTTTTAGAAATAATCCAATGTACAATTTTAGGATATGTGACCTCGGCTAGTTGCGCAGGTGCCATCATTTTTGCAATTGATATTTTACATTCATATTATTTTTTTGGGGGGGGTGAAGAGGATAGTAAATATTTTTAATAACACATTAATTTGCGGGAAAAAGATAATACTCCAATACAATCTTATGACACCGATTGGTCAGATGGCACTTTGGTCATTATTATATTAGTGAACACATCCGCTGAAATAAATATCTGGCCATGGCTGGGTGGGGGGGGGGGGGTCACATACATATTTTATATCATGCCGCTCTTCTCTTCCTGTAGAGAACTTCTTGAGGATGACTTCCCGATTAGCAGCTCCTTCTCTTGAATCAGACTGTCCAGCAAATCTTCCTGTCGATAATTATGGTAGACCTTCAGGAAAGCAAGGATTGCAATACCGAGCCAGGAGAGCCAAGCGGCCCAAAGCCCAAACTAGGAAACGGAGACAGGACAGATACACAATATCTTATTATGACGCAAGCGTAATTAAAGCAGCACGTGAGTAACGGTTTACTGTGGCGGCATCCAACTGAAAAGGATATGAGGGCGGAGCATTGGGCAACTCTTCTTAGCCAATCAGCATCTCTGGGTGTGTCCAACAGCTGGTACTCCTCCATTGTCCTCTTTAGATTAATGCCCACACAGAACTACTGGAAGGATTATGTACAGACTAGATATGAGTAAATCTCCCAAAATTCGATTAAGGGAAGAATAAGACGGCGGTATAACCCGGACAAAGGTCGCAACGCCAGCGGCTCTCCCAGCCTGAGCGGGACAGCATTTATTTCCTTCCGATGCTGAATTTATAAACTTTTCTGTTCACGCTTTCGCCCTCGATGAGTCATTCAATGTCTAATGCTCGTCCCTCTATTTCTTCCTGCCAACTGTAAAGTGTCTAAAATTCTCTCTAAAGTTTATCCAACTTTAAGACACCATCTATAAAGGGTTTTCTTCTTCTTTTATTTTCATAAAAAGATCCAACAAAATGTGGTATCTCAAGCAATCAGCCCTAGTATCTGCTTTCCCCATAAATTACAGCTATGTTCACAATGTGTTTTTTTTTTGGAGTGGATCTGCTCTAATATTCTTCTTAAAAATATTTTGAAAACTTTTCTTATTCATCTATATGGGAAATCCACTTTGCTCTCCATAGGAGAAGGGTTTTTTTTTTAGAATTTTTCTTTCCCTGAAGAGGTTCTGAAAAACGCATGTCTCTTCTTTGAAACGGCTTCTAATGAAAAATCCTCAGGACTAGTAGACATTGTCCAATCAAAAGGCCGCAAAGGACACTTCAAGAAAAGAAAAACTTCTGCAGGAAAAGAACAACCCCACCAAAAAGGGAGAGTTTCCTTAAGCCGTTTCTGTCTTGAAAAACTCAGCGTTTTTTTAACTCTTCAAAAAAATTGTGTGCAAACAGAGCCTTACTGTTTAAATTTCCCGCACTCAACCCAATTTGGAAAATTAGGAATTAAGACAACTTATTAATTTATAAAAGGGCACTGTGTGAGTAATGTAAAGTCTGGTCCACCAATGCACAAGACTCTCTTTGTAGATGTTCTCAACTCTGGACGAAAAAATAAGGATCGTGAACGCCCCTCTAAACTCAGAATTCACCAAAAGGCTGGACAACTCCTTTAGGATAATAAATAGTTAACCCTTACCTGTGCAATGGCAAATTGGTCAAAGAAGGCTGAATTTTCCAAGTTGAGCTCGAGGTCTCGATCCTGGAGTTCTTCACAACTTCCCAGAAGGAAAATATATTCAGGATCAGTTACAGAAAATAAACATCCCCCCCCCCCCCCCCGAAAGCAAGAGTAAAAATTTTGTAGGTAAAAAAGGGACTTATGGTCCTTAGTGTGAACCTGCCCAAAGCTTCCTTCACAATTCAATATGGCAACAGAAATGCCACCCCCACGTCAATGTCATCGGAGCCTCTTCTGGGTTCACACATTGGCTTAACTAAAGGGCTGCACACAAAGGTTTTTATTTTTGGGGGGGGATTAATTTACTCGACTCTAAATATTGAACAGAATCTCTCAGTAACTTGAGCATAAAAGTAACTCCTGCTTCCGGCTTGCAGGACGGCCGGCCGCTGATCCGCTGACTTGAGAAGAAAGTAAATGGGGTTAGTGAAGGCATTACTGCTACTACCCATCTTTTTCACAAAAAATGCAGCAAAACCTGATACCTGCGTTTTTTGCTGCGTTTTTGCACTTACTCATTGCTTTCTATGGGTGAAAAAAACCGCTGCAAAAATGCTGAAAGAAGCGACACGCTGCAGCTTTCCAATTTAGTTTAGATTTCTGAAATCTCATAGCTTTTGCTGGTACTGTAAAACGAAGCTTAAAATGTGCATAAAAATGCAGCAAAAACGCAACGTGTGAACATAACCTAAGGATGACTCATTAAGGCGTATGGGTTTTTTTGCGGACCGTTTTTCATCAGCATGCTAAATCCAATTTCCATCCATGTCTACTTCCACCATCAATGTGACATGAGTTTTTCTCATATGCAAAGAAAAAAAATTCAAAGCTTTTCCTGCCCATTAAACGGTAAAAAATGGAAACCATCTATACGCTGTCCGTGTGCAATCAGCATTTTTCATGGACCGACAGCCCTAAATTGATCCACGGATCTGAATGAGCCCTTGGGCACATTTTGCAAGAAACCGCACCACTTATCTTGGTATTGCGCCTCATTTTCCGGAATAAGTCTAAGATGCAATACCAGACATAGGCCACACACAAGAGAGGCGCCGTAATAAAAAATAAAAAAAGTGAAGTCCCTTCTTTCTAATCTCATGAGACTTAGCCGGCGGGAGACATAAATCTTTTCCACCAACCTGTAAGGTCGGCTTCCTTTCTCGGTAATGGCATCGCACCACATGTTAAATCCGACGCTGACAATAGTGCTGGCAATAAATGTAACGAAAACCACAAAGGAGCTGATCAGCAGATTCAGGAAGGCGTAAAAGAAGGAGCTGCAATAAAAAGAAACACAATATAACTCATGAGAAGACAAAAAACAGCAGAAGCAGCAAACAGAGTGCGGCACGCGGAGAGCGGGAATAAGCGGTCTACCCAGACGGCGGCGGTAATTAATAACCCCAAGGAGATGGCCCAAGTCTCCAGATTACTCTTCTCTTGTCTCATTATCCTCGTCACCTAAATCCCTTTATTTTTCTACTTAATGAGATTTTAAATCATACACCCTAAAGTGTCGCCTCGTTATAAATCATACTACTCAATTACAGGCAGGTAGCGGCTGTCGCCCCCGATGCATCTACACCGCACAGAGCCAACATCCGGCAACTCAATCCCAAAACTTTTTCTATGCAGCGAGACGTATAGCTCATCCCAAAAGTGATGGCGTGTCAGTAGGAAGTGCCGGCATGGCAGCTAGCCACTACGTATCGGCGCTGCATCCCCCTACTTCTCATGATCAGTGCGGGTCTCAGTGGTCACAACAAAAGTGACTGCACCTAGGGGTTTTCCCCCCAAATCAAACGTTATCTCCTATCAATAGGATTGCAGATAATTTGTTGGTTGCTGGGGGCCCAACTGAGATGCCTCAGAATCCAGAGAAGGGAGATCCACAGCACCCCTCATGCTGTTGCTTTGTAGTATGTGTGTAGAGCTGGATTCACACCTACACTACTCAATGCTACAGTAAAATCCCCTCCAAGATGTTGCTTTATGGTAAATGTTTTATCTCACTCCAGGGATAGATTCACATTTACACTGCTCAGTGCTGCTGTATAACGTCCTCCATGATGCTGTTTCTAGTAAGTGTTTATCTCACCACAGAGCTCGATTCACAGCAACTCTGCTCAGTATTGCTGTATTATGTCCTTCAGGTTGCTGTTTCTAGTAAATATTTTGATATACAACCAGGAACAGCGGATTTCAGACGCGCTGCTGAGTCCAAGATCAGAAGACAAGATGATAAAATGAAAGCGGTTTATTGTCCACGCATTTCAAAGTCAGTAACGACTCCTTCCTCAGGACACCCACATGTTGTTTTACTAAGTATTTATCTCACCCAGGGCTATGGAGTAAGAGTCCATTTTGGTGGAGTCGGTATAAAATGGACCGACTCAAACTCCTAAAATATATAATAAATTGGGTACAGTAGTTCAATGCAGTTTGTGGGGAATATTTTTTCATAAGAATTTGGGAAAGTTATGAAATGTCCTATAAATGTCTGTCCTATTCCTGATCTAAGGGTCTAGACTTTTAGCTGAGATGAATCTGTGCTACAGTAAATATATCACTTAAACACGAGCCGTGTATGAGGGAGTCGGAGTTGGAGTTGGTGTGATGAAAACTGAGGAGTCGGAGGTTTGGCTTATCGACTCCACAGCCCTGATCTCACCATAAAGCTGGATTCAAAGCTACACTGCTCAGTACTTCTGTTCAATTTTCTCCATGCTGCTGCTGCTTTTGAACATGTGCTACATAGAGACAAGAGAGTAGGAATCTCTCATGTCTGTGTGTTCAGTGTATGGGAGACATCATAGCACCTCGTCTCCACCCTCTAGCTCCGAAACTAAAAAAATATGAAAATATAACATTTATTTAACCTATAAGGTAAACACCATAGAGAGAAAAAAAATACCAAAATTGCATTTTTCAGATCACGGTGCCTTCCCCCAAAAAAACGCAAAAGGGATCAAAACGTCTTATGTCCCTCTATATGGTATCAACCAGAACTACAGCTCAGGGAGCAAAACACAAGCCCTCATCGTTTCATTGATGGAAAAATAAAAATGGTGAGGTTACAGAAAATGGCAACCCATACCATGAAAAAAAAAAAAAGATATATTTATTTTAAAACTTTGTAAACAAATATATACACTCCCTTAGTGAGCACACCAATTTTTGAAATCTGACCAGTGTCAGTTTATGTAGTAATAACTCTGGAATGCTTCAACATATCCCATTGATTTTGAGACTATGTTTGTGTGACACATGATACTTTATAATAATGGTAAATTTAGGTTGATACGTTTTGCGTTTATTTATAAAAATATCAGAAATTTGACAAAAATGTTTTAAAAATTGCAATTTTCAAACTTTGAATGACTCTCCCTTTAATCCCAATAGTCATACCACAAAAAACATTACTAAATAACATCTCCCTCATGTCTGCTTTACATCAGCACCATTTGTAAAATGATATTTTATTTTGTCAGCATTTTAGAAGGTTTAAAAATGTAGCAGTAATTTTTCATTTTTTCAAGGAAAGTTACAAAACTTATTTTTATAGGGACCTGTTCAGTTTTGAAGTGACTTTGGGCGTCCTATATGTCGGAAACCACCCAAAAGTGATACCATTTTAAAAACCGCACCCCTCAACGTATTCAAAACAGCTTTCGGGTAGTTCATTAACCCTTCTGGTTCTTTTCAGGAAGTAATGGAAAGTGGAATGACAAGAATGAAAAAGTTTATTTTTACCACCTAAATTTTGATAACTTCTGAACAGGCCGCTATATCCGGCAGACTCTAAGGCCGTTATTTGGCCGTTACCTGCCATGGCAAACATCAGGAGCACAAAATCAAGATCTCAGGGTGCCAATGGGGTAAAGAGGGAGCCCCCACACTCTGTAAACTATTTAGATTCTGTAGTCACTATTGACAGCAGAATCTAAGGGGTTAAACGTCCATGATCGGTGCCAACACTGCCCCACCAATCCTGGAAATACAGTGGATGCAGAACTTTAGTTTTTTGTTTTGCTCTAAGTTGTGTGACAAACTCCCTTTAACATTGCTGTAAGACGTACTGATGTAGCAGAGCAGAGTTTGTAATTTGCTTTTTGTAGTTAAACTTAACCCAGTGCAACAATCAGCTCTGCTACATCTGTAGAATAAAACCCTGGGGCGGCGGAGGCGGATTAGCCCCCCGGCTCAGATCCACAGCTGTTCTACCTGCAAATCTCTGTTTTCTGACGTTTAACCTCTTAGATGCCGCTGTCAGTCTTGACTATGGGATTTAAGGGGTTGATAATGGTGGGAGGAGGGGAGGTAGTGCCCATTCTGATGCCCATCAGCCCCCATGTATCATGATTGCGGGTGCAGATGGCACGGTCATGGCGGCCAGGGGACCAATGATGGCCGGGCTACATAGGAGAGCGGTGATTTTACAATAGAGGGAAATATTAGCGCTTTGTACAGATGATCAAGCGATCAGAGCTTCAAGTCCCCGAGGAGGACACAGAAAATATGGAAAATCTAAATTAAAAAGATTAAAAAAAACTAATATAAAAAGGTAAAAATCGGCCTCTTTTCCTGGCAAAAAAATAAAAATAAGTATATATATATATATATATATATATATATATATATATACATACACACAGAAATATTTGGTAACTGGACAATTAAAATATCATATTTATCCCATAGGGTGAACACAAAAAGAAATAAAAAAATAAATAAAAATGGCAGAATCTCACCCATCACCGTCCATAAAAATGGAATTAAGAGATGAGAAAGTTGCACTGACCCCAAAATGGTCGTGATAATAACTACAGCAGGTACCACAGAAAAGAACTCCGGAAAAGACTATGGAGCGGAACATAAAAAGCTACAGTAGGAAAAAGTGAAAATGCCGAGGGGCCACCGGGACTGTGTCACCCAAGGGCCCCAATACACCTGGAGCCGGCCCTGCTGCAGAGACAGGTGAGTGCAGACAGTGAGGTAGTGGGGTGCAGGCAGTGAGGTAGTGGGGTGCAGGTAGTGAGGTGCAGGCAGTGAGGTAGTGGGGTGCAGGCAGTGGGGAGCAGACAGTCAGGCAGTGGGGTGCAGACAGTGACGTGCAGGCGGTGAGGTAGTCGGGTGCTGGCAGTGAGGTGCAGGCGGTGGGGTGCAGGTGGTGGGGCAGTGGGGTGCAGGCAGTGGGGTAGTGAGGTGTAGGCAGTGGGGTGTAGGGGGTGAGGTGCAGGCGGTGGGGCAGTGGGGTGCAGGCAGTGGGGAGCAGACAGTCAGGCAGTGGGGTGCAGACAGTGACGTGCAGGCGGTGAGGTAGTCGGGTGCTGGCAGTGAGGTGCAGGCGGTGGGGTGCAGGTGGTGGGGTAGTGGGGTGCAGGCAGTGGGGTAGTGGGGTGCAGGCGGTGGGGTACTGAGGTGCAGGCAGTGGGGTAGTGGGGTGCAGGCGATGAGGTGCAGACGGTGGGGTGCAGGTGGTGGGGCTGTGAGGTGCAGGCGGTGGAGTGCAGGTGGTGGGGCAGTGGGGTTGTGGTGGGGCAGTGGGGTGCAGGCAGTGGGGTAGTGGGGTGCAGGCGGTGAGGTGCAGGTGGTGGGGCAGTGGGGTGCAGGTGGTGGGGCAGTGGGGTGCAGGTGGTGGGGGGCAGTGGGGTGCAGGTGGTGGGGGGCAGGCGGTGGGGTAGTGGGGTGCAGGTGGTGGGGTAGTGGGGTGCAGGTGGTGGGGCAGTGGGGTGCAGGTGGTGGGGCAGAGGGGTGCAGGCAGTGGGGTAGTGGGGTGCAGGCGGTGGGGTGCAGGTGGTGGGCAAGGGAGGTGTGTGCAGCATTCTCCCCTCTCCTCTCCAGTACTCACTCCTCGTGGCCCTTGCACAGGATGAAGAGGCTCCTCCAGGCCTGCACCGCCGCGGCCAGCAGCGCCAGCACCCCGGAGAAGACGCTGAACCTGCAGGCGGACTCCGGCCCCCACTCGTCCACAGTGAAGTGCTCCCGCTCCAGACTCACGTTCCCGCTCAGCCACAAGCCCTCCGTGAACAGCAGACATTTCCCGTGGAAGTCCGCGCTGTTCTCGGAGAGAGGCACCACCGCGATGAAGCTGAAGAGGAAGGCCAGGAAATATAGGACGCACTGGGCGAAGAGGAAATTGTTCAGCGCCATTTTCCAGCGAGGGAGGTCGAGCTCTTATAGAGGATGCGCAAAAGGCGCAGGTGCCAGGAGACAGGATGACGGGGAGGCTGCGTCATCCATCCTTCATCACTGGTCCTCATCATCATCATCTCCATCCCTAGTCCTCATTGTCAGCTCTATCCCTGGTCCTCATCATCATCATCATCATCATCTCAATCCCTGGTCCTCATTGTCAGCTCTATCCCTGGTCCTCATCATCATCATCATCATCTCCATCCCTGGTCCTCATTGTCAGCTCTAACCCTGTTCCTCATCATCATCTCCATCCCTGGTCCTCATCATCATCATCTCCATCCCTGGTCCTCATCATCATCTCCATCCCTGGTCCTCATTGTCAGCTCTATCCCTGGTCCTCATCATCATCATCATCTCCATCCCTGGTCCTCATTATCATCATCATCATCTCCATCCCTGTTCCTCATCATCATGTCCATCCCTGGTCCTCATCATCATCATCATCTCTATCCCTGGTCCTCATCATCATCATCTTCATCCCTGGTCCTCATTGTCAGCTCTATCCCTGGTCCTCATCATCATCTCCATCCCTGGTCCTCATCATCATCATCTCCATCCCTGGTCCTCATCATCAGCTTTATTCCTGGTCCTCATCATCATCATCAGCTCTATCCCTGGTTCTCCTCATCTTCAGCACCATCCCTGGGCCTCCTCATCTCTCATGAGCTCCATCCCTTATCCTCATCATCTCCATCCCAGGTTCTCTTCGTCATAAATTCCATCCCTGGTTCTGCTCATCATCAGCACCATCCCTGGTCCTCCTCATCCCTCATCATCTCCATCCCTTGTCCTCCTCATCTCCATTCCTGGTTCTCCTCATCATCATCTCCATCTCTGGTCCTCCTTTTACCTCATTATCAGCTCCATCTCGATCTTCCTGTGTCCTCCTTATCCCTTATAATCCATGCTCTTCCTCATTACCAGATCTGCTCATCCCCTGTCCTTATCTTCATTTCATATCATTACCATCACACTGCTTCGTTATTCTCATTATCTCCATTCCTGGTCCTCCTGATCATCATATTACGTGTCCTCCTCATATGTATCCCTTGTCTACCTCATCACCCCTGATCTTCCTCATGATCTCTATTCTGGACTTCATGGTCATCTTCATATCTACCTCTAGTAATCTTCATTCTCAATCCTCCTAATCACCAGTCATCTTCACCTCTTATTTCCCCACAGCTAATCATCGCAATCCCTGGCCCCCTCCCCATCATTTCCATGCTTGGCTTGCCTCCCCGTCATCTCCACACTTGGCCCACCTCTCCGTCATCTTCACCCTTGGCCCGCCTCTCCGTCATCTCCACCCTTGGCCCGCCTCCCAGTCATCTCCACCCTTGGCCCCCTCCCCGTCATTTCCACCCTTGGCCCGCCTCCCCGTCATCTCCACCCTTGGCCCGCCTCCCCGTCATCTCCACCCTTGGCCCGCCTCCCCGTCATCTCCACCCTTGGCCCGCCTCCCCGTCATCTCCATCCTTGGCCCGCCTCCCCGTCATCTGTGTCTCAGGCCCGCCTTCTCGTTATTTGTGTCTCTGGCCCTCCTCTTCATCTCCATCCTTGGCCCGCCTTCTCGTTATCTGTGTCTCCGGCCCTCCTC
Source organism: Phyllobates terribilis (assembly GCF_046119375.1). Lineage (NCBI taxonomy): Eukaryota > Metazoa > Chordata > Amphibia > Anura > Dendrobatidae > Phyllobates > Phyllobates terribilis. The sequence goes on from NW_027362767.1 coordinate 61,183,071, forward strand.
GTCATCTCCATCCCTGGACTTTTTTAAAAAACAATATTATTTTTTTTTTAATAGACAACTGTCGAGTGGGGTTATATATAAAATATTTCTTTTAAAAAATAGGTGGGTAAAGTATGGGGTGATTCACGGATTTTCATAAGGCTTTTCTAAAAATTTCAAAAAGCAAGAAAAAAAAAACGTAGTTACTGTAAAAATGTCTAAATACAATAAATATCTACAATTCTGTCCCTCCAAAAAAATATCAAATGTCTTCCAACAAAACCTTCTCTATTTTTGTGGGGAAAAAAGCTAATTCTTGGGGGGCTTCTTCAGGTAAATGCTCCATTTTTTTTTTCCAAGGCTTTTTTTTGGACCAGAATTGTTCAGACAGAAGAATCCAAGGGGAAAAAAAAAACAGAGTTCACAGAAAAATCCACAAGAAACAAAATCCCAAAACCTACTTGGTGCATTTTGTATGTGTCTTTCCTGTCCTAATTGATTCAGAAGTAAATTTTAGCGCTTTTTTTTTTAAAGAACGAGCAAAATCTCTGAGAAATGATACATGGAGATCCATTTACACAAATCCACTGGCAGCATTTAACAACCACCGATCAGTGAATAGTAACCGATCAGCGGTGGTCCTCACAGGAAGGACATTATTAATGATACTCACCGAACGATCTGTAATAGGTCGCTTAGTGCAGGGTTCCCCAACTCCAGTCCTCAAGGCCCACCAACAGGTCATGTTTTCAGGATTTCCTTAGTATTGCACAGGTGATAATTGCATCACCTGCACAGGCAATAATTCCATCACCTGTGCAATACTAAGGAAATCCTGAAAACATGACCTGTTGGTGGGCCTTGAGGACTGGAGTTGGGGAACCCTGGCTTAGTGCACCTAGGCTGCCATTGTTCTCGGCAGCGCGGATCCTGTTTTCACTGGACGATACGCTGCCAACATAGGTGGATTATAATGAGGGCAATATGGCCTACCGCCCGGGGCCCTAAGGCTCCAGGGGGCCCACGAATTGCTCCCATTATAATGCGCATTTTTTTCGTTCACCGCCGCGCTGGCCGAAGGTTTAGATGATCACCGCTGCGGGCCCGCAGCTGTAGGCGGTTTGAATCATACGGTGTCGCCCCGCCCTGCCAGTGCCACATGACGCTCCCATCTGGCCGCCGCGGCTGTATATTCACTAGCACGGGCATGCAGTTTAAATGCTGTTGGTGACATCAGGCAGGGCGGTCCCAACACCATTTAAATTTCCCGCCGACGCTAGTGCATATACAGGGCTGCGTGATGCAGCCAGCGTGTCTGTGAGTGGCTGCTTTGAACTTTGGGACTGCCCTGCCACATGACGTCAAGCAGGGCGGTCCCAAAGTTCAAAGCAGCCACTCACAGACACGCTGCATCACGCAGCCACTCCCATCCGGCCAGCTGCAGATCCACCGGGGCGGGCAGTTTGAATGATGCTGGGACTGCCCTGCCACATGACGTCAGGCAGGGTCCAGCATACACAGGGGCGCGGCATACAGTGGCGGGGGGCCCCCGGACCGCTCCCCCAGCAGCGGCGCACGGCCACTACTTCTTCGGCCGGGCCAGCACTGCAGCAGTTAACTTCCCTGTGCTGGCCCGGCCGCGTCACAGCTAGGAGACACGGCCCTATGCGGGGCCGTGTCTCCTAGCTGTGACATCACGCAGTGCGTGCCCGGCCTGCACTGCTGCAGCCTGCATCGGACAGGAGCAGGAGGACTGGAGCCGAGCCGGGGGATGGTGAGTGTGTGAAAGTGAGTGAGTGTGTGTGTGATTGAGTGAGTGAGTGAGTGTGTGTGTGCAGGCAGACATAATTGTGTGATGTCTGTTTATATGTATTTTTGTGTTTCAAATGTGTTTATGCGTGTATGTATGTGTATGTCTGTATATGTTTGTGTGTGTGCGTGACTGCGTGCGGCCTCCTGTTGAGTATAGATGGCGCCGTGTGGCCTCCTGCTGTCTCTAGGGGGGGTGCAGTGCGGCCTCCCGCTGTGTATAGATGGCGCCGTGCGGCCTCCCGCTGTGTATAGATGGCTACTTGCGGCCTCCCGCTGTGTATAGATGGCTACGTGCGGCCTCCCGCTGTGTATAGATGGCTACGTGCGGCCTCCCGCTGTGTGTAGATGGCTACGTGCGGCCTCCCGCTGTGTATAGATGGCTACGTGCGGCCTTCCGCTGTGTATAGATGGCTACGTGCGGCCTCCTGCTGTGTATAGATGGCTACGTGTGCTCCATATTGAGTCATACAATTAATGTAAGGCTATGTGCCCACGATACAGAAATGCTCCGGATTTTTTTTTGAGCGTTTCTGCATCTCCCTGGCAGAAAAAACGCATGCGGATTGTACATGCGGATTGTACATGCGTTTTTCCTGCCAGGGACATGTGGATGTGAAGCGTTCTTCACATGCATTTCCGCATGCGGGTTGACAAGCGCTTTCCAAGCGATTTTAGCATCGCTTGGAAAGTGCTTGACAACTTGGTCACATTATATAAATCCATGCAACCGGCATGGATTTATATAGTGTGACCGTAAAAGAATGGTAAAAAATAAAAAATATATACTTACCTTCTGATGGCCTGCCGACGTCAGTGGTCGCATGACCCGTCACATGACTAAATGACGTCACGGCAGGTCCTTTTCAGACCATCGCGAGCTGCCGGCAAGCCAAGACGCATCGGATAAAGACATCGGGGGCCATCAAAAGGTAAGTATTTTATTTTTTATTTTATTCTTTTTTTTACAAGTTCTATGGTACCCGGGTCTGGAGGAGAGTCTCCTCTTCTCCAACCCGGGTACCATCCGCACATTGAAACGCATGGATTCTGCATGTACAGATGCAGTGATGCGGATGACATGCGGTCCAAGCAAGTCAATGGCGGCGAAAACGCAGCGCTTCCGCAAAATAATTGTTAGTGCTGCGGATTTTTCCGCAATGATAATTGGCAGCGGAAATTTCCGCAGCATGTGCACAGCACATGCAAATTATGATTGGGGAACCTGGCAGACCTTCTACCAAGCGTTTTTTAAGTGTTTCTGCAGCGGAATTGCTGCTGCGGAAACGATTAAAAACGCAAAGTGGGCACACAGCCTAAAAAAAATTATTATAATTAATATTGTGCCAAATTAATTTCACGTGAACTATCACAGGGGATCATGTGACATGTGATACATCAAGTGTGTGTGTGGGGGGGCCCGCGCCTTCTAAACTGCCCGGGGCTCTTGCTACTCTTAATCTACCCCTGGCTGCCAAGAATGATCTTTCGGTTTGCCCACATGACGACTGAGCGCATTGATCGGCGTTTATAGTGCAGGATAATCATGAAACGAGTGTCTCTAGGAAGCCCGATGATTATCCTCTTCTTTTCCCACGTGAAAAAAAATAAAGGGCACACTCAAGTAACACATCCTAGATCTGAATGAATGAAATATTCTCATTAAATACTTTGTTCTGTACAAAGTTGAATTTGTTGTCAGCACAATCACACAAAAATCATCAATGGAAATCAAATTTATTAACCAATGGAGGCCTGTATTTGGAGTCACCCCCAAAATTAAAGTGGAAAAACACACTACAGGCTGATCCAACTTTGATGTAATGTCCTTAAAACAAGTCAAAATGAGGCTCAGTATTGTGTGTGGCCTCCACGTGCCTGTATGACCTCCCTACAACGCCTGGGCATGCTCCTGATGAGGTTGCGGATGGTCTCCTGTAGGATCTCCTCCCAGACCTGGACTAAAGCATCCGCCAACTCCTGGACAGTCTGTGGTGCAACGTGGCATTGGTGGATGGAGCGAGACATGATGTCCCAGATGTGCTCAATCGGATTCAGGTCTGGGGAACGGGCGGGCCAGTCCATAGCTTCAATGCCTTCATCTTGCAGGAACTGCTGACACACTCCAGCCACATGAGGTCTGGCATTGTCCTGCATTAAGAGGAACCCAGGGCCAACCGCACCAACATATGGTCTCACAAGGGGTCTGAGGATCTCATCTCGGTACCTAATGGCAGTCAGGCTACCTCTGGTGAGCACATGGAGGGCTGTGCAGCCCTCCCAAGAAATGCCACCCCACACCATTACTGACCCACTGCCAAACCGGTCATGCTGAAGGATGCTGCAGGCAGCAGATCGCTCTCCACGTCGTCTCCAGACTCTCTCACGTCTGTCACATGTGCTCAGTGTGAACCTGCTTTCATCTGTGAAGAGCACAGGGCGCCAGTGGCGATTTTGCCAATCCTGGTGTTCGGTGGCAAATGTCAAGCATCCTGCACGGTGTTGGGCTGTGAGCACAACCCCCATCTGTGGACGTCGGGCCCTCATACCACCCTCATGGAGTCGGTTTCTAACCGTTTGTGCAGACACATGCACATTTGTGGCCTGCTGGGAGTCATTTTGCAGGGCTCTGGCAGTGCTCCTCCTGTTCCTCCTTGCACAAAGGCGGAGGTAGCAGTCCTGCTGCTAGGTTGTTGCCCTCCTACGGCCCCCTCCACATCTCCTGGTGTACTGGCCTGTCTCCTGGTAGCGCTTCCAGTCTCTGGACACTACGCTGACAGACACAGCAAACCTTCTTGCCACAGCTCGCATTGATGTGCCATCCTGGATGAGCTGCACTACCTGAGCAACTTCTGTGGGTTGTAGAGTCCGTCTCATGCTACCACGAGTGTGAAAGCACAACCAACATTCAAAAGTGACCAAAACATCAGCCGGACCGCATTGGTACTGAGATGTGGTCTGTGGTCCCCACCTGCAGAACCACTCCTTTATTGAGTGTGTCTTGATAATTGCCAATAATTTCCATCTTTTGTCTACTCCATTTGCACAACAGCATGTGAAATTGATTGTCAATCAGTGTTGCTTCCTAAGTGGACAGTTTGATTTCACAGAAGTTTGACTTACTTGGAGTTATATTCTGTTGTTTAAGTGTTCCCTTTATTTTTTTGAGCAGTGTATATTGTTCTTCTATTGATAATGAATATTAAGCTCATTCAAAGAGTAATTTGAAGTGGCTTTAGTGTGCTCCAAAAACCTGTGTGTGAACATACCCTTAGGGAGAAATCTGCAGCTGCATCTCCCTCCTCTACCCCATTCCCTATCCTTAGGGGGGAAACCAGCTGCATCTCCCTCCTCTCCCCCATTCCCTATCCTCCGGGAGAAAACTGCAGCTGCATCTCCCTACTCTCCACCCTTCCCTATCCTTCGGGAAAAAACTGCAGCTGCATCTCCCTACTCTCCCCCCTTCCCTTCGGGAGAAAACTGCAGCTGCATCTCCCTCCCCCCACCCCTCCCCCCCCCTTCCCTATCCTTGGGGAGAAAACTGCAGCTGCATCTCCCTCCCCCCACCCCTTCCATATCCTTCCAGAGAAAACTGCAGTTGCATCTCCCTCCCCCACCCCTTCCCTATCCTTCCGGAGAAAACTGCAGCTGCATCTCCCTCCTCTTCCCCCTTCCCAGGAAGGAAAACTGCAGCTGCATCTCCCTCCTTCCCTCCCCCTAGGAAGAAAACTGCATCTGCATCTCCCTCCTCTCCTCCCTTCCCTATCTTTAGGGGGGAAAACCAGCTGCATCTCCCTCCTCTCCCCCCGTCCTTACCCCTAGGGAGAATACTGCATCTTCCTCTTCTTTTCTTTCTTATATTTCTACTAAATTTATTTTTGGGTGATTAAGGCCATTTTTATACATTTGCAGCTGGAATTAGGAACTACAGGCAGCTAAAAGTTGCAAATGACTATTGATTAATGCAGAAATTACTAAAGATTTCTTAATTTGTTAATTACAATGTAGAACCACGTGCGACTGGGAAATAATGGGGTAAAATGTGGAAACACAACCTGCAGAAGCTGCGGATCCATTGTCTGACACGGCACATATGGACTTAGTCGTTGAACTGCTGTAATTACCACTGGTTTTGTGTCAATTTCCAGCTAATTGCTCTTTACAAACAATATTTATGCAAATGCCGCTCTTTAGTCTGGGGATAATGATGATGATCGGACTTCTTCTCTTGCTCTCGGTATTCCATCACTCTCCGGAACACAGGGCCGGGTTACATTACGTGACACTTCTAATTTGTGGAGCTTTTCCATACAGATACACACTTGCCATACGTATCCGCCAACGACGCCTTTACCTTTGCGCTATAATTACTCCTCCTATCCGTCTCCTCTTTATTCTTTCCTGTAATTGCTTCATTTCAATAATTATAGCCAGGCCTGACACAAAGAATTGCTATATTCTTCCCATTGTGTGGGAGGTAAAACGGTAATCTCTATGATTTGCATCTATTTATGCACGGAGGCGAAGTTAGAATCCACCGAAGTTGTATAACGAGTTCTCTAAATAAAGGAACCGCTACGGATCTGTGCCGAAATCTGGGACCTAAGTGGTGCTGTGCTACCCCAGTGTCACCCATCGTACCGCGGGCTTGAATCACTTCCCTCCGTGGCCAAATTGAAATTTTGCACTTTGAGATAAAACTTTTTTTTTTTTTTAATTTCCGTCAACATAGTCTTACGAGGGCATGTTTTTTGTGGGACTAGTTGTCATTTTGATTACCACCATTAATTTTAGCATACAATGTAGTGAAAAATGAGGGGGGGGGGGGGATTAAAAATCCATTGGAATAATGTTTTGCATGGTAAAAATGACCCGAGAAAATTATTTTTCTATTTTGGCAATAGCAAACTTGTATACCGTAGTTTTTTAAAAAAAAAAAAAATTCTGAACTTTGTAAAATTAAAAGTTGGTTTGTCATTTTCGGAAACTTTTTTAATCTTTCCATCAAAAAAAGCTGTTTGAAGACTTTTTTTTTTTTTCGTGGCAAGACGACTTTTTTAATCAATACCATTTGGGGGTAAATATGATGTGATCACTTTTTATTGCATTTTTTGGAGTAAGTGCAATGACTGATAAACAGCAATTCTGGCATTTTGCTTTTAGCATATGACAAGTAATTTCATATTTCATATTTGGATACATCAGACTTTTGCTGAAGTGGTGACATCAAATGTGTTTTTTTTTTTATTATTTCTTCATGTTTGTATTGGAAAAGAGGGCGAGCCAGTTGATTCAGACTGGCCTCCTTCTCAGAAATCGTGGCGTTTCAGGCGTGGCACCCCAAGCGATCAGCAACGATCATATTGTAATTATTTTTGCCATCAGCAAATATTACATAATCTGTAAAGACCATTTAATCCTAATAATTCTCACAGCTGAGAGTTTGCTACAATTGTACCCAATCTATTTTCTATTCATTTTTTTCTTTTTTTTTTAATGTTCGTCATTTGAGCAAATTTTGAAACATTTTGGAACATGAATCTCTTTTGTGTAAAAAGTTGCAAGAGTTTTTACTTTAATACTGCACATGAAAGTATGCAAGTTTGCATTAAAGAATCCTAGAATGTTAGAGTTGGAAGAGACCTCCGGGGTCCTCGTGTCCAACCCCCTGCTCAATGCAGGATTCACTAAACCATCTCAGACAGATGTCTGTCCAGCCTCTGTGTGAAGACGTCCATTGAAGGAGAACTCACCACCTCTCGTGGCCGCCTGTTCCCCACATTGATCACGATCACTGGCAAAAAGTTTTTTCTAATATCTAATCTGTGTCCTCCCATTCAGTTTCATCCCATTGCTTCTTGTGTTTCCATGTGAAAATAAGAATAAGGATGATCCCCTCTAAAATGTGACAACCATTCAGATATTTGTAGCCAGCTATTAAGTCTCCTCTTCGACTTCTTTTTTTGCAAGCTAACCATTCCCAAATCCTCTACCCGTTCCTCGTAGGACATAGTTTGCAGTCCGCTCACCATCCCAGTAGCTCTTCTCTGAACTTGCTCCAGTTTTTCGATGTCTTTTTTTAAAATATGGTGCCCAGAACTCATCTTAGCAGAGTAATTTGCTCCTTTCTACTCCAGGACTGATCATTCATTCTCAAAATTCTCAAATCACGAGTAAAATCTGTTCTCTGAAGACAGATTTTCCCATTACTGAGATATATGACAGTTATAAAGTTCTATGGAGCTAGAGACAGACACAAAGGGCCCGATTCATCTAGACCAGGGTTTTTACGTCAGGTCTTGCTGAGGGGGCGTGCTTGAGTCAGACGCTCCTAATTCATGGAAAGGTGCACGCCTCTTCATGAATCTGGAGCATCTGACGAGTGGCGTGCGCCTCCGTAAACTACGCAAGAAATCTTACTCCAGTTGAGGACTGGAGTGAGATCTCTGGTGTATGGAACTCCAGAGCTGTCGCGCCTTGTCCTACCTATTTGGGCGGAGCTGGGAGAAACAATTGAAAACTCCAAAAGCTGCAAACTTTTGTTGCAACTCCAAAGATTTTGCACCTAAATTTTGCGACTTTTAAAAGTCTTTACACCACTATTCTGGCTTGAAAGCTTTGTCGTTTCCGGAGAACTTGCAGCAGAATGTCTGTGTCTTGCTCTAGCTCCTCCATTGTCCATTGAACTTTATGAGCACCAACTGTCATCTTCTATTTCAGTAATGTGAAAATCTGTAGTCACTGAAGACAGAAGTTACCCGTGAGTTGAGAATTTTTGAGAATAAATGATCAGTCCAGGAGGAGAGCGAAGAAGCAGATAGATCTAAGATATATTCGTTTTTGTTTTTTTTTTCACATGTAATATTGATTTATGAAAAAAAATTAAAATAAAGGTTATCTGGACATAGATCTGCCTGAGAATTTGCCTCCAGAGCTTATTTTATATGAACGTGGAGTTACCAGTGTGAGACACGTAGCTCAGGAAAGCAGACTGTCAGTCATTACATGTCTCACATTGGTAATGCTCTGATTTAAGCAGATTCTCTGGGAGATATACGTCCGGCCCATAGATCTTAACAGCTCATTTACATATTAATAAAAAAGTGTCTCTCTCTGGAATAAAGTATCAGATCGCAGATATCAAGATGTCATTTTATTCAGCTTAGGAGGGTTGATCCTACGGACAGATTCCCTTTAATCTAATTTTTCAATATTAGACACAGATATATATAGTAATGCAGCAGGTGCTTGGCATTACTGTAAAGATCCAGTGTGGGTGTTTTGGCTGAACATGTACCTCCCCCTCAGCTGACTGGTCACATGATTGTGACATCGCTCAGGTCCTATGCTCACAGAAGGTCTGATTACATGACTGTGACATCAGCAAGGTCCTGTCTGTGTGCATTGGATGGATATATAAACCCTGATAGATTTTAGGACAGGGTGTTAGGCGTGAGGCCTGTTCCTGTGTGGGACACCTCTAGAGTGAGGCCTGGTGATGCCTGGCGTAGCCTGAAAGGTCGAGGCTGGATCTTGTGTAGATGCCAGTGGCCTTGGAGGGAAAGCCGGCTTGGAAGGCAAGAGTCCTGAAAGGCAAAGGCTGGATGTCAAGTGTGAAAGACATACCAGTAGCCTTGGACGGGACGACGGCTAGAGACCCCCATCTGGGAAGCCGCAAAGCCACAGTGGTGGAAAACCAAACGGACTGCAGCATCTAAAACCCGGCAAAGGTAATACACTGCGTTATATGGACATTAATGTGGACATTTATGCTATTACCTTGCTGAAGGCTGTAACTGGAGCCAAGTTGGCCTGTCTGCCACTTGAGGCTCGTGGATATTATATGTGCATGCCGGCGAGCCACTGAGTTGGACTGTGTGATAAGCGGTTTATGATAACTAATAAACTGCTGCATTGTGGAAAAACCGGAAATACATTGCATGTGTGCTTTACTTGACCCGGTGCAGCGAGTATCCCCCAGTATGATGACTAGCGCTGCCTTACAATATATACACACACACACACACACACACACACACACACACACACACACACACACACACACACACACACACACACTAGGAAAAGTTTCTTAGAAAATCCAGTAAGTTGTTAGTATTTTGCAGGGTGCTAGGAAGTCTGAGTAGTAGACAGACAGTACCGCGATCTAGGCGTATGCCCTGCCTCTATATTGGGTTTATGTCCCAAGTCCTATGCAAAAGGATATTAATGAAGCAGGACCCCATAATAAAAAAAAATACATATATAAAAACATATGGAGCAGACTGTATACATTTCTGCCTGATCTTCCTCAATTATAACAGTGCAGGCGGTGATATACTGCACCCGTACCGCATGACATTAATTTGCTCTGTTTAATTCAAGACGCCACAACAGTGGAATTAAAATCCAGCGTCTTCTAATGCGCGTCAGCCTGGAAGCAGGGAAGTCGGGGGTAAATCACAATGTCAGACCCCCTTGCATCAATCCTTTATGGCATTTATATTATTTGGTGTAAATAAGAACCAGGGTTTGTCATAAAAAAGCTAATAAAATTATATGACTATTAATGCCACCATCATAAAGAATTCCGTGGCGGGTGCTTTATAACTTGTGGGATGCCGAAGAAAGAAATGCTCTACGGGAAAAAAAAGTTCCCTGAGCTCACACAATGTACGGCCTGGAAGTCATTATTTAAACACAGTGTCAAAAGTATCATTTATTTACTATACGTATTTACCATCGCTTGTGCAGCACCACATATGCCGTAGCGTTGTACAGAGCGGCTGCAAGGACAATGCTTTACAATTGTGGCTCCCAGGAACTTTAAGGTTCCTAAAGGTGTATCCACTTTTTAATATATGGTAGGTGCTCAAACACCCACCAAACCATTAGGAGTCTGAATTCTGAGACCCCAACAAATAGTTTAAAACACTTGGCAGAATCGCTGAGCTCCTACATCAGCATGCAGACAGCAATGAAGGGGGTGCTGAGCTCCAACATCAGCATGCACACAGCAATGTGTGGGCGCTGAGCTCCTACATCACCATGCACACGGCAATGTGCGGGCGCTGAGCTCCTACATCAGCATGCACACGGCAATGTGTGGGCGCTGAGCTCCTACATCAGCATGCACACGGCAATGTGTGGGCCGCTGAGCTCCAACATCAGCATGCACACGGCAATGTGTGGGCCGCTGAGCTCCAACATCAGCATGCACACGGCAATATATGGGCTCTGAGCTCCAACATCAGCATGCACACGGCAATATGTGGGCGCTGAGCTCCTACATCAACATGCACACGGCAATGTGTGGGCGCTGAGCTCCTACATCAACATGCACACGGCAATGTGTGGGCTCTGAGCTCCTACATCAACATGCACACGGCAATGTGTGGGCACTGAGCTCCTACATCAGCATGCACACGGCAATGTGTGGGCGCTGAACTCCTACATCAGCATGCACACGGCAATGTGTGGGCGCTGAGCTCCTACATCAGCATGCACACGGCAATGTGTGGGCGCTGAGCTCCTACATCAGCATGCACACGGCAATGTGTGGGCGCTGAGCTCCTACATCAGCATGCACACGGCAATGTGTGGGCGCTGAGCTCCTACATCAGCATGCACACGGCAATGTGTGGGCGCTGAGCTCCTACATCAGCATGCACACGGCAATGTGTGGGCCGCTGAGCTTCAACATCAGCATGCACATGGCAATATATGGGCTCTGAGCTCCAACATCAGCATGCACACGGCAATGTGTGGGCTCTGAGCTCCTACATCAACATGCACACATCAATGTGTGGGCTCTGAGCTCCTACATCAACATGCACACGGCAATGTGTGGGCGCTGAGCTCCATCAGCATGCACACGGCAGTGTGTGGGCGCTGAGCTCCTACATCAGCATGCACACGGCAATGTGTGGGCCGCTGAGCTTCAACATCAGCATGCACATTGTTATGTTCTGCTACCAGAGCTAAGGAAAGAGAGGAGATCTGTCCCTACGATAGAACTCAGCTGAATCCCTACGATGTAACAGGGAACCTGATCCTGCGATCAGACCTGCTAAAGTCCTAAGCTAGTCTGTACGGAGACCTATAGATGTGGGGAAGGAATCCCTACAAGTACTAAGGACTGGGAGGAATATGGGACACCTCCTAACAGAAATAGTAGCAGACAGACGAACAAACAAAATATATAGAACATAGAGGTCCGTAGACCAAGCAAACTAACAGAGTAAGATACAGAGCAAAGGCTAGCTAGAAAGTAGTAATACAATGAAGTCCAGCAAAGCCAGAAGGGCGGAGCAGGCTTAAATAGGCCAACAAGGTCATGTGACCAGCAAAGGAAAAAAAACCTAAGAGCAAGGTTCTAACAGTACCCCCCCTTCTAAGAGGATCCTCCGGATCCCCTAGGACCAGGCTTATCAGGAAATCTCCTGTGAAACGCTCTGATAAGTCTGGACGCGGAAACATCATCCGACCTCACCCAAGAGTTATCCTCGGGTCCGAAACCTTTCCAGGCCACAAGATACTGCAAAATACCTCCATACAGTCTAGAGTTAAGGATGCGAGAAATTTCATATTCCCCGTCCTCCACCACCGGAGGAACAGAGGCAGAGGCGTCACAATCCGATACAACAGCTTTTAATCAAATGACCAGATTTTCCGCAATAGAAACACAAGCCTTCAGAAAATCGACGGTCTTTTTCTTGAGAGCGAGGTGCCACCGATCCAATCTCCATCGGTTCACCACTGTTAGTACACACATTCTCATAACCAGAAACTGACATAGCAGAGGATTTGCTCTCATTAACCCTAGCACGCAGTCTCCTATCCACCCGTATAGCTAATTGCATAGCCTGTTGCAAATCTTCAGGTGTAGGATAAGCAATTAGCAGGTCTTTAACCCTTTCACTGAGCCCAGCAAGAAATAGACTTTTCAGAGCAGAATCGTTCCACCCTATTTGAGTAGACCAACGACGGAAATGAGTACAATATTTTTCCACATTACCTGATCCCTGTTTCAAACGTCTCAACTCAGTCTCAGCTGATGCAACATGGTCAGGATCATCATATAATAGTTCCAAAGCAGAAAAAAAACTATCCACTGATCTGAAGCATGTATCACTAGGTTGCAAAGAAAAGGCCCACTCCTGAGGCTCTTTGCGCAAAAGTGACATTATGAACCCTATGCGCTGGGATTCATCCCCAGAGGACTTGGGTCTCAAACGAAAATACAATAAGCAAGCATTTTTAAATGAAAAAAATTCTCGATGTTCACCAAAAAATAAATCCGGCAAACATACCTTAGGCTCCAAGAAATGTGCTCCAGGACAGTTACTCACGTGCTGACGGAGCTCGGCCACCTCCAGAGAGAGTCCCTGCAGGCGATGAGCCAAATCCTGAACCAACACCATGATGGAACAGAAAAATCTTTCCTTAGAGAATTTGCAGGCTGGACTTACTGTTATGTTCTGCTACCAGAGCTAAGGAAAGAGAGGAGATCTGTCCCTACGATAGAACTCAGCTGAATCCCTACGATGTAACAGGGAACCTGATCCTGCGATCAGACCTGCTAAAGTCCTAAGCTAGTCTGTACGGAGACCTATAGATGTAGGGAAGGAATCCCTACAAGTACTAAGGACTGGGAGGAATATGGGACACCTCCTAACAGAAATAGTAGCAGACAGACGAACAAACAAAATATATAGAACATAGAGGTCCGTAGACCAAGCAAACTAACAGAGTAAGATACAGAGCAAAGGCTAGCTAGAAAGTAGTAATACAATGAAGTCCAGCAAAGCCAGAAGGGCGGAGCAGGCTTAAATAGGCCAACAAGGTCATGTGACCAGCAAAGGAAAAAAAACCTAAGAGCAAGGTTCTAACACACATGGCAATATATGGGCTCTGAGCTCCAACATCAGCATACACACGGCAATGTGTGGGCTCTGAGCTCCTACATCAACATGCACACGTCAATGTGTGGGCTCTGAGCTCCTACATCAACATGCACACGGCAATGTGTGGGCGCTGAGCTCCATCAGCATGCACACGGCAATGTGTGGGCGCTGAGCTCCTACATCAGCATGCACACGGCAATGTGTGGGCGCTGAGCTCCTACATCAGCATGCACACAGCAATGTGTGGGCGCTTAGCTACTTCAGCATGCACACGGCAATGTCTGGGCGCTGATGTAGCGGTGCCTGAATGACACCGCCAGACAGGACTCAAATACGGTACAGTAGACGAGGAGGCAGAAACAATACACCAACTTTATTGAATGAAAGAGGATTATATGCCGGAGGATAAGAGTAACAGTAATTGCGATGATAACAACAATAATGGATACAAGAAGAGATAGCTGGAACGTGACACACAAGCTGTGCTCCAGCTATGGCAATGCAAAGTTCAATATAAACAGAATAAACAACTCCTACAAACTACTCTGTGCTAAATTCCTACCTGGCTTCCGATAATCGGGCCGCGGTGCTGCAGCGCCCTAACTAAAGGAACCTATTCTAAACCCTAACACAGCTGAACACCGAGGTCACACTCCCAGTTCTATAGACATAGACGAAGGTCTCATAGATGCTGCGTGGTCCCGATTTAGCAGAGCAGAGTTGGTTGCGTTGAGCTCTTCCTTCAGATTAATGGATCCGTTCTCCTCCGGATCCAAGCAAGTCTCATTCTCACTTTCAATGTTCAGGGGTACTGGTACCACAGGGTTGTTTTCCTCCCTCAGGGTTACAGTTGCTCTGGGAGGACTACCCTGGATGTGCAATGTCCCTCCTTCCTTCTGGCACGATCATGGAGATCGATCTTATGGTAAACGGGCACCATCTTCTCCCTTGTCAGGACACACATTGTCTTGCCTGTATCCCATAGAGAAGCACAAGTCTCACACAGGCAGAAGTCTCTCTCAGCACACGAGTCCCTCACGGTCACGCACAGTGTGGGAAAAACTAAGTGCAACACGAAGGGATGAGGGGAGGGTAGCCCAACACTAAGGAAACGGGGAGTGGAGACCCCTAGGCAGATCTAATATCACCCTACCTGTCCTACCATCCCTATATAGGTTCCGCACCTATTGCCGAACAGGAAACCTAATTCCTGTATATCCCTAGAGCTAGGTCCTAGATAGGGAGAGGGTGAGCACTGGTCAGTCCCCACTATAAACTAAAGAACAAGGGAGACAAACAAAGGGGGGAAAACTTAGCTTGAGCAGACACCAGAGAGATAACACCAAACGTCCTCCAAGGGCATCAGAGAGGAAGCTAGCTGACTGCTATTGCTCCAAGCCTTCACAAGGGAAAATATGAATATCACTGGCAACCCCCTGAAGCAGACAGAGTTTATAAACACCAAGACCAGGGTGTGTCAATCAGAGCAGGAGGCAGGTTGCCACTGGGTCCAAAAATCAGAAGGATTAAGAAGAAGTCTGCAATGCCAAAACGCAATGGCCTTCTGCAGCCAGATCCAGAGCGACTGTCTGTTACATCTGATACACCCGTGACAGTACCCCTCCTTCTACGAGTGGCCTCCGGACACTCAGGACCAGGTTTCTAGGTGTGGAATGAACGAACCAGCCTGGGGGCATTCACCGCTGATGCTGAAACCCACATCTTTTCCTCTGGACCATAACCCTTCAAGTGCACAAAGTATTGTAGGGAACGACATTGGAGATTAGAATCTACAATCCTCGAAATCTGAAACTCCAGATTACCATCAACAATTATTTGGGGGCAGCGGTAGGGGTGAGGAGTCAACAGATTCCACATATTTCTTGAGCAGAGACCTGTGAAAGACATTGTGGATCTTAAGGGCCTGAGGTAGCTCAAGACGAAACGCTACTGGGTTTATGACGGCGGTTATTTTATAGGGACCAATAAATCTAGGTCCCAGCTTCCAAGCAGGGACCTTCAACCCTGACAACACAAAGTCATTCACATTCAGGTCAGCCATATGTTTGTACCTGTCTCCCATGATCTTCAAATAACTCAGAACCTCCAGCCACACTGAGGAGAGCAGCGAAGCAAAACGTTCCTCTTCAGGAACTCCCAAAGCCCCTCCCCCACTAAAAGTACGAAACTGTGGATGGTAACCGTATGAACCAAAGAATGGTGACCTGCCGGTAGATTCTTGACGATAATTATTAATAGCAAATTCTGCCAGCGGTAAGTAGGATGCTCAATCCTCCTGATTTTCACAGACAAAGCACCTGAGGTAAGTCTCCAAATTCTGATTAATACACTCGGTCTGTCCATTCAACTGAGGATGGAAGGCAGAGGAATAGGACAGCTGCACCCCCAGTCGAGAACAGAAAGCTTTCCAGAACTTAGAAACAAACTGGGTCCCCCGATCTGACACCACATCGGAGGGAACCCCGTGAAGCTTCACGATCTCATTTATAAACACTTGAGCAAGAGTCTTGGCATTCGGAAGTGCTGGTAATGCGACAAAGTGAACTATTTTACTGAACCTATCTACAAACACCAAAACCACAGTTTTGACTGCAGATACCGGTAGGTCAGTAATAAAATCCACGGACAAGTGTGTCCATGGCCTGCTAGGAATAAGTAGCGGAAGAAGAGTACCAGATGGACGGGTATGCGATACTTTAGAACGCACGCAAATACTACAAGCAGATACAGTTTCAACTACATTCCGATGCAACTCCGGCCACCAAAAACGACAAGAAAGGAGGTCCGCAGTTGCCTTACCACCTGGATGACCAGCAAGCACAGAGTTGTGATGTTCCTTAATTATTTTGCGGTGCAGATTAGATGGTACAAATAACCTTCCTGAAGGGCAGGAGGCTGGGGCCTCCAAAACCTCACCCTCCAGTTGAGGGTACAATGCCGAAATGACTACCCCTTCTGTAAAATCGGGGCAGGGTTCTAATGGTCACCACCACCAGGGAAGCTCCGAGACAAAGAATCAGCCTTGACATTTTTGACCCCTGGATGGAAAGTGACAACATTGAACCTAATAAAAAATAGGGACCATCTAGCTTGCCTAGGGTTGAGACATTTAGCCGATTGAAGATATAACAGGTTCATATGGTCAGTGTTAACAGTAAAAGGATGGACAGCCCCCTCCAACCAATGTCACCATTCTTCGAACACCAATTTAAATTGCCAAAAGCTCCCCATTACCCACGTCATAATTTCTCTCAGCCGAAGAGAATTTCTTAGAAAAGAAAGTGCATGGACACCATTTACCAGGGGAACGGACCCCGAGACAACACAGCCCCAACCCCTACCTCAACTTCCACAATAAAGGATTGGGAAACATCGGGTTGACTAAGTAAAGGGCTGTGGCAAAACAGCTCTTTAAGGAGGAAAAAATCTGCAGGGCGGCATCCGACCATTTGGAAAAATCAGACCCCTTCCTTGTCATGTCAGTGAGGGGTTTCACAATTACTGAATAATTTTGGAAGAATCTCCAGTAAAAATTAGTAAAGTGTGACATGCAGAAGTAGTGTTGTTGCTTTAAAAGCATTCAGTAACTAGCAGTAACACAAACATATGAGACAGGAAGTGTTGTGCTCCAGAAGCATCCAGCAACTAGAGGGGTTAATACAGTCACAGGAGAAGGGGAGTGTTTTAGCAGAGCCCAAGGGGTATTGTGGGGAAGTTGTTTACTGTCTGGCTGGAGCCGAAGAGAAAGGTGGTGTGTGTGTTCTGCATCTGACAGAAGCGACCCTGCAAGTGAAAAGGATTCAAGTCAGGAGTGAAGCTAAGCACAGGTCAAGTAGAGTTACTGAACTAGCAGTGCAGTGTATTGTCAAGCAGAAAAATAAAGACTAAGAAATGGTGTCACAGGGATCATCTCCCTCAGCAAACCCTCCCTCCGCCTCCATCTCACTGTGCGGTAAAGAATGTAGTGTTCATTAATGTGCCTTTGCATTAGAACTGTGCTGTCCTGTACAACTGGGAAGACTGTGAACTGCTGGGCTGCTAAGGAAACTGTACTGCTTGCCATTGGAGCCTGTTGCTCATAAGACTTAACTTGCACTGGCTGTGCGACTTCTTATTAAATGCTACTATTCTACAGTTTATGAGGACTCTTGTCAAGTGTGTCTGGTCAGCAAGTGAAACAACCTACGTGTCTGTGCCTGAGGTTCAATACCCCTGTGTGCCTGAGAGAAGCTGCAGCACATGGTCTATGGTCGCCCTGAGTAACGGTTCCCCCAGAATTCCAAAGAATTCATATAACCTGTTTCGCCCCTCTCTGAACCTAGCGGCGTGCGTGTAACAAAAGCCCAGAAAATGTTGTAGAGCCTTCAGATTTCGGAACCATCCCAATCAAGGACAGCAAGGATCTTCTCCGAATCCATCCGAAAACCCGAAGATGACAACAGGTATGCCAAAAACTGCACCTCCTGGACGGCAAAAACACACTTTTCTAGTTTGGCATAAAGTTTGTTATCCCTTAATATCTGAAGCACCTGCTTAACATGCCCCCAATGTGTCTCAAAATCAGGTGAGTAAACCAAAATATCATCCAGATAGACCACCACAAATCTGCCAACAAATGATGGAAAATATCATTTATGAAATGCTGGAACACCGCAGGTGCATTGGTCAGACCGAAAGGCATAACCAGATTCTCGATATGCCCTTCAGGTCTGTTGAACGCTGTTTTCCATTCATCCCCCTCTCTGAGTCTAACCAGATTGTAGGCTCCCCTTAAATCCAACTTGGAGAACACCTTAGCTCCCACAATCTGGCTGAACAAATCAGGAATCAGGAAGAGGGTATGGATCCCGGATGGTAATTTGATTTAATTCCCGGAAATCTAAACAGGGACGTAGACCGCCATCTTTTTTTTCTTCATGAAGAAGAACCCTGCCACTACGGGCGAAGATGAGGGTCTGATACGTCCCCTCTCCAGACTTTCTGCAATGAAATCCTTCATGGCTTGTCTCTCAGGGCCAGAAAGATTATATAGTCTGGACTTTGGTAGTTTAGCTCCGGGGGTCAGGTTAATAGGACAGTCATATGCACGATGAGGAGGCAAATCCGGACACCCCCTCTCAGAAAAAACATCCTCAAAACCAGACAAAAATGCAGGTAAGGTCTCTGTAGAGACTGTAGAAAGGGAAATATTTAAACAGTTTTCATGGCAGTAATCTTTCCAATCAATGATCTCCCTGGATCGCCAATCCACCAACAGATTATGTTTTACCAACCAAGGCAGACCCAAAACAATTGGGGTGGGAAGACGGTCCAGCACATAATTCCTTGCTATCTCACAATGAACCGACCCCACCCTCAGTTTTAGACCATGTACAAGCTGAGTCAGTGCTTTCTGTGCAAGTGGCCCTGAGTCGATGGTGAAGATGGGAATGGGCTTAGCTAAAGTACAGCAAGCAAGTTCTCACAAAATCAGCATCAACCTTGCTGACTCCAGTTCTGCTCTCAACAAACAGAAATGTTCTCAGTTTTGCTCTCTAGCACCACCTCTACTGTCAGGACAAACCGGGAACTGCAGGTTGATGATAAATGCACCCCTTGCTTATCCAACTCCAGACTATCAAAGGTTAATAGAGTTCCCCTTTGCTTAGGAATCGAAGGACAGGCCGGAATAAAATGTCCATTTTTTCCACACAAAAAAACCACACGCCCTTTTTTGCGGACCTTCAGGAAAATGTGCGATGCAGAGGCACCCCCTAACTGCATGGGTTCCTCCACCTCCCCCCCATACTGGTTCACCACCAGATCGCCCCGCCCCTCCCCCCGACAAAGGAGCATTACCCCGAAAAGAAGGCTCTGCAGAACGTGGTTTCATCCACCTATCCCGAAGGCGTCTATCAACATGTATAGCCAACGACATGTCATCCTCCAAGGACTCTGGGGTTTCATGCACTGCCAAAGCATCTTTCAACTTTTTAGTAAGGTCCTGACAAAATTGGCTTCTAAAAGCAGGATCATTCCATTTTGTATCAGTTGCCCATCTGCGGAATTCGGAGCTGTACATCTCCACTGACTGATTCCCCTGATGAAGGCGACGCAACCTGGACTCAGCCATGGAGATTCAGTCAGGGTCATCATAAATGAGGGCTAGAGCCTCCACAGACTGGAGACAAACTGAACCCTGCGGCAAAGAGAAAGCCCAGGATTGAGGATCTCCTTGCAGCAGTGAGATCACAATTCCCACTCGTTGCTCCTCATCTCCAGAGGAGTAAGGACGAAGTTTAAAATACAGTTTGCAAGCTTCGTTGAACACAAAATAACTTGTCCCTACCTCCTGAAAACCTGTCTGGAAGGGCAACCTTGGGTTCAAGCTGGACCGGCCTACCTGCAGAGACCCCAACATTAGGGCCCTACAGCCGCTGATGCTACTGCTGTACCTCATAGCGGAGGTCAGTCACCTCCAGAGACAGCCTGTGCACCTGTTCTGACAGCTCAGCAATGGGATCCATGAACCAAGAGAAAAAAAAACACATGAAAAAAAAAAAAAGTTTTTTTTGTTTTTTGTTTTTCTATATATGCACAACCGGTGCTAATGTCACGCACAGTGTGGGAAAGACAAAGTGCAACACGGAGGGATGAGGGGAGGGTAGCCCAACATTAGGGAAAGGGGGAGTGGAGACCCCTAGACAGATCTAAAATCACCCTACCTGTCCTAATGTCCCTATATAGGTTCCACACCTATCGCCGAACAGGTAACCTTTTCCCTGTATCTCCCTAGATAGGGAGGGGGGGTGAGCACTAGCCAGTCCTCACTATAAACTAAAGACAACAAGGGAGACAAACAAAGGGGGGAAAACTTAGCTTGAGCAGACACCAGAGAGGAAGCTAGCCAACTGCTATTGCTCCAAGCCTTCACAAGGGGAAATGAGAATATCACTGGCGACTCCCTGATGCAGACAGAGTTTATAAACACCCAGACCAGGATGTGCCAATCAGAACAGGAGGGAGGTCGCCGCTGGGTCCAAAAGTCAGAAGGATTAAGAAGGCGTCTGCAATGCCAAACGCAGTGACCTTCTGCAGCCAGATCCAGAGCGACTGTCTGTTACAGCTGACACACCCGTGACCACTCACTTTACTTCCTGAACCAACACTTTCTGCTCCTAGTCGAAACCAACACCCCTCAAGCTGCAAGGGAGAAAGGACTAGTCTATGTGCACACAAAGCAGAGGGGAGCATTGTCTCTTAAAGTCCTAGTGCAATTCAGTTGTTAGGCTGACAGGGGCTGACACCCTATGCTGAGCACTCAGCAGGAGCAACTAAAAACCAAATGTGGCGTATTCCTGCTCCAGACATTGCACTACTAGGGCAGATGTCAACTGATCGATTTGAGTGTTGGCCCCTCACGACCTCATTTTGATGATCTATTCTATGGATAGGTCATCATTATGTTAGTGCCCCCTGGTGACGACCGCTTAAATGTACATGGACCATGTTTGCTGGCTGTTTTAAATAAAATCCGAGCTAGATCAAGTGCTATCAGTTGAACCATTCAAGAATGAAGAAAAGAGATCACCCGATTCATACTGCATGAAAAAAAAAAAAGAACCTTTCTGAGTTTGGTATCACAGTAATCCTGGAAAATTACACTTCCAGGTGATTTTTACTGCACAATGAAAATTGTAAAAACAAGACCCAAAAAACAATGGCGGAATTTCACCACTTCATCTCACCTGGAATTTAGTTTCCCCATTTTCCCATATATAATATGGTAAAAGTAACGTGGTCATTCAAAACTACAACTTGTCTCTCAAAAAACAATCCCTCGTATGGAAATGTTGGCAGAAAAATAAAGTTATGGCTCTCAGAAATGGGGTGTAAAAATGAAAGTGTGGCGCCCCTGCGGGTTCAGTCGCCACAGAGGTACTGCATCTCACCCAGAGGTGTGGTATCTCACTCTCAGGTAAGGAAGGAGTACTGCCCGGGACCCTAACACCTGCATCCAACACTACACTACTCCAGACCAGCAGGAGGGGCAAGATGCGTCGCTCTCCTGCTGAGCCCTGTGCCTGACTGGAGTGGGGGGAACCAAAGTAGGGGGAACCATGTAGTGGGTGTGGGTGGAGGTAGAAGTTTAGGGGAGGACTTGAGAAGGAGGATATAAAAAGGGGAAGCCATCTTGTGAGTAGTCAGTCTGATGAAGAGAGTGTGTGGAGCAGGAGCTCTGCTTAGTAGGAGGGCCTAGTGAGAGAGGCCCAGGACAGAAAGAAGAGGAGAGGAGCAGGGAGGAAGGCTCCAGTAAAGCAGAAAAGATCTCAGGGGTACGGGCAGTGCTGGAGGCCACCCATACGCCCGAATCTACCAGGCGGTGGAGGGATTGAGCCGCAGAAGGGGACCGGCCCCTAAACTAGCAGAGTTCTTCAAGTCTCAACTACGTAACCGGAGGGTGCAGCATTTCAGGTGCTGCAGCCAAAAGCCACATCTAATTCACCAAAAAGGTGGCCATAGAGGACCCAGGGGACAGAGAAGACGTCGCCCGACAAGGTCCGCGGTCACTGGCTTGGGACACTGGGTGTGAGGTGCAGGGAGACGGCCAGAAGAAACCCACAGAACGGGGTCCCGCTAAGTACTAAGGAGGTACCTGCGGGTTTGCTGAACCCCTCCCTGAGTAAGCACAGGACGACGTGGGAAGTTACCCTGGCCCTGGTAACTTGGAGTCTAAAAATCTTAAGTAAATCCCTGAAGACTGCACCCCACTGTCTCTGCGAATTATTACTGCGCCATTGTGGCACCCCTGAGGGTTCGGTCGCCACAAGGGTACTGCATCTCTTTAATGAGGTGTGGTATCTCTCCTTTGAGGTAAGGAAGATGCAGTTGTCAGGACCCCACCTCTGCATCCAACACTACACCTCTCTCACCTGAGGGGGGCTAATATGTACCAGGGTGATGCCCCAGCCGGGATAAGTGGAGATGGGGAACCAAAGTTAGGGGGAACCTACTAGTGGGTGAGGGTGGAGGATGCACATTTAGGTTACACTTAAAAATTCATATTTAATAAACAGCCATCGTGGGCTTATGTTCTTTTGATTGTGATATTCATCACTGAACGTGGCTTTCTGTGTGAATCTGCAGTTGATGGGGACACGGTCCTCGTACTCTGGCCTTGAGTCGAGGAGCGGGCTAGAGTTAACGGCTGTCTCTACCCGGTCAAGGTCCCTACCCAAGAAGGCCTGAGGGGAGCAGAGGAGTAAAAGCTCCACAGGCAAAAGGATCCCAGGGGGATGCAGACGGAGGGGTATACGCCACCTGTCCTCACTATTCTGGCCTAGTCAGAGGGAGTCCTGCTGCAAAAGGGGTACCGGCCCCAGATATCTGACCCGTACCCTTGTTCTGTGCATAGTCCAGAGGGAGACCTGGCCTTAGTACACGTACCACACACGGACAGGAGAGGACCTAGTGGGAAAAGACTAGGAACACTCTGGTGCAGTGTCCTGACCAAAGCACCTGAACTACTCGGAGGTTGTCGGACTCCCGGTGGCCGCAGCGCACCGTGAGGAGCAGGGAGAAGCCTTGCAGCTGTGCATTCTACCATGAGTAAAGCTTGGAAGACTACCCCTATGGCCTCCTGTTTCTTATTGCAACCCGGCACCGCACCACATCTCCCACTATGACCCCCATCCTCCTGTTCCCTCTGCCCTGAGGCCCTGCTCCGCCTGTGGGGAGTAGTACCATCTGCTGCTGCCACTACATCCCGCCCCAGAGGACTGAACGCAGCGCTGGTAGAGGATCACCAGAAACCACAGGTGGCGTAGTCAATAGAACCACTTGATTACCACCGTCCCTCCTAGCCCTTATTTTGATGCGACAACCCTGGGCACGGGCCGGGCCTAGGCCACGACTACATCCACCTTCCACCTGGAGGCCCGGTTCTGAGTACCCCCATCTCTCAGGGTGGGCTAGCGAGTAGCGAAGTAGGCGTCACAACTTGGCATAGTCGGCAGGATTGCGTGCCCGCAGCAATGGAAGAAGATTGTCCATTGCTACCGGGTACTGCGCACCTTTTACCTTAGACTGTCGTTTTCCACTTAAAATGGCGCCCGCCCAAGAAGAACGGACGCCATAATGTGCAGGAAGGACAGCTTCCTAGCCCCTCCTATCATGGGCCTGGCTCCCACATGGCGCCAAAAGAGCAGACCGCCCCTTCCATTAGAGACTGTCCGCGGGGTAGTGTCCGTCAAAACGGATGGGATGTCTGGAGGAGTGCCTGTCGGCCTGCCGCCCTGGAGCCACCCCCAAAAGAGGAGGGAATGAAGGAAACCACAAGGTGCGGCCATAACAGTCCGAGACTCACCATACTCAGGAGCGGTCATGGACGCTACTGAGGGAAGTCCACCCGAGCTTTCCGAAGTCGGCCCAAGTCTCACTCCTGTCAGAGAGCAGGGAGGCATGTTCCTGACCCCGGCGGAAGTAGAGTTCCTTCATAAGGAAACCCCGGACCTTGCCCAAAGGGTTGCTGAGGCCCAGCATGCGGCGTCCGCCGCATGGCAGAAAGAGATGCTGCAAAGGATCCGGGCCCGCCGCCAAGGAGCAGCAACCCAGGAGGAAGAAGAATCGGAGGTCGCGTGCAACCCAGGATCGGGTAAGAGTGATACCCTCGTCCAGGCTGCTGAGCCCACCGTGCCCCTCCTGGATCTGATGACGGAGTATCTGCTACCCGGCGCGGTCACTTGGGAGCAAGTCTTTGCCCCAGAGCTGGAAGCCTCTGCCACTGCTGGAGGCCTGTATTGCCTCCCGTCTCCCGACTCGGAGGAACTTGTGTCTGCTGGGGAGTCAACCGACCCCAACCCGGACTGGTCCGCACTCACCGAGGACCTGCAGCAACCCCTGCTGTCACCGCAACCTACACCTCCAGTTACCTGGCCGGCGGCGGAGGAGATGGCCTGTGACAACCAGGGGTGGGGACCTGATTGGCTTCCCACAGTAGACCCGGGCTGAAGCGCGGAGGAGGAGGGAGCTGTGCAGGCAGCAAATCCTCCAGCTTGACAGGGAGCGACGGCAGAGGGAGATTCGCTGCGAGCACCTGGAGGTGCGCGCCAAGGCCGCAAAGTCCAAGGCCCGCCAGGAGGAGGCAGCCTGTCCAAGCCCCCGGGAGGAAGGGCAAATTGTCCGCTTCCACCAGGAGGCGGGATGGGGCTTCATTAGGAGTCCCCAGTTCGAGCAAGAAGTCTTCGTCAGCCGGCGGGACGTCGAGCCGCAACTAAAGAAGGGACACCCTGGCCGGAACCTCTTCCCGGGTGACCTGGTTTCGTACACCCGCCACCACGGGGTGCGGGGCTTGTACGCCCTGGATGTGCACAAAGTGTCCAGGAGTGACGCCCCCTCGCGCTTGACAGTGGAGGATCAGCCAGCCTCCGTCGGGAGGAATGAACCCTTTCCCCGGTGGGGATATATGGAGTAAGCGGCCCCTGCGGCTGTAACCTTTTGCAGTTAACTTGTTCTTGTTTTATGTTAACTAACATGTTTTCCTCCCGGTTTAGAGAGACATTTGTCCCTGAGGACTGGCAGTAGACAGACTCTTCTTTTGTATATAGTTTATGCATCTATTTAGGTGCTCCCTATTGGTTTTATACAAAACCGCCATACTACTTCTACCTCAGACCTCAGAAGAAAAACCTGTCTGGAGTGGCTCTCCTGGAGGTCCAACTCGGGATCTTCATGCCCTGCAGCCACCCCAGGGCCTACGTTGAGGGTTTGGGACAGGTCCCTCATGCTTCTGAACTGACTTTTCCTTACTGCACTTTAATTGGTCTGTCTATATGCATAAAGTCTCTGTGATGTTTTTATATTTTTATACTATTTAAAGTTTGTAACGTTCAAGAAGAAGTGCCTCCCATAATGGGAAGATTGTTATAATGTTATGCAAGAAAAATTTAAAAAGTCTGTACCATGTTTTGCTCTCTTTGCAGGCCGCGGACGTGCTGTGTTTCACCAGGGGGGAATGTGGCGCCCCTGAGGGTTCGGTCGCCACAAGGGTACTGCATCTCTTTAATGAGGTGTGGTATCTCTCCTATGAGGTAAGGAAGGTGCAGCTGTCAGGACCCCACCTCTGCATCCAACACTACACCTCTCTCACCTGAGGGGGGCTAATATGCACCAGGGTGCTGCCCCAGCCGGGATAAGTGGTGATGGGGGAACCAAAGTTAGGGGAAACCTAGTAGTGGGTGAGGGTGGAGGACGCACATTTAGGTTACACTTAAAAATTCATATTTAATAAACAGCCATCTTGGGCTTATGTTCTTTTGATTGTGATCTTCATCACTGAACGTGGCTTTCTGTGTGAACCTGCAGTTGATGGGGACACGGTCCTCGTACTCTGGCCTTGAGTCGAGGAGCGGGCTAGAGTTAACTGCTGTCTCTACCCGGTCAAGGTCCCTACCCAAGAAGGCCTGAGGGGAGCAGAGGAGTAAAGCTCCGCAGGCAAAAGGATCCCAGGGGGATGCAGACGGAGCGGTATACGCCACCTGTCCTCACTATTCTGGCCTAGTCAGAGGGAGTCCTGCTGCAAAAGGGGTACCGGCCCCCGATATCTGACTCTGTCACTTCACGTCTTAGTCGGAGAAGCCCGGAGGCTCAGTGGATCCCATCGGGTAACGGACGGAGCAGAGTTGCCACCCGTACCCTTGTTCTGTGCATAGTCCAGAGGGAGACCCGGCTTTAGTACACGTACCACACACGGACAGGAGAGGACCTAGTGGGAAAAGACTAGGAACACTCTGGTGCGGGGTCCTGACCAAAGCACCTGAACTACTCGGAGGTTGTCGGACTCCCGGTCCTGGTGGCCGCAGCGCGCCGTGAGGAGCAGGGAGAAGCCTTGCAGCTGTGCATTCTACTGTGAGTAAAGCTTGGAAGACTACCCCTATGACCTCCGGTTTCATATTGCAACGCGGCACCGCACCACATCTCCCACTACGACTCCCATCCTCCTGTTCCCTCAGCCCTGAGGCCCTGCTCCGCCTGTGGGGAGTAGTACCATCTGCTGCTGCCACTACATCCCGCCTCAGAGGACTGAACACAGCGCTGGTGGAGGATCACCAGAAACCACAGGTGGCGTAGTCAATAGAACCACTCGAATCACTGTCACCGTCCCTCCTAGCCCTTAACTTTTTTGTATGTGACAACCCTGGGCACGGACCGGGCCTAGGCCGCGACTACATCCACCTTGCACAGTGGCCCGGCTTCCGAGTACCCCAACTCTCAGGGTGGGCTAGCGAGCGGGGAAGGAGAGGCGTCCCCTCGGACGCATTACTACCATCCATCTCTCTCTCCTCCACCCGGGCGTCACACCATCATCCCCTGCACTACACTGCACAGCAACATCTATAACATCACCATTTCCTGCCCTGGAGCTAAGCTTTACCTGTGGAGAGCTGAACCAACTCTGCTACACTAACATCAGCTCCAGAGGACCTGCTCCGCAGCGGAGGCTCCCTTTTGCCGCATACCACAGGTGGCGTCATGAACTTTATATAAAAACTATAATCCCCTTTCCCAAATTCCCCTTTTATTGACAGCCCTGGGTCACGGACTGGGTCACCGCCACTGTGACATCTCCCCTAGCAATGACCGGCCCGGCACCGAGTACCCCACGGCCCAGGGGGCGCGTCAGGCACACAAAAATTGACTGCATCATCAGGTTTACAGTATCTTTTATCGTGCCCCCTTTCTAAATCTACATGGCAATCATGCCCCCTTTGTGCCTCCACATGGCAATCGTGCACCCTCTGTGCGTCCGCTCGGCAGTTGTGCCCTCTTTATGCCCACGCTCGGCATTCATACCCAGTTTGTGCCTCTGCTCAGCATTCTTGCCCCATTCGTGCCCCCGCAAGAACTTCATGACACCTTTGTGCCTCCGCTCGGCATTCATGACACCTTTGTGCCTCCGCTCGGCATTCAGGACACCTTTGTGCCTCCGCTCGGCATTCGTGCACAATTTGTGCCTCTGCTTGAAATTCGTGCCCAATTTGTGCCTCCGCTCAACATTCGTGACACCTTTGTGCCTCCGCTCGGTATTTGTGCCCAATTTGTGCCTTCTCTCAGCATTTGTGTCCCCGCTCGTGCCCCCTTTGAGCCTCCGCTTGGCAGTCATGACACCTGTATAGCTTCGATCGGCATTCGTGCCACCTTTGTGCCTCCACTCGACCGTCAATCCCCTTTGGTGCATCTGCCCCCCCATCCTTTGTGCCTCCGCTCGGGAGTCGTGCCCCCACAAAGTAAACTCCCCCATTTTTGCACTCATACCACTTTCCCATGCCCATTTGGACCAAATGAAAAAAAATGAAAAGTTTCCTGATTTAATGTACTTTCTGACTTGCTAGAAGTTTTATAAGAAATTGTGCCCCTCTGCATTTAATAAAAGCTACCATCGATCTGTCCTCTAATTGCTAATGTACAAAATAATAAAAAATGAAGGGAGATAGCAGTAAAGAGACTGCAAAATGAGAAGATGATAGATCATCCTGCTGCCACTGACCCCACAGTTCTCAGTGGTCATTTGTGGAAGGATCTGAAATAAAGCGTTCAATTTCCCTACATCGTCACCACCACGAGAAACTAAACATCACAGCTCAAGTTACAATAAAAAAATTATTCCCATCTCTGCCTTTCATGGCCGTGAGGGAGGTCCTGTCAGTCAGGAGTGTGTGAACATACCCTTAAAAGTAGGAACGCCCACATGACAGCCCACATGCACTCCAAATGCTGGAAATGAAAACTTTTCCTTTTCATTTGTGACCTTTAATAAAAGTATATGGAAACTCTGACATATTCCATTGTAAAATAAAAGATATACATTTTTTTTTTTTTGCAAAAAAATGTAAATTGAAAATATGCAAAAAAATTAAGTTTAGAATTTCCCCCTCTAGATTTACGACAAAGCAATGGAGTCATTAGTCACAGCACTTGTCCATTACATATTCCTGAGTCATACCTCTCAGTGGAGCTCGTCTGCCGCTCCCGATCCCTTTACCCCTCCCCCGAGCCGGCATTAAGCCGCAGTGCCATGCACGAGTCGTAGATCTTCCACGTCGCTCCTCACATTTAATAGCTCACAATGGCCAGTGACTAAATTACGGCATTTTATGGCCATCTTATAATTATACACACACACAAGCGCAGTGAAAATACCCAGCAGGGCAAAATAAAAAGCCGTGTTCAAAAATCTAAATTTTTATGCCGAGACATTATGTGTGAAGTGCGGACGAGTCGGTTATCCACATCGAGGGGTCTGATTATTTCATTTTACTACTGACCTTTATTTACAACTTCCCGTCATAAAAATCTTTTTAAAATGTTAACAAAACACTAATTCATTGAGGGTTTTTATTTTTTTATGACTCATTTATCAACCGCCCCTGCTCCAGCAGATTCTTAAATATTTCACCATAAAATGTTCTATGCACCCGTAATATTGTCTGATCTCTAGAGTATCAAGCCAAACATTTCATGCAGAGCCTCAAGGGTTAAAGCTTAGCAGTCCGGTCCATAAAATCCATGCAAAGTCCTTTAACGGGTATCAGAGAGGCGGGTTCCCCTCCATGTGCCAGGACTATTGCTCATAAGAGTGGCTAGCGCTTTGGCAGACCAAGAGCACACAGTCATTACAAGGACGGACATTCATGCAACGCTACCGCCGCTGCAGGTGATTATATATATATATAACCTGATTATGGCTTCCCCAGAGATAACAACTGATGTAGCAAAGCCCCGTCACTTGGTTGTCTTTGTAAAACAGCCGTTTAAAACCCACCCCCCAAAATTCAGCCAATTTGAGTCTCAGTTTTTCCTCCCCTTCTTCCAAGAGCTATAACTTTTTAAAATCTCTGTCCCCATAGCCGTATGAGGACTTGTTTATCGCGGGACGAGTTGTATTTTGGAACAATCCCATTAATTTAACCATATAATGGACTGATAAACAAGGAAAAAAAGTCCAAAGTGCAGTGTTAAAAAGGAGTTAGAGGAGCACGTTTCATTAGATCCAGTATTGGTTGAGTCCAATCTAGAGTGTCCTTTAATAAAAGAGGTAGATTTCACTGAGGTTGGTGTTGGAGCAATGCTATCACAAGGTACTCCATTTCTCATTCAACTTTGGTTATGTGCCTTCTCTTCATGAAAATGTTCATCCACCGAGAGTAATTAGGACATTGCCAACAATTTATGATTACCAATTGAGTGGGACTTCAAGGAATGGCGCCACTTCCTGAAAGGTGCCAAACATGCAGTCACAGTTATTACTGACCACAAAAATCTTCTTTTGAATCCACCAAAAAAATGGAATACTAGACAAGCTAAATGGGCTTTGTTCTTCTCTAGGTTTGATTTTGTGGTAACATTTAGACCTGGTACTAAGTATGTTAAAGCCGATGCTCTTTCCCAAAACTTCTGTCCATCTAAATCTGAGGACTCTGAATAGGTCCCTATTCTAGCGGAGGGTATTGTGTCCTGTTTCCCTAGGTCTTGTTGAAGAGATCTGTAGATCTTAAGTATTAGCTCAAATATTGTTTGTTCCTCCCCAGTTTCATGTGAAATTTTCAGTAGTCCTTTGATTAGGTACTCTGGGATTAAAAATGCAATCCGACTGGTAACCAGGAATTTTTGGTGGCCAACCACTGTTCGAGATTCAAAGGAATATGTCATTGCTTGTGAAATCTGTGCCCAAACTAAAGCACCCCAAACCTGTCCAGCCAGACTTCTCCAGTCCTTACATCTAAAGGTCCTTGGACTTCATTACTGACCTGCAATCCTCCAAGGTAAAAACAGTTTACATGGTATTCCGGAAAATATTTCCAATCCGGGGACTCTTAGTTTCCAAATTCTGGAGGCCATTTTGCAACAAGATCAATAGAGAAGTGTCCTTTTCATCTGCTTATTGCCCAGAGACCAATGGTCAGACTAAACATGCCACCCAGACACACGAACAATTTCTTCGGTGTTAGGTCTCTGATTCTTGATACTGCTTGTTCATGGAGAATTTGATGTCTGACTGGATGGAATATTTGCTTCTAGCCAAATTCTCCATGAACAAGCAGTATCAAGAATCAATTAAAACATCTCCATTTTTCTGCAATCTTGGGTATCATCCTCGCTTCGGTTCCTTTTTAGCCTCTGATTTGGACACTCCTGAGGCCAGTAAATCAATAGACAAATTAAGGATTACATAGTCTGAGATCAGAGAAAAACTTGGAGGACACGGGACATTCCGACCTCTTCTAATAAAACATGCACTGATAGACTAAATTTCAGGGTTGGGGACAAGGTGTGGTTATCTACTAAAAATAATAAACTTAAAGTCCCCTCCACTAAACTAAAATTATTGCTCCATATGAAATACAGGTGCATCTCACAAAATTAATTTCAGTTCTTCAATGCAAAAAGTGAAACTCATATTATAGAGTCATTACACACAGCGTGATCTATTTCAAGTGTTTATTTCTGTTAATGTTGGTGATTATGGCTTACAGCCAATGAAAACACAAAAGTCATTATCTCAGTAAATTATAAAGTATTCTAACAGCTTGAAAAATGATTTTAAAATCTGAAATGTTGTCCTACTGAAATGTATGTTCAGT
Organism: Phyllobates terribilis; assembly: GCF_046119375.1. Taxonomy (NCBI): domain Eukaryota; kingdom Metazoa; phylum Chordata; class Amphibia; order Anura; family Dendrobatidae; genus Phyllobates; species Phyllobates terribilis. The sequence goes on from NW_027362767.1 coordinate 61,214,404, forward strand.
AAATGCCCTCAATACTTGGTCGGGGCTCCTTTTGCATCAATTCCTGCATCAATGCGGCAATGTGGCATGGAGGCGATCAGCCTGTGGCCCTGCTGAGGTGTTATGGAAGCCCAAGTTGCTTTGATAGCAGCCTTCAGCTCGTCTGCATTGTTGGGTCTGGTGTATCTCATCTTCCTCTTGACAATACCCCATAAATTATCTATGGGGTTAAGGTCAGGCGAGTTTGTTGGCCAATCAAGCACAGTGATACTGTTGTTTGTAAACCAGGTATTGGCATTTTTGGCCGTGTGGACAGGTGCCAAGTCCTGCTGGAGAATGAAATTTCCATCTCCAAAAAGCTTGTCGGCAGAGGGAAGCATGAAGTGCTCTAAAATTTCCTGGTAGACGGCTGCTCTGACTTTGGTCTTGATAAAACACAGTGGACCTACACCAGCAGATGACATGGCTCCCCAAACCATCACTGATTGTGGAAACTTCACACTAGACCTCCAGCAGCTTGGATTGTGGTCTCTCCACTCTTCCTCCAGACTCTGGGACCTTGATATCCAAATGAAATGCAAAATTTACTTTTATCTGAAAACAACACCTTGGACCACAGAGCAACAGTCCAGGTCTTTTTCTTCTTGGCCCAGGTAAGATGCTTCTGGCGTTGTCTATTGGTCATGAGTGGCTTGGCACAAGGAATGCAACACTTGAAGCCCATGTCCTGGATACATCTGTGTGTGGTGGCTCTTGAAGCAATGACTCCAGCAGCAGTCCACTCCTTGTGAATCTCCCCCAAATTTTTTAATGGCCCTTTCTTAACAATTCTTTCAAGGCTGCGGTTATCCCGGTTGCTTGTGCACCTTTTTCTACCACACTTTTTCCTTCCACTCAATTTTCCATTAATATGCTTGGATAAATCACTCTGAACAGCCAGTTTCTTTAGCAATGACCTTGTGGCTTACCCTCCTTGTGGAGTGTATCAATGACTGCCTTCTGGACATCTGTCAAGTCAGCAGTCTTCCCCATGATTGTGGAGCCTACTGAAACTGACTAAGGGACCTTTTTTAACACTTAGGAAGCCTTTGCAGGTGTTTGTTAATTATTCTAATTTACTGAGATAATGACTTTTGTGTTTTCATTGGCTGTAAGCCATAATCATCAACGTTAACAGAAATAAACACTTGAAATAGATCACTCTGTGTGTAATGACTCTATATATAATATAGGAGTTTCACTTTTTGGATTGAAGAACTGAAATAAACTTTTTGATGATATTCTAATTTTGTTAGAAACACCTTTAACCAGTTCCCGACCGCCCACTGTAGATAAACGTCGGCGCTGCCTGGGCTCTGTGCAGCACCAACGTTTAAAAACGGTGGGTGGTCCCACAGCGCTCAGGACCCCCAGGGTCCTGCAAGCGCTGCGATTCCGGTGCAGAGCGTTAGCTCTGACAGGGGACATCATCGGGACCTGATTGGATCAGGTCCCAATGATGTTAACCCTTTGCTATGTTCTATATGCCGCGATCTATAGTGATCGCGGCATATAGAATATGCCGCGATCTATAGTGATCGCGGCATATAGAATATGGTGAGAGAGGAGAGGGGGTCGTATACTTACCTCTCCGACGACCCCTGATACCTTCCAGGACCTGGCATTGCTATGGCAGCTGGAGGTCACATGACCGCCTCCAGATCTGCCATATATGGTGTCCTGCTAGGCTTCAGCCTGCAGCTGAAGCCTGGCAGGACACACTGACTGTGAAACAGTCAGCAAAGATCTCATCCAATGTAATACATGTCTATTACATTGGATGAGATCAGTGATTAATTAATGTCCCATACAGGGACTACCGTAAGTAAAAATGTAAAAAAAAAGTAAAAAAAAATGTTTTTAAACTGTTAAAAAAAATCACAAAATAAAAATAAATAAATAAAATATTAAACCAATAAATCCGTATATTTATGCAAAACCAAAAAAAGTACACATTTGGTATCGCCGCGTCCGAAACAACCCGATCTATAAAACTGTCATACTAATTAACTCCTTCTGTGCACACCGTAATAAAAATAAATAAAAAACGGAGCAAAAAAATATGCTTTTTCATCATATCGCCAAACAAAAAGGGGAAAAAAATGCGATCAAAAAGCAAAATGGAAATAAAAATGGTACCGCTGAAAACGTCATCTTGTTCCGCAAAAAAGCTGCCATACAGCTCCATCAGCAGAAAAATAAAAAAGTTATAGCGCTCAGAATAAAGCAATGCAAAAAGAATATTTTTTCTATAAAATTGTTTTATTGTGTAAAAGCGCCAAAACATAAAAAAAATATACAGTAAGTGTAGTATCGCTGTAAACGTACTGACCCGAAGAATAACTCTGCCTGATCACTTTTACCACACGCAGAACGGCATAAAAAAAACCCTCAAAAAACAATTCCTGAATTGTTGGTTTTTGTTAATTTTACCTCCCAAAAAGCGGAATAGAAAGCGATCAAAAAATGTCACGTACCCAAAAATGGTACCAATAAAAATGTCAACTCGTCCCGCAAAAAACAAGCCGTCACATGACTCTGTCGGCCGAAATATGGAAAAATTATAGCTTTCAAAATATGGCGATGCAAAAACTAGATTTTGCAAAAGAAAGCGTCTTAGTGTGTGACAGCTGTCAGTCATAAAAACCCGATATAAATCTGGTATCTCTGTAATCGCACCGACCCGAAGAATAAAGTAATCTAATCAGTTAGATCACACGAGGAACGGCGAAAAAAATAAATAAAACCAATTCTTCACCTGCTACTGATTCGTTTATTATGTCTCCCAAAGATCGCAGTAAGGCTCTGCCCACATTTATCCTGCACTCTGCGCTGAGCACTTACACCAGAGTTTCCGTGTAAATCTCTGAAATACGTGATTCAGACTGAACCCATGACGGAAGGTTCCCTGTAATGAGGCAGATATAGGCCACTGTGGATGCCCTCTGGCCTGTGATCCCAAGGTGTCATTTGTTTTAGGCGTGCATAAAAGTGCGGTTGGCCACAGTTTTGTGCACTTCTGAAAAAAAGGACACCGCTAAACAGAGTCCAGACAGAGTCCAGAGTAACTCTGCTGCCTCATTACAGTGAATGGATCCCGCAGGGGTTTCATCTGAATTATATCACTTGGAAATTTAGATGGAAACCCCGATGTAAGTGCTCAGCCTAGAGCGCCGGATAAATGTTACGTAAAATGTTCCCAATAAAAGCTTCAACTCAGTCCTCAAAAAAAGCAAGTCCCCACTCAGGTCCGTCATCTGTTAAAAATATAAGGGACTTCCAAGTTACTGGTAGCAGAAAGGCTCTGGAAAAGAGAAATGGCCCTTGCACCCCAAAAGAAATTCAGAAAATTTTGTGCTCCCAAATCCAAATGCCTATTCTACAATAATTTGTTCTCCAATTGTCAAATAGCGCTCCGCCCCCCCCCCAGATCTCGCCGTATGGCTGAGCGGTACGATACAGCCACATATGGGGTATTGCCACTTTTAGAAGAAATTGTGTGACACATTTCGGCACCATTTTTACCCATTGCCCTGTGTGAAAATGTAAAATCTGAGGGTAAAACATTTTTTTGTGTTAAAAATATAATTATGCTTTTTTCACTGCCCAATGGTATAAATTTAAAAATTAAAAAATACTCACTACTTCCCTAGATGAATTCCTTGAGAGGTGTAGTTTACAAAATGGGGTCACTTGTGGGGGTTTCTGCTGTTTCGGCATGTCAGCGACTCTTCAAATGTGACATGGTGTCTGCCACCTATCCCAGCCAACATAGCGCTCCTTTCTCTTCCGAACCCTGCCGTACACCAAAGCAGTGGTTTTCCCCCCACATATGGGGTATCGGCGTACTCAGGAGAAATTGCACAACAAATTTCATGGTGCAATTTCTCCTGTTACCCTTATGATAATGCAAAATTAGGGAATGAAAAAACATTTTTTGTGGGAAAAATGTGAAAATTTTATTTTTACGGCTCAATATTATAAACTTCTGTGAAGCACCTGGGGGTGCAAGGTGCTCACCACACATCTAGATAAGTTCCCTAAGAGGTCTAGTTTCCAAAATGGTGGCACTTGTGGGGGGTTTCCACTGTTTAGGCACATCAGGGGCTCTCCAAACGCAACATGGCGTCCGCTAATTATTCAAACAAATTTTACATTCAAAAAGTCAAATGGCGCTCCTTCCCTTTCAAACCCTGCCGTGCGCCCAAACAGTGGTTTGCCTCCACATATGGGGTATCGGCGTGTTCAGGAGAAATTGCACAACAAATTTCATGGTGCAATTTATCCTATTACCCTTATGATAATGCAAAATTAAGGGATGAAAAACGTTTCTGTGGGAAAAAATGTGAAAATTTTAATTTTACAGCTCATTATTATAAACTTCTGTGAAGTACCTTGGGGTTCAAGGTGCTCACCACACATCTAGATAAGTTCCCTAAGGGGTCTAGTTTCCAAAATGGTGTCACTTCTGGGGGGTTTCCACTGTTTAGGCACATCAGGGGCTCCCCAAATGCAACATGGCGTCCGCTAATTATTCAAACAAATTTTACATTCAAAAAGTCTAATGGCGCTCCTTCCCTTCCGAACCCTGCAGTGCGCCAAAACAGTGGTTTTCCCTCACATATGGGGTATCAGCGCGCTCAAGAGAAATTGCACAAAAAATTTTGGGGTCCATTTTTTCCTGTTACCCCTGCGAAAATAAAAAAAATTGGGTCTAAAGTAACATTTTTGTGAAAAAAGTTAAATGTTAATTTTTTTCTTCCACATTCCAAAAATTCCTGTGAAGCACCTGAAGGGTTAATAAACTTCTTGAATGTGGTTTTGAGCACCTTGAGGGGTGCAGTTTTTAGAATGGTGTCACTTTTGGGTATTTTCTGTCATAAAGACCCCTCAAAGTGACTTCAAATGTGATGTGGTCCCTAAAAAAATGTTTTTGTAAATTTTGTTGGAAAAATGAGAAATCGCTGGTCAACTTTTAACCCTTATAGCTCCCTAACAAAAAAAATTTTGATTCCAAAATTGTGCTGATGTAAAGTAGACATGTGGGAAATGTTATTTATTAACTATTTTGTGTGACATATCTCTCTGATTTAAGGGCATGAAAATTCAAAGTTTGAAAATTGCTAAATTTTCAAAATTTTTGCCAAATTTCCGATTTTTTCACAAATAAACGCAATGAAGTACAATATGTCACGAAAAAACAATCTCAGAATCAGGGGGATCGGTTGAAGCGTTCCAGAGTAATTACTTCATAAAGTGACAGTGGTCAGAATTGAGAAAATTGGCCTGATCACGAAGGCAAAAACAGGCTCTGGCGCGAAGTGGTTAACTGAGGTTATCAACCTGTAATCTTCTGTCGAAGCTTTCCATTTTTTCCCAGATGCCGAATTCGAGGTTCCTGGATAGTGAGAGGGTCCTTACAATACTTGGAGCATTTGAAGGAGGCTGGCAGGCTGAAGAAGACGCCATGGCAACGAAGGGGTTAATTGTGTTGTTGCAAGTTATATCTTATTAAGTGTGATATGTCATGTTATGTTGTGTGATAAAGTGTGTTGAATTTTATCCCTATGGCCGGTGTTGTATGTCGGTTCTCTTATAGGCTTTGCCTTAAGGCCGTCACTGGGCATGTGGGAGGTCACAAATGGTGACATTTATGGAAACACCTTAGTCAGGAGGATTCGTCAGTCTTTCCCTGAAGAACGAGGCCCTAAAGGTTAGGAGGCTTTGTCCCATCTGTGTCTGAACATGTACTACTACTGTGGGTATTGATGGAAGCATGTGGCTGTTTAACTATAAGATTGCTAATACAAGTCATCCTTTTCCTGATCACCTGTATGTTGCTGCAGTGAGCTGGTAATGTAATAAGCTCTCTGCTAGGAGCCATAGGTGCAGCCCCTTTCAATATAAACCCCAGTAGACAGTCTCTTGCTGACAGTTATTATTTCTGCTAGACTTAGTCACATTGCTGATCCATTGCTCCTGTTGTGCTACTTTGTTTATCCATTTTCTGACCTCGGCTTCTATTTTCATCATCCACTTGCTTTCTGATTTTTTTCCCCGACGTGACCTCTTGGTATTGAGTTCGCTTGATGACCCTTCTTGCCACAACTTGTTCCACCTGGTTCATGTGTAAGCCCAGATTCCGGTACAGGTATTCAGGGGGTGAAGGTCAGTGCAACCCCTAGGATCAAGTGAACGGATTGGCTTGCACTAATCCAGTCCGTGGAAGTTCAGCAGCCAGGCGTCGAAAAGTGCGCCAATCACACAGCTGTATAATATTCAGCCCGTCTTTGTAAAAATAAAACCATTACATAAAATTTAGGAGCATTACACATAAAGGAAACCACCAAAGAGCAGTATAGGATAAATAATGCATGTACCGAAAATTAAATTGCAATACAAAAATTGACTCCGACCACCAGGTAATATATTATGCGCAAGCATCAGCAATAAGGTAGGGACTATGGGAACTATTGGGGTAAAACTTACAAATAGCTAACCTGCTGATCTATATATTATATATGTAGGAAGCCACCTTGATCAGACCCTAAACAGTGCAAAACAACCAGAAATACAAAATACTAACTACAGTCATGGCCAAAAGTATTGAGAATGAGACAAATAGTAATTTTTCCAAAGTTTACTGCTTCATTTTTTGTAATGGCAATTTGCATATACTCCTGAATGTCAAAGAGTGATCAGCTTAACAGCAATTACTGTACTTGCAAAGTCAATATTTGCCCAGAAAATGAACTTTAACCCCCAAAACACATTTCAACATCATTGCAGTCCTGCCTTAAAAGGAGCAGCTAACATCGTTTTAGTGATTGATCCATTAACACAGGTGTGGGTGTTGATGAGGACAGGGCTGGCGATCAATCAGTCATGATTAAGTAAGAATGACATCACTGGACACTTTTAAAGGAGGCTGGTTCTTGGTATCATTGTTTCTCTTCAGTTAACCATGGTTATCTCTAAAGAAACACATGCAGCCATCATTGCACTGCACAAAAATGGCCTAACAGGGAAGAGTATCGCAGCTACAAAGATTGCACCTCAGTCAACAATCTATCGCATCATCAAGAACTTCAATGAGAGAGCTTCCATTGTTGTCAAAAAGGCTCCAGGGCGCCCAAGAAAGACCAGCAAGCGCCAGGACCGTATCTTAAAACTGTTTCAGCTGCGGGATCGGACTACCAGCAGTGCCGAGCTTGCTCAGGAATGGCAGCAGGCTGGTGTGAGTGCTTCTGCACGCACTGTGAGGCGGAGACTCTTTGAGCAAGGGCTGGTTTCAAGGAGGGCAGCAAAGAAGCCACTTCTCTCCAGAAAAACATCAGGGACCGACTGATATTCTGCAAAAGGTACAGGGAGTGGACTGCTGAGGACTGGGGCAAAGTCATTTTCTCTGATGAATCCCCTTTTCGATTGTTTGGGACATCTGGAAAACAGCTTATTCGGAGAAGAAGAGGTGAGTGCTACCACCAGTCTTGTCTCATGCCAACTGTAAAGCATCCTGAAACCATTCATGTGTGGGGTTGCTTCTCAGCCAAGGGAATTGGCTCACTCACAGTCTTGCCTAAAAACACAGCCATGAATAAAGAATGGTACCAGAATGTCCTCCAAGAGCAACTTCTCCCAACTGTCCAAGAGCAGTTTGGCGCCCAACAATGCCTTTTCCAGCATGATGGAGCACCTTGCCATAAAGCAAAGGTGATAACTAAATGGCTCATTGAACAAAACCTAGAGATTTGGGGTCCATGGCCTGGAAACTCCCCAGATCTTAATCCCATTGAGAACTTGTGGTCAATCATCAAGAGACGGGTGGACAAACAAAAACCAACAAATTCTGGCAAAATGCAAGCATTGATTATGCAAGAATGGACTGCTGTCAGTCAGGATTTGGTCCAAAAGTTGACTGAGAGCATGCCAGGGAGAATTACAGAGGTCTTGAAGAAGAAGGGGCAACACTGCAAATATTGACTTGCTGCATTAACTCATTCTGTCAATATAACCTATTGGTACTCATAATATGATTGCAATTATATTTCTGTATGTGATATAAACATCAGACAAACACTAATAAAAACCAGAGGCCAGCAGATCATGTGAAAATATAATTTTGGTGTCATTCTCAAAACTTTTGGCCATGACTGTAGAATACCCAAATAGATCCTGTGGCGGTGACACCCCGATGCATGTTTCGTCTCACTTGATTATGGGTAAATACCTGGCAGAATGGCTGATGGTAGAGAGCTCGTTGATCGAGATGAGCGAACATGTTTGGAAAACGTTTGTTTTTTTCAAATTCGGAAAGAACATTGCAGATGCAGATTTGTAATTGGACACTCGAGCGTTTTTAATGAAAATTGGCCCAATTCAGTAAAAGTGCGGTAAATGGTTGCGTTTCCACTACTGTATTTTTAAGGACTTTGGCCAGGATAGTGGTGCTGTATGATGGGCGGGGTGGACGTGTTTGATGAGGGGAAGAGGTGGGGAGAGGTCAGAGGCGCAGCGGACTGTTAATCCAATTTTTTTTTCTTAAGTTATTGTGTGGAGATTCCGGCAAGCAAATCAGGGTGCAGGAACCATCCACAACGTCCAGACACAAGGGCTTCTGTCATTGACTGCTGAAGTCACATGTCCCTCTACATATAAAGAGCGGACATGTTGTTTGAGTGCCATTTTGTCAGTGTAACAGTACGGAGAGGCTGCTCCTGGATACTGAGAGATTGAAATAGTTAGCTAGGTGGTTGCTTGTAAGTCAGATAGTTTAGATAGATAGGATCCTGTGTGGTTGTGAAATCGACCTTCTAGCAGATCAATCGTTTTTGCCATTAGTGTGGTCCAGACAGAGACACCAGGCCACATTTCAGCATAGAACTTTGTTTCGCTGATATTGTGCTCCAAAGGAGTACACCTTTCAAACTCAAATTTTTTCTGTTCCTACCGTGCTACATAAAGCAAGCCACATCTGAGCTTGTAATTGTTTTGTGCTTACATTCTTCTGTATACAGGGCTCATCCACAGTAAAAAATCTAATTTCTTCTGTTACTACTGTGATACATACAGCAGACCACATCTTCGCTTTTAATTCTTTGGTGCTGATATTCTTCTCCATACAGGGGTTCACATTATAAAATATAAAATTTGTTGTGTTACTACCACGCTACAGAAACTAGTCCACAATCAGCTTTTAATCATTTTGTGCTAGTTTTGTGCTCCAGCTAGGAATCCACATTTCACAATATAAATTCTTGTGCTAATAGCTTGGCCGTGAAACCATGCCACATTTCAGCATTGGACAGGGCTTGGAGCAGCATTTATAGCTTAAACTTTGATCAGTAACTGGTGGATGACTGGTGGATGAGTGACAGGTGTAGGCCTGGTGCTCTGAGAGCTTCGCCAAATTCAGGCAACACACATGAAGGAGACCCAACTTGGAGGAGACCAAACATTTCCAAGAATTATGGGCAGATACCACAAAAGTGGCATCAATTTCTATTTATTTATTTTACTCACTTACATAGCGCCAATAATTCCTCAGCTCTGCTGCCCATCCATGACAAACCTTCTAAGGCATCACAGGCGAGCTCAGGCCACTCTTCAATTTTTCTGGGCCAAAATTCAAAAGGGTCCAAACCCCCCTGATGGCATTGATATTGAAGAAGAAAAAAAAAAAAAAAGAAGAGTACCCAGAGGAAACCCTCGCAAACACAGGGAGAACAAACAAACTCCTTGCAGATGTTGTTCTTGATGGAGTTGGAACGGAGAACCCCAGCGCTGCAAGGCTGCTAATCTATTTGCGTTGACGACTCAACATTTCCAGGGTTGGAAGTCTACAACTGCGATGCACACTGTGTGCCTCACTGCTATCTTGGGGAAAACCACTCTCGATTGTGTTCAAGCATGTTTTGATACTCCAGCATGGGCACGTCCCTTTCCAGGGGGTGGGGTGGGGGGGCATCTGGCAAAATTTACTCTTGTACCGTGGATCGAAGAGTGTCAACCCAGTACTCAGCACTATTTGTAATCCTAGCAATACGGGCAACAATCATGTTGCAGATCATGCAGCGAGAAGGTGTTCATGGATCAGTCTCTTTCATGAGGTCCAAGTCCATTGTGTATTGGTAGCGGGATAACACTCAAGCTTGCTTCCTCCATCCCCTCCTGGCAACCACGGACAACAGAGAGGGGATCATTATCCTCTTCTCCTAACTGTTGCGCGTCTATCACCTCTTCCTCCTCCAATTGTTCCTCAGCTCCTGCCCTTTCACGAACAGTTTGTCTGGTACCATGAGCCCCCCTTGATCACTGTAATCCAACCTACCTTGGCAACCGCTTGTGCGATGACAGTCCAGAACTTAGAGATATTGTTATCCCTTCCACATCCTCCTCTGCTTCCTCCTCTTCTCCTGGGACCACCACCTCCTCCCGCAGACTATTCAAAGTGTGCTCCAGCATGTAGATGACTGGAATAGTGATGCTAATGCTGGCATCATCAGCGCTAACCATCTTAGTAGCCATTTCAAAAATGTGCAGAGGGGTGCTCAGGTGCTTAATCTGTGTCCACTACGCAAGTGTGATTTGCACCACGTCCGCACTGCATTGGCCCAGGTTATGCAAAATGACATACTGCATCAGGGTTCGTCTCTGCTGCCACAGACATTGCAACATATGCAGAGTTCAATTACAGCATGTTGCAACATCACATGTCAACCGGTTAACTGGTAGGCCGAAAGATCTGTGACCGGCCGCACAGAGCCCCTACCTCAACCCCATCCAACACCTTTTGGATAAAGTAGATCAGAGATTCTGAGCCCGACCTCTCCCAAACATCAGGGTCTGACCTCACAAATGTTCTTCTGGATGAAGGGGCAAAAATTCCCACAGACACCTCCAAAATCTTGTTGAAAGTTTTTCCGGAAGAGAGAAAGCCATTGCAGCTACAAAAGGAAGAACCAATCCCATATTAAGTGGAGGTCATAAAAGCTCCTGATGGTGTATTGTGTGTGGGGGTGGGGTGGCACGTATTATTGTTCATATAGCTTATGCCCCTTATTGAATCTGTTGCATTTTATTCAGAACATCATGGGAAATGCCAGCATTTGTACATTCTCCCTACAATCTTGGTCCTTTCGCTCATCTGCTGCTTTGATGAATGAGCAGGCTTAGTACTCGGAGCTGCAATCAGCTGGTGACCATGCAGGGGACACTTACTGCCATAGAGTGTTATGCCCAAAGATGGTGCATGTGGGTTTGTGGACCCACTGTGCCATAGGGCCAGGCCTGCCTAGGTAGGGGCATAGCTTAGCGACTACCTGGTGTTCATTGGAGCTCCTGATGGTGAAGATGACTGGGCAGCAGGTAGTTGCCAGGTACCACTCCTAGGCAGAATCTGGTAGTGCAGCTTCTGACGCCAGGAATCAGGTTTGCTGACACAGATTAAGGCTACGTTCAGACACACCGGTCTAGGATACTGGATCAGGGACTTGCTGCACACGGACTGGAGGACAGTGTTCAGGCACTGGCCACATTGGAGACCAGGGGACTTAAGGAACAGGACTGGCCGCACCAGGACAAGGGGACAACATTCAGGCCCTGGCCGCACAGAGACCAGGGATTTGAGTTCAGGACACTGGCGGCACCGGGACCAGGGATTTGGGTTCAGGACACTGGCCGCACCGGGACCAGGGATTCGGGTTCAGGACACTGGCCGCACAGGGACCAGGGATTCGGGTTCAGGACACTGGCCGCACAGGGACCAGGGATTCGGGTTCAGGACACTGGCCGCACAGGGACCAGGGATTCGGGTTCAGGACACTGGCCGCACAGGGACCAGGGATTCGGGTTCAGGACACTGGCCGCACAGGGACCAGGGAACCTCACAACTGCAGTGGTAGAACCACACTACCTAATGACTAAATGCATTCCGTGGCGACTCCATAAGGAGGAGGGAGTCTTTTATACAGGATCACTCCCAGTAATTGTCCAGGAGCCATCTTGCAGGTGAACTCATTGTTCTAAATGCCTCTCAGCAACAAAGTGAGGGCATTTCACCATATAGTGAAATGCCCTCACCTTGCGCTGCCCCTTTAAGAGTAGGGGAGCGCGAGCGCACATGCCCTAGGCACACCGCCGGGACTCTGAACAGGAAGGAAGCAGAGAGCACGCTGGGGACAACGCCGAGGGCTGGGGCTGTTAGTTATCTGGCGTCCCTGTGTAGTAGAGGCGAGAGAGCCTTTAAGAGAACTCTTACATGATGCTTCAAAGATGGAGAGAGACTGCCATCTGCTGGCCAGACACAGTAAAGCGGAACCAAGATGAACAAGAGAAGTTGAAGGGAGAGCAGATTTAGACGCTGGACCCGGTCAGGTGACTTCCAGGAAGGAGTTCCTGGAGATAAGAGGCAAGCGCGCCAAGCCTGAGGAGTGTTTGGCGCCAAGCAGCAGAGAGGAGCAGACGTGCTCCCTGCATGCGGAGAAACCCCGCGTGGCAGGCCTAAGCCGGAGGCCTGCGAGGTGCCACAGCGGGGCACCGGTGGATGAGCTCCGGATCCCTCACAGATGTGACCCGAGTGCGGTACCTACTGAGGAGAGTCAGAACCTGCTTGCGGTGCTGAGTGAGTTCGCGGAACCCGACATTGCCTGCCGACAGACAAGGTCTGGACCCCCCTATCCCCGGCTTGAGATACTGCCTCCAACGGCCAGGAATAGAGGAGTTGAGAGACTGCTGAGCCAGGAAAGTCACGCCAGTAAAAGCAGAAGAGCTGCATACGTGAACAGGGCTGTCACTTCTGTTCACTCACGGTACAGGGGCCAGTTGGGTTTAGGTACTCAGGTTGGGAGGGGAACAGTTGGGGCAGAAGAAGCTAAACTTGCTTTAATTGATTTTGTCCGGAAAAGACTTGCGGACTAGTGGGAATAACCGGTGACCCCCGCTAGAGCCATATACAGAGATAAAGAACTGACGTGGTGACTCCCCTGACTGGGTGCACCACATTACTTTGAGAGACTTCGTATTTTGCTAATATTTCAAATTACCGTTGGCTCATCAAGAGAATGCCAAGAGTGTGCAAAGCAGTCATCAAAGCAAAAGGTGGCTACTTTGAAGAACCTAGAATATAAGACATATTTTCAGTTGTTTCACACTTTTTTGTTAAGTATATAATTCCACATGTGCTAATTCATAGTTTTGATGCCTTCAGTGTGAATGTACAATTTTCATAGTCATGAAAATACAGAAAAATCTTTAAATGAGAAGGTGTGTCCAAACTTTTGGTCTGTACTGTATCTGGACGATATCATTATCTATTCCGCTACGTTTGAAGATCATCTCCGCCGACTGGAACAAGTGTTAGAACGGCTTCGGAGGCACGGCCTGAAGATTAAGCCTCGTAAGTGTCATCTCTTCAAGCAGGAAATTGAATATCTGGGGCACACTGTGTCCAGTGCAGGGGTGCACCCCACTGCGGAGAAAGTAGCTGCCGTGCAGAAGTGGCCCACACCCATTAATCTAAGAGAACTGAGGGCATTCCTGGGGCACGCTGGATACTACCGCAGATTCATTAAAGACTTTGCTAAGATTGCGATCCCGCTCAATGAATTGCTGAGAGGAACGGCTGGGGGAGCCAAGCGGTAGCCCATTCTGTGGGGCCCATGACAAGAAGAGGCATTCCGAGCATTGAAAATGGCGCTAATGGATGCCCCAATTCTGGCCTACGCTGACTTTTCGCAGCCTTTCGTGTTGTACACTGATGGAAGCTTGCATGGACTGGGAGCAGTGCTGGCTCAAGTGCAAGGAGGAAAAGAGCGGGTGATTGCGTATGCCAGCAGGTCACTCCGCGATACGGAGAAGAATCCGGACAACTACAGTTCGTTCAAGCTGGAGCTACTGGCACTGGTGTGGGCCATGACCGAGAAATTTGCTGAGTACTTGTCGGGGTCAGAAGTGCAAGTGCGGACAGATAACCCTTTGGCCCACTTGGAGAACGCCAAGCTGGGCGCGCTAGATCAGCGGTGGGTCGCAAGGATGTCCAAATACCAGTATAAGATCGCCTATCGGTCCAAGGCTCTGAACACTCATGCAGATGCCCTGTCCCGGGTTACTCAGATGGGCCCGAAGAGGGATAGAGATGAGGAACTAGAAGGCGGCGAGATTCCGGATTTCAGCCAGTTTGCCACTGCTGTGGTCAACGCCCAGGAGACCAGAGAGGAGCCGAGGCCCACTCAAATCCTGGGCCGCTCAAGAGACGAGTGGATACATTTGCAACAATCCGACCCAGAGCTGGCAAAGCTGAGAGAATCTGTCACCCTTGGTCAAAGACCCGACCAGGAGGCTCATAGAAGAGGTGCTCACTTCGGTGTGGAGAAGACCTTTCGGTGGTTGCAATGGCTGGTGTATTGGCCTCAACTGCGGCAAGAAGTTGAAGGGGTCTGCCGAACAAGTCGCCAGTGTGAGTCGAACAAACCCCCGGAACAAAGGGCTCCCATTCAGGCCATCCGAACTTCTGCACCCTTGGAAGTCCTGATGATTGACTATCTGATGATCGGAACTTCATACAATGGTTACGGACACTGTTTGGTAATGACTGATCACTTTACCAAGTTCGCAGTAGTGACGCCTACCAAAGACCAGACAGCAGAAGCCGCAGCTAAGGCCATCTGTCAGGATTTCATCCAGATTTATGGGTGTCCGAAGCAAATACATTCTGACCAAGGGGCCTGCTTCCAAGGACGAGTGATGGATGAACTATAACGTATCTATGGGATCGACCGATCCCGAACAACGCCTTACCACCCTCAAGGGAACAGCGCATGCGAGTGCTTCAACCGAACCCTGTTGCAAATGTTGCGAACGCTGGAAGCGGACAAAAAGATGAAGTGGCCCGAATTTGTGTCCGAGCTGGTGTGGGTGTATAATAATCGAGTTCATGCAACTACTGGCTACACCCCTTACATGTTGCTGTTTGGAAGGAGTGGACGAGAAATTACTGAACTAGAGCTAGACTCAGAAGACTCCGGCCCGGGCAGTAGCCCAAGTACCTGGATTCGAGAGCACAAGCGCCGGCTTCATACAGTGAGAAGATTGGTCGCTCAGAAGTTTCAGGAAGTAGAGCATGCAGATCGGCCCCTGACCTCAGGTGGATCACTCCAGCCAGGAGACAGTGTGCTGGTCAGGGCCAAACGATTTGGGAGTAAACTGGACCATCGTTGGGAGGCGGTACCATATCGGGTGGTGAAGAAGATTCACCCCGACAACCCAGTCTACGAGGTCAGGCCCGAAGGGGATGACGCCGCGACACCCAGGGTGTTGCACCGTAATATGCTGCGACCTTGCTCTTCTGAAGCAGAGGCCTGTAACGAAGTTGGGCCTTCAAACAAATTGGCTGAGGTGCCGCAAACAGGATCCTTGGGGGATGAAGAAGGATGGGCCACAATGCAGTTGGGCCCGTCAGAACCGTAGATGCCAACCCCGAGTGGGACCCAGAATGAATCAAGAAGTGACTTGCAATCCCCAGAGGTTGATTCATCGGATATCCCGGAGTCACCTCCGCAGGAGGAGCCCCGCAGAACTGAGCGGGCTAATGCCAGAATTCCTCCTAACCGGTATGCTCAAGAAGAGTTTATCTGGTCTCAGATCCAACAGAAAATGCAGGAGTGTGCCCAACTCCTGTCTGAGCTTGCATTGCCTATAAAGAGACGTCAATCCTGCAAGAAATCCACTCGCCCGAGGACTGGTGAACAAAAAGGAGGGAGGAATGTAGTAGAGGCGAGAGAGCCTTTAAGAGAACTCTTACATGATGCTTCAAAGATGGAGAGAGACTGCCATCTGCTGGCCAGACACAGTAAAGCCGAACCTAGATATACAAGAGAAGTTGAAGGGAGAGCAGATTTAGACGCTGGACCCGGTCAGGTCACTGCCAGGAAGGAGTTCCTGGAGATAAGAGGCCAGCGCGCCAAGCCTGAGGAGTGTTTGGCGCCAAGCAGCAGAGAGGAGCAGACGTGCTCCCTGCATGCGGAGAATCGCCGCGTGGCAGGCCTAAGCCGGAGGCCTGCGAGGTGCCACGGCCGGGCGCCGGTGGATGAGCTCCGGATCCCTCACAGATGTGACCCGAGTGCTGTACCTACTGAGGAGAGTCGGAACCTGCTTGCGGTGCAGAGTGAGTTCGCGGAACCCGACATTGCCCACCGACAGACAAGGTCTGGAACCCCCTATCCCCAGCTTGAGAGACTGCCTCCAACGGCCAGGAAGAGAGGAGTTGAGAGACTGCTGAGCCAGGAAAGTCACGCCAGTGAAAGCAGAAGAGCTGCATACGTGAACAGGGCTGTCACTTCTTCAGTTCACTCACGGTACCGGGGCCAGTTGGGTTTAGGTACTCAGGTTGGGAGGGGAACAGTTGGGGCGGAAGAAGCTAAACTTGCTTTAATTGATTTTGTCCGGAAAAGACTTGCGGCCTAGCGGGAATAACCGGTGACCCCTGCTAGACCCATATACAGAGATAAAGAACTGACGTGGTGACTCCCCTGACTGGGTGCACCACATTACTTTGAGAGACTTCGTATTTTGCTAATATTTCAAATTACCGTTCAATACCCTTGTTGTTATCCCCTTGTTCAAAATACCTGTTTTATATATACATAAACTGTTTATAACCATCTCCGACTGTCCCTGTCTTGTGTCTCTGTGCGTTGCATTCCGGCACCTGCATTACACCTGCATGGAGGGAAAAGGGGACACCATGCAGGGGCGCTGGCCATTGCGCTACATAGGAGTCTTACTCCTGAGGCAGCAGTAGCAGAACCAGTAAAACAAAAGTGTTTACAAGATTGCACTGGAGTCAGGATTTTTAGTCTCGCTGCTGGAGTTGTTGTTTTTTTTAGTGAAATTTCAAGGATTTTAATAAATAATTTATGTACGTCCATTTACCTTCATTAAGCCGCATGCAAGGTACAAGAATATCAGCGCTATAGGGTAGAGCCAGCGCAGAACATATAATCAGATTTTTATTTTCACCTTTCAATCAGAGGCGTACTGTGGCATTTTCTTGCATTTTGCAGGCTGGCATGACTTCTTTCTTTGAGGATAAACTCTTCATGTTTCCTATATTCGCAAGAAAACTGTGTGTGCACAAAATATAGCCAGGGAACCATGTGTAATGCCCATTAATTCCTAGCTGTAAGGCAGTCATTCTCTGTTCCACAAGTCTGCTCTGCCATTGCCATTAGAAGCTGCCGGAGGAAGGAAATGTACGATTCCAAAGTCTGGAGGAGGGATGGCACAGCTAGCAAAACCTTTTACTAAAAGGAAAAATCTAATTATTCAGTGTTTTCTTCCTCTGCACTGAACAATATAAACTTATATAAAAAGTCAACTCTGTAAAATATTTATTACAACTTCAGTGGCTTTTCTTCTCCATTCACATGCAAAGCTACATTTGAAATTTCTGCTGCTACTGACGCACCCCCTGGGCCATATTCTTTAGTGGGAATATCCGGAGCCGGATCAGATGGGAGTTGTAGTCTTCCGAGTGGCTGTGACCCGGTCCGTGCCCAGGGTGTCAAACTCAGTTGTATGTGGCAGTCCTACAGATGTTATTAAGTTCTTAATGTCGACTACGCCACCCGTTGTATTGCGGTCACTATGGCCGCCGCTGCAGCAGGGTCCGCTGAGGCGGATGGTGTAGGTGCAGCTTGTGATGGTATAACCCCCAACGGGTGGGGTATAGCCTCAGGGGGTCAGGTGCAGAGGATGGGGGTTGTGGTGGTGCAGCATAGGTGTTAATGAAGACAGAGTCGGGTTGTGCAGTTTAGGGTATTTACTCACTGCTGATGTTCCGGTCACTCCAGCTTCAAGTGACCTCCCGAGCCGTGCTGCATCCACCAGGTCCTGGATCCAGCCAACCCCCAAGCGAGTCCGGAGCGTGACCCTGAGCTCTCCTTCTGTCCTTTCTCTGGCCGTCCCCACTAGTGATCCACCCAGGTCCAGCTCCCTCAGGCCTTCTGTTGGGAGACCCTTGGCCTTGGGTTCCCTGACCCTCCACGTGGTATGCCTTCGGGGTGGATGTGGTGGGTGGCCGTGGCAGACGCTGCCCACGGCCTCCGGTCTCTGGCTGGGGTGTGTTTTTGCCCCCACCAGCTTGGGTTCCGGTACCCTGATGCCGACTCTTCACCCGTGGATTGGATTTGGGGTCTCAGAGTCCTCTCTTCTGCTTCCCCCTCTGGGTCTCTCTTGCTTTCTCCTCTCTCTCTCTCTGGGTCTGCTCTGCTCCTCTTCCTCTGACTTCTCTGCAAAGGCTGACTGACTGACCCTGTTCTTTGATGGTGCCCACCTTATATACACCCTCTATGTGTGAGCTCAGGTGACCAGCACCCAATGAGCTCCTATCTTTACCCAGGCTGCTCCCCCTATCTGCCCCTACACTACTTGGGATGTACCACCCCCCTCCCACTCCAGCCAGGAACAGACTCGGTCGTACCTGCACATTTCTAAGTGGGAGTACCGTCGGCCTGTTCCCCGGAAATGGGATGTGTGTAGTGCATGCAGCCTACCGAGCTCAGTTCCACACTCCATCCTTACCCGGGAGTGGAATATCACACCTCTGGGTTGAGGTGCAATACCCCTGTAGCAGCCGAATCCTCAGGGTGCTACATTCCCCCCTGGTAAATCACAGCACGTCCTCGGGCTGTAAGGCATAACACCAAAACATACAAATTTTTGCATAAACATATAAAACATATAAAACAATATATATATATATATATATATATATATATATATCAATATAAAACATTCTCGTCGCCTCTGGCTCCTCCTCCGGTCACTGTGCAACGCGTGACCGGGTAAAATGCGACAGTCTCTCTGGAAAACTGGTTTTCCTATAAAACCGGTAGGGGGCGCTTTAGGACGCGCAACTATATACAGGGGTTATGGCCGCTCTCAGTCCTCGGCCAGGTATTAGGGAGGAATGACCGCTCTCAGTCCTCGGTCAGTGGGAATTAAGGGAAAAACGGGTAAACAGTTCACACTTGCTGGTCCCAACGGGGACTATTTAGCAACAACAGTTTCAGTTTCAGTTTACGGTTTCAGTTTACTGTGCCCCGACGGGCAACTATATACAGTTTCTGCTTCGCTGTCCTTAGCGACGGCGTCCTCCTGCTCTTGCTTTTTGGTTACCTTTGGCTCTAGTTTCAGACCCGTCCGGGTCCTCTTGTTCTTCCTCCTCACACCGCAGCTCTGCCTCCGTCAGGCGATGCACATGGAGGGCGTAGGGACCTTTGGCACACTTGTGCCGGGTGAAGGTGACCTCGTCCCCGATGTAAAGGTCACGACCTCTGTGTCCCTCCGGTAGGTGGGACTCAACGTCTCTCCTGGTCACAAAGACGTCGCCTAGGGTGTGGTGGTCTTGGATGAAGCCCCACCCATGCTGCAGGTTAAACTTTATCACAGTCCCGGTGGTGCGGGGACTATGCGCTGCACGGGGGTCTCTCCTGGCCCGGCTCTTCTGCTCCGCGCTCCTTATTTGAGCTTGCTGTTCCCGGACCCGCCTCTCTCTCCGCTCCCTCTCGAAGTCCTCGAGCTGTTGGCGGCAGCACTCAGCACGCTCCGCTGCAGCTGCCCGAGTCTCTTGAGTGAACCCCATAAGATCTTCTCCGGTGGGGTCCCACTCAAACTGCGCTTCCGCTAGCGGGGGCGAGATCCTCTTTACGGGCTTTGGAGCCGGGATCAGGGGTTCATCCAGGGGTCTCTCTCTCCGGAGTCGGGGATGGTGGAACTCCGGTGGCCATATAAATGGCTGCCCATCCGGGCACGTATGCTGGGCGTACAGGTCCTCTCCCAGATGCGGCACTCTTGGTCTTATGGGCGCGGTGGTGTTAGCGCCCGGGTTGCCCGGGCCTTGCGGCCAGGCCTGGGGTATCTGGAAGGTGAAGGGCACCGTAAGGACGGCGGCGCCCTGGGCTACTTGGCCCTGCGACCAGGCCGGGGGCTCCGCGGAGGTAGGGGGCGCTGTTGGTATTGCGGCGCCCGGGGGTACTAGGCCTTGCGACCAGGCTGGTGGTACTTCCTGCTTGGTCACGCTCGGGGTCGAGGCGTGTGACGTCACAGGGGTCGCGGCTCCCGTTTGAGGCCTAGTCTGCGGCGGTGACGTTGTAGCGACGGGCACGGCAGGATAGACTTCGGGCTCTGCGACGGGGAGCTGGGGCAGGTACGCGGTTTCCCGGTTTGGGGTATAGACGTCCCCTTTACCTGCCTCCACTCGTTCGGCTCCCTTCTCGGCGCCGTCTCCGGCCTTCAGTCCTCCCGCGCCATCCTCAGAGGTGGTCTGTTTCCTCGTCTCGGGTGGCATGCTCCGCTGACAGGTCTCGGTCTGCTGGGCCATCTCACGGCTCCACTCCGCCAACGTCTCTCGCTGCACCCGGGCCATCCTCCTTGCGAGGCCCTCCAGAGCGGTCTGTGCACACTCCCGGTCTCGGGGGAGCTGTGCTAGGACCTCCACTAGTCCTAGTGGGGTCGTTGTTTCCAGCAGGCTCCTGACCAACGGGTCGGTGCTGCTCTGCTCTCCTACTGTTGTCTCCAGCAGGCTCCTGGCCAGCGGGCCGGTGCTGCTCTGCTTTCTCGCCATCTCCGGGTAAGCTCCTCCGATACTCTTCTCCAGGCTTCTTGCCTCCGGGTGCGCTCGCTCTAGACTGCTCCAGGCGGCACCCATCTTTGTTCTCTCCTTTCGTCTCCTCCCACCTCGAGGGCGGTCCCGGGGCCTCTTGGTGACTGTCAACTCCAGGGGCAGTTCTTTCATGCTGACAGACACCTCGAGCATCACAGTCTCTGTTGGTGGGGGCGGTTTCCACTTTTGGCGCCATTTTCGGTCCTGGCCCACGATGGGAGGCGGCCTCTCACCACCCTCTGGCACGCCCATAATGGCGTCCGCTCTTCCAAGGCGGGAAACCTTTGGAAATGGCGGGAATCGCTTCCCAGTGGCGGGAAACTCTGCAGATGGCGGGAAAACGCTGTTAATGGCGGACAACCGGCTGGAATCGACTGGTGATGGGGTCCGATGGCGGGGACCCTCCGGAACCGGCAGGAGACTTCTTTTTGAGGTAAACTCATTCTTTTCTTCAGGCACGCAGTACCCGGTTGTTGTGGGCACGTAATCCTGCCGACTACGCCAAAGTTGACGCACCCCCTGGGCCATATTCTTTAGTGGGAATATCCGGAGCCGGATCAGATGGGAGTTGTAGTCTTCCGAGTGGCTGTGACCCGGTCCGTGCCCAGGGTGTCAAACTCAGTTGTATGTGGCAGTCCTACAGATGTTATTAAGTTCTTAATGTCGACTACGCCACCCGTTGTATTGCGGTCACTATGGCCGCCGCTGCAGCAGGGTCCGCTGAGGCTGATGGTGTAGGTGCAGCTTGTGATGGTATAACCCCCAACGGGTGGGGTATAGCCTCAGGGGGTCAGGTGCAGAGGATGGGGGTTGTGGTGGTGCAGCATAGGTGTTAATGAAGACAGAGTCGGGTTGTGCAGTTTAGGGTATTTACTCACTGCTGATGTTCCGGTCACTCCAGCTTCAAGTGACCTCCCGAGCCGTGCTGCATCCACCAGGTCCTGGATCCAGCCAACCCCCAAGCGAGTCCGGAGCGTGACCCTGAGCTCTCCTTCTGTCCTTTCTCTGGCCGTCCCCACTAGTGATCCACCCAGGTCCAGCTCCCTCGGGCCTTCTGTTGGGAGACCCTTGGCCTTGGGTTCCCTGACCCTCCACGTGGTATGCCTTCGGGGTGGATGTGGTGGGTGGCCGTGGCAGACGCTGCCCACGGCCTCCGGTCTCTGGCTGGGGTGTGTTTTTGCCCCCACCAGCTTGGGTTCCGGTACCCTGATGCCGACTCTTCACCCGTGGATTGGATTTGGGGTCTCAGAGTCCTCTCTTCTGCTTCCCCCTCTGGGTCTCTCTTGCTTTCTCCTCTCTCTCTCTCTGGGTCTGCTCTGCTCCTCTTCCTCTGACTTCTCTGCAAAGGCTGACTGACTGACCCTGTTCTTTGATGGTGCCCACCTTATATACACCCTCTATGTGTGAGCTCAGGTGACCAGCACCCAATGAGCTCCTATCTTTACCCAGGCTGCTCCCCCTATCTGCCCCTACACTACTTGGGATGTACCACCCCCCTCCCACTCCAGCCAGGAACAGACTCGGTCGTACCTGCACATTTCTAAGTGGGAGTACCGTCGGCCTGTTCCCCGGAAATGGGATGTGTGTAGTGCATGCAGCCTACCGAGCTCAGTTCCACACTCCATCCTTACCCGGGAGTGGAATATCACACCTCTGGGTTGAGGTGCAATACCCCTGTAGCAGCCGAATCCTCAGGGTGCTACATTCCCCCCTGGTAAATCACAGCACGTCCTCGGGCTGTAAGACATAACACCAAAACATACAAATTTTTGCATAAACATATAAAACATATAAAACAATATATATATATATATATATATATATATATCAATATAAAACATTCTCGTCGCCTCTGGCTCCTCCTCCGGTCACTGTGCAACGCGTGACCGGGTAAAATGCGACAGTCTCTCTGGAAAACTGGTTTTCCTATAAAACCGGTAGGGGGCGCTTTAGGACGCGCAACTATATACAGGGGTTATGGCCGCTCTCAGTCCTCGGCCAGGTATTAGGGAGGAATGACCGCTCTCAGTCCTCGGTCAGTGGGAATTAAGGGAAAAACGGGTAAACAGTTCACACTTGCTGGTCCCAACGGGGACTATTTAGCAACAACAGTTTCAGTTTCAGTTTACGGTTTCAGTTTACTGTGCCCCGACGGGCAACTATATACAGCTTCTGCTTCGCTGTCCTTAGCGACGGCGTCCTCCTGCTCTTGCTTTTTGGTTACCTTTGGCTCTAGTTTCAGACCCGTCCGGGTCCTCTTGTTCTTCCTCCTCACACCGCAGCTCTGCCTCCGTCAGGCGATGCACATGGAGGGCGTAGGGACCTTTGGCACACTTGTGCCGGGTGAAGGTGACCTCGTCCCCGATGTAAAGGTCACGACCTCTGTGTCCCTCCGGTAGGTGGGACTCAACGTCTCTCCTGGTCACAAAGACGTCGCCTAGGGTGTGGTGGTCTCGGATGAAGCCCCACCCATGCTGCAGGTTAAACTTTATCACAGTCCCGGTGGTGCGGGGACTATGCGCTGCACGGGGGTCTCTCCTGGCCCGGCTCTTCTGCTCCGCGCTCCTTATTTGAGCTTGCTGTTCCCGGACCCGCCTCTCTCTCCGCTCCCTCTCGAAGTCCTCGAGCTGTTGGCGGCAGCACTCAGCACGCTCCGCTGCAGCTGCCCGAGTCTCTTGAGTGAACCCCATAAGATCTTCTCCGGTGGGGTCCCACTCAAACTGCGCTTCCGCTAGCGGGGGCGAGATCCTCTTTACGGGCTTTGGAGCCGGGATCAGGGGTTCATCCAGGGGTCTCTCTCTCCGGAGTCGGGGATGGTGGAACTCCGGTGGCCATATAAATGGCTGCCCATCCGGGCACGTATGCTGGGCGTACAGGTCCTCTCCCAGATGCGGCACTCTTGGTCTTATGGGCGCGGTGGTGTTAGCGCCCGGGTTGCCCGGGCCTTGCGGCCAGGCCTGGGGTATCTGGAAGGTGAAGGGCACCGTAAGGACGGCGGCGCCCTGGGCTACTTGGCCCTGCGACCAGGCCGGGGGCTCCGCGGAGGTAGGGGGCGCTGTTGGTATTGCGGCGCCCGGGGGTACTAGGCCTTGCGACCAGGCTGGTGGTACTTCCTGCTTGGTCACGCTCGGGGTCGAGGCGTGTGACGTCACAGGGGTCGCGGCTCCCGTTTGAGGCCTAGTCTGCGGCGGTGACGTTGTAGCGACGGGCACGGCAGGATAGACTTCGGGCTCTGCGACGGGGAGCTGGGGCAGGTACGCGGTTTCCCGGTTTGGGGTATAGACGTCCCCTTTACCTGCCTCCACTCGTTCGGCTCCCTTCTCGGCGCCGTCTCCGGCCTTCAGTCCTCCCGCGCCATCCTCAGAGGTGGTCTGTTTCCTCGTCTCGGGTGGCATGCTCCGCTGACAGGTCTCGGTCTGCTGGGCCATCTCACGGCTCCACTCCGCCAACGTCTCTCGCTGCACCCGGGCCATCCTCCTTGCGAGGCCCTCCAGAGCGGTCTGTGCACACTCCCGGTCTCGGGGGAGCTGTGCTAGGACCTCCACTAGTCCTAGTGGGGTCGTTGTTTCCAGCAGGCTCCTGACCAACGGGTCGGTGCTGCTCTGCTCTCCTACTGTTGTCTCCAGCAGGCTCCTGGCCAGCGGGCCGGTGCTGCTCTGCTTTCTCGCCATCTCCGGGTAAGCTCCTCCGATACTCTTCTCCAGGCTTCTTGCCTCCGGGTGCGCTCGCTCTAGACTGCTCCAGGCGGCACCCATCTTTGTTCTCTCCTTTCGTCTCCTCCCACCTCGAGGGCGGTCCCGGGGCCTCTTGGTGACTGTCAGCTCCAGGGGCAGTTCTTTCATGCTGACAGACACCTCGAGCATCACAGTCTCTGTTGGTGGGGGCGGTTTCCACTTTTGGCGCCATTTTCGGTCCTGGCCCACGATGGGAGGCGGCCTCTCACCACCCTCTGGCACGCCCATAATGGCGTCCGCTCTTCCAAGGCGGGAAACCTTTGGAAATGGCGGGAATCGCTTCCCAGTGGCGGGAAACTCTGCAGATGGCGGGAAAACGCTGTTAATGGCGGACAACCGGCTGGAATCGACTGGTGATGGGGTCCGATGGCGGGGACCCTCCGGAACCGGCAGGAGACTTCTTTTTGAGGTAAACTCATTCTTTTCTTCAGGCACGCAGTACCCGGTTGTTGTGGGCACGTAATCCTGCCGACTACGCCAAAGTTGACGCACCCCCTGGGCCATATTCTTTAGTGGGAATATCCGGAGCCGGATCAGATGGGAGTTGTAGTCTTCCGAGTGGCTGTGACCCGGTCCGTGCCCAGGGTGTCAAACTCAGTTGTATGTGGCAGTCCTACAGATGTTATTAAGTTCTTAATGTCGACTACGCCACCCGTTGTATTGCGGTCACTATGGCCGCCGCTGCAGCAGGGTCCGCTGAGGCTGATGGTGTAGGTGCAGCTTGTGATGGTATAACCCCCAACGGGTGGGGTATAGCCTCAGGGGGTCAGGTGCAGAGGATGGGGGTTGTGGTGGTGCAGCATAGGTGTTAATGAAGACAGAGTCGGGTTGTGCAGTTTAGGGTATTTACTCACTGCTGATGTTCCGGTCACTCCAGCTTCAAGTGACCTCCCGAGCCGTGCTGCATCCACCAGGTCCTGGATCCAGCCAACCCCCAAGCGAGTCCGGAGCGTGACCCTGAGCTCTCCTTCTGTCCTTTCTCTGGCCGTCCCCACTAGTGATCCACCCAGGTCCAGCTCCCTCGGGCCTTCTGTTGGGAGACCCTTGGCCTTGGGTTCCCTGACCCTCCACGTGGTATGCCTTCGGGGTGGATGTGGTGGGTGGCCGTGGCAGACGCTGCCCACGGCCTCCGGTCTCTGGCTGGGGTGTGTTTTTGCCCCCACCAGCTTGGGTTCCGGTACCCTGATGCCGACTCTTCACCCGTGGATTGGATTTGGGGTCTCAGAGTCCTCTCTTCTGCTTCCCCCTCTGGGTCTCTCTTGCTTTCTCCTCTCTCTCTCTCTGGGTCTGCTCTGCTCCTCTTCCTCTGACTTCTCTGCAAAGGCTGACTGACTGACCCTGTTCTTTGATGGTGCCCACCTTATATACACCCTCTATGTGTGAGCTCAGGTGACCAGCACCCAATGAGCTCCTATCTTTACCCAGGCTGCTCCCCCTATCTGCCCCTACACTACTTGGGATGTACCACCCCCCTCCCACTCCAGCCAGGAACAGACTCGGTCGTACCTGCACATTTCTAAGTGGGAGTACCGTCGGCCTGTTCCCCGGAAATGGGATGTGTGTAGTGCATGCAGCCTACCGAGCTCAGTTCCACACTCCATCCTTACGCGGGAGTGGAATATCACACCTCTGGGTTGAGGTGCAATACCCCTGTAGCAGCCAAATCCTCAGGGTGCTACATTACCAAAGAGCAGACTTTAAAGGGATTGTTCAGAATTAGATTTAAAAACAAAAACATGGCTGCTTCCCCCCTCCCTTTAAAACAGCACCACACCTGCCCACAGGAAAGGACTGAAATCTTTTCAGGAAGAAAGCAGCCATGGTTTTCTGTTAATCCTGGACAACCTTCTCCACAGGGTGGCTGCAGCGATTGCACTAACAAAAGAGAATTAAGAGTCACAAATGGATTTTCCAGCCATTACATCAGTCTTCGATTCTTGAGATAGATGCTACATACAGGTGCATCTCACTAAATTAGAATATCATCAAAAAGTTAATTTATTTCAGTTCTTCAATACAAAAAGTGAAACTCATATTATATAGAGTCATTACAAACAGAGTGATCTATTACAAGTGTTTATTTCTGTTAATGTTGATGATTATGGCTTACAGCCACTGAAAACACAAAAGTCATTATCTCAGTAAATTGGAATAACAAAAAACACCTGCAAAGGCTTACTAAGCATTTAAAAAAGGTCCCTTAGTCTGTTTCAGAGTTGAAGCACCTGCGGTCTAAAAAGAGACATAATCAGTAAGGCTGGGGGCACACTCAGTAAGGTGGCAGCCAGAGGCAAATCATTACATGGTTCCCAAGAAGTGGGCTGAAGGATAGTGGTCACAGTGTCATGCAATATGCTTTGTGGTGTGCGGAAGTTACCACTCTGCCATAGCAGTGACAAAGAAAATAAAAGAAAGCACTTAAATTACATCACACTACCAGGAAGCAGAGGTTATGTGGTGCACACCAAATAGTCCAGATAACAGGAAAGCCAGAGGGGCGGTTGATAATCTTTATTTGTTGCACGAATACATAGGTACATCCAGGCGTCGGATGGAGTGGTGTAAAGCCGCCAATTCTGGACTCTGGAAGAGAGGAAACGTGTTCTGTGCAATGACGGATCACACTTCTCTGATGGACGAGTCTGGGTTTGGTGAATTCCTGGAGAATTTTACCCACCTATTTGAATTATACCCGCTGTACAGTTTGGTGGAGGAGTTATGTGGGGGTAGAGGATGATGCTCCACCTCTATGACAACTTCTGATTTTTTTATTTTTTGTAAAACATACTGTATTTTACTTTTATCCTCCTGTTAGTCTGCAGTTCCTGTAAGGTAGGACAGAGTTATCTGTAAGGCCGGACCATAGTGGCGAGGAGGATTGGGAATCTGTGGGTTAGTTGCAGGGTTAGGACAAAGTTAGTTAAGAGAGAGAGTGAAGAAGAAAGGACACCCTCTGGTCAAGGTGATCATCACCTGGTGTGTGTGTGTGGATGAAGAGAGCATAAAATTAGAGGGACAGTAGAAGCATCTAAGAAGAACTTAATTGGTGGAAATTGGATACTCTTAGCAGGCAAGTTGGGGGAAGAGTCCCTAAAGGTCTATTGGGAAAGGATATGTGTCGGCCAGGTCTTGGAAGCTGCTTTCTAAAGATAGACATAGTCAGCAAGGCTGGGGGCACGCTCAGTAAGGTGGCAGCCAGAGGCGCATCATTACATGGTTCCCAAGAAGTGGGCTGAAGGATAGTGGTCACAGTGTCATGCCATATTCCATGTGGTGTGCGGAAGTTACCACTCTGCCATAGCAGTGACAAATAAAATAAAATAAAAGAAAGCACTTAAATAACCTCTACTTCCTGGTAGTGTGATGTAATGTGGTGCTCCTTACCTGCTCCTTCAGCTTCTCTAGGACAACTCGCAAGTACACAAAATGTCTCCTCCTCCTTCACTGCTAAGCCCAACACCTAGTCATGGGGTTTTACCATGTGACCATATGTGAAAAGCTGTACCGCTTTGTTAACTTTTAACAATCACCTAATGGCAGATCATAATAAGTCCATCACTTTGTGCACATATATTATTTATTATTATAGCGCCATTTATTCCATGGCGTGTTACATGTGAAACATGTATATTACTTACCGGTAATGTGTTTTTTCGGAACCCATGACGGCACAACGAGAGAGGGGATCCGCCCTTCAAGGACAGGAAACCTTCAAGATAAAAAGGGCGGTGCCTCTCTCCGCCTCAGTGGATTACAAAGCATGAGAGGACACTCCAGTTAGAGTACATAATCTTATTAACCATATACAAATTTCACCCGTGTGAATACTTCAATACCCACCAACCGGAAGGTGATCACCATTGTGACAGGGAGGGAATGTAAAGTTGCCGTCATGGGTTCCAAAAAAACACATTACCGGTAAGTAATAGACGTGTTTTTCTGTCACCTATGACGGCACAACGAGAGAATTACAGAGAACTAGGTATGTAAGAGAGGGACCACAGCCTGCAGAACCCTTCTCCCAAATGTGAGATCAGAGGAGGCAGAAAGGTCAAGTCTATAGTGATTATAGAAAGTGGACGGAGATGACCATGTGGCCGCCTTACATATTTGCTCAATGGGCACGTCCGCTCTTTCTGCCCAGGAAGCAGCCATGGCCTGTGTAGAGTGGCCTTCAGATTGTTAGGAGGATCTCTGCCGGATCCCGTATAGGCCATTGTGATGGCTTCTCGGATCCACCTTGATAGAGTGCCTTTTGAGACCTTCGATCCCTTTCGGGAGCCCTGAAAGGAGACAAATAGAGCCCTATCCTTCCTCCATGAGCTTGTGGATGCTAAATAATGTATAAGGCATCTCCTGACCTCCAAGGTATGACATTTTTCCTCCTTGCTATTTTTTGGTTCAGGACAGAAGGATGGTAGGGCTATCTCCTGAGACAGATGAAACTTGGATACAATTTTAGGTATGAAAGCAGGGTCTGGTCTCAAAACTACCCTATCGTCTAGAACGAAGGTAAAAGATGGATCTGCAGATAAAGCCTGTAACTCACTAACCCTCCGTGCTGATGTTAAGGCCACAAGAAGTATTGTTTTTAGGGTAAGTAACTTTATGGACCCTGAGCTAAGGGGCTCAAAGGGAGAATTTGTTAATACATTTAGCACTAAGTTTAAATCCCAAGAAGGGACCCTTATTATAGGGGCTGGTTTGGCTCTACTGCATGCCCTCACAAACCTGGAAATCCATTTGTTACCGGCCAGATCATAATTATACAAGGCCCCTAAAGGCAGCGATTTGGACCCTTAGGGTGCTAACCGCTAGGCCTTTTTGAAGAAATTCCAAAATGGCCTTTACGGAAACCCCATCCTCAGGGAGAATCCCTGAGATGACAAGAATTTCTTCCAGATTCTACTGTAAATTTTAGTAGTGATTGGTTTCCTACTACCTAGAAGAGTAATAACTAGATTTAATGAGAATCCCCAACCCTCTAGCAACGGCCTCTCAAGTTCCAGGCCGCTAAGTGCAATCCTTTCACCTGAGGATGGAATATAGGACCTTGAGCAAGAAGGTCGGGAATCTCTGGAAGAATCCAGGAGTTCGTGATTGACATGCTCTTCAGCTAAAAGAACCATGGTCTCTTGGGCCAGAAGGGGGCTATGAGGACCATTCGAGCCTGACCCTCCCAGATCTTCCTCAACACTGCTGGAATTAGGCACGTTGGGGGAAAGACATAGGCCAGACTGAAATCCCATCTGCACTGGAAGGCGTCTACTACTAGAGGATTTTCCGTGGGATTCAGTGAGCAGAACTTTTTTAATGTGCTGTTCTGACGAGTCGCAAAAAGGTCGACCTCTGGAGACCCCCACATGGCCACTAGCTGACGGAAGACTGAATGATTTAGAGTCCATTCTCCCTGCAATAGTGGCCTGTGACTTAGAAAGTCAGCCTTCGTGTTGTCTTCCTCTCCGATATGAATGACCTTTAAAAGAGAGAACTTTCCCTTCCACTAGAAAAAATATCCTCCCCACAACCTGCATTAGCGATTTTGAGCGAGTTCCCCCCTGGTGGTTCACATATGCCACAGTGACTTGGTTGTCGGACAATTTTTATGCGATGTCCTCGTAGAAGGGGTAAGAAGCTGATTAGTGCATTCTCTACTGCTCGTAGTTCCCACATGTTGGAAGACTCCAGACTCTCCTCCTCTGACCAAGTCCCCTGTATTGGGTTGTTGTCTAGGTGCGCCCCCCACACCCTGGGGCTGGCGTCTGTAGTAATTACTCTGGTAATAAGGGGAACCCAGGGTTTGCCTGTCCGGAACATATTAGTCATTAACCACCAATGCAGTGACTGAATTAAATTGTGAGGGAGTGTTAATCTGCGCTCCAGATGCCCCCTGAGGATGATTTAGTTCTTTAGGACGTCCCATTGTAATTCCTTTTAATGAAATTGGGCCCAGCATACTGCTGGAATGCAGGAGGTGAGAGACCCCAGCAGAGACATGGCCCCCCTGAGAGTCATTACTGGGTTTGTTATGGCCGCCGAAGCCACATTTTTATTTTTTATTTTTTCTGTTCGGGCAGGCGGCATTCCTGTCAAACCGAATCCAGAGTAAGGCCTAAAAAGATTTGAGTTGTTTGCGGGATCAGTTTTGATTTTTCCAGCTTTAAACACCATCCTAAGTTTTTTAAGATGGCGCACACCTGATCCACTTGGGCTAGGCAGTGATCGTGAGTTTTTCCCACTATTAGGAAGTCATCCAAGTACGGGATTATCAATCTGTCTTCCTCCGATATGAGCCGTAACCTCCACTATAAAGTTTTGTGAATATGTGGGGCACCACTGCTAGGCGGAAGGGAAGAGCTCTGTACTGAAAGTGACGCGCCCCCTGGGCCGTGGGGGATACCCGGAGCCAGGCCTTGTAGATGCTGGGGGTTGTAGTCACCGTGACGGCGACCCGGTCCGTGACCCAGGGCGGTCAAACCAGTGGCAGTCTGTGTGTATAGGTTATATAGTCCGACTACGCCACCTGTGGATTGCGGTTATGGAGAACCGCCGCTGCGGAGCAGTCCACTGAAGCTAGTGATATGCGCAGTAAGTGTAGTATAACTCCCCACAGGAAGAGTGTAGCTTCAGGGCAGCGCAGGTGAATGATGGTGGTGATAGTCCCTGGATCAGTAATAATAACACGGAGTCTTTGCAGTGCGGTCCTGGGGTCTTTACTGGTGGTAATTATATAGGCCCCAACGGGAGTACTTGCTAGGGATGAGGACCTGGTCAGTCTGGGAGCAATCCTAAAATTCCCCTGGCCAGGTGGAGTTGTAGGCCTGCCGTTCTGACTGTACTCTTTTGGCTATCCCGCTTATAGTCGTGTTGTAGCCCACGTCCCTGAGTGTGACGTGCTGCTCACCTGTATGGCTGGCGACTCGGATCCCGTATATTCCTCGCTCCTCTGTGGCGGTACTGGTCCTCCGGGCTTCTGTTGGCCAGGAGACCTACAATCTCCTGCCGTGCGGTTTCTGCTGCTGGGCTTGAAGGGTCCCACAGCCTCGGACTCCGGTGTCCGGTCCTCTGTATGTACTCTGGCTAGGACGACCTCTGCCAGCTCCAGTCCTCAGCTCCTTGCTCCTGTGTGTCCTACTTGACTCCTGACACTAGACTAAACTGACTAACCCCGCCTCCAGATCCAGTTATATAGGACAGGATCCTCCCCTTTTCTGGTCTGGAGCAGGAGGTGTTGCATGTAGTGTGTTCCCTGACCAGGAAACTCCTGTTGTGCTCCCAGACATGGTATTACTACCACTGTGGCAACCAGACCCCCTGGGGTGCCACAAAAGTGCATGACGACTCCCTGTACAGTTACAGACACTCTGAGGTATCTCTGAAAGTCTTGATGGATTGGCACATGGTGATACACATCTCTTAGGTCCAACACTGCCATGTAGCAGCCAGGAAATAGAAGGCTTATCGTTGATTTTATTGTTTCCATCTTGAATGATGGCATGTTCAGAAATTTGTTCAGGCCTTTCAAGTTGATGATTACTCTGTATGAGTTGTCCGGTTTCTTTATAAGAAATAAGAGGGAATAGAACCCTCTTCTTTCCTCTTGTGGTGATACCTACCGTAAGACGTTCTTTTGAAGGAGACCTGAAATCTCTTCCTCCAGTGCCCGCTGCTTCGGTAGAGAGGATCTTAAGGCAGTCCGGATAAATCTCTCTGGCGGGTTCCTCAGAAATTCCAGCTTTAATCCTGATTTTATCAATTTGAGGATCCACCTGTTGGAAGAGATCCTCCCTCCCACCTGGGATAGAGTGTCATTTTGGGGGTTTGCGACTATCTTGGGAGAGCCCGCCGAATAAAAACCCTGTTCTTTTTCTGGAACGATCCTCCCATCTAGGTTGTTCTGTGGATGTTCTTCTGCGGGCAAATTTCTTCCTCCGAAAGGACTGCTTAAAAGCCGAGAAGGAAGATTTAGGAAATCCCTTCTTGTCACCTGCCTTCTCAAGAATTGTGTCAAGAGAGGTACCAAAAAGAAAATCTCCTTCACACAGAAGAGAATATAGCTTTCGTTTTGTCTGTATATCCCCTGGGCAACATTTCAGCCAAACTGCTCTACGGCCGGCATTAGACAGGGCAGCAGATCTTGCCGCTAATCTGGCGGAATCCGCAGAGGCGTCAGATAAGCAGCCCGCAGCTCCTTTCAGTACAGGTAGAGAAGCCAGAATGTGACTCGTTGTTTTTAACCTGGTCTTCTAACCAAACCATGAGGGATCTTGCCGTACAGGTTGCCACTATTGCTGGCTTCAATGCCCCCGCTGATGATTCCCAAGTACCCTTAAGGAAGGTTTCTACCTTCCGGTCTAGTGGGTCTTTCAGCATCCCTGTATCTTCAAAAGGGAGAGAAGATTTTTCAGAAGCTTTGGACAACACAACATCCAGCTTGGGGGCTTTATTCCAGGATGCGGTATCTTCCTCATCAAAGGGATATTTTCTTTTGAAAGAGGATGGAAGGGGACTCTTTTTCTCCGGCGTATCCCACTCCTTATTGATAAGTCCCTGCACCTTATCGTTAATCGGAAAAACTCTGTTTCTTCTGATCCAAGGTACCGAACATAATATCTTGTACCGATTTTTTTGCCTTCTGGTCAACTAACCCTATTATGGACCTGACGGCTTTAACTAAGCTATCAACACTCTCTAGGAGAAAACAATGACCTGTGCCTTTCTCGCAATCCGAAGAGGAAGAGTCAGCGGAGTCATCCAGCATTCCCTCGTCGGATTCAGAGTCTGAAAGGGTGGGTGGGGTTTTTGCTCTATGGGTCTGGGATGCTTCTTTTGCCTGGGAAAACGATTTTAGCGATCTTTCCACCTCAGACCTAATAAGGATTTTTAAATTTGAAGCAAAGTCCGGAGTTCCCTCCAAAACTGTTTCCTCAATACATGTGTCGCGCCCCCGGGGCCGTGGGGTACTCGGCAGCCGGGCCCTCAGATGCTTGGGGGATATCACGGTGGCTGGCCCGATCCGTGGCCCAGGGCGGACAACTGAAAAGAGGGGAATGTCTATTGGGATAATAGGTTTGTAAATGTTCGTGACGCCACCTGTGGTGTCTGGTGAGGATCACCAGCGCTGCGGCAGCCCACTGAGGCCGGTGTTAATGCAGCTTGCGTGGTATAGCTCCCCACAGGTGGAGCAGGCCTCAGGGCAGCGTAGATGAAAGGATGCAGGGACAGATGGGACCCAGCCGGGTCAGAGCAAGAACAGGGATAGACACGATAGTCACTTCAGTACCTTTTACTGATGGAAATTCAGGCACGTCCCGGAGCACTGTAGGGTGAGGGGTGCATATCCGGATTCTCCCCAGTGAGCAGGTGTAGGGCCTCCTGTTTCTTGCCTTTGTGTGGTAAGTTTCTGACCTGCCTGGAGCTAGGCCTAATTTGGTTTCTGTTCTGCACCTGCTGACTTGGTGATAGGGCCTTGTGTTGGAGATCACTCTCCCTATTCTTTGGGGTCTCCGTAATTCCTGACCCTGGTACGTATCAGCTTTTGGTGGATCCTGGGACATGTAGTTCGCCAGGGGTTCCGGTTGTTTTCTACTGGTCATGAAGATCCACGTAGACTCGGACTCGGTGTCCGGTATATGCTTCTGGGGTGAGCTTGTAAAGCTCCTCTGCCCCCTAAGTTACTTTCTTCCACTTGCCTTCGGCCCCGCTCGGGCCCTCACTAGGCTACACACAACAGCCGGCGCGCTGCTCTTCTCCGCCGCTCTCAGAGTGTCGGCACACTCCTAGCTCTCTATCCTGAGCTCTGTGAGTTCTAGTCTGGACTCACTCTACAGACTGTACTGAACTCTTTCTGCAGGAACTGCTAGGCTCTGGCTCGACTGCACTGACTCCTTCTGTGTCTGAGCAGGAACTCCCTAGCTGCTCTGTACTCTAGCAGGCTAGGAACTGAACTGCCTAACTCCACCCTCCCTATGTATGTCCCTATCCGGGCTCCCTCTGGTGGTCTGAGGTGGTAGGGTGGAGGTGTGTTAATGCTGTGAGGGGCCTCTTGTGGAGAAATCCTTCTATGCATCCCTCTAGGATCTGTGGTACCAAGTGCAGCTGGGCGCCACACATGGTTGGCATAACTTTTTGGACCAGTCTTTAGTCAGACCCCGTTCACACAGGGCACACACTCTGTACTTGGATTTCCCCGTACATTTCTTAGGGACATCCTGACCATATAAAAGGAGGTAGGAGAGGGGGAGAGAGAGACAAAAAAAAAAAAAGTCTACATTAATATGTCGACTTTCACCTAGCTCACTCACCACCCAGTAGATAAAAACAGGGTACCGGAATGGGAGGCAGGACAGTATCCGACACTTCTTCTCCTCGGGAGACCATGGAATCATCAATCCTGCTTGAGCTATGCCGGCTGGATCTTGATCCTTGGTGCTGCGTGCCCCAGAAAGCCTACTGCTCCTGCTCTGCGGTGAACGCTGCTCCTGGGTGCGCTTCTGGTGCCGGGGTTGCTGCGGCTGCTCCATGTCCTCGGGCTGCTGCAGCTGCAGCATGGTCTGCTGCTCTAGCTGCTGATGCGGTGGGGAGGGCTGCTGTGAGGCCATTACGGTGCACTGCGCCCCTGACTAGCCGGTGATCTACCCTTAAGTACTCTCATTGTGCCAGAGAGATCACGGGCCGGCATTCCCGCAGCTTCCGGCACCTCCCCTGAAAATTACATCCGGGGGTCAGCGGTCACTGTGCGTGTCATCGGGGCGCGACTTCCAGTTCGTCACTCCCGGTCGCGCCCCGTGACGTCACATCCGGGACGCGGGGTTGCCGGCTACCATGCTGTTTAGGTGCCACAAACCCCCGCCCACACGGAGACCAAATGTCGGTGCCCTCCGCGGCGCTTCCAGGAAACACTGGACCGGCCGGAGCAGAGACTGTGCCCTGCCACAACCGACCGGCCCCGGTAAGAATCTTGCTGCTGTCGCCGCCGATGAGAAGGAAGGTCCCCCATCAAGGACAGGAAACCACTGAGGTGGAGAGAGGCGCCGCCCTTTTTATCTTTAAGGTTTCCTGTCCTTGAAGGGCGGATCCCCTCTCTCGTTGTGCCGTCATGGGTGACAGAAAAAAAGGGGGTATACATAGCAAAAACAATTACAATAATCAAACAAAAATGAGTCAGCAACTGGTATCGGAGGAGAGAGGTCCCTGCCCGTGAGGGCTCACAATCTACAAGGGTTGGGTGAGGATAGAGCTGCTAGTTCAGGGATATGGTGGAGCAAGGGTTACTGCAGGTTGTAGGCTTGTTGGAAGAGGTAGGTCTTCAGGTTCCTTTTGGAAGGTTTTAACAGTAGGCGAGAGTCTGATGTGCTGGGGTAGAGAGTTCCAGAGTAGGGGGGATGCTCAGGAGAAATCTTGTATGCGATTGTGGGAAGAAGAGATAAGAGGGAAGTAGAGAAGGAGATCTTGTGAGGATCGGAGGTTGCGTGCAGGTAAGTACCAGGAGACTAGGTCATAGATGTATGGAGAAGACCGGTTGTAGATGGTTTGTTTGCCAAGGTTAGGGTTTTGAACTGGAGTCTCTGGGCAATGCAGAGCCAGTGAAGGGATTGACAGAGAGGAGAGGCCAGGGACAGGTGGATTAGTCGGGCAGCAGAGTTTAGGATAGATTGGAGGGGTGCGAGAGTGTTAGAGGGGAGGCCACAATGGAGGAGGTTGCAGTAGTCGAGGCGTGAGATGAGGAGGGCGGGAAATTAGTGTTTTTGCAGATTCGTGGTTGAGAAATGTGCGGATTCGGGAGATATTTTTGAGTTGGAGTCGGCAGAAAGTGGAAAGGGCTTGGCTATGTGGTTTGAAGGAGAGATTAGCGTCCAGGGTTACACCGAGGCAGCGAGCTTGCGGGAATGGAGAGAGTGGGCAGCCATTTACTTTTATGGATAGGTCAGATGGGGGGTTGAGTGAGATGGGGGGGAAAGATGATGAATACTGTTTTATCCATTTTAAGTTTTAGAAATCTAGCAGAGAAAGAGGATGAAATAGCGGACAGACATTGTGGGATTTTGGTTAGTAAGGAGGGGATATAAGGTCCAGAGAGGAAGATCTCTGTGTCATCAGCATAGATGTGATCATGAAAGCCATGAGACTATGAGCTATCCCAGGCCGAAGGTGTAGATGGAGAAGAGCAGGGGTCCTAGAAGTGAACCTTGGGGGGCGCCGACAGATAGGGGGCGAGATGAGGAGGTGGTGTGTGAGTGGGAGACACTGAATGTCATATCTGTTAGGTATGAGGAGATCCAAGATAGGGCCAAGTCTGTGATGCCAAGAGATGAGAGAGTCTATAGTAAGAGGGAATAGTCCACTGTGTCAAAGGCAGACAGGTCCAGGAGGAGGAGGACAGAGTAGTGTCGCTTGGATTTTGCAATTAGTAGGTCGTTGGAGACTTTAGTCAGGGCAATTTCAGTAGAATGGTGTGGTCGGAAGCCAGATTATAAGTGATCAAAGAGGGAGCAGGACAGTTAAAAATGGATGTGTTCCAGTAGTTTTGAGGCATAGGGGAGAAGTGATATGGGGCAATAGCTAGTCAGAGAGGATGGGTCTAGGGTGGGCTTTTTGAGGATGGGTGTGATTGGGACATGTTTGAAGCATGAGGGGAATACACCAGTAGTTAGTGACAGGTTAAAAAGGTGGGTTAGGGTTGGGATAAAGACTGTGGTAAGGTTAGGGATGAGGTGGGACGGGATTGGGTCAGGTTCACAGGTTCAGGAGGTCTAATTTGGAGAGTGAAAAGGAAATTTGATCTTCCGTAATGGTAGAGAAGCTGGTTTTGGAGGAGGAGGATTGAGTAGCTATGAGGAGAGGCTGGGGGGACTTTAGGCAAAAGCTTTGTCTAATGGTGTCAATCTTCTGCTTGAAGAATGAGGCAAAGTCTTCGGCTGAGTCGAGAGAAGAGGAAGGGGAGCTGGGGGACGAAGGAGAGAATAGAAAGTACTGAATAGTTGTTTAAGGTTGTGAGACAGGGATGATATGAGAGATGAGAAGTAGGTTTGCTTTGCTGCAGTTAGTGTGGACTTGAAAGTAGTGAGAGACAGTTTGAATGCGATGAAGTGCTCGCTGGAGTGGGATCTTTTCCATCTCTGCTCAGCAACTTTGGAAGCCAGTCTCAGTTCTTTAGTCCAGTTGGTGTGCCAGGGTTGCCTTTTAATTTTCAACCTTTGGTATGTGTGAGAGGGGCGACCGATTCAAGAGCTGCAGCTGTTTTGTTATATAAAGCGGCAGCAGCATCTGCATCATGTAAGGAACTTATGTTTTTAAGAGGGAGAAGGGATTCACAGATAAGTGTGGTTCAAGGTGTTTGAGATTTCTGCGAGGGTGTGCAAGTTTGTGGAGTGGGGATTGTGGACCTGCAGAGGAGAGGGAAGAGAATGTAAGTAGGTTGTGGTCAGAAAGAGGAAAAGATGAAGGTCCCCAACCTAACCTGCAGTTCTGCAATAGTTTCTATTTCACCAACTGTGACGCTGTCCGTATCCATTGGAAATGTACCACTGCTTTGTACAAAGGAACAGGACAACTGTATCTCCTGCTATACTCTGTATGCAAGACTGATTGTTAGTAAAAAAGGTGGTGTCGTTTCCTTACCGTGGAGTCAAAGGGAGCCAGAGCTGCGCAATGCGTGTCAAAGCAAAGCAGTGAGACGTCCATAACAGAAACTTAGCCGCATACACAAACTGAAACAAGACCCATTTTTCTGTAGCGTGCCGGGACGTGGAAGACAGGCTCCTTGCCCACAGCTACCGCCCCAGTCCACGTTACAGATGGACAATGCTATGGGCTTGTTATCAGGGCTCG
This sequence comes from Phyllobates terribilis, assembly GCF_046119375.1. NCBI lineage: Eukaryota > Metazoa > Chordata > Amphibia > Anura > Dendrobatidae > Phyllobates > Phyllobates terribilis. Next base: position 61,252,645 of record NW_027362767.1, read on the forward strand.
GCCTCGGTCTCTTAGTTCCAGTGAAGGGAAATCTTAATCCTTCAGCATAAGACATCATGGACAATTGTAGCTTCCAGTCTTGTGGGAACAGTTTGGCAAAAAAAATACAAAAAATGGTCTTTCCCAATCTACACCAGCCCACCTCTTACACAAGCTTTTATGAAGACTGGTGTAAAGTACGGTGTTCTTCATAAATCTCCCCCATTGGTGTATAAATAGGATTTTTCACCTCCCATTACAACTCACATGACTTAATCCTCATGGACTGTAACATCAGCAGCAATTAATTTTAATGGTGCCCCAAGTCAGTAATACTGGAGAGCTCCCACCCAACCGCCCCACGTTTAGTCAGATGCCATCCGATACATTAGGAATAATTGGTTTGATGTGAATGATTACTTGTTTGGAATGGGCCATTCTGCAGATTCATTATCTCAGCTGTGGAATAACCTCAGCATAATTAAAACCCCTGCAAATGTAATGTTTCCATTATTTGTTATTGTGACACTGAACAACAATGATATGGAGAGAACTGGTTTATTTAGAAAAGCAAAAGGTGCTAACACCCGTCCCTTCTGCCAGAGGTTATCCATTTCTCATATGTTCCTTATTTTGTAGTGGAATACAAAGGATATAAAAAATATTCAGTTAAATACCCTAGTATTTTATTATCCTTGCCCGATCAGAGGGTCTTGTTGGCACCCGCCTTACCAGGTTTCCCTCCATCTAATCCTCTAGTTGCTTGGTCTCTTATGCAATTAGAAGAGTAGGAGGTTACAATATTGCAACTTATTTAATGCAAGTGTCACAAATCATCAAATCTGAATAATCGTAACTTAAAGAGGACCATCGTTTGCCATAAATATGTCATTTTTTTACTTGGTGTAAATTCCGCTGTTCTCCTGAATCCCGCAATGTTTTTCTTTTGTATCTGCGCCTCTCTGTTCCTGAGATCTAGCCCCCTCTTCCTTGTATATTTATCTAGTCTTGTTAGACAAGTGGTTGTCATCTTAAACTCATAAGATATTTGATGAACACATCCACTAGTAACAAGACAATTTATGTAGAGAGAAGAAGGGGCCATATCTCAGGAAGGGAGAAGAGCAGGAACAAGGAAAAATATTGTCAGATTCAGGAGAACAGCGGCATTTACACAAGATAAAAAATACATATTCATGGCAAGTGACCGGTGCTCTTTAAGTGATGATTAGTTATATAAGTGGGGTTGGGTGGGATAAAACCAAGGAACACACCAGACAGGTCAGGGATAAAGTTGCGGAGAAGAGTAAAGCAGGGTTAGGTAATAAAAAAAACAGCCCAAGCTGTGAACATCTCACAGAGCACTGTGAAATCCATCATCCAAAAATGGAAGGAGTATAGGACAGCTGCAAACCTACCAAGACATGGCCGTCCACCTAAACTGACATCCCAAGCAAGGAGAGCTCTAATTAGAAAAGCAGCCAAGAGGCCCATGGTCGCTCTGGAGGAGCTGCAGAGATCCACAGCTCAAGTGGGAGAATCTGTCCACAGGACAACTGTAAGGCTGGGGTCACACGAGTGATGATTCTCTCATGCCGATGATGCTAATAACACTCAGCTGAAACTGTCAGAGTTTGAGCAGATGTCATCTTACTATGATCCGATTCTCTCACATGACAGAATCGCATCACAGGTGCAGAGAAGATGGAGAACTTAATTCCTCTATCTTGTCTATTGTCTTTATTCGCGGATTTCGGATTGCACTTGGATGACATCCGAGCGCAGTCTGACTTTTCACACACACCCACAGACTTGCATAGGTGCTAGCGATCTCAATTCCAGAGCCACTTGCAGCATGCTGCAATATTTTTCTCACAACAACGGGATAGAGAAACACCAAAATAATGCTAAAAAATTATCTTTATTTAGTTCATTGTTAAAAAGCTGCCAATATGCAGACCAATAAAATGGTTAAAAGAGGGGGATAACACACACAGAGAACAAATCCCAGAAAAACACAGGTTGTATGGGTACAATAAATTGGTAGAGATTGTATGATTATAAGGCAAAGAAAAGTGATGGATACAGATTATTGCACAAGCCCGATAAAAAGTATATACACAAAAATCTCAGATGGCACAATATATAGTAATGTCCAATCAATCATGTAGCGCCCAGAACAATATGGGCAGAGGATGATATACAAACCATGGACTACTGCATATATCTGTGGTGCATAACCACTGAGGATTAAGTAATGGGCCTTACTACAAATTAACAAAATTACAACTTTTTGGGCCAAATGCAAAACGCCTGAAAACACCATCCCCACCGTCACACATGGTGGTGGCAGCATCAGGCTGTGGGGATACTTTTCTTTAGCAGGAACAGGGAAACTGGTCAGAGTTTATGGAAGATGGATGGAGCTAAATACAGAGCAATCCTGGAGTTTATTAGAGGCTGCAAAAGACTTGACACTGGGGCGTAGGTTCAGATTCCAGCAGACTAACCATCCTACCAGAGCTACAATGGAGGGTTTAGACCAGAGCATATTCATGTATGTGAATGGCTCCAGGTTGGAGACCAATGATCTCTTGTATTGGAACCAATTATCAATAGGAGATCAGAAAAAAATTATTATAAAGTTCCAGGACGCAAACAGTGACACATGAGAACCCCGTTGCTCCTCTTACAACCTCATTATCTTTCCCCATTTGTCGTAAGGCTTAATAACACATACTATTTTTTGACCCAGTTTTTGTAAAAAGCAGATTTTTTAAAATAAAGTGGGATCTTTCCTGTGTCCTATCCTGTGCTATTCACCCCCTACATGGGTTATAAAAAATGCATCAAAACGCCAGCTCCTAGCTACATGTCACAGTTCTGCCCTTTTTGTATCTTTTCTGATCGGAATCTTGGAGAAGTTTTTGAACACAAGTTGAGTTGAATTAGATGATGGATCTTTGTCTCCACCTAGTGGTCATATGCATCAATGACAGCCAAATGTCACCGACCTTATGGGTTAACGATACACTATTCGGTTCTAGTATTTGGGGACTGCATGTTGGTACATTGAGGGCACTGCATGGCTCTACTATGTATGCACTGTAGAAGCTTTATTTGGTCTTATATGCCCGCTCTATGATTATATTATTTAGGCATGGTATAGTATTCTGTACTCCGTGGTCCAAAACGGGATGTTCTCCAGCACCAAAGAAAGTAGTTAAAACCGCCTTTAACCCCTTAAGCCCCGGAGCATTTTTCGTTTTTGCATTTTAGTTTTTGCTCCCCTTGTTCCCAGAGCCATAGCGTTTTTATTTTTTGGTCAATATGGCCATGTGAGGGCTTATTTTTTGCGGGACGAGTTGTACTTTTCAACGCCATTACTAGTTTTATCATATCCTGTACGGGAAAACAGGAAAAAAATTCCAAGTGCGGTAAAATTGCAAAAAAAGTGCAATACCCCAGTTGTTTTTTATTTATTTTTTTTACCATGTTCACTGAATGCTAAAACTGACCTGCCCTTCTTATTCTACAGGTCATTACGAGTTCATAGACACCAAACATGTTTAGGTTATTTTATATTTAAGTGGTGAAAAAAAATTCCAAAATTTGGTAAAAAAAAAAATAAAAAAATAGCGCCATTTTCTAAGACCCGTAGCGTCTCCATTTTTCGTGATCTGGGGCTGGTTGATGGCTTATTTTTTGCGTGCCAGGCTGACGTTTTTATTGATAACATTTGGGGTAGATCCGATGTTTTGATCGCCCGTTATTGCATTTTATTGCAATTTTGCGGCGACCAAAAAACGTAATTCTGGCGTTTAGAATTTTTTTCTCGCTACGCCGTTTACCGATCGGAATAATTCTTTTTTTATTTTGATAGATCGGGCGATTCTGAACGCGGCGATACCAAATATGTGTATGTGGGGTTTTTTTATATATATTTTATTTTGAATGGGGCGAAAGGGGGGTGATTTAAACTTTTATATTTTTTTATATTTTTTTATATTTTTAAAAACTTTTTTTTTTTACTTTTTGCATGCTTCTATAGTCTCCATAGGAGACTAGAAGCAGCAACTGTCCGATCGCCTCTGCTACATACAGGGGACCAGCAGATCCCCTGCATGCAGCAGAAATGGTCCTGTGCTATGAGCGCCGACCACTAGGTGGCGCTCATAGCGACAAGATCATGACAACCACAGGCGTCTGCTGCAGACCCTGGGTTGTCATGCACGCCCATCGGCGACCCGCGATCACGTGACGGGGTCGCCGGTGGGCGGGGCTTATGACGCGCTACCCGGAAGCGCGCGTTAAATGCTGCTGTCGGAGATTGACAGCAGCATTTAACTGGTTAACAGCCGCGGGTGGATCGCGATTCCACCCGCGGCTGTTGCGGGCACATGTCAGCTGTAGTAATCAGCTGACATGTGCTCGGTTCAGTGAGGGCTCAGCGCCGGAGCCCTCACTGAACCGGCGGTACGCAGATATGCGTACTAATACGTCCCCGGTAAGTAAGGGGTTAATCATACAAGGTAAAAAAAATTATTGGAAGATTGTGCGCGTAGAAAAACCCTTAGGCTATGTGCCCACGATGCAGAAATGCTCCAGATTTTTTCCTGAGCGTTTCTGCATCTCCCTGGCAGAAAAAACGCATGCGGATTGTACATGCGGATTGTACATGCGGGATTGTGCATGCGGGATTGTGCATGCGGGATTGTGCATGCGGGATTGTGCATGCGGATTATACATGCGGATTGTACATGCGGATTGTACATGCGGATTGTACATGCGGATTGTACATGCGGGTTGTACATGCGGATTGTACATGCGTTTTTCCTGCCAGGGACATGTGGATGTGAAGCGGTCTTCACTTGCATTTCCGCATGCGGGTTGACAAGCGCTTTCCAAGAGATTTTAGCATCACTTGGAAAGTGCTTGAGAATTTGGTCACACTGTATAAATCCATGCAACCGGCATATATAGTGTGACCAAGTTAGTTAAAAAAAAGAATAAAAATGGCAAAAAATAAAAACATATACTCAAATTCCGATGGCCCCCGGTCTCCTTATCCGATGGGTCCGGTCTTCCTGGTGTCTCGCGGTTGTGTAAAAGGACCTTCCATGATGTCATTTAGTCATGTGGCAGGTCACCGCCGACGTCAGCGGTCGCGTGATCTGTCACATGACTAAATTACGTCATGGAAGGTCCTTTTACTCCATCGCAAGCTGCTGGGAAGCCAGGACGTACCGGATAGAAGACTGGGGGCCATCAGAAGGTGAGTATAATGTGTTTTTTTATTTTAATTCTTTTTTTTTACAAGTACTATGGTACCGGGGTCTGGAGGAGAGTCTCCTCTTCTCCGGACTTGGGTACCATCCGCACATTGAATCGCTTAATATCCGCATGTGTACATGTAGTCATGCGGATATTAAGTGATTCAATGCAAGTCAATGGCGGCAAAAACGCTGCGATTACGCAAAATAATTGGTAGTGCTGCGGATTTTTCCGCAATGATAATCCGCAGCGGAAATTTCTGCAGCATGTGCACAGCAGATGCGGATTATCATTGGGGAACATGGCAGACCTTCTACCAAGCGTTTATTTAAGAGTTTCTGCAGCGGAATTGCCGCTGCGGAAACGCTTAAACGCATAGTGGGCACACAGCCTTAATCATAGTGGACAGCTTGGGGTGGGGTACTTCCTTAAATAGTAAATGTTCTGGGTGAGATTGACAAGGCTAAATTGATCCAGCCCTGTTAACATGACTTCCATAATTGTATAAATAACATATTTTTCGGCCTAGAGAAAAGAAAAACATTTTTCACTCATTCGGATGGACAAAAAAAATACAAAAATGTATTCTGTATTTTCGGTCTGATGCATCTAGTCATCCGAAAGATATGGTATATATATACACATTTATGGAACATGTTTACAGCCAAGGTGGATCCATTTGCCTTGTCAATCCTGTCCACAACATCGACTGTATAAGGAAGTACCCCTCACTAAGCTGTCATCTACGATTAAGGGTTCTTTACCCGAAAAGTGTAAGCATTATGGATTTTTTTCATATGTGTACATTCTGCCAGTTTTTTTATCCTATGTGATTAAGGCTATGTGCCCACGATGCGGAAATGCTCCGGATTTTTTCCTGGGCGTTTCTGCATCTCCCTGGCATCTCCCTTGATATATTGGATCTGGAAGCCAGACCCATGCATACCCCATGCACCGCACCCAGTCCCCCGCATGCCCCGTGCACTGCACCCAGTCCCCCGCATGCCCCGTGCACCGCACCCAGTCCCCCGCATGCCCCGTGCACTGCACCCAGTCCCCCGCATGCCCCGTGCACTGCACCCAGTCCCTCGCATGCTCCGTGCACCGCACCCAGTCCCCCGCATGCCCCGTGCACCGCACCCAGTCCCCCGCATGCCCCGTGCACCGCACCCAGTCCCCCGCACCGCACCCAGTCCCCCGCATGCCCCGTGCACCGCACCCAGTCCCCCGCATGCCCCGTGCACTGCACCCAGTCCCCCGCATGCCCCGTGCACCGCACCCAGTCACCCGCATGCTCCGTGCACCGCACCCAGTCCCCCGCATGCTCCGTGCACCGCACCCAATCCCCCGCATGCTCCGTGCACCGCACCCAGACCACGGACCTTCCACCCTGGAAGTCTCATGGGACCTGTATCTCTAGCACCAGAGTCGGGAGGTGAATTGACACTTGATTAGTTTTGGAGTGCAGAATGAATATTTTGTTTAGCAGCATTGAGGGCTACTTATTGTATAATTATACTATGTATAACACAGGCGCAGTAATTTCCTGTAATTTAAAAGGAGACATTGATGTGGTTGCAGCAATAGTGATAGAAGATCCTAGGGTGGCTGGAATTTTGTGCCTATGGATAGATACTGAAAAGATTGCCAAGAGCAGTGTTCCCAACTCTGGTCCTCAAGACCCACCAACAGGTCATGTTTTCTGGATTTCCTTAGCATGGCCCAAGTGATGATCACCTGCACAGGCAATAATTCCATCACCTGTGCAATACTAAGGAAATCCTGAAAAAATGACCTGTTGGTGGCTCCTGAGGACTGGATTTGAGGAACACTGGTAAAGAGCATGGTACAACACCTACCAAGATCTTGCCTCTTGCTATCACCTACATGTCACCTCCTTGAGCTTAAAGAGGACCTGTCACTCGCCATAAATGTAATTTTTTTTACCTGGTATAAATGCCGTTGTTCTCCTGAATCCGGCTAGGTTTGTCTTCTGTTCCTGGCAGTTCCTGCTCTTCCTTGCAAGTCTACTACAATATTGCAGGTGTAGGACCCACATGATTCAAGCGAACCTAAATTAGGTCACCACATAGTTTTATGCTGAATTAAACCAGCTCATGACATATGTATTAACTTGTAACTTTTCTTCTACAAGTCTTTAACAATTAAGTGGCCCTTTAAACACAAGTTCGGGTGTAATACTAATAATAGCCTCCTGATGGTGCCAGAGCAAACTAATGAAGAAGTTTGAAAAAGTTAAAGTTTTGCTGTCTGCACCAGAAGTAGCTCCTGGGGTCCCTGATACAGGTGTAGGTCAAGAAATCTTCTTCAAGTATGCTGCAGATTAAAAGATGAGAAGATTTACTTTCCTTTATACCTGGACCTGTGACTTTCATTTGCAGAATGTGATTTTATTGCATTCTGCTGGGTGTGATCTCCGGTATTGTCACCTGTATGACCGGTTCCACCTTATCCATTGAAGTGCAAGTGACTCAATGTTATTCTGTTGTGCTCCACTTTCACGTTAAGGGCTGCACCATGTAACATCAAACCCAGCCCCCCATCTGAGGGAAACATAACGTAGGGACAGAGACCCCCGATTCCAACGATGTGTCACTCACTAGGCTGCTTGCTGCAGTTTTGATAAAATCACTGTTTTATCTGCTGCAGAGCTATGAATGCTGAGCCCTGTATAACCCCGTCCACACCACTGATTGACTACCTTCTGTGTACACTGTGCATAGGCAGAAAGATGCCAATCAGTGGTGATGGCGGGGTTATACAGAGCTCATGAATATGGAGGATACATGGCAGCAGGTTTGCAATGTGCAGGGAAATATAGAGCCAGCAAAAGTCCAATGCTGGATACGTTTTCGCGAAACCCAACTGCAAAAATTCTTTTAAGTAAGAAATACCAGCAATTATGTAAACTAAATAAAAATCGGAGTGAGTGGGTGGGGAAGGGTTAACTCAAAAGCAGTGGATGGCAAGCATGAGACATTAGATACCTATGTGCATCAAAAGCAGTTTTAACTTTTTGCAACAAGAACGGGATTTTCTGTAGGTTTTCGTAAAAGGATAGGTACGCTTTAAAATTTCCCCTAAATTAGGATTTAAAATGTTGGGATGTATGGAAGACTGGACAAAAGGACATTGCCTTAGGGTCCAGAGCAGTAGGGTGTTCATATGGTTAAAGGGAGTCGGTCATTCCCAAAATGCCAATTGAACTGCATAAACATTTATATGGGGGACGCAGCCCCTATAGTATCTCATATCAGGCAAAGGCAATTTATTAGTTATTGAAAAACTTTTAAATATGCAAATGAGGGCACTTCGGTGCACCTTTGGCTTGACCTATGCTTGGTTTGTCTTCTAATTTGCATATTTAAGCCAGTTTTTTTTTGTCTTGATTGACAGTGCTCCGTGGGTAAGAGCAAGCGCTCTATATGTCTGTGCTTGCTTTAATATGCGAATAGAAGTACATAACGGTGCACCAAGGCAGAGAGCGCACGCGCCAAGGGTGCACCAAGTCAGAGAGCACACGCGCCAAGGGTGCACCAAGGCAGAGAGCGCACGCGCCAAGGGTGCACCAAGTCAGAGAGCACACGCGCCAAGGGTGCACCAAGGCAGAGAGAGCATGCGCCAAGGGTGCACCAAGGCAGAGAGCACACGCGCCAAGGGTGCACCAAGGCAGAGAGCACACGCGCCAAGGGTGCACCAAGGCAGAGAGCACACGCACCAAGGGTGCACCAAGGCAGAGAGCACACGCACCAAGGGTGCACCAAGGCAGAGAGCACACGCACCAAGGGTGCACCAAGGCAGAGAGCACACGCGCCAAGGGTGCACCAAGGCAGAGAGCGCACGCGCCAAGGGTGCACCAAGGCAGAGAGCGCACGCGCCAAGGGTGCACCAAGGCAGAGAGCGCACGCGCCAAGGGTGCACCAAGGCAGAGAGAGCACGCGCCAAGGGTGCACCAAGGCAGAGAGCACACGCGCCAAGGGTGCACCAAGGCAGAGAGCACACGCACCAAGGGTGCACCAAGGCAGAGAGCACACGCACCAAGGGTGCACCAAGGCAGAGAGCACACGCACCAAGGGTGCACCAAGGCAGAGAGCACACGCGCCAAGGGTGCACCAAGGCAGAGAGCACACGCGCCAAGGGTGCACCAAGGCAGAGAGCGCACGCGCCAAGGGTGCACCAAGTCAGAGAGCACACAAGAGTGCACCAAAGTGCCCTCATTCGCATATAACAAAAAAGTAGACTTTACAGAAAATATTAAGTTGAGCGGTATGAACCTGGTGTGATTGTTATGGAGCTACATCCCCTCTATAAATTCTGCTGCAGATTAATTGGCATTTTGGGGGGTGACAGACATCCTTTAAGCCAGTTCACATGAAGGGATCAAACTGCAATACCAAACCCAACCAATGGACAATCATTCTGTTTTTGGGAAGGGAAAGCAGCCTCTTTAGAACATGAACACATGACCATGATGCATGATACCCAGAAAACACCTGACACAGCCAGTGCAGAAGAGGAAGCATCTTACAGGCGCCCAGCTATAAGTGTCCAGTCATGTGCATGTCACCGTGTGACTCCGCAGTAAACATATGATGACTTTATGCTTCAAAATGCTGCAGTCATTTATTAAATTAGTGGGCAAAGCTGCAATTACCTGGAGATCACAAGGGAACGTGAAGTGTAATGGATGGATCTGTAGCTTACATCACAAGTGACAACCACTGTCCATACAACCCATTAGAGTACATGGATCTTGTACAGCGAGGTCCCACAGAGCAGAGAGCTACGACAGAGAGGCTGATCATCATCCTGTATTGCATTGCCACCACTAGGGGCAGTCAATGCCTCCTAAGTCTAAAGTATCTGTATAAATCTGTGTAGTGAGCTCCCCCTAGTGTGGCTGCATTCAGCCAGGACAAAAGTAAAGTATTGGTCCATACATCTTAATCTTTGAATTCCTATTTCTCATTTGACACCATTACACCCCCCCCCCCCCCCAGTATATAACCTCCGGCCCCCCGCCGTCCCGTCTGCCTTTACTAATGTAACAGAATGGCCGGTGGTGCAGAGCTCACTGATACCAGTGCGGTCCTGTAATAAGAGGCACCGGTGTAACAAGTCCATTCATGACATTTCTTCCCTCCCAAATCTTCTTCTATCACCTGTGAGTGATATTATTGAGAAGTGGAAGGAACCGCAGCAACTCAGCCACGAAGTGGAGACCGTGTAACATTACAGAGCGGGGTCACCAAGTGCGGAGGGGCAGAGGGCAGAAAAGTCACCAACACTCTGCTGATCTCATAACTGCAGAGTCCAAACCTCCTCCGGTATTAATATTAGCACAAACACTGCGCCCCCAAAGGGAGCTTCATGGCCGAGCAGTTGCATTCAGCCATACATCACCAAGCACAATGCTAAGCGACGGATGGAGTGGTGTAAGGCCACCACCACTGGACTCTGGAGGAAACGGGTTTTATGCAGTGACGGATCACACTTATCTGATAGAGGAGTCTGGGTTTGGTGAATGACAGGAAACCATTACCAGTCTGTCTACATTGTGCCTCTGAAAGGTTTGGTGGAAGAAGAATAACGCTACAGGTATGTTTTTCAGGGGTCGGTCTCAGACTGAGGAAGAACCTTCTCTGTTCCCCATGACATGTTTGGTGGGAAGAACATGGCCGGCCGCACAGAGTCCAGACCTCAACCTCACCAAATACCTTTGTTCTAGTTCATCCCAAAGATCGGGAGTCGGACCTCTCCCCAACATCAGGGTCTGACCTCACAAATGCTCTTTGGGATAAAGGGGAAAAAATTCCTACAGATGCCACCAAAAGTCTTGTGGAAAACCTTCCCAGATGAGAGGAAGTCGTTATATATGCAAATAATAATAATAACTATGGATTTATAATGGGAGGCGAGAAAACCTTTTGCGTGAATTGTGGAGGGGGCACACACGATGTAGAGAAGTATCTGTCTACATACAATAATTGACCAGATTGCCATGCCAGATCTGAACATTGGGACAACCACCGAGTGGTCAGATTTCATCTGGCAGGTGAGGTGAAGATGGAAGGGTTTCTCTATCTATATCTGTGTGTTCCCAGCCCTCATAATCTGAAGTACACCTGGAAAACAAATACTTCACTTCTACAAGCTGCAGCCAGCGACTAATGCAAACATTGCTGCTAATCAGATTAGGACAGGATGGAAAAAATGAATATGGTGTCTGCCACCTGTCTCCTATCCGAATCAATGAGCAGCGGAACAAACCAGACCTAATAATACCACCCCAAACATGGCAGCCATTGTTCTGTAGATAGGAGCATATTTCTATATACTTAATATACCACTGGTGAAGACCCCCAGTGGGTAGACCCCTGTCACTGTATAGTGGGAATTATTATCCATGTCCTTGGGGAGTACAGAGGTTGTAGTCACCCCTGGATCCTAAGGGGTGAGGCGGAAAAGGTCCCATTGGCCCTTATGAGAAGACCTATACTATTAAAGATCAGTGAAAAATAAATACTAAATAAAAACTCCATGGACAACCACTTTTAAGCCATCACCTAATTTATAGGTTATAAAGGGAAGGCTGTCAGTCACTAAATAGCACCGCCCACCGGACCCCTATCAATGTGCTCAGCTCCTCCTGCTCTATAACATGCAGCCTTCAGGTCAGACGCCGTTTTGAACATGACAAGAGGCAAGGGTTGTCCATGACTTACACGCTGATGACCTATCCACATCGACGGGATAGGTCATAATTTTTGGGGAACCCCACAGCACTGTACATAGTTTAGTAGCTGCTACTGAGCACTGCTGTTCATCTTCCATGACCAGGGAGGAGTGTCGGACGCCCACTGATCTCATAATTGAAAACCTAACGTCATCTATATACAAGTCCTGGAAACCCCTTTAAGGGGAACCCCAAAACTAATATATTGTTTTTTGCCCTTTCCATGACAATTACAGCAATACTTTTTGCCTTCGTTTCTGAGAAATTAGCATTTGAATATGCAAATGAGGCTGAAGAGCTATGGTAGATCTGAAGCCTTAGTCACTCCAGGTCTGTTTCCCACCCACCGCCGCCTCCTTCTTCTTGCTTGACTGACAGTCTCTTATGCTGTGTGTGACTTCAAGCCAAGAAATCGCAAGCAGGAGGAAGCGGCACTGAATGGAGAATAGAGCTTGAGTGACCGAGGCTTCAGATCTATCATAGCTCTTCAGCCTTACTTGCATATAAATTCAAATGCTGATTTCTCAGCAATGGAGGAATGGACTAGCCATGTAAAGATATTGTTGGACTTGTCCTTGAAAGAGCTACAAGTGCATATAAATAGTTTGGGGGGTGCAAATGATGTTTTAATTTAAGGAAAATGTTCTATAATATGATGTGTCAGAAAATCCAAAGTGCAATATCCATGACTCTATCAGCATTTTATTAGGAAGAATTGTCTAACCTCGTACAACGCGCTCCATATCCCTAAACTCATCCGCTATTATTCTATCGTAGTGATTTGTGAAGCAGATTATTATGTCCCTTAATTCTTTTTCCAAAGGCAAGAAATGTCCTAATATTCCCCGGGAGAGATTTTCTGTCCCCTCTTGGTGACCCAAGAATTAGGAGAATGTACTTGAGCACGGACATTGGAGCGCAGCAGCGCACACTTCTCCTTATCGCTGCCACCTCATCAGCACACACTAAACATGAAGACGGCGGAGATGTAAATGATTGATTTTTCCACCCACATCGTTCAGAAGGTGCGATCATTAAAATGCGCAGCCGTGGTTTATCGCAGATGACTGAATGTTATAACAAGAGGAGATCTGAGAGTTCGTACAAGACTATGGTCAAATTAAAGGGTTTGCTTAGAATTAAAAAAATATATATATACACTTTTCCCCCCCTGAGAAACAGCGCCACTCTTGTCTACAGGTTGTAGGGGGTATTGCAGTTGAATCCCATTTAATTGAATGTTGATTGTGATTGGTATTGCAACATATCAGAAAAAACTGCAAATCAATTATTCCAGACAACCCTTTTACAATGATTAAAGGGGTTGTCGTAGGTAGGCAAAATTAAAAATGGAATCCTATCTAACTTCCAGCTCAGGCCAGCATCAGAAGCTAAGACTGTCTGGATGTCACAGGATTGCTGAAGCTTGTGATTGGCTGCAGCAGTTAGGCGACTAGAACACTGCGGCATATGATGACAAGCTCTTCAAGTCACTTAAATGGTGCAGCCAATCATCAGCTTCAGCAGTCCTGGGACATCCGGATAGCATAAGCATCACTTAAGCAACCGGAGCAGTCCGCACTAGATCTATAGGGTAGGGGGGGGGGGGGGGGGTGACAGAAGGGAAGCATGTCTTTGCTTGTTGGACAACACCTTTAAAAAGGTGCCCATAGACCACCACACACATGAACCTTCAGCCAGGAGTTTATGTATTTCCAATGGGGAGAGAGGAGCAAGTTGCCAACAGACTGCTTCTAGTGGGAGAATGAGCAGGATAAGGAGTTTGTGCAGGTTGAGGATAATGGTGCCTGAAATGTGAGAAGTCAGATGTGTCTTTGTTGTAATCTCTGCAGACGAGTCCTGGCTGGAGAAGTTGTCGTGACGGTCTGGGCCAGATGGAAAAGACGAGAAAAGTGAACGATTTCATCAGAAAGAACATCAGCTTTAAATCACTATCTGTAACTGTACTGTAGTCTCCTATATGTTCTGCAGGACTGGTATCTACCACTATATGGTCACCATATGACGGTAATATCAGTGTTGGTCTTTGTATAGAGATTTCTTTTAGTAACAGCGCGATCATCTGCTGAGGTTCTCCTACATCCATTAATACTGTGTGCCACCATAGCTGTAATCAGGGTTACATGGTTAGGGGCCCACTCAGAAGTTTTGCTCCGCCTGAACCAAAACCCTAGCTACGCCTTTGGTCAGACAAGAATAAATATCAATAGTAAATATAAAACACTGTACACACGACAAACTGTTCTATTGTGACACCACAGATAATACATTGCACCTCACACATAACAAGTGCAACACGCTCTTATCTGATAAAACTACATTCCATATTTCAGATATTTTCTCCCAACCCACAAGCCGCCTTCCAGGCAAACCACAGCCAAAAATATTGTAACAGGAAGGAAGTCCTTCTGTGAACTCAAGATGGTATAAAGGTTGTGCAACTATACTCAAACGCAACAAAAAAAAGGCACAAAAGCATGTTCTGGACCACAAGTGAAAACTAAAGACAATTACTCCTCATCAAGTTTGCAAGATGAACCTGGTACCAAAATTGTGTAAACCGTAGTGGGCTACTAATAATTCATTGGCCAGTGCTCTTCATTGGTAACCAAGGTCAAGGGCAGGACTGTATTTACACCCTATGCCCACAGACATTACCACTCGACATTATGCCCCTTTCACATTTATCTTGCGTCAACTAGCCACAGGGCGACCCAGTTCATGTGACAACCTAAGGCTGCGCCAAACATGGTGCTTCTACATGCGGAGGGCATTAAATGGCTGTCTGGGAAGGTGAACATTAGTATACGGTAGTGTATGGAACAGATTTTGTACTGCTGTGGCCCTGTGGGGCTCCAATCTGAATATTAGCTGGGGGTACAAGAGTGGGAAAACAGTGACAAGTTGGACTCAAGCTAAAGGCAGCCGAACCCACCGATACCAGCTAACAGCATAATGTGTATGGGGGTTAGATGATGTCACGGGAGAAAAGGATTGAATGGTTGGAATTTAAAGCTGGGACTTTTTTGCATCCAGTGAGATTATTAGAGCAGCAGTTTGAGTACACAGGAGCACTCTATTGAGTGTATGGGGGCCTTAAGTAATGAAGCCCATTTACAGAACAGGATCCAACACATAGGAGGGGGGGTGTGACTGGCACCAATTCCTTAGTTCCCTACCACTACACAGTCACAAACGTAAAAGGACTATTGAATAGAAGTCGTTCTGCAGTACTCGGCAGCAGCTGCTACATATTGAATGGATCTGTGTAGTGCGGCTCCATTCAATATTTGCAGCTGGTCACCACCAAAGCTAATAACAGTTGATTGGTGCAGGTGCCGGGTGATCGACCCCTTCTGATCAGATATTATTGATCAAGGTCTTCAATATAATATTCCCACACAACCCCTTTAAGATCATGGAACAGTGTATACTGCATCGCTGGCTAATGTCACAATGAGACAAGTGACGGCATCAGAGCCTTTCTCCGTAGTGCCATGTTTACATCAGGATCTGATTGGAGCAGCACCGCTTCACCAGACAGCATAGCGTTCACATGACAGACCTAAGAAGAGAAAAAGAGGGGCGCTGCTTTTCGCCTCCCTTCTCTTTGCTGCAGACAACATGCAGATAGTGGCCCCTTCCCATCAAATAAGTTGCTAGTCTGGCAATACATTGCTAGCTTGTGCCGCCCCTTGCAATCTGCCATCTTAGGCACAGGACATCCAGTGCCCAGTGGCACATACTTCACTGATCAAGGGCATACAGAATATGATATAAAATCATTCCATGTTTTTAGAATATTTTACTAGACCTCTACAATGGGGGCGTATGTGCCAGTAATCCAGATATAGCCAGGATGATACCAAAAATCGGGCTGAAAGGTGTGGATCATAACAGAGCCAATCCCAAAAGTGCCTATTTGGCAGCATTCCTAGAGACAGGGATTTTCTACTAAGTATGTAGAGAATAAAGGACTTTTTGGGTTACAGAATCCAAGGTCTCGGTGTGACTGCAACCTCTGATGCCTCTATAGTTATGGTTTTGGGGTTTGTTGTGGTGAAACTTTAGCAATCAAGCAAAATGAAAACCAACCAAGGGAGGAGCGAAGAAATGACGTGCCCACCTATCCATTGATGTGGGTTTTGTGTGTGTACCAGGGAGGGGGTCCTCAGCCAAAAACAATGGTAGCCAACTGTTCTTGCTTTCCCAAATCCGTCATAGAAGTGTTCCTTTAAGAACTTGCGTTCGTCAATGATGGGAGACCTAGGAGCGCAATGGGGTTGATCAATGCCGACTATAATACAGGTATTGTTGTGCTGATCTAATTTCATTACAGTCGAGCACATTATATTTGAAGGCTATAATTTCTCCTGAAATAGCAGCAGGGCACAAGCTGTAGCTATGGCAGCCGTGCCAGTCTTACATAATCTGAACAGACAGCCAGTGTTTCACCAGCTCTTTCAGAATTCCCATTTCCCTGAGTATCTGGAAGTTTTACGCACAATGGAAGCCTGTTCCGGCAGACAAAAAGTGTTTTATAGTAAGCCCCAATATAATTCACGGCCAACGTAGGGTATTGCTGTTACTGTCTCAGTATCGCCATGTCATTGTTTACCCAGAAGTTTATTGGATTTGTAGACTTTTTTGTGATATATTTATTGCGTAAAGGAATCGTCTGGATTAGAAAACCCACTTGTAGAATTTCATGTTTATATAGGATGGTTGGAGGGATAAGGGAAGAGCGTCTCTGGTTCTGGAGGATCCAACTTATTCATACATAAGACAAACAGTTCTCGGACTTCAATTAGAACAGTGTAATGCTTCTCCTCTCCTGAAGGAGCGCTGCCAGGAAGTTGAGTACTTATTGCCAGGTTCCACCACAGGTTACAGCAGTAAGACACCCTGAGATCAGCTTACTGTTTGGGGTCTTTTGATAAAAAGGAAGGGTTTGTCCATAGCAGACAATCCCATAGAAGAGAATGTACAACCTATATTGTTTACTCATTGAAACCAGATACTGATAAAAAAAAAATTTTGTTATTGTATTCTTTTACTGTTTTCTGTACACAATTATGAGAGAAAGCTAAATGGTGGATCCTGTGTTATCTACTGTATATAGAGGTGTTATCAGTCATTGTACAGGAGGAGGAGGTGAGCTGTGACATCACCTATTGTGAATGGTGGATCCTGTGTTATCTACTGTATATAGAGGTGTTATCAGTCATTGTACAGGAGGAGGAGGTGAGCTGTGACATCACCTATTGTGAATGGTGGATCCTGTGTTATCTACTGTATATAGGGGGGTTATCAGTCATTGTACAGGAGGAGATGAGCTGTGAGATCACCTATTGTGAATGGTGGATCCTGTGTTATCTACTGTATATAGAGGTGTTATCAGTCATTGTACAGGAGGGGGAGGTGAGCTGTGACATCACCTATTGTGAATGGTGGATCCTCTGTCATTTATAAATACATTTGGTGATAATAATGAGATTACTGAGAAGTTATCATCTCTACCATGCTCTGCTCCAGCTACATCTGCAGACATTGTCCAGCCAGGGTTTCGTCTGTCTTAGTCTTGTTTTATTCACCTCCCTGCTGTGGCCAATGGGGCAATACCACACCCCATATAAACTCCAAGCTTTGTACCCTATTTGCCAGATATTGTGCCTTGATGATCCCTGACCATTGATCCTGGTTTTGTTCTGCTATTCCTTATACTAACTCTGCTTGTACCCTCCTGTCCTTGTTATATCCTTTTATTCACCCCTATCCCGACCTCAGTCCGATTGCCTGGTATCTGACCCCATCTATCCCACTGACTTCAGCTTCTGATTCCTGCTTAAGTCCTTTGTCTCGTCACTCCAGTTACTGCCCCAGCTAGCTAGACTTCTTGTTTCAGGCTCGCTCTTCCAGCCAGCAGCTACTGTTCTTTCCTCACTTACATAGCGCCAATAAACCTGCAGCACTTTATAGACATCATCATCACTGTCCCCATTGGGGCTCACAATCTAGATTCCCTATCCGTATGTTTTTGGAGTTTGGGAGGAAACCAGAGAGCCCCGAAGGAAACCCACGCAAACACGGGGAGAACATACAGACTCCTTGCAGATGTTGTCCTTGGTGGGATTTGAATCCGAAACCCCAGCGCTAACCACCGAGCCACCGTGCTGCCTGGCTAGCACCGAGTATGTCAACGGTCTCCTTGATTTTTATTTCCACCACACTGCATTTTTATTGCACTTTATCACATTTGAAACTAATTTATGTCCACAGACTACGTCAAAGTTGAGCTGGACTTCAATGCGGTCATCAAACTCAGAAAAACACTGATACTGTTGTCGCCTTGAGATGGTGAACAACAAGGTTCTTGCTAAATAACGTCCCCTTCTTCATAATGCTTGGCCTTGGGATTCTCTTCTACTGAATGTGTCCCCCATCTTTTTCATGGATCGCTATTCTCCATAACATCCGATTATGGGTACACACAGCAGAGGGGATGGGTTACGATCCAGGCAATAAAAGGTATAGTCATCGCCCCTTAAAATGTAATATTATGACCTCTGGGTGGTCTAATGGGGGAATCTTCTACTTGCCTACCAAGCATCATACGGAAGAGGATGATATCTAGCAAGAACCTAGGTGACGTGTCCACCTAATCATGGTGACAGCAGTGCCCGGGTGCTGTCCTGAATACTTTGCCATGACCTAGATATTAGCCAGAAGAAAGTGAAGGACTTTCTGGTGCAATTATCAGGGCGTTAAAATAATTCTCTACACACCCAGCCTCAGCTATTACACAGCCCATTATCCTGTTCTGGTCGAGGAGATGAGATTCACAAGTTCTTTAAAGGAGATTCAAAATGTAGGAGCTCTAAAGGACAAACTTGCCGGTACTCCTGAATCCTCGTGTACGATAAACAAGACCGGTTGTTTATGCTCTAAATATATCATTGATGCGATAATGTTGTATTTTATCTGTTTTTACTGTGAAGCGCGATGACTGCTTTATTGAACTTTGCCGTGCTCCGAAGTTGTTGGGATCGTACATGTTGTATTTCAACATGCTCAGGTAGGGCAAGAGTGGACATTGACTCAAGCCCCCCATACACTTTAGACTATCCTTGTTCAAACCCACCGACAGCGATAGGTTTGACTGACAGTCTAATGTACACGGGGGGCCCCAGACAGATAATTGTCGGGTAGTTAAGAATCCAGCATGTCCAATTTCAGACCGCCGATCCTTTTGTGTTTTGGTTACATAATACAGGAGCGATGGGCAAATCGGTGAGTCAGTGAGATTACGGGTGGCTGAAATATTGGCTGAACTATCGTTTAGCAGACAGCCATCTAATGTATGTTGGGGGGTTTCAAAGGGTAGCTACCTCTCTTAGATGGTACTTTCTTTTCTTCTATGAGAAAACACATTTACATAATTTTTCCCATGGAGCTTTGCCTCCAAGTCTCTATACTGAGCTGGTCTCTTTAAGGAGAACAAGTATGTCCCCCTTCAATGCCTACAAGTAGGAAGAGAATGAGATCATGGTTGCAAACTTTATTATTAGCGGTCTGTGTGGTCTTCTCGTCTCATCTTGAAGGTCATGGGCCCCAATTCTAAGTATATAAAAGCCCCAACTTATTGCACCTTTTTTAATTTTGGGGTCTTCAGATTTTGCAGAGAGTCTTTGCACCTGTAGGGGGTCGCCCTACTGGACATTGATTGACACTGTGGCTTTAAGAGACCATGCTCCCCTCTGGGTTTTCTGCTTTTGGATTAGTTGCCTCCCCCCCCCCTCCACACCCTTGGGTTTCTTGGTGTGTGCTGAGAGAGGGAGATGAACCAGTAAGCAGTGAGACCTCGTGTGTTTGAGGAAAGAAAGATTCCTGCCGGTTCCCTGATAAGGAGAGACTATCAAAAGAAACTGTTAATCTATTGAAAGATAAGAGTATGACTTTAGCAAGATTTGTTGCCAGGACTGTGTCAAAGAGTAGAGAAATTCATCCCTATTTGAAGAACGGTTTCCCTGAAGACTGGTGACCTGAGGTAAGACAACACAGAGTGCCAGCCATTTCTCAACAGTGAAAGTGAAGCAAGATTTGACTGCCTGCAGAGGAAAGAGATCCAATATACAGGAGAAAGGACTTAAGTGAATTTATTCGGCTCAGTTACACCAGGAACAAGCTGCGGCCGCCATCTGCGTCTGATCTGCGCAATTGTGAGTGACTCACCGGTGGTGAACCATGTAAGGGCAGCGTGGCCCGATTAGCAGAAAGCCAGATAGAGAATTAGCTTAGAGTAGTTTGTGAAACTTGATGTGTACTATTTGTATTGAGCTTTCATTGCCGTAGCTGGAGCATAGTTTTGTGACTCGCTTCAGCTAGATCTTCCTATATACATGTTATTAATATTATCTTTGTAAATACTGTTATTCTCATTTCCTGACATATAAACCCTTTGTACCTTTGTACATAATAAAGCCGGAGTTTGTTTCTGCCTCGTCTGCTGTGCCTTACTTGAATCCTGCCTTGCGGTGTTCTTTGGACACCGCTACACCCATCCTTAAGAACCAGGGCCCATGTGCAATTGCCATCTTTCCTGTAGCCACACTCCTGACTATTACTAGAATCTCATTGTCTGTAATAAACATCCGGGCACGTAGACGCTTCATATGGAAATGACTACCAACAATCTAATTGTGATTTCAGATAATAAGCGCTGCATTGTTCTACTTCACACAGCCACATACCAATTATAGGTCTCAGAGGCTATAGCCCCTGTAAGGTAGTGCTATTCATCATGCTGGGGGACACTCGCTTCACGGGGTTAATTAAAGCACACCAGCCACGTTTTCTGATAACACGACATCCAGCAGTTTATTACACTTCATAACTGCACATAACATAGTCCATCTCAGTGGCTCACCGGCATGGTTATACACATAACATCCAGGAGACCTTTCCAATGGCAGACATGCCTGCTTGGCTTTAGATACAGACTTCAGCAAGGTACAACATCAATGTCCATATAAAGAACCATTTTTACCTTTGCTGGGTCTTAGCTGCTTCTCTCAGCTCTGTTCTGCCACAGCTGTGGCTTTAAGGCTTCCCAGCCGTGGTCTCCAAGCCACGTGCCTTCCAGGGCTACTGCGTCCCAAACACAGGGATTTAGCCTCTTGCCTCTCCAGGCCTCTCTCTTCCAGCCTCTCCAGGCTAATGGTGTCCCACACACAGGGATCAGGCCTCATGCCTTTCACACCTGTTTCTAAAACGACCAGGGTTTATATATCAGTCTGTGCATACAGGACCTGGGATGATGTCACAGTCATGTGATCAGTCACCTGAGGGGAGGTACATGGTCAGCCAGAACACACCCCCTGGATATTTTAGCAATGCAGTAAGGCGCTGCATTACACCACACAAGCGGTTGGGCAACTCACTTTACAAAGCCAAAAATGTGACACGGACAAGCTGTGAGGCAGGGTAGTCAAACATTTCAGTGTCAGATATCAAGAGAGCATGTCTTAACCAAAAGGGGAAGACAAAGGTGAAGTCTGGTCATGGTTCGAGGTCAGAATACCAGGAAGATAGCGGATCACAGTAAAGGGGCTAGGCAAATGGATGGTGAGTACGAGTTCCAAGGTCAGGAAGCAGTAGATCAACAAACCAAGCTCAGGAATAGAATGAGCGGACCCATGGAAGTTCAGGTTCTGGTACCAGACCCGGACGTTAGTCCAAAGTTTAGTTTGGGTGCCAGAACTGTACCCAAACTTGAACCAGAATCCCGTTGAAAATAATGGTGACCTGAACTTTGGATCTGGAAAAAAATTGTCTCTCTCTCTGCATCGACTTCCCCGGAACTCCGAACTTTGCAACGGACTTTCGGGTTTAAACCCAGAACAAAAGTTCGGGTTCATTCATCTCTACTCAGGAATACAAGGCAAACATGCACCACTGAGCAAATGCTACGATTGGCAGAGATCTGAGACTGACAGCTCAGCTAAGTAGCTGGTTAATCATTTAGAACAGGCAACACCTGAAGGAAGCTCAGCGCCTCTCAGTCTCAGATTGGACTGCCTAGTTCTCTATCAGTATACCAACAGCTCAGCACGCCCAGCACTACATTGGACGATTGAGCTATCAATCACCACGCCCAAGACTCACTGAGCGGAGAAATCGTGACAAAGATGATGATAACGTGCTGGCATTAGATAGCCAAGGGGAAACATAATACAGTCAGTGATTCGGGATATCCACCTAATATTAAATTACTGAAACTTACATTAAACCAATAACAAGGAGCCTCACTGTAGGAGCTCCTAACAATCTGCTGCTCCCTGTGGGCCGACCCTGCGGAAAGTGTTCACTTTTGCTATAGCACTCCCGCAGGACTG
Organism: Phyllobates terribilis; assembly: GCF_046119375.1. Lineage (NCBI taxonomy): Eukaryota > Metazoa > Chordata > Amphibia > Anura > Dendrobatidae > Phyllobates > Phyllobates terribilis. Next base: position 61,275,070 of record NW_027362767.1, read on the forward strand.
CTACACCTACTATACATTGGGATAGGATCTTGGAGATGGGAATACCCCTTTAACATTTACCCAACGCAGCAGCAGCAGCAGGACTCGTTACAGTGTATCGCAGCTCTAACCTGTGCCCAAGAAAAATTACATTTCTCAGCCTGTGGATTTGAGCAATCATGACTAAGGAGCAGAAATGTTGAACATGGTAAAGGAATCTAAACACAGTGTTCTTTTGTAAAGTTGCAGAACTTTTCATTATGCAATCAATATATATTTTTTTATTCTACGTCAAACCACTTAGTACAGTTGCCATAGCAAAAAAAGAAAAAATGAAAAATCTGTAAAAAAAAAAAAGAAGAACTGGATTAGGCGCACGGTACAGATGAGCAGAATATACCGTGTATGTTAGGGATCACCTATGCACATCTGTATGTGCTCCTTTAGTGCGGAGGCATTTGCCTGTTTTGGGCGAGTTATTAATTGTGGAATTTGTAACTTTTGATTTTTCTTTTTCTGTGTGTCCTGAGCTCAGGCCTATCCCAGAAGGAAAGGGGGGGAATGTACTGAGTGGGAGCAGGGAGGGAGAGCCACCACTGCTGCTGCGTGCTGCTTTGGGCGGAACTCTCCAGTCTGCTGACACAGGCAATGTGTGATTCACTCTCACACCCACCATGCAATACATTCCTGAGCCTCAGAGCATACAGTCTACCCTGGATCACTCTCATGTCACTTGTTGATCAGGAAGCCGCACAGTAAAGCACATCAGGACCAGCTTGAATTTGGAAACCTTAATAGCCACATCACCCATTGACCATAATGATAAGCGAACCCTAATACATCTCAACTTACAACTATGGAGAAAACCGACAGCGAATCTGCGGTAAGTCATTGCATTGATCAGTCTATCAGATTTTTAAAAAAAAAAAAAAAAATTCATTCCTAGGCTGCCAAGTTCCTATCATTCATTAATTGCAGGATTTGGCTCATAGTTGCAACATTATGGGGGCAGATAAACGTTCAATTTGGTTCTAACGGATACAAATGTAACACTTCACGGTTGTAATAAAGGACGGTATTATTGCAAAAGATGACAAACTCTGCTCTGCTACGTCTAATGTTGTGGTCGGGCGGCTGGAAATAGGGGATAGAAGGCTCCGAGATAATAACGGGGATGTGGGAAGGGCAGCATGTAGTGCATGAAGAATGTGGATGTCTATTATATATCAAAGTTTTAAGAAGTTTTGCAAAAGTTTGGGAATTTGTTGGAAAGGTCTTGGAATGTTAAATAATCTACTCCCACTGGATACATGTGTGCAGAAGAGAGAGGGATTCAAGAAAATGGACAATAGTGGGTCAATAAACCTATGTAAATAAATGAAGATGTAGGTGTGCAGCCTTTGCCCCTATGGTTTGGGTCAATTAAGCCTGTGAGACAGAGGACAGCATCTCGGTGGGGCACGGTTCCTTTATTTGCCAGTGTCTATAAAAGTGACCGACAACTATTGAAAGTGTAAGCAAACAGCTATTCCTCCCAACCTCATTGAACACATGTACGCTCAATTCGACCGAGAGTACATGTGTTGTCAATAAGGAGTAAGCCACTGCCAGGATATCCCCTAAGAACAAAAAGCATTGAAAATTGAAATTCAGCATGCCCAATTCTTCCCTCTCCCACATCATCTGTCAGAGGTAATTAGGGAGCCCCCATACAGTAGTTAAAAAAAGAAAAGGAGTCTTGGGCCTATACCACGCTGACCCCAGGAAGGTCTAAACTTACATTTTAGTGTCCGCTGCGGTATTATTTATTAATTCTATAGTGCTATAATCTGTGCACATTATAGCACTGCTATTTTTATCTGGGGTGTGTATGTCACAATTAAACATCGGGAGAATAGAAGTAATTCTGCGCTTTCTGGAGTCACAACAATCCAATAATAAAGTAAAATGTAGGTTTGTTGTCAACGCATTTCAGAGTCACACTGACTCCTTCAGGATGACCATACATAAGAATGTATGGCACAGATATATAGGTATTTTTTTACTATATGGTGCTGTTAAGTAATATCACCATACAGTATCTCTTTTACAGTAGTTAATATCACTAATCAGTATTTATTTAGGCACTATATGACACACTTATATAGATAACAATGTACTATATAGCATAATATAGATACTGTGTGGCAGTATTATTTATGTACTATATGGTATCACTATGGAGATACTTCCTGGACATATTACTTGTGTATTGTATGGCACTGTTATGTATTTATTATTATGCATCGCTTATATAGCGCCATAATATTCCACAGGACTTTACAGACATTATGGGCACTGTCCCCATTGGAGCTCACAATCTAAGTTCCCTAACAGTATGTCTTTGGGATGTGGGAGGAAACCGGAGAACCCGGAGGAAACCCACGCAAACACAGGAGAACATACAAACTCCTTGCAGATGTTGTCCTTGGTGGGATTTGAACCCAGGACCCCAGTGCTGCAAGGCTGCAGTGATAACCACTGAACCACCGTTATGTAGATAAATAAATTAAACTATCATGCGGTATCTACATAATAGTACCTTATAGTACATAAGTAATACTACCACACAGTATGTGTAAAACATATACCATATGATACATAAATACCGTCCTACAGAATCCATATAATAGAGCCATATAGTGCATACAGTAAATAATCCCACCACACGAAATTTATAAACTAGTGACATACGCTACATAAGTTAAACTACAATACAGTATCTATATAACAGTGTGAAATAGTACATAGATACTGTATGGTAGTTTCATTTTTTTTTTAACCATATGGCACTATTTTATCAACGTACTTTGGTGGGACTATTTACTGTATGCACTATATGGCACTGTTATACAGACACACTGTATGGTAGTATACTTAAATGAAACCATTATGCAGTATCTATATAATAGTCCCATATTGTACATAAGTAATCCTACCATACTAAATCTAAGTAATAGTTCCATATGGTACATCAATGAAACCACCATGCAGTATCATATGCAGTTATATAAATTTAGTGTGGCAGGGTTATTTATATACTATATGATATCATTATATACGAAATGACACACTTAACATGGTAAGATTACATACTGTATGGCGGTATTCTTTATTTACTGTATAGCACTGTTATGTTCATAATGTGTGGTGGTATTATGTACTATGTGATGCTGTTATGTAGGTACAGCACAATAGTACTATACAACACAGTTCTATAGATTTAGTGTGGCGGTATTACTTCTTATGTACTATATGACGCTGATATGTACGGTAGATACTGACAGATTTGGACAATCCCTTTTGATAGCAAGTTCCCCAGAAAATGACTCCTCAGTGATCACCTGTAATATACAGAGAAACATGGCAGCAACTGTTCACATCCTCAGCTGCGCCACCACATGGTGAAATAATGCATTACATGGATCCTACTCTTATTGGACTGGGTTTATAATGGACACATGGTGGTCGTGAATCCCCACTATTAGTGTAAAAAAAAAAATTCTCATGGGTATGGTCTTATAGTGTTTAAAAAAATAAGCACTTTTTGTATTTGCTGCTTATTAAAATTTTCAGCCGTTCTTGAGATATTGACTTATTTTGTTGACAGCTCGTTGCCTTGGAGACCAACCACTGCTTCTAGACAACAGAAAATGCTCAGTGCTTACAAGCTCTTTTCTATGGAGCTTGTAAGCACTGCTTTAAAGCTAACCAGGAGCACTGGAGTGCGCTGTTACCTCCTAATCCCAGCCAACTTCAGCGCAGTGTTTACAAGCTAGACAGCAGCAGTGGTCGGTCTCCTAGGCAACGAGCTATAAACAAAAAAAAAAGTGTTAATATCTCAAGAACGGCTGAAAATTTTATTCAACAATATACAATGGATATTTGAAATCAGTTTTCTACTTCAAACAGCTGCTTTGATAACATTACAGAAAGGGGTTTTGTATTACTTTAGGTTAAAAGCTCTGTTCCTTAGGAGCCAAGGAGTTAACGTTTGCTTGCCGTCCACGTGAACATGGAAGCTTGGTATACATTCTCTGCTTTGTGTCTTCACAACTGGCTATTAAGTCCGTGGCATTCCAGAACAAGGAGTAAGAAGAGGAGATGGAAAAAAAAATACAGACTCAAAGCTTATGAAGTTTCCAAAATTCTAGCAGAATAACCCTGGAGACAGTCAGCTGTTCTCTCCGATGAGTCACTTCTCCACTTGGCAGAATAAGGGGATAAGAGAGGAAAAAGCTTCACGAAATAGTGTCATCCTCATAATTATGGAAGTAGAACGCTAGATCAGAGTCATAGCTTGTGGGGAGCTGACAAGACGTGCCCTGGGTGTGGGTTTCAAGGTGCCCAGGATATTTAGACAGAAGGGGTCATATGCTGCCCTCCCTAGCTCTAGGTGCCATGCAGTAACTTGGAACTATGGGTCCTAACCAGGTCCCTAGAACTTGGGGCGCCCTAGTCTATCCGTGTCACCCGGTTAACTCCTAAAGGTGGAGATGCCGGGTTCACGTGCCTGGCTATGCTCCTATATCAACCCTTATCTGCCCCCTCCCCCACCAGGGAGATGAGAAGCCGAAGTGTATAGGATTACACTAACCAGACAGACAGATAAGGGAAGACAAACAGGGATAAATGAAAATACCAACCATACAAAATACACTCTCCAAACAACAGAGTGGAACACAGAGGAGTTAAAGGAAGAAGAAACTAAATAGGAGAGGATGAGCACAAAGACAAAACTACAAGCAACAATCTCCTGCATAAATATCCACATAAATCTCCAAATGACAATTCCAACCACAAACTACACCTCCAACTCCAGAACCAGGCAGTAAGAACCAACACTGGCAATTCATAAGCGCCAGAGGCGAGAATATATATCAGAGGGGAGTGGTCAACACTGAACAGATTAACTCTTGCACTGCTAGCAAGGGAAAAACCTGCAGTGTTTAATAAGATGGTGAAGTACTCTTAACAAGTGCAGGAGTTAATGAAACCAGACGCCGCGATCTTCTGGTCCCTCTCTGTTGTGGTATCCCTGTGACATTAGGATTGTAAAACACAAAACTCACATTCTTCTTGGACTTAATACTCTGAATCCAGAGAAAGGCAACTTTGTATGAAAAATTGAGATAAGGAAAATTCTGTCGGCAAACAAACTGTATTTACACTGTAAATTGTCCTGTAGAGCATGTCATTAACATAGATGTGTGAGGTCTCATACAAGGTGCAATCGACATCTTCTTTTCCCAACATAGCAGAACAAGAAAAGCCGGAATTACAATGGTCTCTCTAGGCTAGGACACCATAAAAAGTTTCCATGGAGTCATCTTTGTTGAGTTACGACCAATTTCGTTATCATAGGGGCATCTGTGTCCCAATGATAAAACGGTCTGCCTTTGATCCATCCTTGGCTAGTTATAGGTACACTATACTTGCCAAATATTCAAGAATGTTGGGGGAAAAAAAAATTGTTTACTCATCTTTTTGGTTCTTGTAATTCCCCAGCTCTATTGTAGTCATCAGGAAGTGAAGAGGAGTGCAGGAACGGGGTCTATATTTTGGGGTAGTCTAATCTGGAGTTTCTATGTAAGAAAAAAAAAATATCTTTCCTGGTGTTGTATTAGCTGTGACTCAAAAGTAACTGTTCAAACCAAGCCCAGGCGTTTGGTGCACCCTTGGCATAACCAAACAATTCAGTGTACCTTCCTACCTACATGTTTTACATCCATCTCCATCCTTCCCTGACTCCTGTAAAGCCAGAGTTGACAATAAAGGAAGGGACAAACAGAGATAGATAGAAAACAACAAGGGAGGTGCGAAGGTGAACTGTTTGGTCACACCAAGGGTGCACCAAGCGCCTGTGCTTGGTTTAAAACAGTGATTTTGTGCCGAGTCTCCCTCTAAGGGGGTCTGATTTTGGAATCTATATTAATTTAGGGGTCTGTATTCATTTTGGGGTGTGATTATGGGTTTTATATTCAACAGCCATAAATTGGGAAAGCATTCTATATACTGTAAACGGGCAGGGGATGTGGCCAAATAGTTTAGGATTCCTTTATGCATCTTCTTCTAGAGTTTTTCCCGATATCCATTTTAAAAATGACGCCTCGGGGCTCATTAATAAGTCATTGTTTGACATATGTGCGGTTTTTGTTTTTTTTCCAACAGATAGCAAATGGATACATGGTTGTGTGGCACCCCAGGGGTCTGGTTTCCACAGTAATAGCAATATTACGTCTGTGAGCAGGTGGGAGGTCTCCTGGGCAGGAATCCTAAGCATGCCACACCTCCTGCCCAGTCCTGGGAGGGGAAGAACTTCCCCTACATAAACTGGGGCTGAGGCAGGGTTAGAAGAGAGGAGTTCCAGACAGAGACGGAGTCTGGTCTGGACACGCAGAAACAGGGACAGATAGACATCAGGAGCTCTGTAGGAGCCAAGGAGAAGCGCCAGGGGCTGGAGCTGTGCAGAGCTCGCCCTGGGAGAAGGTACTAAAACCGGACACAGGAGTCCGAGGCTGTGGGGACTAAGATATACCCAGCAGCAGAATCCATCCGGCAGGGGATTCCAGGTCCTCTGGCCATAAAAGCCCGGAGGCTCAGTCACAACGAAGGGACCAGCACCGCCATCCCAGAGCGGAGGCTAACAGGAGGCCCCAGGTCACCAGCCATACGGGTGAGCACCACACGGTATACCCAGGGACGTGGGCTACTTGTAACCGCCGAAAGCAGGGTAGCCAGGAAGGGTACAGACTAACGGGAAGGCCTACAACTCCACCTGGCCAGGGGAACTCCGGCTTACTCGCAGACTAACCAGGCCCCAACTACTAGCCAGTACTCCCGGGGGAATTTGCCTTGTACCATCAGTAAAGACCCTGAACTGTACCCTCGCGTCTCCGTGCTTCCTTGTCGCACCATTAGTGCTGGGACATCCACACCATCACTCCCAACATCAACCTCATCCTCTGCCCTGAGGCCATACCCCTCCCGTTGGGGGTTATACCATCCACGCTGCACATCCGTACCACCGGCCTCAGCGGACTGCCCTGCAGCGGCGGCTTCATAGCCGCATTCAACGGGTGGCGTAGTCGGACACTAATACCATCATACCAATAACTGCCACTTAGTTTGACCACCCTGGGCACGGACCGGGTCACCGCCACACGAAGACTACTACCCCCTTCGGATCCGGCTCCGGGTATCCCCCGCGCGCCCGCGCGCCGCAGTACAGCACTGGCCCAGGGGGCGCGTCAACTTTGGCGTAGCCGGCAGGATTACGTGCCCGCAACCACCGGGTACTGCGTGCCTGAAAAAAGAGACTTTTATACTTACCTGTGGTGAAGTTTCCCGCCGTCCGGAGCCGATTCCCGCCATCAGACGCCATCTTGGACCGTTTCCCGCCGTCTTCTGCCTTCTTCCCGCCATCCGCAGCTGCTTCCCGCCTTCGGACGCCATCTTCGGGACGCCGCACGGGAAGAAGAGGGGCGTGGACTCCGAAAGCCCGTGAGAACTGAAGCCCCGCCTCACGTCCGGACGTTGCGTAAGGTCCTGGAAGGAGCCCAGCAGACGCCGACGTCACAGGAGCGCGACGGAAGGTCCTCAACCCTGACGATCCACTGCGGAGCCGCGGCCTACGGAAGAGGATCATCGCAAGGTAGGCCACGGTCCACTAGGGGGGAGGAGGATGTCGGATACGGAGGAGAGCTTCACCGCCACAACCGCCGCCAGCGCCACCGCTGCTGCGGTCATGCCTTTCACCATGCCCTATATCCCGGGGGCAGCCTGGCTACCCCAGTACTCAGGGGAGTCACATACCCTAAATGACTTCAGAGAAAGGCTGGATAGCCTCTTCCAGGTGTATCCCCTCACGGAGGCGCAAAAAGTGAGCATCCTGGTGGCCCAATTAATCGGGGCAGCCCAAAGGGAGGTAAAGTCCTGGCCACCTGGGAGGAAGAGGACTGTCAGAGACATACTAACCCGGCTGAAAGACACATTTGACACCCGCACCTCAGCCGAAATAAAACTAAGATTTTATGGGTGCAAACAACGGGCACATGAGAGTATAAGAGACTATGCTCTAAACCTACAAGAGGCCCTGAGAGCCATTAAGCAAGCAGACCCTGACAGCGTGGGAAATGAAGATAAGCTGTTGACTGAACAATTCATTGAGGGTCTACTGTGCAATGCCCACCGAACCCAGTTGCGGGCAATGGCCTTACAGGACCCTGACCTGGACTTTGCACAGTTCAAGGACAGAGCCATCCGGGTGCTCCGAGAACCGGCACCAGGTGGCGCTGTGACCCACAGGCGCCCTGCTATCACTTATCACCAGGAGACGGCGCCCTTGTCTGCAGGGCCTGTGGGAGCTGATGCGCAGGCTTTAAACAATGACCCAGCTACAGACCTGCACCATCAGGTCCAAGAGCTAACTAAAAGCGTTGCCGCGCTAACCCGAACTGTGCAGTCTTTACAGGTTTCTACTGCAGGGAAGATCGAGCTGGCATCCGGACTGGAGGACATCCCGTGGCGCCGACCAAGGAGGACCCCACCGGCCAGAGGAAGACCCAGCGATCGATACAACGAGGACGGACGACCTATTTGCCGCCGCTGCAATCAACCCGGACATGTGGCAAGGTACTGTCATTTAAACGGGCACAACCTGGGGTAGAGGGCCAACCCCCAGGCATAAGACCATCAGGCCCATCAAACTGGCGTGATAAATACGTAGGGGGACGTCCAATCTTGCCTGTGGTACTGGATGGCATTCCTATGAGTGCCCTACTAGACACTGGGTCACAGGTCACCACCATCCCGTACGTGCTCTTCAAGCAGTACTGGAATGATTCGGACATAACCCGCTACCCAGACGACGACCTGAGTATCATCGCCAGCAATGGTCAGCCCGTGCCGCAGGTGGGATTCAAGGAGGTGACCATTAAAATTGGTAAAGTCGAACTGGCGGCACAAGGACTGATTATAGTGGACATAGACCGTCATGAGAGTCACCCTAGAATCACCCTGGGAACCAATGTAATTGAAAATTGTCTTGCAGAGGTGATTCTCATTTTACAGCAGGTTGCCAAGAACGCCAGTTCCGGCCAGCAGCGTGTGCTCCAAAAAGAGATCCGGGCACTGATGAAGCGGCAACAGGTGGAACTATCTGGTGGTGAGATAGGTAGCGTGAGAATGTGTGACCCGTTCCCTATTGCCATGCCCCCAAAAAGTGAGATGATGATCTGGTGCCGGGCAGCTATTGGTCTAAGAGGTAGAGACTACCAAGCAATGGTAGAACCCGTCTACTCAGACAGTAGGCCCACCATTTTGACAGCACGGGGGGTGGTCGATGTACGCCATGGGAGGGTGCCCGTTCGCATCATAAATATCGGTGAGAGAGAAGTACACCTGCCCCGGTATGCCACGCTAGCTAAATTGTTCACCATAAACCAGAATTCTGTACAGGCCGTGGAACCCTTGCCTCCATCTCAACCAGAGGAAGGTAACGGCTCTAAGAAACCAATGGAGGACTGGTGTCAGCAACTACATCTGGGTACTGACTCCACTCCCTCACACCAGAAACAAGGAGTCTATCGGGTGGTTCAAGAGTACGAGAGAGTGTTTAGTAAACACCCGTTAGACTTCGGGCGAGTAAAGGGGGTAGAACACCACATCCCCACGGGAGACCATCCTAAAGGAGAGATACCGACCCGTACCCCCTGCACACTACCAACACGCCAAGGGGATGCTTAGAGACATGAAGGAGGCTGGGGTTATCAGGGACAGCTGTAGCCCCTGGGCAGCTCCACTAGTCTTAGTGAAAAAGAAAGACAACACCATGAGAATGTGTGTAGACTACAGGAAGGTCAACCGTATCACACACAAAGATGCGTACCCGTTACCAAGGATAGAAGAGTCCTTAGCTGCATTAAAATCTGCTAACTTCTTCTCTACTTTGGATCTCACTAGCGGGTACTGGCAGGTTCCTGTAGCAGAGGCAGACCGGGAGAAGACCGCATTCACCACCCCGATGGGTCTCAGCGAATTTAACTGCATGCCGTTCGGGCTCTGCAACGCACCAGGAACCTTCCAACGGTTGATGGAATGCTGTCTGGGACACCGGAACTTCGAGACGGTCCTGTTATACCTGGACGATGTCATCGTCTATTCCAAGACCTACGAGGACCACCTGAAACACCTGGCAGAAGTGTTCGAAGCTCTGGCAAACTACGGCCTAAAGGTGAAACCCTCCAAGTGTCATCTCCTGAAACCAAAGGTGCAATACCTGGGACACGTGGTGAGTGCTGACGGAGTGGCTCCTGACCCTGATAAGATCACCGTGATTAAGGACTGGCCAAGACCCTCCAGCATAAAGGAAGTGCGGCAGTTCCTCGGGTTGGTAGGCTACTACCGAAGATTCATTCCCGGTTTCACCAAAATGGCAGCCCCTATGCAGGACCTCCTGATAGGTCAATCTCGAAAAGCCAAAAACCAGAAGCCGCCCTTCAGGTGGGAAAAGCTGGAAGAGGAGTCCTTTTGCCAGCTGAAGATGGCCCTCCAGGGGGATGAAATCCTGGCATATCCAGACTACAGCCAACCCTTTATCCTCCACACGGACGCAAGTAACATCGGGCTAGGAGCCGTACTGTCCCAGATCCAGCAAGGAAAAGAACGGGTAATCGCTTACGCTAGCCGAAAGCTACGACCCACCGAGAGGAACCCTGAGAATTATAGCTCATTCAAGCTGGAGTTCCTGGCAGTAGTGTGGGCAGTGACCGAACGTTTCAAGCATTACCTTGCCTCCTCCAAATTCATCGTGTACACGGATAACAACCCGTTGACACACCTGGACACTGCAAGGCTCGGTGCTCTGGAACAGAGATGGATGGCTCGCCTGTCCAACTTTGAATTCACCATCAAATACCGGGCAGGACGCTCCAATGCCAACGCGGATGCCCTGTCTAGAATGCCGAACTTACCGGACGTAGGGGAAGATCCAGAAGAAGTTGAGCTCCCTGCGTTCCACCGTCATGGGATTACCCTGTATTCCAGCCGTGTGAAGGACAGGCGCTCCGCGACGTTCAATCCCTTGCCCCACTACAACTGGGCGGAGACACAAGACAGTGATCCTGCAGTCCGCCTGGTGAAGGAAATGCTGACCCAAGCCGATGCCAGTCTGGACCCAGACGCCCCAGAGGAGACTAAGCAACTGTGGAAGGAGTAAAGTAGGCTGTTCCTCTACAGGGAGAAGTTGTGCTGGAGAATGGTTAACTCTCGAACGCATGAGTTGACCTGGCAGGTAGTGGTCCCCAGACGAGACGCGGCTATGATTCTGGAGGCGTACCACAACGGAGCAGGACATTTCGGGTGGAAGAAGCTGGAGTTCTTATTGCGTGAACGGTTCTACTGGGTAGGCATGAGAGGAGCCATCGAGAGGTGGTGCAGAGACTGTGGACCGTGCCACCTAAGAAGGAAGGACCGTGCCAGCCAGAAGACTCCCTTGCAGCCCATCATCACCCGACAGCCACTGGAACTGGTAGCCCTGGACCATGTGAAACTGGCTCCAAGCAGATCTGGGTATGTCTACGCCCTCACAATCGTAGATCATTACTCCCGGTTCCTGGTGGTGGTCTCGGTCAAGGACTTAACGGCTCAAACAGCAGCTAGAGCCTTCCAGCAGCACTTCTGCCGTCCACACGGGTACCCGGACCAAGTGCTGACAGACCAAGGGCCAGCCTTCGAAGCGGAAGTCTTCCAGGAGTTCTGCAACCTGTATGGCTGCACGAAGATAAGAACAACGCCCTATCACCCACAAACTAATGGACTCTGCGAGAAGATGAACCAGGTGGTGATAGACCTCCTGAAAACATTGCCCCTGGAAGAACGCAGTATGTGGCCTGAGAAGCTGCCTGATCTGGTGGACCTATACAACCACATCCCTGTAGGTTCTACCAACTGTACCCCGGCTTACCTAATGAGAGCGAGACCTGGTAAGCTGCCTATCGACCTGGATATGGGAGTCCTGACACCCGAGGACACCTCGCCAAAGGCAGACTGGGATACAGGGCGGCAGCAGCAGTATCGGAAAGTGCAGGAGAGCGTGGAGCGAAGTCTGTCTCAAGCTAGAGAAAGGCAAGAGAGGGCTTATAATCAGTATGCTCCCGCTGTTCCCCTGGTACCTGGAGAGCAGGTCTTGAAGAGGAAAAGACGGCTCCACAAGTTGGACGACCAGTGGGAGAAGGACCCGTACACCGTACTGCCATCAAGCCATGAGAGCCCAAAGATTTGCGTGATCAGTAAGGATGGAGGAGAAACCACAGCCGTTGTCTCCAGAGACCACCTGAAGAAGTGTCCCGAGCAGCTGCAAAACCCTGAAGAAGAAGATCAAGAAAACCCTCGACCCGCAGAGGAAAGGGAAGAAATGATCAGGACTGTACTCGGAGACTTCCCCCGGTCTTGGACACAAGTAAACGGTGCTGTCGTGGTACCCGTCCTCACCTTTCTCCAGCCAGCCCCGCAAGTGCCTACAGAAGAACCAGTAGAGCTGGAAGAGCAGCCGGCCCAAGAGGCAGAAGAGTCCACACCAGCAGTACAGGAGGATCAACCCTCTGCTAGTAGCGAGCCTGCCGTGCCCCTAGTGAGCCAAAGAGTGCGCAGAAAGCTGCCCAGCTTACCCATAACACCTCCTACACCCTGTAGTGCAGGACCAGTGAGTGAGCTCCGTAGGTCCACTAGGGTTACCAGAGGCCAGATGCCCGTACGTTGGAGAATCTAAGTTGGCTAGTTGCTTTAACTATTTTATGTTTACCTGTTTTGTTGTAGCCGTTGCTAATTATGTTTTTCAGTTACAGATTTCTTTATATGGACTGACAGGTTATGGACAGTGAGTAACCGGAACTCTGTTGTAAATATGTTTGGAGCGTAACCCAGGAATGAACTACAGACTGTTAAAGACTCGGGGCAGGACAGACCCCTACCTGGTTACGGCTCCCTGTTCTTTGGTGAAATGGACACCCTTATTGCTTCCCGGTTACGAACACGCCGTGACCATCTCATGTATTTAATTGTTATTGTTTATACCCTGTTATGTTTTCAAAAATATGTTTAGTCCGGGAGTACTAAATTTCACTAGGGGGGAATGTGGCACCCCAGGGGTCTGGTTTCCACAGTAATAGCAATATTACGTCTGTGAGCAGGTGGGAGGTCTCCTGGGCAGGAATCCTAAGCATGCCACACCTCCTGCCCAGTCCTGGGAGGGGAAGAACTTCCCCTACATAAACTGGGGCTGAGGCAGGGTTAGAAGAGAGGAGTTCCAGACAGAGACGGAGTCTGGTCTGGACACGCAGAAACAGGGACAGATAGACATCAGGAGCTCTGTAGGAGCCAAGGAGAAGCGCCAGGGGCTGGAGCTGTGCAGAGCTCGCCCTGGGAGAAGGTACTAAAACCGGACACAGGAGTCCGAGGCTGTGGGGACTAAGATATACCCAGCAGCAGAATCCATCCGGCAGGGGATTCCAGGTCCTCTGGCCATAAAAGCCCGGAGGCTCAGTCACAACGAAGGGACCAGCACCGCCATCCCAGAGCGGAGGCTAACAGGAGGCCCCAGGTCACCAGCCATACGGGTGAGCACCACACGGTATACCCAGGGACGTGGGCTACTTGTAACCGCCGAAAGCAGGGTAGCCAGGAAGGGTACAGACTAACGGGAAGGCCTACAACTCCACCTGGCCAGGGGAACTCCGGCTTACTCGCAGACTAACCAGGCCCCAACTACTAGCCAGTACTCCCGGGGGAATTTGCCTTGTACCATCAGTAAAGACCCTGAACTGTACCCTCGCGTCTCCGTGCTTCCTTGTCGCACCATTAGTGCTGGGACATCCACACCATCACTCCCAACATCAACCTCATCCTCTGCCCTGAGGCCATACCCCTCCCGTTGAGGGTTATACCATCCACGCTGCACATCCGTACCACCGGCCTCAGCGGACTGCCCTGCAGCGGCGGCTTCATAGCCGCATTCAACGGGTGGCGTAGTCGGACACTAATACCATCATACCAATAACTGCCACTTAGTTTGACCACCCTGGGCACGGACCGGGTCACCGCCACACAAAGACTACTACCCCCTTCGGATCCGGCTCCGGGTATCCCCCGCGCGCCGCACTACAGCACTGGCCCAGGGGGCGCGTCAGTTGTATATGGCACTTTTCGGGGGCTTCTTTCATTTTGCTAATAGTACATAAAAAAAAATAAAAAAAATTGTAAAACATGTCAGAGTTTGGTTCAATTCACGACCGACGTCACACATTTCAATCAGTGGATTTGTGATGTAAATGGAAAGCAGACAGATGCCATCCATGTTGCAGAAAAGTGTGAATTTGCCGTGAAGAGTGTGGACACCATTAACGACTGATAATTTATTCCCTTGTTGGGGGCAAGTCCAAGAACGTCATAGCAGTTCTTCAGCCTGGTGACCCACCCAAACAGCAGCTCTTATCTCAGCTTCCCATGGGAGTATCTTGATGAACATCCTTGAAAAGATTAATCATATAGAGAGTTGATAGCCTGGGGATATGTGTTTGATTTCTCTTTGGTTTAACACATTATGAGATTATAGGTTTATCATGAGCAATACAAATTTGGCTCATCCGGGGTGCGGCTCATGTACTTATCAGTTTATTAGTCAGCATAAGCAAACATTGGGCATAGTCTCCTGAGGAATGACCCACAGACATTAGCTTCCTATGTAGATGCTCTTGTCATCCGCTGGATTTCCTTCATGAGTCAGCCGCAGGCTGCATGCTCCTCATAGATTACAGTGCGATGTTTGCAATATTTCTGTATTATGGCTTTGCAGTTATTCCCTTTGGAGGTACCTACATGGGATATATCCCTTGGAGGGACCAACCATTTACTGTCACATTTCTGCTGAATCCGTTTAGCTATCTCTACCATATTATGCAGCAAGCACTTTTATGAATTGGATTGTTTTGCATAGATGTGAGAAATCGGATTGAAGCATGGCTTAATTATAACTTGGGAAATGAATAAGAGCTAGCACTTCATCTGACCCCGGTTGCTTTAGGACCTCCTTCTTTGAACAGGTAATTGCAGTAGGTTATCTGCTGGAGAACAGACAGAAGGTCTGGACTCCGTGTATACAAGAGGATGAGAAGTGACAAATCTATCACCTCCTGAGAAAACTCGTTTGGTCTTCAAAGGAATTATAGCAGACTTTTTGGAACCGCATTCCAGTTATGAATATTGTTTTTTTTGTGACAGGCGTAGATCCTATAGTTATGGAATATATTTTCAGAGTCATGACAAAGTAGCGAACATAACGCATTTACTTAAAGCACTGGGCGACCTGCGCATCAGCCTCAAATCAATATTGGACAGATGGATCATTATATACTTGTGCATCTCACAAAATTAGAATATCATCAAAAAGTTAATTTATTTAAGTTCTTTAATCCAAAAAGTGAAACTCATATTATATAGAGTCATTACAAACAGGGTGATCTATTTCAAGTGTTTATTTCTGTTAATGTTGATGATTATGGCTTACAGCCAATGAAAACACAAAAGTCATTATCTCAGTAAATTAAAATTAACAAAAAACACCTGCAAAGGCTTCCTAAGTATTAAAAAAGGTCCCTTAGTCTGTTTAAGTAGGCTCCACAATCATGGGGAAGATTGCTGACTTGACAGATGTCCAGAAGGCAGTCATTGACACACTCCACAAGGTCCCAGAGTTCCAATTTTCATTTGGAAATCAAGGTCCCAGAGTCTGGAGGAAGAGTGGAGAGGCCACAATCCAAGCTGCTTGAGGTCTAGTGTGAAGTTTCCACAATCAGTGATGGTTTGGGGAGCCATGTCATCTGCTGGTGTAGGTCCACTGTGTTTTACCAAGACCAAAGTCAGCGCAGCCGTCTACCAGAAAATTTTAGAGCACTTCATGCTTCCCTCTGCCGACAAGCTTTTTGGAGATGGAAATGTCATTCTCCAGCAGGACTTGGCACCTGTCCTCACTGCCAAAAGTACCAATACCTGGTTTATAATAATAATTATATTTTTTTATTTTTATAGCGCCAACATATTCCACAGCACTTTACAATTTTAGGGGGGACTTATACAGACAATACAGAATAAGCATATCTAAAATCAAAAGGAATGAGGGCCCTGTTTGCAAGCTTACAGTCTATGAGGAAATGGGGGAGACACAAAAGGTAAAGTGTACATATATTGTATAATGTAATACAAACAGCAGCATCACTGTGCTTGATTGGCAGCAAACTCGCCTGACCTTAACCCCATAGAGAATCTATTATAGAGAATCTATCGTGTATTGTCAAGAGGAAGATGAGAGACACCAGACCCCACAATGCAGACGAGCTGAAGGCGGCTATCAAAGCAACCTGGGCTTCCATAACACCTCAGCAGGGCCACAGGCTGATCGCCTCCATGCCACATTGCCGCATTGATGCAGTAATTGATGCAAAAGGAGCCCCGACCAAGTATTGAGTGCATTTACTGAACATACATTTCAGTAGGCCAACATGGATTTTAAAATCATTTTTCAAGCTGTTATAAAGTATTCTAATTTACTGAGATAATGACTTGTGTTTTCATTGGCTGTAAGCCATCAACATTAACAGAAATAAACACTTGAAATAGATCACTCTGTATGTAATGACTCTATATAATATACAAGTTTCACTTTTTGTATTGAAGAACTGAAATTAATTAACTTTTTGATGATATTCTAATTTAGTGAGATGCACCTGTATGTGCATTGTTTCCCCATCTATGGAAAGTTAAAATCATGATAGGAAATAAGGCATTACTATCTCCCGCCTGGGACCTTCAGGTGCGCAGATATCTTGAAAATTGGGTCTCAATTTTTCCAGACCTTAGCCACATCCCATTGACCAGTGCTAGGCGAGGTCACCAAGGGGAGGTATGTGGACGTGACTTGTCTGATAATGATTATAATGCAGAACTTGCTTTTATCAGTCCTGGAAGATACATTTTTATGTAGTTCTGTACTGTTTTCCTAAAAGGAGAGTTTCCCTTCGCTAAGATATGAGCCATTTCCGTGACTCAAGTTTAGTCATTTTCTTCCATTATCCCTCTTTGTTTTATGTAATTGTATATACTGGATTGTTTTGTCCTCTTTTGTAATATATTTTGTATATTTTCATAAACACTGCCTATTTTTTAAGATTAAATATATAAAACACAATAGCTTTGTAGCTCTATAAACCACATCCCTGAACTTATGAAACCTGTAATGGGTGTCCAATCAGCCTGTATAAACGATCGGTGGTGGCAGCTAGTTTTCTTGGGTTATTGCGGAGCTTGCAGTGATTGTACCAGAGTGTGTGCGCTTGCGTGTGCTATAATAATTATATATATTACACACACATTCCATGAGTTAGAATCAGAGGTGTATATACTATATATTCACTGTAACCTGTTCAATATCCGGCCTAGTAGCAAAAGCGTGATCCCCTGGTTATTTTCCGTGTCCAACATTTATCCAGGGACTCTACAGCACAATGGCAGTATATTCATACATAAAACAAACATTTCTACGACAAAGCCATTAGTATACCACCGTTGCAGTCTTTTCCTCCTTTTTGGTAGGTATATTTTTGGCTTATGTGGAAAAAAAAAAAAAAAAAGGGATAGAGGCTTCACAAACCGCTTTAATTATGAAAACTCCACTGAATTTTAAAAAAAATGCAGGTTCCACCATGTAACCTTTAATGAGTCTCATGTTCTGGAATGTGACAAAACAGACTTTTCGGTCATTATGCCTCAATTTAAAGACCTTTATGCATCATTTTACAAAATCCTTGAGATAAGTCACCAAGCAACATGTCAGACAGTCCCCTCTTTCCAGCTTTCATGGTCGCAGATTTGGCAGGAATAAAGATCCTTGTTGCCAGCAGCCAAAATGAGACCCTTTTTTTAATATTCTATACTTGCAACCTGAAAAAAGGCTGATAAATCCCCCCTATACCTGAACCCTCAAAAAAAAAATGTCAAAAGGAGAGCTAAAAAGTAATTATATAAAGATCTATGATTAATATCTGCAGGCAGTGACAGCTCCGTAGACTGTCTCCACCCGGAACGTCTACAGTCTATGAAATGCCTCTACGTGAATATAATTAATCACTTCCCGTGACGACCGACTAAGAAATGAACCCGGGTGATCAAAGTGCGAAATGGGTGAAAACACAAGATTTAATTTCCATATAGTTTCCCTTTAATACATTTTATTGATTTGCTTCGATAAGGCAGTGTGTGCTATGCTTTAGGAAAAGTCTTAACTAGATCTGTTGCCCAAGCCTAATCCTTCTATCTAAAGCCGCCCATACACATTAGACAACTGTCAACCAAGCCCACTAGGATCATTAGACAGACTAATGTGTATGGAAGCCCAGATCATTTATTGTCCATCAAACCGGCAGGTCTGATTTCACACTGCTGATCATATGGTCTCCCAGTGACATGTCTGGCAGCAGCTCTCTCATAGACAACGCAGGATTGCTCTGCCGAACTAGCGCTCCTGTGTATGGAAGAGTCTTCCATCATTCCACTGACAGCCATCTCATGATCTACTAATATACAGGGTGGTCCAAAAGTAGGTGGACAGAAACTTTTTTTTTTTTATATGTGGAGCTTAAAAGGCCACATTCACATTAGATGAAAGTTGACCAAACCTGCAGATGTTGGTGGGATTGGTCAACCATCTAATGTTTATGGAGGCCTCAGTCAAGACTCTTCCCTGACAGATGATCTGGCAGAGGGATTGGGCAGTTGGCCATTATTTTTATGATTTATAGGTCATTCATTTTTAATTTATGCTTAAAAAAAAATGGAAGAATGATTAAGGCCATGAAAAAAATGCTGCCGTTTGGCCTCATTTTTCGCAGTGATTTTCTATAATTGCGGTTGAAAACTCTGCCAAAAACTTTTATTTCAGATATCTCTAAGTAAAATAACGTAAGGAAATTGCATCGTGTGAACATGGTCTGAGGAGTTTCCCCGTCTTCTAGCATACATGTGCTGTTCATAATTTTTATGGACCTATTGACTTGAATGGGCGAGTTCAGACAACATAACTCACCTGAATGGAACATGGCTCCACTGGTTCGTGGGAAAAATTATACAAGTGAATAGCCTAACAGACTAAAATAGAAAATACGGACAGCAAATGGATGACAAACACTGATGTGTGAGTAAGACTTAACTGCTTAGATGAGGTTGTTGCTATTGACTGTGGCATCTAAGGAGGTTGAGGTCATGCGTCTGGGTTCGAACCCTTGAGCCTGTGCTTTGTGGTCGGCTACTCTGTCTGCCCAGCCACAGAAGATACATCTTTTCTCTGGGTGTTTAGTTTCTGTTATCCTTGCTTCAGGGGGAACAGGTGTTTTCATTTACTCATTTGTCTGCCCTATCACCTTTCATGTGCGGCTTTATATACTTTCCCCTTGCTGGTGATCGTCTCATTTTGATGTACAGCCATACTGCTGTAGTTTAAGCCAATCAGTGAAAGACCAGCTAGAGTTTCTCTCTTTGTTGTTTAGGTTCTTTACTAGTTTTGAGCGAGCACTAAAATGCTCGGGTGCTCGAAGCTCAGGTGCTCAACCCGAGCAACGAGCCCAATGTTAGTCTATGGGAGACCCGAGCATTTTTGCGGCGGCACCCCCCGCAGTCTGTAGAAAGCCTAAAAAGGGCCCAAAACGATAGTGACAGTGCTCAAATGACATGGGGATCGCCCCAGGAAGCATTTCTGACCCCCAGGTCACTGCTGTCAACAACGTGGTCAGAGGTATTAAGCCACTTTTACGGGCTCACAATAAAACGTTCAAAAACAAAACGGAAACTGTTTTCCGGTGAAATATGTTAAGGAACATCCTTTCCAGGGTAAAGACTTGTGTATAAGGTAAAATAAATAACTAAAAACAAAAATATTCCTCCACACCTTGGGCTATGTTCACAAGTAGCATTTTTTTTATGCGTTTTTGCACTTTTGTATTGCATTCAACTGACGCGCCCCTGGGCCTGTGTCGCGCTGCGATGCGCACGCGGGAGCTTACCCGGAGCCGGATCTCTTGAGGGTTGTAGTCTCGTGGCGGCGACCCGGTCCGTGCCCAGGGAGTCAAACTGAGCGGCGATGTACTAGCAGTAGATGGTTGGTGACTACGCCACCCGTTGAATGCAGCTATGGAGCTGCCGCTGCAGGGCAGACCGCTGAGGCCGGTGGAAGGATGGTGCAGCGTGGATGGTATAACCCCCAACGGGAGGGGTATGGCCTCAGGGCAGCCGACGTGGATGATGGGGGTAGCAGGAACCACTCAGAGACGGTGCGGTGTAGTTCAGGGTCTTTACTGGTGACAAAGAAAGACCCTCCCGGAGTACTTGCTAGTGATAGGGGCCTGGTCAGTCCTTGAGCAGATGGGATTTCCCCTGGCCAGGCGGAGTTGTAGGCCTTCCCAACTAACTGTACTCTTCTGGCTACCTTGCTAGAGGCGGGAATAAGTAGCCCACGTCCCTGAGTGTACCGTGTGGTGCTCACCCGTATGGCCGGTGACTCGGGGCCTTCTAATGGCTTCCGCTCCACGATGGCGGTGCTGGTCCCACACGTGTGACCGTGCCTTCGGGCTTCTGGGCCAGAGGACCTGAAATCCTCTGCCGGACGGTTTCTGCTGCTGGGTAGGAGTTAGTCCCCACAGCCTCGGACTCCGGGTCCGGTAAAGAATCTTCTTAGTCAGGGCGAGCTCTGTAGCTGCCAGCCCCTGACTCCTTGTAACTCTGCTGTTTCCTATGCTGCTTCTCTTCTCCACTCTCCTTGTCTGACTCACCCTGCCTCAGCCCCGGGTTTATACAGGGGAAGTTCTTCCCCTCCCAAGACTGGGCAGGAGGTGTGGCATGCACAGGATCCCTGACCAAAGGACCTCCCACCTGCTCTCAGACATAATATCTCTATCACTGTGGCAACCAGACCCCTGGGGTGTCACATTCCCCCCTAGTGAAATTTAGTACTCCGGGACTAAACACATTTAGAAAAACATAACAAAGTATAACAATAACAATACTATAAGAAAAACACATAAGATGGTTACGGCGTGTCCGCAACCGGATGCAGTCTTTGAAGAAAAGCAAAGGTGTCCATTTCACCAACACAGGGAGACGTAACCAGGTAGGGGTCTGTCCTACCCCGAGTCCTTAACAGTCTCTAGTCCATCCTGGGTTACGCTCCAACTATATACAAGGATTCCCGGTAAATCCACCAAGGTTTCCTAAAAATAACTAGAAACACAAAATTATACACAAGCAACAAGACACAGAAAAACATAGATAAAACAATTTATACACTTTAAATTCTCCAGCGTGCGGGTAACTGGCCTCTAGTGGCCCGAGTGGACCTACGGAGCTGACTGTCTGGCCCTGAACTACAGGGTGTAGGAGCTGTCAAGGGTAAACTGGGCAGCTGTCTACCGGCTCTTTGTCTCACTAGGGGTACGGCAGGCTCACTATAAGCAGAGGGTTGATTCTCCTGTTCTGCTTGTGTGGAGTCTTCTGCCTCCTGGACCGGCTGTTCTTCCAGCTCTACCCGTTGCTCCGTAGGTTCTTGGGATGATGGTTGGAGGAAGGTGAGTACGGGTACCACAACTGCACCATTGACTTGAGTCCAAGACTGAGGAAAGTCCCCGAGCACGGTACTAACCATATCTTCCCTTTCTTCCACGGGTCGATGGTCTTCTTGTTCCTCTTCAGGGTTCCTCAGTTGTTCGGGACACTTCTTCAGGTGGTCCCGGGATACAATGGCTGTGGTTTCCCCTCCGTCTTTACTGATGGTACAGACCTTCGGGTTCTCGTGGCTTGAGGGCAGTACGGTGTACGGGTCCTTCTCCCACTGGTCGTCCAACTTGTGGAGCCGTCTCTTCCTCTTCAAGACCTGCTCTCCGGGTACCAGGGGAACAGCGGGAGCATACTGGTTGTAAGTTTTCTCTTGTCTTTCCCTAGCCTGACAGAGACTTCGCTCCACGCTCTCCTGTACTCTCCGGTACTGCTGCTGCCTCTCTGTGTCCCAGTCTGTTTCTGGTGAAGTGTCCTCGGGGGTCAGGACTCCCATTTCCAGGTCAACAGGTAACTTACCAGGTCTTGCCCTCATTAGGTAAGCCGGGGTACAGTTGGTGGAACCTACCGGGATGTGGTTGTATAGGTCCACCAGATCGGGCAACTTTTCAGGCCACAGACTGCGTTCTTCCAGGGGCAACGTTTTTAGAAGATCCATTACCACCTGGTTCATTTTTTTCACAAAGTCCATTAGTCTGCGGATGGTAGGGTGTCGTCCTTATCTTCCGGCAGCCATACAGATTGCAGAATTCCTGAAAGACCTCCGCTTCAAAGGCAGGTCCCTGGTCCGTCAGCACTTGGTCCGGGTACCCGTGTGGACGGCAGAAGTGCTGCTGGAAGGCTCTAGCTGCTGTTTGAGCCGTTAAGTCCTTGACGGGGACGACAACCAAGAACCGGGAGTAATGATCCACGATGGTTAACGCGTAGACGTAGCCACTTCTGCTTGGGGTCAGTTTTACATGATCCAAGGCTACCAGTTCCAACGGTTGCCGGGTGACGATGGACTGCAGGGGAGTCTTCTGGCTGGCTCGGTCCTTCCTTCTCAGGTTGCACGGGCCACAATCTCTGCACCACTTCTCGATGGTTCCCCTCATGCCTACCCAGTGGAACCGCTCGCGCAGCAGGAACTCCAGCTTTTTCCACCCAAAGTGTCCAGCTCCGTCGTGGTATGCCTCCATCACCATGGCTGCGTCTCTTCGTGGCACCACTACTTGCCAGAGTAATTCATGCGTCCGGGAGTTAACCATTCTGCGGCACAACTTCCCTTTGTAAAGGAACAGTCGACTCTTCTCTGCCCATAGTTGTTTGGCTTCCTCCGGAGCGTCTGGTTCAAGGCGAGCCTCCGGCCGAGTCAGCATCTCCTTCACCAGTCGGACGGCAGGGTCGCTGTCTTGCGTTTCCGCCCAGTTGTAGTGGGGTAAGGGGTTCAACGTAGCAGCCTGCTTACTCCTTACCCGGTGGGAATACTGAATAGTCCCATGACGGTGGAACGCAGGGAGTTCAACTTCTTCCAGTCCCTCCGGATCTTCTCCTCCGTCCGGCAGGTTGGGCATCCTGGACAGGGCGTCCGCGTTGGTATTGGAGCGTCCTGCCCGGTATTTAATTGTGAACTCGTAGTTGGACAGACGGGCCATCCACCTCTGCTCCAGGGCACCGAGTCTTGCCGTGTCCAGGTGTGTCAGCGGGTTGTTATCCGTGTACACGGTGAACCGGGAAGAGGCGAGGTAATGCTTAAAGCGCTCAGTGATTGCCCATACTACGGCCAGGAACTCTAACTTAAATGAGCTGTAATTCTCGGGGTTCCTTTCGGTGGGTCGCAGTTTTCGGCTGGCGTAGGCGATTACTCGTTCCTTCCCCTGCTGGATCTGGGACAGTACGGCTCCTAGCCCGATGTTACTGGCGTCGGTGTAGAGGATAAAGGGCTGGCTATAATCCGGGTACGCCAGGATTTCGTCCCCCGTGAGGGCCATCTTCAGCTGGCGGAAGGACTCTTCTTCCAGCTCTTCCCATTTGAAGGGCGGCTTCTGGTTCTTGGCCTTCCGGGACTGGCCTATCAGGAGGTCCTGCATAGGTGCTGCCTTTTTGGTGAAACCGGGAATAAACCTTCGGTAGTAGCCTACCAACCCGAGGAACTGCCGCACTTCTTTTACGCTGGAGGGGCTTGGCCATCCCTTAATTGCGGTGATCTTATCGGGGTCGGGAGCCACTCCGTCAGCGCTCACCACGTGTCCCAGGTACTGCACCTTTGGTTTCAGGAGGTGACACTTGGAGGGTTTCACCTTTAGGCCGTAACTCGCCAGAGCCTCGAACACTTCCGCCAGGTGTTTCAGGTGGTCCTCATACGTCTTGGAATATACGATGACATCGTCCAGGTACAACAGGACCGTCTCGAAGTTTCTGTGGCCCAGACAACACTCCATTAGGCGTTGGAAGGTTCCTGGTGCGTTGCAGAGTCCGAACGGCATGCAGGTGAACTCGCTAAGTCCCATCGGGGTGGTGAATGCGGTCTTCTCCCGGTCCGCCTCTGCTACAGGAACCTGCCAGTACCCGCTAGTGAGATCCAAGGTAGAGAAGAAGTTAGCAGATCTTAAAGCAGCCAATGACTCCTCTATCCTTGGTAAGGGGTACGCATCCTTGTGTGTGATACGGTTGATTTTCCGGTAATCTACACACATCCTCATGGTGTGGTCTTTCTTTTTGACTAAAACTAATGGGGCTGCCCAGGGGCTACAACTATCCCGGATTACCCCAGCCTCCTTCATATCTCTAAGCATCCCCTTGGCGTGTTGGTAATGTGCAGGGGGTACGGGTCGATACCTCTCTTTTATGGGAGGATGATCTCCCGTGGGGATGCGATGTTCTACCCCCTTGACTCGCCCGAAGTCTAACGGGTGTTTACTAAACACTCTCTCATACTCTTGAACCACCCGATAGACTCCTTGTTTCTGATGTGAGGGAGTGGAGTCAGTACCCAAATGTAGTTGCTGACACCAGTCCTCCATGTCTTTCTTAGAGCCGTTACCTTCCTCCGGGTGAGATGGAGGCAAGGGTTCCACAGATTGTATAGAACTTTGATTAGTGGTATATAATTTGGCTAGCGTGGCATACCGGGGCAGGTACACTTCCCTCTCCCCGATATTTATTATGCGAATGGGCACCCTCCCATGGCGTACATTGACCACCCCCCGTGCTGTCAAAATGGTGGGCCTACTGTCTGAGTAAACTGGTTCTACCATTGCCTGGTAATCTCTACCTCTCAGACCAATAGCTGCCCGGCACCAAATCATCATTTCACTTTTTGGGGGCATGGCAATAGGAAAAGGGTCACACATTCTTACGCTACCAATCTCACCGCCGGAGAGTTCCACTTGTTGCCGTTGCATCAGTGCCCGGATCTCTTTCTGGAGCACCCGCTGCTCGCCGGAGCTGGCATTCTTGGCAACCTGCTGTAAAAGGAAAATCACCTCTGCAAGACAATTTTCAATTACATTAGTTCCTAGAGTTATTTTTGGGTGACTCTCATGTTTATCGATATCTACAATGATCAGTCCCTGTGCGGCCAGTTCGACTCTACCAATTTTGATGGTCACCTCTTTAAATCCGATCTGTGGCGCGGGCTGACCATTGCTGGCGATGATACTCAAGTCGTCGTCAGGGTAGCGGGTAATATCCGAGTCATTCCAGTACTGCTTAAAGAGCACGTACGGGATGGTGGTGACCTGTGACCCGGTGTCCAGTAGGGCACTCATGGGAATGCCATCCAGTACCACAGGCAAGACTGGACGTCCTCCCACATATCTGTCGCGCCAGTTCGATGGGCCTGGTGATCTTTTTCCTGGGGGTTGGCCCTCTACCCCAGGTTGTGCCCGTTTAAAGAACAGTACCTTTCCATATGTCCGGGTTGATTGCAGCGGCGGCAGATGGGTCGTCCGTCCTCGCTGTATCGGTCACTGGGTCTTCCTCTGGCCGGTGGGGTCCTCCTTGGTCGACGCCACGGGATGTCCTCCGGTCCGGATGCCAGCTGGATCTTCCCTGGGGTGGAAACCTGTAAAGACTGCACAGTTCGGGTTAGCGCAGCAACGCTCTTAGCTAGCTCTTGGACCTGATGGTGTAGGTCTGGAGCCGGGTCATTGTCCAAAGCCTGCGCATCAGCTCCCACAGGCCCTGCTGACAAGGGCGCCGCCTCCTGGTAGTAAGTGGTAGTGGGGCGTCTGTGGGTCACAACGCCACCTGGTGCCGGTTCTCGGAGCACCCGGATGGCTCTGTCCTTGAACTGTGCAAAGTCCAGATGGGGATCCTGTAAGGCCATTGCCCGCAACTGGGTTCGGTGGGCATTGCAATATAAACCCTCTATAAATTGTTCAGTCAACAGCCTGTCCTCGTTTCCCACCCCATCAGGGTCGGTCTGCTTTATGGCCCTCAGGGCCTCTTGTAGGTTTAGTGCATAGTCCCTTATACTCTCATGCGCTCGCTGCTTGCACCCGTAGAATCTAAGCTTAATCTCGGCTGAGGTGCGGGTATCAAAGGTGTCCTTCAGCCGGGTTAGTATCCCTGCGACAGTCTTCCTCCCAGGTGGCCAGGATTTTACTTCCCTTTTGGCTGCCCCGGTTAGTTGGGCCACCAGGATGCTCACTTTTTGCTCTTCTGTGAGGGGGTACACCTGGAAGAGGCTATCCAGCTTTTCTCTAAAGTCATGCAGGGTATGTGACTCCCCTGAGTACTGGGGTAGCCAAGCTGCTCCCGGGATATAGGGCATGGTGAAGGGCATAACTGCAGCAGCGGTAGCGCTGGCGGGGGTTGAGGCAGTGAAGCTCTCCTCCGTATCCGACATCTTCCTCCCCCCTAGTGGACCGTGGCCTACCTTGCGATGATCCTCTTCCGTAGGCCGCGGCTCCGCAGTGGATCGTCAGGGTTGAGGACCTTCCGTCGCGCTCCTGTGACGTCGGCGTCTGCTGGGCTCCTTCCAGGACCTTACGCAACGTCCGGACGTGAGGCGGGGCTTCAGTTCTCGCGCGCTTTCGGAGTCCACGCCCCTCTTCTTCCCGCGCGGCGTCCTCAAGATGGCGTCCAATGGCGGGAAAACTCCACGGATGGCGGGAAGAAGGTCGAAGATGGCGCCGGATGGCGGGAAAACTTCGCGGATAGCGGGAATCTTCACCACTGGTAAGTTTGAACAGTCTTTGCTTTTCAGGCACGCAGTACCCGGTGGTTGCGGGCACGAGATCCTGCCGACTACGCCAAAGTTGACGCGCCCCTGGGCCTGTGTCGCGCTGCGATGCGCACGCGGGAGCTTACCCGGAGCCGGATCTCTTGAGGGTTGTAGTCTCGTGGCGGCGACCCGGTCCGTGCCCAGGGAGTCAAACTGAGCGGCGATGTACTAGCAGTAGATGGTTGGTGACTACGCCACCCGTTGAATGCAGCTATGGAGCTGCCGCTGCAGGGCAGACCGCTGAGGCCGGTGGAAGGATGGTGCAGCGTGGATGGTATAACCCCCAACTGGAGGGGTATGGCCTCAGGGCAGCCGACGTGGATGATGGGGGTAGCAGGAACCACTCAGAGACGGTGCGGTGTAGTTCAGGGTCTTTACTGGTGACAAAGAAAGACCCTCCCGGAGTACTTGCTAGTGATAGGGGCCTGGTCAGTCCTTGAGCAGATGGGATTTCCCCTGGCCAGGCGGAGTTGTAGGCCTTCCCAACTAACTGTACTCTTCTGGCTACCTTGCTAGAGGCGGGAATAAGTAGCCCACGTCCCTGAGTGTACCGTGTGGTGCTCACCCGTATGGCCGGTGACTCGGGGCCTTCTAATGGCTTCCGCTCCACGATGGCGGTGCTGGTCCCACACGTGTGACCGTGCCTTCGGGCTTCTGGGCCAGAGGACCTGAAATCCTCTGCCGGACGGTTTCTGCTGCTGGGTAGGAGTTAGTCCCCACAGCCTCGGACTCCGGGTCCGGTAAAGAATCTTCTTAGTCAGGGCGAGCTCTGTAGCTGCCAGCCCCTGACTCCTTGTAACTCTGCTGTTTCCTATGCTGCTTCTCTTCTCCACTCTCCTTGTCTGACTCACCCTGCCTCAGCCCCGGGTTTATACAGGGGAAGTTCTTCCCCTCCCAAGACTGGGCAGGAGGTGTGGCATGCACAGGATCCCTGACCAAAGGACCTCCCACCTGCTCTCAGACATAATATCTCTATCACTGTGGCAACCAGACCCCTGGGGTGTCACACAACCGTGACAAATGCATTCACCGGGAAATGTAATTTTAACATTTTACAACCTTATCGGGCCATGTGCTGTGTGACACATGCATACAGTGCTGAAAAGACATGGGAACTGCATGGGGAAGACCCCTGGAAGCATCTCTGACACCCAGGTCACTGCCTAAAAGTGTGCCCATCAGAAGTGATCCTTGCCGCATCAGAAGATGCAGACTTGCAACTATCCCCGTGCAAGTCCTTGTCTATCTGGGATGGATATTAGTCCTCAGAAGGACTGTTTGTTTGATTTTGCAGGCTTTAGAGACCCTACACTACCTATTTCACAGTATAAATCTCTCCCTAGCTCAGCAGCACTCTCCCTCACTGTCTGATCCGGAGCGACTGTGTACAAGATGGCGGCGCCCGGTTTTAAATACTCGAGGTGACGCTGTGCGGCCAGCCAATCACTGTAATGCCCACAACCAACATGGCTGCGGCATTACAGTGACTGGCTGGCAATCCCTGCATGTTCATTGGCTCTGTAAAGAGCGCCAAACATGCAGGGCGGAGACCCGAGCTCCCGCCCGAGTAACCCGAAAATGCTCGGTGCTCGCCGAGCATCCTGAATAGTGAGATGCTCGGGCGAGTAACGAGCAGTGTCGAGCATGCTCACTCAACACTATTCTTTACCCTGCACCTATCTTTTGTTTCTTTTTACAAAGTAGACGGCATATTCGCTAACAGTACATTCTTAATCCTTTATTTTGTATTTCATGGTTTGTTTTACTCACTCAGGGATCTCTTTGTAGTTCAGCACACTTTCCCTTCTATAGGTAATTTGCACTCTGCTCTGCCCTCCGGTTCTTTAGGAGGAAAATGTAGCGCTTGATGGCCTTTCAGGCAGCATAGGTCCGAGTTGCCATCTTCTAGTCTCTGGTTATGGCTATCTCTGCTCACGCAGGAACCACTAGAGACTGTGGGATCAGGATCTCTAGTCTGTACAGGAATCGGCAGGGTCAGTTGCAGTTTTTAGTGTGTTACTCATTTTCTCGAGTGAGTTGCTACACTATCATAACAGTTGAATAGAGGAGCCTGGACTTATCGCCCATTTTACTCTTGGCAGCAGAACATACACTGTAATAAATAGCTGCCAAACACTGAAAATGGCGTGGCCCATCCTAGCCTTAAATGTATTCCACGTGGATTTAATTAATTGGTGCTCATGACGTAAAAGTACCAGTCACCCACTTACATACGTTTACCAATATACAAGTTTCTGAAGGCATCTCTACAGCAAGGTAGTAGGAAAATCCACATGACAGCCCACATGAACCATTGCCACCCTAGTAAACAGATTATATTAAAGGGTTTGCCCAGGATTACCAAAGGATTAAATACTGCAAATCAACCCTCTTAAAAAGGAACTGAGCTGCAATACCAAACACAGACTACTGACAAGTGAGGCGCTGCTTCTGAAAAAAGATAATCATGTTTTTTTTTTACTAATTCTTAAAAAAAAAACTTTTAGTAATAAGGGACTGGTTCTCTTAAATTTTCATTAGGAAAATCTTTGGATATTTATTACTTTTTTCCCCAGCCATTTCATTATGAGCAGCATGGGCATACGTCCTCCTGACATTTGTGGCTTTACTGACGTGTTATCTACTAGAACCATGTGTGAGTTTTCCTTGTATTTGATCAATGCTAAAGGAAACAGATTGCCTTATTTAGGTCCTTTTTATTGTGAGGAAACAATATGACTGTGTCCCCTCATGGCCACATAGAGTCTGTGTGTAGCTAATAATGCAGCATGCGGCCTACAGGCTTAGATAGAACGTACTAAGCCTCATTTATCAACACTGTCTTTATTGCCTATAGCAACCAATCACAGTGCAGCTTTCATTTTCCATCAGCACTTTAAAAAATGAAAGCTGATCTGTGATTGGTTGCTAGGGGCAACAAAGATTTTTTTTTTCCAGACATTTTTTCCATAAATTTGCTTCCATGTTTTCAATTTGTGACTCTCTAGATATTACAAAATTATAACCCTAGCAGAGGTGTAGATACATGGGACGCAGAGATGGCAATGGTATCCAGGCCTTGGTGCCTGAGGGGGCTCAAAGATCCATGTGCTACATAAGGAGACCCCAATATTAAAAATGGCTACTAGTAATTTTACATTGGGGCCCAGGGGCTTTACGTTACGCCTCTCATGTCCTAACAGCACAGTGTCTAATGTGTATGGGGTCTTAAAGGGACTTTATTTAAAAAGGGTTTTTTTCAGGTAGTTCCTTTAAGACCCCCCTACACAGACAAGAGTCAAAATCAGCAGCATAGGCCAAACGATGCCAAATACCTCTCACAGATAGGAGATGACAGTTGGTGCTTTTAAAATTCTATGGAGAAGGAGAAGCTAAAGGCCTTTACAGACATTCTGCTGCAAGTTCTCCATAGAACTTAATGAGCACCAACTGTTATCTCCCATCTCAGTAATGGCAAAGTTTACTCAAGAATCGAAAATTTCGGGAATGAATGATCAGTCCTGGCGGAAAACAAATCAGATTTCTCTGATAAGATATATTAAAAAGTTTCTTATCCTCATGTGTGCTATTGATTTATGAAAATGAAAACAATGGTTAGTCTTTAAAAAGGTTGGAAATCGGGGAAGGGGTCTCTTCCAATGCCAATTATCCACTCAGCAACATTATTGCAGTGTGCCAAAGCCATTGCTCGTGACGCCAAGGGAACCTACTGAAGCCCGGCCTGTGATTGAGTATTACAGTCTTATAGCATATTGTACAGGAAATCAAAATGATTGCTGGTCCAAATCCCCATGAAAAAAATATTTAAAAAAAAATCTTAAGTTCATAAACTTTTTCCTGTAACATAAATAAAATCTAAAAAAAAATAATGTATCACTGCATGGTGTCTGAACTAATAAAATATCCCAATATTTATCCCATTGATAAACATAAAAAATTGTCACTTTGCCTCCCCAAAAAATATGGTGAAAACAAAACAAACAAAAAAGAAAATCAGAAAATAGTTTGGACACTAAAATGATAGATATATGTTTGCAGGTTTGCATGGGTTTTCTCCCTCACTCCAAAGACATACTGATAGGGAATTACATTGTGAGCCCCAATGGGGACAACGATGATAATGTCTGTAAAGTACTGTGGCATTAATGGTGCTGTATAAGAGTAAAATAAATAAAAAAAATACATATATACAGTTTGCACATGAGAAAAAAAAAAAGTTATAGGTCTTGGAAAGACTGGGACACTGGGACTCTGTTGCCCAAGGGCTCTCCATAATCCTGGAGCCGCCCTGAGCCTGGCCATCTAACCTATATGGGGACCTCCTGATTCTCCCCAGACAGATGATGTCGGGGGAGATAAGGGCCGGGCAATTTGCATTTATTAGCTCGATACTTTTGTGCTGCGGGCAGATTAGTGGCTGCCAGATACATCTTGCAATGACTTAGTCCTGTCTCAACATACGCGCTAGGCGGAGCATTCATGTGCATGGAGAGCAAAAAAGAGGAGATATTTTTCCTTGGAATGTCATCAGAATTTCACAATAATTCTTAAGAATTTGTTGGAGGAGGAGGAGGATGCACGGAGAACTCCAATGATCCATAATGCTATTGACGCGCCCCCTGGGCCGTGTGTGGGGGAATACCCGGAGCCGGGTCTCTGTGTAATGTCAGGGGTTGTAGTCTCCGTGATGGCGACCCGGTCCCGTGGCTCAGGGTGGTCAAACCAGTGGCGGATCTGTTTACTTGGTGTTTAATGTTGAAATGTCCGACTACGCCACCCGTGGATTGCGGTCACTGAGAACCGCCGCTGCGGGACAGACCGCTGAGGCTGATGTTGTGTGCGCAGCAGAGGGTAGTATAACTCCCCACGGGAGGAGTATAGCCTCAGGGCAGCGTGTGTAGATGGTGAGGGTTGTGGTGCATGGGCGCAGCAGACATGACTCAGAGGCCGTGGAGTGCAGTTCAGGGTTTTTTACTGTTGGCAATGAAGAAGAAGGCCCTGCCGGGAGTACAGGCTGACATTAGAGGCCTGGTCAGTCTGTGAGCGAACAAAAGTCCCCCTGGCCAGGTGGAGGTGTAGGCCTTCCCGTCTGACTGCACTCTTCCTGGCTACCCTGCTGTGGTCGTGTAGTAGCCCACGTCCCTGAGTGTACAGTGTGGTGCTCACCCGTATGGCTGGTGACTTGGGGCCTTTGGTGCCTTCCGCTAGTCGATGGCGGTGCCAGTCCCTTGCGCGTGACTGAGCCTCCAGGCTTTCTATGGCCAGTGGACCTGAAATCCCCTGCCAGGTGGTTTCTACTGCTGGATGTGGATATCCTCACAGCCTCGGACTCCGGTGTCCGGTTCTCTGCGTCTTCGGCCAAGACGAGCTCTGCTAGCTCCAGTCCCTGGTCTTCAGCTCCTGTCTCCTACAGAGCTCCTTGCTGTGCTGCTCTGTCCCTTTCTCTGGAACTAGACTACCTAACCCCGCCCCAGATCCAGTTTATAAAGGGCAGGTTCCTCCCCTCCCTGGACTGGGGCAGGAGGCGTTGCGTGCAATAGTGCTCCTGACCAGGAAAACCCATGCTCGCTCTCAGACATGGTATTTCTACCACTGTGGCAACCAGACCCCCTGGGGTGCCACACTATTACTTCTTTATGGCTTTCAGTTAAAGACATTTGGAATCTGGGATTTCATTAAAAAGGTTTATAAAAGTTGACACTACAATAACTTCCAAATTTCATTAGGATACCAAAGTAAAATTTCTGTTAAAGGGAACTGGCAGTAAGTAAAGGGTTTGATCTTTGCAAGGGTCTATTTTACCAATGTAATTACACCAATCAATTGGTAAGCAAGATTTTTACATACTGAAGATGTGGCCTATGCAATGCAGTTACAGCTTGAGGATGAGTCTGGAAAAGAAGTTCTGATGGAGAATTCAATGTATCTTAGCTGGGGACAGGCAACTGGAGAATATGATCTCAGGCTCTGAGGGCCAACGGGTGCCAACAAGCCACTTTGCTTTGCTTCATTGTATATCTACTTTCTAGCTAGCCTGTGCTCTGTATCTAACTCTGTTAGTTTGCTTGGTCTACGGACCTCTATGTTCTATTTATTTTGTTTGTTCGTCTGTCTGCTACTATTTCTGTTAGGAGGTGTCCCATATTCCTCCCAGTCCTTAGTACTTGTAGGGATTCCCTCCCCACATCTATAGGTCTCCGTACAGACTAGATTAGGACTTTAGCAGGTCTGATCGCAGGATCAGGTTCCCTGTTACATCGTAGGGATTCAGCTGAGTCCTATAGTAGG
This sequence comes from Phyllobates terribilis, assembly GCF_046119375.1. Lineage (NCBI taxonomy): Eukaryota > Metazoa > Chordata > Amphibia > Anura > Dendrobatidae > Phyllobates > Phyllobates terribilis. The sequence continues at coordinate 61,308,254 of NW_027362767.1, forward strand.
GACAGATCTCCTCTCTTTCCTTAGCTTTGGTAGCAGAACATAACAGTAAGTCCAGCCTGCAAATTCTCTAAGGAAAGATTTTTTTTGTTCCATCATGGTGTCGGTTCAGGATTTGGCTAAACACCTGCAGGGACTCTCTCTGGAAGTGGCCGAGCTCCGTCAGCACGTGAGTAACTGTCCTGGAGCATATTTCTTGGAGCCTAAGGTATGTTTGCCGGATTTATTTTTTGGTGAACATCGAGAATTTTTTTCATTTAAAAATGCTTGCTTATTGTATTTTCGTTTGAGACCCAAGTCCTCTGGGGATGAATCCCAGCGCGTAGGGTTCATAATGTCACTTTTGCGCAAAGAGCCTCAGGAGTGGGCCTTTTCTTTGCAACCTAGTGATACATGCTTCAGATCAGTGGATAGTTTTTTTTCTGCTTTAGGACTATTATATGATGATCCTGACCGTGTGGCATCAGCTGAGACTGAGTTGAGACGTTTAAAACAAGGATCAGGTAATGTGGAAAAATATTGTACCCATTTTCGTCGTTGGTCCACTCAAACAGGGTGGAACGATTCTGCTCTGAAAAGTCTATTTCTTGCTGGGCTCAGTGAAAGGGTTAAAGACCTGCTAATTGCTTATCCTACACCTGAGGATTTGCAACAGGCTATGCAATTAGCTATATGGGTGGATAGAAGACTGCGTGCTAGGGTTAATGAGAGCAAATCCTCTGCTATGTCAGTTTCTGGTTATGATAATGTGTGTACTAACAGTGGTGAACCGATGGAGATTGGATCGGTGGCACCTCGCTCTCAAGAAAAAGACCGTCGTTTTTCGGAAGGCTTGTGTTTCTATTGCGGAAAATCTGGTCATTTGATTAAAGGCTGTGAGCTTCGTATGAAGAAAGAAAAAAAAATGGTCAGTCACGCCCGTATTGCCTGTTTTAATTCCAAGGGTATATTTTTAGCTGCTTCCACGATTGCTCAGGAAAAATTAATGGAATTTCGGGTGTTTGTTGATTGCGGGTCTACACTGAATGTAATTGATGGGGGATTCGTGGAAAAACTCAATTTAAAACCTGAACCTTTATCATCCCCCATTGCTGTGGTTTCTGTGGATGGCTCCCCTTTGAAGAATATTACTCTCAAGGTCAGTGAATTTCCTCTCACTATTAATGGTGTTCACCATGAGAAATTGGATTTGGTAGTGTTGAATAACTTGCCTTCTCCAGTAATATTGGGTTTGCCCTGGTTAAAATTTCACAATCCTGTACTGGATTGGTCTACCAGTGAAATAAAATCCTGGAGCCATAAATGTTATGACAAGTGTTGTAACGGGCGTATTGCAGCTTTGGATAGGGGAGAATTGCCTGTTCCTATTCAGGATTTTTGGAGAGTTTTTTCTGAGAAAGAATCGCAGGTTTTGCCTCCCCATAGAGACTATGATTGTTCTATTGAATTTGTCCCTGGAGCGACTCTTCCTAAAAGTCGTTTATTTAACCTTACTATTCCTGAGAGGAAGGCTTTGGAGGAATACATACAGACAAGTTTGGCCGCCGGTCACATTAGGCCCTCTAAGTCTCCTGTGGCGGTTGGATTTTTTTTTGTATAAAAAAAGGACGGCGGTTTACGTCCTTGTCTGGATTTTCGTGAGATTAACAAAATTACGGTACGCAATCCTTACCCACTGCCATTGATTCCTGATCTGTTTAACCAGTTATTGGGGGCCAAGTGGTTCTCTAAAATTGACCTTAAGGGGGCATACAATCTGTTGCGCATGAAGGAGGGTGATGAATGGAAGACTGCTTTTAACACTCCTGTGGGTCATTTTGAGAATCTGGTTATGCCTTTTGGTCTTACTAATGCTCCTGCATTTTTTCAGAATCTGATTAATGACATCCTTAGACCTTTGATCGGTAAAAATGTGGTTGTGTATTTGGATGACATTTTGATTTATTCGCCAGATCTGGAGTCTCATTGGCGGAGCGTGCGTGAGGTATTACAGTTATTAATGGACAATTCGCTTTTTGCTAAGCTGGAGAAATGTGAGTTCGCTGTACAGAGAATTAGTTTTTTGGGCTACATTATCTCCAGCAAAGGTTTTGAGATGGATCCGGTTAAGGTTCAGGCTGTGCAGGAATGGCCTAGGCCTATTGGTTTGAAATCGATACAGAGGTTTTTGGGTTTCGCCAATTACTATAGAAAGTTCATAAAAAATTTTTCTAGTATTGTCAAACCTCTGACTGATCTCACCAGGAAAGGTGCTGATGCGGTTCAGTGGTCTTCTGAGGCCATTGAAGCTTTTGTGTATCTCAAGGAGAGGTTCACCTCTGCTCCCATCCTTATGCAGCCTGATGTTACTAGGCCATTTTTGGTTGAGGTTGATGCTTCCTCTGTGGGGGTTGGCGCAGTATTGTCTCAGGATAACGGGGATGGATTACATCCCTGTGCCTTTTTTTCAAAAAAATTTTCGGAGACTGAATTGAATTACCATATTGGTAATCGGGAATTATTGGCTATTAAACTCGCATTTGAACACTGGCGCCACTTCTTGGAAGGTGCGGAATTTCCCGTTCAGGTTCTTACGGATCATAAAAATCTGATATATCTTGATGCTGCCAAGCGCCTGAATGCCCGTCAGGCTAGGTGGGCACTGTTTTTCTCGCGGTTTAATTTCTCCGTTACTTACATCCCTGGTACTAAGAATGTTAAGGCGGATGCCTTGTCTCGCAGTTTTTCTCCCATAGTCGGTGCTGAGAAAGAGGAAAACATTTTACAAGAAGGTGTTGTGATAGCTGCTTTAGACTCCGTTTTGGAAGATGAGATTCTTAAAGCTCAGGAGAATGCCCCATCTAACACTCCTCATGGGAGGTTGTTTGTGCCTGGGACCTTTAGGAGAGATTTGTTTGTTGAGTGTCACGAATCTCGGTTGGCAGGTCATCCCGGAATCTCTGAGACCAAGAGACTGGTGGGTCGCAGTTTTTGGTGGCCTGGATGGCAGAAGGAAGTCATTAAGTGGGTGCGCCAATGTACTATATGTGCTAGATCTAAGTCCTCACATACTCCTGCTGCGGGGTTGCTTTGTCCTTTGGAGGTCCCCAGTGCTCCTTGGACACATTTGGCTATGGACTTTATAACTGACCTTCCCCCCTCTGAGGGTTTTACTGTCATCTGGGTGGTCGTGGACCGTTTTAGCAAGATGTGTCACTTGGTTCCCTTCGTCAAACTGCCCTGCGCTAAAACTCTCGCTAAGGCCTTTGTCAAGGAAATTGTCAGACTTCATGGCGTTCCTACTGACATTGTTTCTGATAGGGGTCCTCAGTTCGTGGCTCGTTTTTGGCGTGCCTTTTGTGACAGGTTGGGAATTCATTTGTCGTTTTCGTCCGGATATCATCCTGAATCTAATGGCCAGACAGAAAGGAAAAACCAGGATGTTGAGCAGTTCTTGCGTTGTTTTGTGGCAGACAATCAAGAGGGGTGGTCTGAGTTTCTGCCACTTGCCGAATTTGCTCTGAACAATCATACATCTTCTTCTGCTGGTTGTTCGCCTTTTTTTTGTTGTTCTGGGAGACATCCGTCGTTTGGGTCGTTCTCCAAGTTGGGATCTGCCGTGCCTGAGGAGGAGAATTTTTCCGGTGATTTGGAAAGAGTTTGGACGGATGTGCGTGGTAATCTTCAGGAGGCCAACAGAAAATCTAAAGACTACTTTGATAGGAAACGACAGGAGGTTTTGTTCGCTGTTGGCGACATGGTTTGGTTGTCCTCTAGGAATCTGCGGTTGAGGATTCCTTCTAAGAAATTGGGTCCCAAGTTTGTAGGGCCCTTTAAGGTGCTTCAGGTTGTCAACCAATCTGCTGTTAGGTTGGAGGTTCCTACCTCCTGGAGAATTAATCCGGTCTTTCATGTCTCTCTGTTAAAAAAAGCTGTTGTGTCGGATGGTGACGCCTCTGCCTCTGTTCCTCCGGTGGTGGAGGACGGGGAATATGAAATTTCTCGCATCCTTGACTCTAGACGGTACAGAGGTAGTTTGCAGTATCTTGTGGCCTGGAAAGGTTTCGGACCCGAGGATAACTCTTGGGTGAGGTCAGATGATGTTTCCGCGTCCAGACTTATCAGAGCGTTTCACAGGAGATTTCCTGATAAGCCTGGTCCTAGGGGATCCGGAGGATCCTCTTAGAAGGGGGGGTACTGTTAGAACCTTGCTGTTAGGTTTTTTTTCCTTTGCTGGTCACATGACCTTGTTGGCCTATTTAATCCTGCTCCGCCCTTCTGGCTTTGCTGGACTTCATTGTATATCTACTTTCTAGCTAGCCTGTGCTCTGTATCTAACTCTGTTAGTTTGCTTGGTCTACGGACCTCTATGTTCTATTTATTTTGTTTGTTCGTCTGTCTGCTACTATTTCTGTTAGGAGGTGTCCCATATTCCTCCCAGTCCTTAGTACTTGTAGGGATTCCCTCCCCACATCTATAGGTCTCCGTACAGACTAGATTAGGACTTTAGCAGGTCTGATCGCAGGATCAGGTTCCCTGTTACATCGTAGGGATTCAGCTGAGTCCTATAGTAGGGACAGATCTCCTCTCTTTCCTTAGCTTTGGTAGCAGAACATAACACTGGGACTAAGTCAATAAACTAAACCTTAGATTGAAGGGAAACCACCCTACAGCTCTGCCTAAATTTAAAGGTGTTTCCCCCAAAGCCACAAGTCATCCCTTGTCAATAAGATAGGAGATAACTTGCTGATCGGTAAGGTTCCAACTGGCGAGACTCCCAGGAAGCCCAAAAACAGGGTCCAGAACTTTGAATGTTACATGGAACATGTGCACCTCAACTTAAGACAGGGCTTTATAGAGAACTGTTCTTGGGACTCTGGAGCCCCTTTATCAGGATTGCTGGGATTCTCAGCATTCAGACCCCCAGGGATCAGCAAGTTATCTCTTATCTTATGGATAGGCGATATATGGATTTTCCCAAAGGCAATCATTGAGCTCAGATGAGCACTGAACTTCGAGGACTAATCACGCTCGCAAATACCCTCATCCAAACGTCAATTTTTCACGGATATAACTTGAACCTATGGTAGTCTATGGGGCTTTTCACATACCTGTAAATTTTGCAGAACAAGTGGTTTGATGAAAATCACAGTGACATGTCCAATTTTCTCCATGGACCCATAGACTTGCACTGGCAAGATTGATCCGGGACTCTGATCAAAATTGGACATCACTAGGATGTCATTATTAATTGTTGATCGGAGAAGGTTGAGAATCCTCCATCATTTCTTTTTTTTTATGCATACAAGAAAAAATTAGGAAACTGATGTAAAAACTGACACCTAGCAAACTAATGGAAATCTTATCAAAAACGATGAAACGAGGACCGTTTTTGCATACGAGAAAAATCACTGACGTCTGAATGAGGCCTTACACTGGGTAGTGTTCTCCTTTAAATATAAATATTGGTTCAACCAAAAGAAATGTCACTTTTTCCCCCTGAGATGAAATCTACAGAACTGTCTGTAGCAACATTTATCTATCACTGCTGACAAGTTCTCCATGAGATTGTACTGGCAGAAACAGAAGAAATCTAATTAAAGTAGAGCAGCAGATGCAAGATATAATTTAATGTACTCTTCAAGATTCAGCCTGTTTTATGGGCATGTGGGATGTACTAGAAGCTGGTAAATGATTTCCAATTAAAAAAAAAAAAGAATTTGCCTAAAACAGCAGAGCAGTGTGCAGAGAGACTATTCCGTAGCCCAAGGCCGCATTCACACATCCGTGTGCCACGGTCCATTATTCATGGACCAGCTGAGAGTTTCCCGACCCAAATTTAACATCATCATAGGCATATATAGTAGATATAAAAAGTCTGCACACCCCTGTTAAAATGAAAAGGTTTTTGCCATGTAGTTATAAAAAAAATTTAAAAAAAGTTACCAAGAAAAATAAATTTCAGAACTTGTTCTAACTTTAATGTGACCCATAATCTGTACAATTCATTTGAAAAATAAACTGAAATCTTTTCGGGTAGAAAAAGAAAAATAAAGAACTGAAATAATATGGTTGCATTAATATACACACCTCCAAACTAATGCTTTGTTTAAGTCCTCTTTATGAGAGCATTCAGACTTTTTGGGAATCTAACAGTGTGGCATATTTAGAATTAGCAATCTTTGCCATCTCTTTGCAGAAGCGCTCTCTAAATCTGTCAGACTGTGAGAACATCTTCTGTGTACAGCGACCTCTTCGGGTCAACCCACAGATTTTCAATTGGATTCAAGTCTGGGCTATTAGAAAACGTTGATCTTTGGGCAAAGCCATCCTTTTGTTAATTTAGAGGTCGCTTAGGGTCGTTGTCATGATGAAAGATGAAATTCCTCTTCACCTTTTTAGCAGAGGCCTAAGGGTTTTACAGTAAAATTGACTGATGTTTGGAATTGTTCATAATTCCCTCCATCTTGATTAAAGCCCCATCTTGATTCTAGCTGCCGAAAAGCAGCCCCAAAGTATAATGCTGCCTCCACCATGCTTTATTGTGGGTGTTTTTTTTTTTGATGACCCGCAGTGTTGGCTTTGCATAAAATACTGTGTATCTTTTGGAATTATGGCCAATAATGTCAATTCTTGGTGACATCAGACTTAATACATTTTTCACCATACTTTTGGCAGGCTCTATGTAGGTTTTGGCTTAACATAACCAAGCTTGGATGTTTTTCTTTGTAAGAAAAGACTTCCATCTTGCCACCCTACCTGACAGACCAGACATAGGAAGAATACAGGATATTGTTGTCACGTGCAGTACATAACCAGTACTTGACAGAAACACCTGCAGCTCTTTTAATGTTGCTGTTGGCCGCTTGACAGCCTCCCAGATTAATTTTCTTCTTGTTATTTCATTAATTTTTTAAGGGACGTCCAATTCTAGGTAATGTCAGTATTGTGCCAAATTTAAGCCACTTTTTTATGACCGTCTTCACAGTGTTCCATGATATATCTATTATCTTGGAAATATTTTTTGCACCCTTCTCCTTACTGATAATTTTCAGCAATGGGATCCCTTTGCTGTGTTGTCAACTATTTACGGATCATGGCTTTTCTTCTAAAATGCAACTAAGAAAATGTCAGGAAAACAATACTAGGACAGATGAACTTTATACAGGGTTAATCAGATCAGAATAACTGTAAATGACAGCAGATGCGCACTGACCACTATTTACCATGAGTGTAAATGTGATTGGCTAATTCTGAACACAACCTCATCCCCGATTATAAGGTGCTGTTCACACTTATACAACCACTGTTATAGTTATGTTAATTTAGAAAGGGAAAATAAAACTATTTCAGTTTGTTTCTCAAATGGATTTATACAGATGATGGACAACATTAAAAGGCGGAAAAAGTTCCGAAATGGTCCTTCTGGGTATGATTTTTTTTTAACATGATAAAAAAACCTTGCATTTTAAACAGGGGTGTGTAGACTTTTTATATCCATTGTATTAGACTACCAAGTTTGGGTTGGGAGACCAATGGCCAGTGCATACATCGCAGTCCAAAATTGGACTGCGGCACATGTGTGAATCTGGATTAAGGCTGGGTTCAGACTGCCGTATTTCGGACTGAACATAGGTTGGATGATAAGACCTTACAGCGTCACAGGCGTATGCGAGGCTGCTGAGTCCAGGTACAGACAACCATGGCCTGTTTACAGACTGCGCCATCCATACTTGGACTGTGAAACCAGTTTGTATCTGGGAAAAGCTGAATGCAACCAATATGACTGCCCATGGGGACTATCACCCGTAGCCCTGGATGCAAATCGTTCTACTTATGTAGCCATGTAGGATCTAGGGATATATCATACCATAACAAGCCAGATTTATCACTCTAGAGTCTGGGGAGTTCAGAGACTACTGCATGTGCATTGAAAGTTTGCCAATATTAGTTCCCACCCAGCTATCCATAAACTAAGAAACATCTATATAAATTTCCCAACAATATGACAGCGATTCAATCATTTATTCCTAATTTGGGTGTAAAAATATTAATCTTGTCCACTTACATCACATTCACCCAGAGCTGTAACTTGAAGCTTCATGCAATGCAAAATCTGCACCACGCTGCCTTTAACCTACCATGTGTCATTTACAATACTGGTTTCTTATGGGCATCAGGGCCCCCTCATATACCACCGCAGTCCGTGTGCAGTAGCCATGTCTGCACCCCCTACATTCAACAGTAAAGTAATAATAATGTGCTACCGGAGCTGTAATCATACTGACTCAGTGCACCTCCCTTGTCATAAAGGGCTCTTTAAATGGTGTTTGCCATGAGTCAGTGGTAGTGAACTTGCAGGACACCTGAGTGCAGATTGTGGGATTTCCAAGCTGCATCTTCATCCTTACAATAAGGTGAGATTAAAATGATGGACAATGGAAAGGTCTCACCTGAAACTATGGGTAGATAATCTTTCTAGGAGTATCATATGTGAGCCATAGGAGATCCGTGCATTTTTGAAGATCTGATGTTCAGGAGAAGGGTTCTCTAAGACGTCAGTTTCTCATACGAGAGCTATCCGTAGTCTATGGGGTAGTTCATGTGTCCACTTTGTTTTTCCACAGACCGAGTGGTCTGCACAAAAGCAAGGAATCTTCTATGATATTAGGAGCGTTTTTTGCGTATGAGAAAAATCAATGACGCCCGAAGGTTTTAGTACAGCTCTTCCATGATAAGGACGTTGTGCTCATCCATAATCCATGGTAGATTATTATACACAAGCGGCAGAGCTCAGGACTAATGTCCACGATTCTACCTGTGAGTTCATTAAATGTCTCCAGCTGATTCCTCCCATCCAGAAGATCTGTTTTCTTCATCCATCACACACTAATCGCTTGTGATCACACACTTGTGGGCCCAGGTTCCAGGGCTGTGATTTTTAAGGCAATGTTCACACGGAGTTTTTGAAGTTTTCAAACACAGAGTTTTTCAAGCAGAAACTGATACAGGAAGGACTTCTTTTTATAAAAGATGTTGCGTGCACATATCCTTAGGTGCTCACACTCAGTTTTTTTTTGTTTTGTTTTTTGCTGGATTTTTGGAGCAGAAACTTTTCAATAACCACGAGGAGTTTAAAAATTACAAGTTTTCATTCGAGTGTTGGAGAATTTCTGCTCTGAAACCCAGTGAAAAAAAAAAAAAAAACTCAGTGTGAATACTCCCTTAGTCTATGTTCTCTGAATTTTAGTATTTTTTTGAGTTGTTCAAGAATAACATGTTTTTCAAGCTGGAAACACTCCTTCTTAAAAAAAAATGTCAAAAATCTCATGCACATGCCTAGTTTTTTTGAAATCCACAGCATGTTGATTTTTTTAAGCGTTTTTCTCCCTGTTCTAATGAATGGAGAAAAACGCAAGTAAATACTTGGCAAAAAAATGCGGATTTTACTCTTTTTTTCAAGAGGTATGTTGCACCCACGGATTGCTCTCCCATAGAGGGGACTCCCACCCTGCCACAATGGGTGTGAGTATAGATTAAATAGTTACTGGTCCTAGTGTAACTCCGAGGTCTTATATTTCCCAACATGTCCCGATAGAGAGAAAATGATGGCGTGCTCCATCGAAGCATTATTTCTAAGACCTCCTTCACATGTCCGTGTTTCAGGTACGTGTGGCATCCATTTTTTTTCACAGATACCACACGTACCAAAAAAAATCTATAGTGCTGCACACGTCTGTTTTTAAACCAGCAGTATGGCTGACAAGGGCCAATGCAAGTCTGTGTCCGTGTAAAACATGTACAGCACACGGATGGCCATCCGTGTATCATCCGTGTGCTCTACGTATTTAACATTGCAAAGTATGGGAGAAGCTTTGAAATTGATTTTTCTTTAACCATACTGGAAAAAAAATGGATGGCACACTGATAATACACTGATAATACCCCAAGGGCACACTGATAATACCCTGATAATACCCTGAGGGCACACTGATAATACACTGATAATACCCCAAGGGCACACTGATAATACCCTGAGGGCACACTGATAATACCCTGAGGGCACACTGATAATACCCTGAGGGCACACTGATAATACACTGATAATACCCCAAGGGCACACTGATAATACCCTGAGGGCACACTGATAATACCCTGAGGGTACACTGATAATACCCAGAGGGCACACTGATAATACACTGATAATACCCTGAGGGCACACTGATAATACACTGATAATACCCAGAGGGCACACTGATAATACCCAGAGGGCACACTGATAATACCCTGTAGGCACACTGATAATATACTGATAATACCCTGTAGGCACACTGATAATACACTGATAATACCCCGAGGGCACACTGATAATACCCTGAGGGCACACTGATAATACCCTGAGGGCACACTGATAATGCACTGATAATACCCCGAGGGCACACTGATAATACACTGATAATACCCTGAGGGCACACTGATAATACCCTGAGGGCACACTGATAATACACTGATAATACCCCGAGGGCACACTGATAATACACTGATAATACCCTGAGGGCACACTGATAATACCCAGAGGGCACACTGATAATACACTGATAATACCCCGAGGGCACACTGATAATACACTGATAATACCCTGAGGGCACACTGATAATACCCAGAGGGCACACTGATAATACACTGATAATACCCCGAGGGCACACTGATAATACACTGATAATACCCTGAGGGCACACTGATAATACCCAGAGGGCACACTGATAATACACTGATAATACCCCGAGGGCACACTGATAATACACTGATAATACCCTGAGGGCACACTGATAATACACTGATAATACCCCGAGGGCACACTGATAATACACTGATAATACCCTGAGGGCACACTGATAATACCCAGAGGGCACACTGATAATACACTGATAATACCCTGAGGGCACACTGATAATACACTGATAATACCCAGAGGGCACACTGATAATACCCAGAGGGCACACTGATAATACACTGATAATACCCCGAGGGCACACTGATAATACCCTGAGGGCACACTGATAATACACTGATAATACCCTGAGGGCACACTGATAATACACTGATAATACCCAGAGGGCACACTGATAATACCCAGAGGGCACACTGATAATACCCTGTAGGCACACTGATAATATACTGATAATACCCAGAGGGCACACTGATAATACCCTGTAGGCACACTGATAATACACTGATAATACCCCGAGGGCACACTGATAATACCCTGAGGGCACACTGATAATACCCTGAGGGCACACTGATAATGCACTGATAATACCCCGAGGGCACACTGATAATACACTGATAATACCCTGAGGGCACACTGATAATACCCTGAGGGCACACTGATAATACACTGATAATACCCCGAGGGCACACTGATAATACACTGATAATACCCTGAGGGCACACTGATAATACCCAGAGGGCACACTGATAATACACTGATAATACCCCGAGGGCACACTGATAATACACTGATAATACCCTGAGGGCACACTGATAATACCCTGAGGGCACACTGATAATACACTGATAATACCCCGAGGGCACACTGATAATACACTGATAATACCCTGAGGGCACACTGATAATACCCAGAGGGCACACTGATAATACACTGATAATACCCCGAGGGCACACTGATAATACACTGATAATACCCTGAGGGCACACTGATAATACCCAGAGGGCACACTGATAATACACTGATAATACCCCGAGGGCACACTGATAATACACTGATAATACCCTGAGGGCACACTGATAATACCCAGAGGGCACACTGATAATACACTGATAATACCCCGAGGGCACACTGATAATACACTGATAATACCCTGAGGGCACACTGATAATACACTGATAATACCCCGAGGGCACACTGATAATACACTGATAATACCCTGAGGGCACACTGATAATACCCAGAGGGCACACTGATAATACACTGATAATACCCTGAGGGCACACTGATAATACACTGATAATACCCAGAGGGCACACTGATAATACCCAGAGGGCACACTGATAATACCCTGTAGGCACACTGATAATACACTGATAATACCCCGAGGGCACACTGATAATACACTGATAATACCCTGAGGGCACACTGATAATACCCAGAGGGCACACTGATAATACACTGATAATACCCTGAGGGCACACTGATAATACACTGATAATACCCAGAGGGCACACTGATAATACCCAGAGGGCACACTGATAATACCCTGTAGGCACACTGATAATACACTGATAATACCCCGAGGGCACACTGATAATACACTGATAATACCCTGAGGGCACACTGATAATGCACTGATAATACCCCGAGGGCACACTGATAATACACTGATAATACCCCGAGGGCACACTGATAATACACTGATAATACCCCGAGGGCACACTGATAATACACTGATAATACCCTGAGGGCACACTGATAATACCCTGAGGGCACACTGACAATACACTGATAATACCCTGAGAGCACACTGATAATACCCTGTGGGCACAGTGACAATACACTGATAATACCCTGAGGGCACACTGATAATACACTGATAATACACTGATGGCACACTGATAATACCCTGAGGGCACCCTGATAATACACTGATAATACCCTGAGGGCACACTGATAATACACTGATAATACACTGAGGGCACACTGATAATGCACTGATAATACCCCGAGGGCACACTGATAATGCACTGATAATACCCTGTGAGCACACTGATAATACCCTGTGAGCACAGTGACAATACACTGATAATACCCTGAGGGCACACTGATAATACACTGATAATACACTGATGGCACACTGATAATACCCTGAGGGCACCCTGATAATACACTGATAATACCCTGAGGGCACCCTGATAATACACTGATAATACACTGATAATACCCAGAGGGCACACTGATAATACCCAGAGGGCACACTGATAATACCCTGTAGGCACACTGATAATACACTGAGGGCACACTGATAATACACTGATAATACACTGATGGCACACTGATAATACCCTGAGGGCACACTGATAATACACTGATAATACCCTGAGGGCACCCTGATAATACCCTGTGGGCACACTGATAATACCCTGAAAATACCCTGTGGGCACACTGATAATACCCTGAGGGCACACTGATAATACACTGATAATACCCTGAGGGCACACTGATAATACCCTGAGGGCACACTGATAATACACTGATAATACCCTGAGGGCACATGGATAATACCCTGTGGGCACACTGATAATACCCTGAAAATGCCCTGTGGGCACACTGATAATACACTGATAATACCCTGAGGGAACACGGATAATACCCTGAAAATACCCTGTGGGCACACTGATAATACCCTGAAAATACCCTGTGGGCACACTGATAATACCCTGAAAATACCCTGTGGGCACACTGATAATACCCTTAAAAATACCCTGTGGGCACACTGATAATACCCTGTGGGCACACTGATAATACCCTGTAGGCACACTGATAATACACTGATAATACCCTGAGGGAACACGGATAATACCCTGTGGGCACACTGACAATACACTGAGGGCACCCTGATAATACACGGATAATACCCTGAGGGAACACGGGTAATACCCTGAAAATACCCTGTGGGCACACTGATAATACCCTGAAAATACCCTGTGGGCACACTGATAATACCCTGAAAATACCCTGTGGGCACACTGATAATACCCTGAGGGCACACTGATAATACACTGATAATACCCTGAGGGAACACGGACAATACCCTGTGGGCACACTGACAATACACTGATAATACCCTGTGGGCACACTGACAATACACTGATAATACCCTGAGGGCACACTGATAATACCCTGAGGGCACACTGACAATACACTGATAATACCCTGAGGGCACACTGATCCAAAACACTGATGACCCCTGTACCATTTATTTCTGGTAGCGGTATTATACCAACGTGTGAAAGGAGCCCAAGAAAGGACACATAGCAGAGCGTTGTACCTCGGGGCACGGAGTCCCTGCGGCTCTCTATCATGGAGCTGCACCCTTTTTTGCATTTCAATAAATGGCAGAGCGGAGAACATGCACAGAACGTACCGTAGCTGCACTCTTCCTGTGCGCCAGTCTGTTATACAGCTCAGATGAAGAAATAAATCTTTTCCTTCTATTGTTGGTCAGCGCTGACTTCTGGCTGAGCTGGAAAGTGTCCAGTCACCAGGTTTTATAAGCACATTTACAGAGGATCCTTTCTTTCTTGTAAGGGTGCAGTCAGACGGTCGTATAACACAGAGGACGATCGCATCGTAAAGCTCGGACTGTCCTAACCCGAGCGTGACACCATGTATTCCTATGCAGCTGTCACTCTCTGGTCAGGAGAGCCGCCGGCCAGTCCGTGCACTGCAATGCGATCCTGGTTATACAGCCGTCTGACTGCACCCTAAGCAATATTATTTTATTAGCAATGGTGACTAAGTTGTATCCTAATATATTTCTTTGTAGCTTGGATGTAAAACACTGAACATAAGCCTACTCTTCTATCTCAGGTCCCTATTCATTATACTGGGACCTCACCCATTACTGTGTAAAGGCCTCCACACACATTAGACTAAAAACAACTGAACTTGCCAGTATCATCCCACAGTCTACTGTCTATGGGGGCCTCCCGACTCTTCTTCTTAGGCCATGGCCCCACTATCAGTATTCGGTCAGTATTTTTTCTCAGGAGTGGGAGCCAAAACCAGGAGTGGGTGATAAATGCAGAATTGGTGACTTGTTTCTATTATACCTTTTCTCTGATTGTTCCTCGCCCGGTTTTGGCTCCCACTCCTGAGACAAAATACTGACCAAATACTGATAGTGGGGCCTTTAGGTGGCATCAGGGAAGGGAAGGATCCAATCTCTTGAATTTCAATAGTTCGATCCTTTTTCTCTAAGATAAGCCATTGTCTGTAGCTCTCTCATAGAAGGTACAGGAGTATGGAGGAGTCGCAGGAGATAGCTGCTGACTTTGTTGCTTAAAGGGAATCTTTTAGGACCATTTTACTACTGAAACTAGTGACATGGCTGTATAGGTCCTAATATAACAAAAAAAAATGGTACCTGTCTTGTAGTAATTCGATATACCAGTGCGGAGAAATTAAGCTTTGAAGTCACATGGAAATTGGCCTGGAAGTGCATTGGGGACGTGTAAACTTGGCTTCTCATCTTGATATTTCAGCGCTGGCACATCGGATTACTACAAGACAGGTATCATTTTTATTGTTGTATTGTGGCCTATAAAGCCAAGCTTCTAGTTTCTGTAGTAAAATCATCCTGACAGGTTCCCTTTAAGAATGGAGGCCTGGGTTAAGATGAGTAGAATTGTTAGGTTTTCTACTCTGTACTTTTTGTTTGGGATCATTCATCCTGTTGGGTTGGAACAGATTGCAAATGAAAGGACTTTTATGTGGATGCCCATTGTGAGGAAACTAGAATTTCCTTCCTCCCGGGCTTCAAGATTGGAATTAAAATATTTGTCAGTGACTGAATATTTCACCCTCTACGTGGTGTTATACAATGGACATATCATTTTTTTATGGCGGGTGGGCAAGGTGATAAAGGGGATGGGACTGAGCGAGGGTATTTGGGCCACTTGTAATTACTTGAGTTGTTTTCTTAGACTAAGTACACATTGAACAAAAACACAGCGGATTATTTGTTGCGTATTCCCTTACGGAAAATCTTCTGCATTTTACAGTGTCAGCGTAGGGTATAGGATTTTAAGAAATTTTCATGCACATACTGCAAAATATATCCACAGAACAAACTGACAGGAGCCGCGGATTTGAGATAAATTGCCACACTGCGGATATACTGTAGGTGAGATTTTTCATCCTTTGCACATCATTGCAGCGGGAAGTACTATTGGGGGTATTGCTTCCACTGCAGGTGGTCCAAAGTAAATACGTTCTGTGGGAGCGTAGCTTTAAAATTTGGTTGTGTTCCCCAGCTTACACAGCTCAAGAAAAGGGAAAAATTGCGGCAATTCGCAGCTGGTTGTTGTAGATGATGTGGCTTGACTTTTTCCCCAAATACTAGAATCCTAGAATGTTAGAGTTGGAGGGGAACCAGGGTCATCGTGTCCAACCCCCTGCTCAATGCAGGATTCACTAAACCATCTCAGACAGATGTCTGTCCAGCCTCTGTTTGAAGACTTCCATTGAAGGAGAACTCACCACCTCTCGTGGCCGCCTGTTCCACTCATTGATCACCTCACTGTCAAAAAGTTTTTTCTAATATCTAATTAGTATCTTCTCCCATTCAGTTTCATCCCATTGCTTCTTGTGTTTCTATGTGTAAATGAGAATAAGGATGATCCCCTCTACAATGTGACAGCCCTTGAGATATTTGTAGACAGCTATTAAGTTTCCTCTCAGTCTTCTTTTTTACAAGCTAAACATTCCCAGATCCTTTAACCGTTCCTTGCAAGACATAGTTTGCAGTCCGCTCACCATCCTGGTAGCTCTTCTCTGAACTAGTGGGTTCTCTTCAAGGCAAATGTACTTTAGAGGCAAAAGATGACAGGGATAGGTTTTGGGTTACATATAAGAACAGTACATGGCTCCCATTGGTCTCCAATAGCTCTCACCCTTAAGGATAAGTTCACAAGTTGTGAATTTGGAGTGGATTTTCTAAGCAGATTGCGTACTGAAAATCTGCAGCGTAATATAGTAGCAGCTAAATAGATAAGTTCCCAACAAATCTCATCTACCCATTGCGGATTTTTTTTTTTTTTTTTACAGGTAAACCAACCTGTGGTGGGGGGTTATAAATCGGCAATACGTCAATTCGTTGTGCGGATTAAGCTCTTTGCTGTTGAAAGGGTAAAATCATCTGCAGCAAATTATTCATTTATCACTGCCGAAAAATCAACATAAAATAAGCCTCCTGAAGGATCAGTTCACACATTATATGTTTGGTGCAGATTTGCTTGCAGAAAATCTGTGCATTTTTGAAAAATTTTGAGCGGAAATTGCGAATTTTTCAAATCTGCATTATTTTAATCACTTGATCCCTAGAAACTTCAGCTCGTCTTGGGAGATGCCAATTTTAGTCTAGTCCCTCTTTTACCATCTATTATTGCTCATTTCTTTCTCCGTCTGGTGCCAAGTTTGTTTCAAAGCATTTTCAGTCCTCTGTGAAATGTAATAGATGACTAATCCCGAACAGATTCTTTTTTGTTTGCCGGAGCCATAAGGAAATGCACTGATGCTTCCGAATTGTTGCCATTCTCTTACACCCCTTTCTCAAGTCCGATTTTCTCACACATATTCTATTAGTGTTTAGAACGAGTACTCATCATAGTTTATGGTGCTGTTCACATGTCCGTTTTTCGGAAGACTTATGATCAGCAGCAACAAAAAATGAAAACCTGATCAATTTGTGTATCAAAAATCGCTCATTTAAGTCAATAGGTCCATGAAAAATAACGCACAGCACCTACATGCCATCACTGTGCCAACCAAGTACTATTTGTTTTTAACTGTTTACTGTGTAGGACAATTTTGCAATTTTTTTTTTTTTTGCTGATCGTAAAATGCGGATGAAAATCTGATCCGACACTGATGAAAAAAGGAGATTTTTCTTCTCGTATGCAAAAAAGAAACAGACGCGTGAAGCCGTCCTTACTCTATACTTACTGATATATCCATTTTATATTATGACACATCATTCTTTAATAAGCAGAAAATAAATGAAGTGCTTCATAAACCCTCTGAGGTGTGCCAAATGTTTTAAGAAGCTGAAATGGGCGATCCATGGGCTGTTAATTGAGATCTACACCAGGTATGATGAGCCGTGATTATAGTAAATTTGTTGGCCATGCCCCATTTTGCTAATTCTTATCCAATTTTTTTAGATGTGGGTGTGGGAGCAAGTCGCCAAATTTGTGCTTAAGGAAAATACATTGATTCAGTGGTCCATACGGCTCCACATAATGGACCTGTAGGTGTCGTTTCATCACGATATTCTCTCCAAAAAGCAATGCCTCCATAAATTTGAGGGCACATTCCAGCATTTTCTGCATGCATCAGAATAGGGGTGCAGAATAACCTCATTGACTTGTATGGGTGCCATAATACTGGTCCTACAACTCCGAGCTTGTACAGAGCCACAATACGACTATGTACCTACAGGACAAGGTGGAACTAACTTCTCATATCAGGTCCTGATCCGACTATTGTGCCTCTCTATATGCCTGATATGCCCTCCTTGAAAACTGATTATGACCCTTTCAGTGTTACCCATCCAACCAAAGGCAAAACGTGCATGGCTTTTGGGGATTGGGAATGAAAATCCAAGCTTATTTCTAACTAGCATGTGCCATCATCTGAGCCCCATGATGATCCATTGTCCAGTACTTTATATTGTTTTCATTTTATTTTTTAGGAAAAGGTGCCAAAAATGTCACTGAGCAAAAAGTGGGCCTCTCTGAAGGAGAAACTTTCACCTCAAGAGCCAGACCAGAGCGAAGCCAACTTAGAGAATGCCGATCCTGAGCTATGCATCCGCCTCCTGCAAATCCCATCAGTGGTGAACTATTCCGGCCTGAAGAAGAGACTCGAGAGCAGCGATGACAACTGGATGGTGCAGTTCTTGGAGCTCAGTGGCTTGGACCTTCTGCTGGAGGCCTTGGACAGGTTGTCAGGTCGAGGAGTTTCCAGGATTTCCGATGCTCTCCTGCAGCTCACTTGCATTAACTGTGTCCGGACATTAATGAATTCCCATAAGGGGATAGAGTACATTGTCAATAATGAAGGTTACGTCCGGAAACTGTCTCAAGGTGAGGATCATCTCTTCAAATTAAAATGAAAGTGGAATCATAAAATGGCCTATTATTTTTATGTAAAATGTTTTTACAATTTTTTTTAGAACTTCTATCAATCAGAATGTGAGATGTGTATAGTTTCATCATTCTGAGAATCATGATTATATTCACACATCTACTGTATATAGAGATGTAACCACATCTGTATACAGTGGACAACACAGGATCTGCCATTCACAATAGATGATGTCACAGCTCACCCCCCTCCCCCTCCTGTACAATGACTGATAACACCTCTATATACAGTAGGTAAGACAGGATCCACCATTCACAATAGGTGATGTCACAGCTCACCTCCTCCTCCTGTACACTGACTGATAACATCTCTATATACAGTAGATAACACAGGATCCACCATTCACAATAGGTGATGTCACAGCTCACCTCCTCCTCCTGTACACTGACTGACAACACAAGTTTTAGGATGAAGGTATGAGAACAGCCTAAAGGGATTTTTTGACATCAGAAAAACTCCTCCCCAGCTGCAGTTTAAAAAAACAACAACAAACTGTTGTTCTTTACTCACCCTTTCTGAGTCCGGTGCTGAATCTCCACCACTGCTCCTAGTGTCTGGTATTGCCTGCAGTGCTGAGGTCCCGTCGACAGGGATACAGACAATCAGTGTGTTCAGCAGCTCTGAGCGACTTCTGCCAACAGCCCATGCAGTGCTGCTGAGCTCAGTGATTGGCTGCAGGACGGCTGACAGGACGTCAGTGCTGCAGACAATAAGAGACATCGGGAGCAGTGGTGGTGACTCAGCACTGGGCCTGGGGAGGGTGAGTAAAGCACAGTTTGTTCACCGCTGTGGTGCAGATCCTCTGGAGCTGATGGTGACACAGCAGAGTTGGTTCAGCTCTCCACAGGCAGAGCTAAGCTCCAGGGCGGTGCAGTGATGATTAATGAGGTAGATGTTGCAGTGCAATGTGGTGCAGGGGGTGATGGCGCAGATAATAATTCTAGGACACAGTGGGGTGCAGTCTTCAGATTTACTCACAGTTGTCAGACTCCAGGTCACCAGTACCAGGGTAACCTCCCACGCCGTCCTGTGTTCACCAAGGGAGGGGTTCAGCAATCTCTCAAGTATCTCAGGAATACTTAACGGGTCCCCATTCTGTGTGCCTTCCTCGGTCGTCTTCCTGCGCTGGCTCTCACCCTCCTGCCCTGCGCCTCACAATCAGTGTCCCAAGCCGGTAACCTCGGATTTTGGCGGGCAACCTGCAGTCCCCTGAATCTTATGCTGCCATCTTTTTGGCAATATAGTTGCGGTAGTGAGCAGCTGCACCCTGAAAGTACAGAAGCCTCCGGTTTCTAGCTGAGCCTGGTTGTTCTCCGCTAGTTAGGGGCCGGTCTCCTTTGCGGCCTGATCCCTCCACATTCTTGTAGATTCGGGCGCACGGGTGGCTTTTGCACTCGCCATGCCCCTGGGACCCTCTCTGTTCTTGGAGCCTACCTCCGCTCCCGTCCTTATCCAGCCTGTCCTCCTGGGCCACTCAGTCTAGGCCAGCTCCTCTCTCCTCTCTTTCTGAGCAGAAATCTTACGGAGCTCCTGCTCCCACTCCTTCTCCTCTCAGACTGGACTCTCTCTTCCAAGATGATTCCCCTTTTATACTCCTACTCAAGTGCTCCCCTGACTGCTTCCTCCACCCACACCCACTACATGGTTCCCCTCACTTCCAAACAGGGACAGGGCTCAGCATAAGCCAGTGCATCTTGCCCTGCCTGCTGGTCTGGAATGGTGTAGTGTTGGATATAGGTGGGTGGGTCCCAGGTAGTACTCCCTCCTTACCTGAGAGTGGGATACCACACCTCTGAGTGAGATGCAGTACCTCTGTGGCAACTGAACCCGCAGGGGCGCCACACATATTCCTATCAATTACTAATTGCTCTGCATGTCCGCCTGTGTAAACAAGCTACTTAATGACAGCCGATTGGCTTCTTTCTACAGTTAGGTCCATATATATTTGGACAGAGACAACATTTTTCTAATTTTGGTTCTAGACATTACCACAATGAATTTTAAACAAAACAATTCAGATGCAGTTGAAGTTCAGACTTTCAGCTTTCATTTGAGGGTATCCACATTAAAATTGGATGAAGGCTTTAGGAGTTTCAGCTCCTTAACATGTGCCACCCTGTTTTTAAAGGGACCAAAAGTAACTGGACAGATTAAATAATTGTAAATAAAATGTTCATTTCTAGTACTTGGTTGAAAACACTTTGTTGGCAATGACTGCCTGAAGTCTTGAACTCATGGACATCACCAGACGCTGGGTTTCCTCCTTTTTGATGCTCTGCCAGGCCTTCACTGCGGTGGTTTTCAGTGGCTGTTTGTTTGTGGGCCTTTCTGTCTGAAGTTTAGTCTTTAACAAGTGAAATACATGCTCAATTGGGTTGAGATCAGGTGACTGACTTGGCCATTCAAGAATATTCCACTTCTTTGCTTTAATAAACTCCTGGGTTGCTTTGGCTTTATGTTTTGGGTCATTGTCCATCTGTAGTAGGAAACGACGACCAATCAGTTTGGCTGCATTTGGCTGGATCTGAGCACACAGTATGGCTCTGAATACATCAGAATTCATTTGGCTGCTTCTGTCCTGTGTCACATCATCAATAAACACTAGTGACCCAGTGCCACTGGCAGCCATGCATGCCCAAGCCACCACACTGCCTCCGCCGTGTTTTACAGATGATGTGGTATGCTTTGGATCATGAGCTGTACCACGCCTTCGCCATACTTTTCTCTTTCCATCATTCTGCTAGAGGTTGTTCTTGGTTTCATCTGTCCAAAGAATGTTCTTCCAGAACTGTGCTGGTTTTTTAGATGTTTTTTAGCAAAGTCCAGTCTAGCCTTTTCATTCTTGATGCTTATGAGTGGCTTGCACCGTGCAGTGAACCCTCTGTATTTACTCTCATGCAGTCTTCTCTTTATGGTAGATTTGGATATTGATACGCCTACCTCCTGGAGAGTGTTGTTCACTTGGTTGGCTGTTGTGAAGGGGTTTCTCTTCACCATGGAGATTATTCTGCGATCATCCACCACTGTTGTCTTCCGTAGGCGCCCAGGTCTTTTTGCATTGATGAGTTCACCAGTGCTTTCTTTCTTTCTCAGGATGTACCAAACTGTAGATTTTGCCACTCCTAATATTGTAGCAATTTCTCGGATGTTTTTTTCTGTTTTTGCAGCTTAAGGATGGCTTGTTTCACCTGCATGGAGAGCTCCTTTGACCACATGTTTACTTCACAGCAAAACCTTCCAAATGCAAGCACCACACCTCAAATCAACTCCAGGCCTTTTATCTGCTTAATTGAGAATGACATAACGAAGGGATTGCCCACACCTGTCCATGAAATAGCCTTGGAGTCAATTGTCCAATTACTTTTGGTCCCTTTAAAAACAGGGTGGCACATGTTAAGGAGCTGAAACTCCTAAACCCTTCATCCAATTTTAATGTGGATACCCTCAAATGAAAGCTGAAAGTCTGAACTTCAACTGCATCTGAATTGTTTTGTTTAAAATTCATTGTGGTAATGTCTAGAACCAAAATTAGAAAAATGTTGTCTCTGTCCAAATAAATATGGACCTAACTGTATGTAGCCGGCAGCAGTCGTCCATTATGTCATGTCACCCAGAAGTGAATGGATGAATTGAATCTTTTTGTTCTAATGAATTGCTCTTATATCTCGTTTCCAGCTCTTGACACATCCAACGTGATGGTGAAGAAGCAAGTGTTTGAGCTGATCGCCGCCCTGTGCATGTACTCCCCGGAGGGCCATGCTTTGGCTTTGGATGCTCTTGAGCATTATAAGGTAACTTGCATTATAATAAGGAACTTCTCCAGCCATAGGCTGAGCAGTAATAGAAATTATTTTTGGGAGGGGGATGTAATTATGTTATACAAAGCAAAATTAAAGTGGTTGTGTCATCTGGTCAATCTGTTCCCTAAAGCTGGTTTCACATGAGTGCTGACCAGGCTTGGACTGGACAACGGGAGAACAGGAGAATCCTCCGGTGGGCCCCTGTGCAGGAGTGGGCCATCACCCTCTTATATGAGCAGTACTTGGCACTACATACTTGAATCACTATATACAGACAAAGGCAGCATCTTATTGTTATATCAATTTGTGATTGAAGCTAATGTCACATTTGCATGTAGCTGAAAAGTGGGGCCCTGGAGTTGGTTACTGGTGGGCCTTTGACACCTCAGTCCAACACTGGCTGCGGACCACGATGTCCAGACCAGAAGCGGACCTCCTGCCCTAACCCATACATGCCTATCTATGAGGCTGTTGAGTTCGGGTCAGGAGATCCGCAGCTAGTCTGGATTGTTTTAGGGAATAGTCAGTTAGGCAATTGTCTGTTATGTTTCCATAGATTCCCCCTCCTGTATCTACAGTATTCATCTATTAGGCATTACATGAACTCTACATCAGTCCTGATGTCCTTGTATAGTAGCGTGTCACTGAATATTTATAGATCGTTTATTTCCATCGCCGACAAATTCTTCCTTTAGAAGTTAATGTCTGAACACAACGAAGAGAAGAGGCGGAAACAAAACATGAATAAATGAATTTGCTAAATATTACGCTCTGCAAATGGGGACCTGGGATTTCTCAGCACATCCTAATTAGATACAACATGTGTTTTTGATTCTTACATTGATCTTCGTGTAATACAACCTCTCCCCCTTGTTGCACAATGGATTCACCAGACAAGAGCAGCTGCGAGGACGAGAGCAGCTGCAGAACTGTGGCCCCGGCATTTACTTCTGAGCTTCCCATCGCTGATATCTCCCTCGATCACACTGCACCGTCTCATTTTTCAGAGTTTTTTCTTTTGTTATCCCATCAAGGACCAAAAATGTAGTTTTTTTCTTAATTTGCCATAAACATGGCCATATCCTGGCTAGTTTTATATTGGTTATGTTGGCCAAGTTGTAGTTTTCATTGGTATCATTTTGGAGATATATATATATATATATATATATATATATATATATACATATATATACATATATATACATATATATACATATATATACATATATATATATATACACACAGTACAGACCAAAAGTTTGGACACACCTTCTCATTTAAAGATTTTTCTGTATTTTCATGACTATGAAAATTTTACATTCACACGGAAGGCATCAAAACTATGAATTAACCCATGTGGAATTATATACTTAACAAAAAAGCGTGAAACAACTGAAAATATGTCTTATATTCTAGGTTCTTCAAAGTAGCCACCTTTTGCTTTGATGACTGCTTTGCACACTCTTGGCATTCTCTTGATGAGCTTCAAGAGGTAGTCACCGGAAATGGTTTTCACTTCACAGGTGTGCCCTGTCAGGTTTAATAAGTGGGATTTCTTGCCTTATAAATGGGGTTGGGACCATCAGTTGTGTTGTGCAGAAGTCTGGTGGATACACAGCTGATAGTCCTACTGAATAGACTGTTAGAATTTGTATTATGGCAAGAAAAAAGCAGCTAAGTAAAGAAAAACGAGTGGCCATCATTACTTAAAGAAATGATGGTCAGTCAGTCCGAAAAATTGGGCAAACTTTGAAAGTGTCCCCAAGTGCAGTTGCAAAAACCATCAAGTGCTGCAAAGAAACTGGCTCACATGAGGACCGCCCCAGGAAAGGAAGACCAAGAGTCACCTCTGCTTCTGAGCAGGGGCATACCGTACATAGAGGCAGCCCACGCTGCTGCTATGGGGCCCCGTGAGACAGGGGGGCCCGATGTGAAACAACATCAGACCCCTCCATCCCGCATCACAGTCTCAACAGTATCTGCATCCTAAGGATGCAGATACTGTTGAAAACAAACAGGTTCGTTCAGAACCTCCAGGGGTTCAATGGGCCGGAATGAGGACACACCTCTTCACCTCTGGCTGCACTGTGTCCTGTCCGGCTGCGCAGACGATGCCTCATTGTCTCTGTAAGTGCAGAAGATGAGGCTCTGCCCACCAGCTCCGGCCTGTAAATCCAGCAGAGGGGCTGCTCCAGCAGGGCCCCTGCTCTCCCTGCCTCCCCTGCTCTGTAGGTGTCTTACTGCTCTGCTCTCCCCCTCCTGACTTAAGCCCTGCAATTTGCAAGAACATTCTGCTGTCGGGACCTGGGAGATGGGAGGCAGCACCAGAGAAATGCATCATGTGGAATCATCTGCAGAGAGGGTAAGTCCATGTCTAATGTGTGTGTGCGCATATATGTGTGTGTGCTTATGTATGTATAAATATATATATGTGTGTGTGTGTGTGCATATATGTAGTGGTGTACCGCCAATGGCGGCAGGCCACACACCTGCTATGGGACCCGTGAGCCGCACCCGCACTGCCCGGCCGCTCTCCCGCATAGAATAATGGGAATGGAAACGTCTTCTGATGCTCCCTTGTCCATCATCATTGCTCGTGCTGACAGCCGGAGAGGGGGGGGCCCAGTAAGAGTAATGATGATGGAGGAGGGAGCGTCAGAAGATGTTTCCATTACCATCATTCTTACTCGACGTATGATGTCATTAAAGGGCGCTCGCTGCTCTGAGATGTCACTTCACACTGCACGCTGAGGGGACTGGAGCATCGGCTGAAACCAGGAGAGGTGAATATTGTATTTATTTGACCGATGGCCATAATACAGTATGAGGACTGCATTATACTGCATGGAGGACCAGAGGGGTGCATTATACTGCATGGAGGACCAGGGGGGGTGCATCATACTGCATGTAGATCCATGGGGGTGCATTATACTACATTGAGGACCATGAGGCTGCATTATACTGCATGGAGCACCATGGGAGTGCATTATACTGTATGGAGGACTATGGTGAGTGCATTATACTGTATGGAGGACTATGGCGAGTGCATTATACTATATGGAGGACTATAGGGAGTGCAGTATACTGTATGGAGGACTATGGGGAGTACAGTATACTGTATGGAGGACTATAGGGAGTGCAGTATACTGTATGGAGCAGGGCTTCGGAGCCCATTTTGGTGGAGTCAAAGTCGGTATAAAATGGACCAACTCAGACTCCTAAACTATATAATAAATTGGGTGCAGTAGTTCAATGCAGTTTGTGGGGAATATTTTTTCATAAGAATTTGGGAAAGTTATGAAATGTCCTATTCCTGATCTAAGGGTCTAGACGTTTAGCTTAGATGAATCTGTGTTACAGTAAATTTATCACTTAAACATGAGCCATGTATGAAGGAGTCGGAGTCGTGGAGTCGGAGTTGGAGTCAGTGTCATGGAAATTGAGGAGTCGGAGGTTCATTATACTGTATGGAGGATCATGGCGAGTGCCTTATACTATGTGGAGGACCATGGCGAGTGCCTTATATTGTATGGAGGACCATGGCGAGTGCATTATACTCTGTGGAGTGTGGAGCCATTTATATTGTATGTAGGCCCATTATACTGCATGGAGGGCTGTGTGGGGGTCACAGTTGGGGAATCATACTGTGTTGGTGTCACCATACTTTGTTGCCTTTGGGAGTTGAGGTGGGGTACAATAGGGTCATTATACTGTGAATGTCGAGGAATTCACCATGGGGGTATCATACTGTGTTTGGGGACACTATTGTTGGCATCACACTTTATGGGGCAATGAAAAAGGAATCTAGGACTTCAGCAGGTGGAAAATTACTATGTAAAGGCTGGAAAGTTGTGAGATCTGCTCTTCTGTGACCCCCGACAATTATTTACTTTTTTTTTAGGGGGGGGGGGGGGCAATTAGAACTTCTGCTATGGGGCCCCATGATTCCTATGTATGCCCCTGCTTCTGAGGATAAGTTTATCCGAGTCCCAGCCTCAGAAATTGCAGGTCAACACCAGCTCAGATTAGAGACCAGGTCAATGCCCCACAGAGTTCTAGCAGCAGACACATCTCTGCAACAACTGTTAGGCTGAGTGCCCACGTAGCGTTTTTCAAGCGTTTATGCTGCGGAATTTCCGCAGCGGAAACGCTTGTTAAACGCTAGGTAATCCGCACCCCATGGTCCCCAAGGGGATTCCGCATGTTCTATGCACATGCTGCGGATTTTTCCGCAGCGTTTATGCTGCGTACAAAACTCCGCAGCATGTCATTTAATTTTGCGGAAGCGCAGCGGAACTCCCGCAATTGACTTGCATTGAGACGCACAGAAACCGCGACTGTACATTTTTACAAGCGGCTTCTATGCGTCTCTATGTGCGGATGGTACCCAGTTCTGGAGGAGAGGAGACTCTCATCCAGACCTGGGTACCATTCTACCTGTAAAAAAAGAATAAAATAAAGTTTATACTCACCTGTCCGGCGGCTTCTCTCTGAATGCCGGCATCGCTTGAGGACCTGCGGTGACGTCACAGTCATGTGACCGCAGGCCCTTCACCGCTCTGTCTCGCGATATGCCGGCAGCCGGGAACCAGCCAGGAAGCAGCGCTGCAGCCACGCCGGGGCATCGGGGGTAAGTATAGCTTTATTTGTTTTCATTTTTACGGTTCACACTATATAAATCCATGCTGTTTGCATGGATTTATACAGTGTGACCTAGTTGTCAAGCACTTTCCAAGTGATGCTATCGCCTGGAAAGCGCTTGTCAATCTGCATGCGGAAACGCATGTGGATCCGCATGTATTCTGCAGGAAAAACGCATGCACAATCTGCATGCGTTTTTTCTGCCAGGGAGATGCAGAAATGCTGCAGAAATTTTCTGCTTCAGTTCTGCATCATGGGCACATAGCCTTAAGAGGAGACTTTGTGCAGCAGGCCTTCATGGTAAAATAGCTGCTAGGAAACCACTGCTAAGGACAGGCAACAAGCAGAAGAGACTTGTTTGGGCTAAAGAACACAAGGAATGGACATTAGACCAGTGGAAATCTGGGCTTTGGTCTGATGAGTCCAAATTTGAGATCTTTGGTTCCAACCACCGTGTCTTTGTGCGACGCAGAAAAGGTGAATGGATGGACTCTACATGCCTGGTTCCCACCGTGAAGCATGGAGGAGGAGGTGTGATGGTGTGGGGGTGCTTTGCTGGTGACACTGTTGGGTATTTATTCAAAATTGAAGGCATACTGAACCAGCATGGCTACCACAGCATCTTGCAGCGGTATGCTATTCCATCCGGTTTGCGTTTAGTTGGACCATCATTCATTTTTCAACAGGACAATGACCCCAAACACACCTCCAGGCTGTGTAAGGGCTATTTGACCAAGAGGGGGAGTGATGGGGTGCTACGCCAGATGACCTGGCCTCCACAGTCACCAGACCTGAACCCAATCGAGATGGTTTGGGGTGAGCTGGACCACAGAGTGAAGGCAAAAGGGCCAACAAGTGCTAAGCATCTCTGGGAACTCCTTCAAGATTGTTGGAAGACCATTTCCGGTGACTACCTCTTGAAGATCATCAAGAGAATGCCAAGCGTGTGCAAAGCAGTTGACTCGCCCCCTGGGCCGTGGGGCACTCGGATCCGGGCAATAGGGGGAACGATGGGAGTAGTAGTGGCAACCCGGTTCCGTGGCTCAGGGTGGTCAGGCCAATGGTAGTCCGTTATTTGTTATTGATTATGTCCGACTACGCCACCCGTGGATTTGCCGTTATTAGGAACCGCCGCTGCATGCAGACCGCTGGGGCTGATGAGGTGTGCAGCTATGGTAGTGTGACTCCCCACGGGAAGAGTGCGGCCCCAGGGCAGTATAGTGGATGGTGGGAGTGATGGTAGTGAGAGTCCCAGTGATGATAGTGCTGGAGGAGCAAGGAGCACACAGACAACAGGTTGCAGTCCAGGGTCTTTACTGAAACAGGCAAACTGACCCCTAAACAGTCCCAGCTAGGAGGGGACCTGGATGTCTGAGAGCAACGGGGAAATTGGCCCTGGTCAGGGTGAGGGTGTAGGCCTACCGTGCTTTCTGCGCTCCTTCTGACTATCTCCTCCTGATAGGATAACAGCCCACGTTTCCAAGCTTTCCGTGCTTTCTCGCCTGTATGGCCTGCGACGTGGGTTCCTTTCTGCTCCCAGCCTTGTACGGCTTTACTGGTCCCTTCGGTTGTGGCAGGGCCTCCAGGCTTCTTAGGCCAAGGAAAGTACAGTCCCTTGCGAATTGGTTCTCTGCTGGGGGATGTAGAATCCTCCCAGCCTCAGACACCAAAGTCTGGTAAAATTAAGTCTTTTCTCTGCCAAGACAGGCTCTCTTCGCCTCTTGTCTCTGGCTGGTGGCTCTCTCCTACTGCCACACTTCCTCTTAGGTGCAATCAACTTTCTGTCCCTGCTCCACTCTGAGACACGTCTCAAAGCTGAGACAGGCAATCCAGTTCTCCCTAACCCTGTCCCCAGTACCAGCTTTTATAGGGGCAGCCTGCTCCCCCTACTGGCCTGAGACAGGAGGCATTGCATGCTAATGTTCCCCTGACCAGAGAACCTCCCCCTTGCTCTCAGACACAGCTTTATTACACTTGTGGCATCCAGGTAGGGTGACACATTCCCCCCTAGTGAAATTTAGTACTCCGGGACTAAACAGTAAACAAAGACAATATGCATAACAATAAAACATTAATAGACAGACGGCGCACAAATTGAGTTCTTAAGGTCACAGTGTGGCCTGTGACCGGGTGTCCATATCACCAGAACAACGGGAAGCCTTAACCAGGTGGGGGTCTGTCCTACCCCAAGTCCTTTACAGTCTTAGTTCATTCCTGGGTTAGGCTCAGAATGCAGTCCATACAAGGTCCCGGTTATAAAAAGTCCATAACCTGTGAGTCTTTACGGTTGCTGCAAGAGACTGAAACACAGAATTACCGAACATGCAGGTAACTTTGGCAAACAATTCAACATTTGGCAACAGGGTTATTTACAATTTAGTGCACCCTATATTCTCCAGCGAGCGGGTATCTGTCCCTTTGTGCTCCTGGTTGACCTACGTAGCTCACTGTCTGGTGGTGGACCAACCTGGTTTTCCCCACTAGCGTTAGGGGTACAGCTACCAGCTGAATGTACAGGTAGGGCAGGCAGCTGTCTGCGGGTTCTTTGGCTTACCGCAGGCATGGCAGGCTCACTGTCAGCAGAGGGTTGACTCTCCTGGGCTGCTGGTACAGGCTCTTCTGCCTCTGGAACCGCTTGCTCCTCTTCACCTTCCGGCTCTGGTGTTGGTTGTTGCTGGGCCGGTTGCAGGAAATGCAGGACGGGTACCACTATGGCATCATTTATGCGAGTCCAGGACTGAGGGAACTCTCCGAGAACGGTGCTGATCATTTCTTCCTTGTCCTCTGCGGGTTCAAGGTCACTCTGATCCTCTTCTGCACTACGGAGTTGCTCGGGGCACCTTTTGAGGTGGTCTCTGGAGACGACACTAGTGGTTTCTCCTCCGTCCATGGTGATTACGCACACCTTTGGGTTGTCATGGTCAGACTGCAGTACGGTGTAGGGTTCCCTTTCCCACTGGTCGTCCAACTTATGTAGCCTTCTTTTTCGCTTTAGGACTTGCTCACCAGGTTCTAGGGGACCAGCAGGGGCGTGTTGATTGAAGAGTCTTTCTTGCTTCTCTCTCACCTGGGCCAGGCTCTTCTCCACACTCTCCTGTACCTTCTTGTACTGCAGTTGCCTTTCCGTATCCCAGTCCGCATCCGGGAAGGTGTCCTCAGGTATTAGGACTCCCATCTCCAGGTCTACGGGCAGCTTACCTGGTCTAGCTCGCATCAGGTAAGCCGGGGTGCAGTTTGTAGCGTTCACCGGGATGTTGTTGTACATGTCTACCAGGTCCGGCAATTTTTCTGGCCACAGGCTGCGTTCCTCCAGGGGCAACGTCTTCAGGAGATCAATGACTATATTGTTCATCTTCTCACACATCCCGTTGGTTTGGGGGTGGTAAGGCGTTGTCCGAATCTTCTTACAGCCATAGAGGTTGCAGAACTCCTGGAAGATTTCAGCTTCGAACGCTGGACCCTGGTCTGTCAGGACCTGTTCCGGATACCCGTGTGGACGGCAGAAGTATTGCTGGAAGGCACGGGCCGCTGTTTGGACTGTCAAGTCCTTTACCGGGACCACCACTAGAAAACGGGAATAGTGGTCCACGATTGTCAGGGCATAGATGTATCCGCACCGGCTTGGAGCCAATTTGACGTGGTCCAGAGCTACCAGCTCAAGAGGCTGCGTGGTGACGATGGGCCTCAAGGGTGTCTTCTGGCTGGTGCGGTCCTTCCTCCTCAGGTGACAAGGGCCACAGTCTCTGCACCACTTTTCTACTGCTCCTCTCATGCCGACCCAAAAGAACCTTCCTCTTAGTAGGAACTCCAGTTTCTTCCAACCGAAGTGTCCCGCTCTGTCATGGTAAGCTCCCAGGACCATAGCTGCATCTCGCCTTGGGACCACGACTTGCCAGGTCAGCTCGTGCGTCCGGTGGTTGACAATCCTTCTGCACAACTTGCCTTCGTAGAGGAACAGCTTGCTCTTCTCCTTCCATAGCTGCTTGGCTTCCTCTGGGGCATCTGGATCTAGGCGGGCGTCTTCCCGGGTCAGCAGATCTTTCACCAGGCGGACTGCAGGGTCACTATCTTGGGTCTCGGCCCAACTGTGGTGAGGTAGGGGATTCATCATCACCGTTGTTAGATCCTCCTCCTTCACGCGGTGAGAGTGTTGAGCGGCTCCATACCGGTGAAACGCGGGGAGTTCTACCTCCTCCAGCTCTTCTGGGTCTTCGTCACCTTCAGGTAAGTGAGGCATTCTTGATAGGGCGTCCGCGTTGGCGTTGGTTTTGCCTGCCCGGTACTTGATCACGAAGTCATAGTTGGAGAGACGGGCCATCCACCGCTGTTCCAGGGCACCCAGTCTTGCATTGTCCAGGTGTGTCAACGGGTTGTTGTCCGTGTACACGGTGAACTTTGCGGAGGCCAGGTAATGCTTGAAGCGTTCCGTCACGGCCCACACCACCGCCAAGAATTCTAGCTTGAAGGAGCTGTAATTCTCCGGGTTCCTTTCGGTGGGCCTCAGCTTCCGGCTGGCGTATGCGATCACCCGTTCTCTGCCCTGTTGGTTTTGGGACAGTACGGCTCCCAGTCCCACATTACTGGCGTCAGTGTGGAGAATGAAAGGCTGGCCATAATCAGGGTAGGCCAGGATCTCATCCCCAGTGAGGGCCAACTTTAGCTGGCGGAAGGACTCCTCTTCCGGTTTATCCCACTTGAAGGGTGGCTTTTGACTTCTGGACTTGGACTGTCCGATCAGGATGTCCTGCATAGGAGCTGCCATCTTAGTGAACCCGGGGATGAACCTTCGGTAGTAGCCTACCAACCCGAGAAACTGTCTCACCTCTTTGATGTTCGAGGGGCTTGGCCAGCTCTTGATTGCCGTGACCTTGTCAGGGTCGGGGGCCACTCCTTCCGCGCTTACCACGTGCCCTAGGTACTGGACCTTTGGTTTCAGCAGGTGGCACTTCGATGGTTTCACCTTCAGGCCATAGCCTGCCAGGGCTTCGAACACCTCCAGCCAGGTGCTTGAGATGGTCCTCGTAGGTCTTCGAACAGACGATCACGTCGTCCAGGTAAAGGAGGACCGTCTCGAAGTTTCGGTGCCCTAGACAGCATTCCATCAGCCGCTGGAAGGTCCCTGGTGCGTTGCAGAGCCCGAAGGGCATACAATTGAACTCACTCAGTCCCATCGGGGTGGTGAAGGCGGTCTTCTCCTTGTCAGCCTCTGCCACAGGAACCTGCCAGTACCCGCTAGTAAGGTCCAAAGTAGAAAAGAAGTTAGCTGATTTTAGCGCGGCTAAAGACTCCTCTATTCTAGGCAGCGGATATGCGTCTTTGTGAGTGATACGGTTGATTTGTCTATAGTCTACGCACATTCTCATGGTGCCGTCTTTCTTCTTCACCAGAACCAAGGGGGCTGCCCAGGGGCTACAGCTATCTCGAATGACCCCAGCTTCTTTCATTTCCCGCAGCATACCCTTGGCGTTCTGATAATGTGCAGGGGGTACAGGTCTGTGCCTCTCTTTTATTGGTGGGTGGCTCCCTGTGGGGATGTGGTGTTCTATCCCTTTCACTCTGCCGAAGTCTAGCGGGTGCTTACTAAAGACTCTCTCGTACTCCTGTACCACCCCGTAGACTCCTTGTTTTTGGTGCAGGGGAGTGGAGTCAGCACCCACGTGGAGTTTCTGGCACCAGTCCTCCTTTTGTTTCTGGGAGCCATTACCCTCCGCCTGAGGAGATAAAGGCAAGGGTTCCACGGCCCTGATAGCTTGGTGTTCGACGACAAACAGTTTGGCGAGTGTAGCGTACCTGGGTAAGTGTACTTCCCTCTCCCCAATGTTGAGGATGCGGACGGGCACCCTCCCATGACGGACATCAACCACCCCCCGGGCTGTCAAAATGGTGGGCCTGCTGTCTGAGTACACGGGTTCTACCATGGCTTGGTAGTCTCTACCTCTCAACCCGATTGCAGTCCGACACCAGATCATCATTTCACTTTTGGGAGGCATGGAAATGGGGAATGGATCACTGAGTCTTACGCTACCGATCTCACCACCAGACAGTTCTACCTGCTGCCGTCTCATCAGGGCTTTTATCTCCTTGTTGAGGACTCTCTTTTGGCTGGAACTAGCATTCACCGCCACCTGTTGTAGAATTACAATTACTTCTGAAAGACAATTTTCAATGATGTTAGTACCCACAGTTATTTTAGGGTGACTTTCATGACTGTCAATGTCCACAATAATCACTCCCTGTGCCGGCAGTTCAACTTTACCAATTTTAATGGTCATCTCCTTGAACCCCATCTGCGGCACGGGTAAGCCATTACTGGCGATGATGCTCAAGTTACTGTCTGGATACCGTGTGATATCAGCATCAGTCCAATACTGCTTAAAAAGTACATAAGGGATTGTGGTTACTTGCGACCCAGTATCCAGCAAGGCGCTCATGGGGATACCGTCCAGCACCACGGGTAAAACCGGGCGCCCCCCAACGTACTTATCACGCCAATTATAAGGGCCTGGTGATCTTATGCCTGGGGGTCGGCCCTCTGCCCCAGGTTGGACCCGTTTAAATTACAGTACCTGGAAATGTGTCCGGGCTGGTTGCATCGACGGCAAATGGGCTGTCTATCCTCTGCGTAGCGGTCTGTGGGCCTCCCTCGGAACGACGGGATCCTCCTCTGTCGACGCCACGGGACATCCTCCGGACTTGAAGCCAGCTTGATGGGTCTCGACGGGTCCACTTGCAACGCCTGGACGATCCTGGTCAACGCCGCGACGCTCCTGGTCAGCTCCTGGACTTGGTGGTGCAGGCCTTTCGACGGGGCTTGGTTCAGGGCCTGTGCATCAGCCTCCACGGAGTCCATAGAGGAGGGCGCCGCCTCCTGGTGGTAGGTGATAGCAGGGCGCCGGGGGTTTATAGCGCCACTGGTTGCAGATTCACGGAGCACCCTTATGGCCCTGTCCTTAAATTGGGCAAAGGTCAGGTCGGGTTTCTGGAAGAACATGAGGCGCAGCTGGGCCCTGTGGGCGCTGGACAGCAGACCCTCTATGAATTGCTCTGTTAGCAGCTTATCGGTTTCCTGCACACTGCCAGGGTCAGTTTGTTGAATAGCCCTCAAGGCTTCCTGCAGATTTAGGGCATAGTCTCTGATGCTGTCCTGTGCCCGCTGCTTACATCCATAGAACCTCATTTTAATTTCAGCAGAGGTACGTGTATCAAAGGTACCCCGCAGCCGGGCCAGAATACCCTTCACAGTCCCTTTCTCCTCAATGGGCCATGATTTTACCTCCCTTTGGGCTGCGCCAGTTAACTGCCCTGTCAATATACTGACCTTCTGTTCCTCTGTCAGGGGGTAAACTTGGAACAAACTATACAGTCTTTCCTTGAAGTCAGTTAGGGCATGGGGCTCCCTTGAGTATTTGGGCAGCCAGGCCGCTCCAGGGATGTAGGGCAAGGAAAAGGGCATCACCGCTGCTGCAGCTGCGTTGGTGGTAGTGGGCGCCTCTGTGTCCGACATCTTCCCCCCCCCCCCTAGTGAAGTGTGGCCTACCTTCCGACGATCCTCTTCTGTAGGCCGCGGCTCCGCTGCTGCTCTGGACGAGGACCTGGCGTCGCACACCGATGACGTCAGCGTCGCTCTCTCTCCCTTCCAGGACCTTGCGCAGCGTCGGTGCGTGGGGCGGAGCTTCGGATCTCGCGCGGTTTTGACGTCCACGCCCCTCTTCTTCCCGCGCGGCGTCCTGGAGATGGCGTCCGATGGCGGGAAGACGGCAGAAGATGGCGGGAAAAGGTCCAAGATGGCGTCTGATGGCGGGAATCGGCTCCGGATGGCGGGAAACGACTCCGGACGGCGGGAAACTTTGCCACAGGTAAGTTACAAAAGTCTTTTTCAGGCACGCAGTACCCGGTGGTTGCGGGCACGAAATCCTGCCGACTACGCCAAAGCTGACTCGCCCCCTGGGCCGTGGGGCACTCTGATCCGGGCAATAGGGGGAACGATGGGAGTAGTAGTGGCAACCCGGTTCCGTGGCTCAGGGTGGTCAGGCCAATGGTAGTCCGTTATTTGTTATTGATTATGTCCGACTACGCCACCCGTGGATTTGCCGTTATTAGGAACCGCCGCTGCATGCAGACCGCTGGGGCTGATGAGGTGTGCAGCTATGGTAGTGTGACTCCCCACGGGAAGAGTGCGGCCCCAGGGCAGTATAGTGGATGGTGGGAGTGATGGTAGTGAGAGTCCCAGTGATGATAGTGCTGGAGGAGCAAGGAGCACACAGACAACAGGTTGCAGTCCAGGGTCTTTACTGAAACAGGCAAACTGACCCCTAAACAGTCCCAGCTAGGAGGGGACCTGGATGTCTGAGAGCAACGGGGAAATTGGCCCTGGTCAGGGTGAGGGTGTAGGCCTACCGTGCTTTCTGCGCTCCTTCTGACTATCTCCTCCTGATAGGATAACAGCCCACGTTTCCAAGCTTTCCGTGCTTTCTCGCCTGTATGGCCTGCGACGTGGGTTCCTTTCTGCTCCCAGCCTTGTACGGCTTTACTGGTCCCTTCGGTTGTGGCAGGGCCTCCAGGCTTCTTAGGCCAAGGAAAGTACAGTCCCTTGCGAATTGGTTCTCTGCTGGGGGATGTAGAATCCTCCCAGCCTCAGACACCAAAGTCTGGTAAAATTAAGTCTTTTCTCTGCCAAGACAGGCTCTCTTCGCCTCTTGTCTCTGGCTGGTGGCTCTCTCCTACTGCCACACTTCCTCTTAGGTGCAATCAACTTTCTGTCCCTGCTCCACTCTGAGACACGTCTCAAAGCTGAGACAGGCAATCCAGTTCTCCCTAACCCTGTCCCCAGTACCAGCTTTTATAGGGGCAGCCTGCTCCCCCTACTGGCCTGAGACAGGAGGCATTGCATGCTAATGTTCCCCTGACCAGAGAACCTCCCCCTTGCTCTCAGACACAGCTTTATTACACTTGTGGCATCCAGGTAGGGTGACAGACAGTCATCAAAGCAAAAGGTGGCTACTTTGAAGAACCTAGAATATAAGACATTTTCAGTTGTTTCACACTTTTTTGTTAAGTATATAATTCCACATGTGTTAATTCATAGTTTTGATGCCTTCAGTGTGAATGTACAATTTTCATAGTTATGAAAATACAGAAAAATCTTTAAATGAGAAGGTGTGTCCAAACATTTGGCCTGTACTGTGTGTGTGTGTGTATGTGTATGTGTGTATATATATATATATATATATATATATATATATATATATATAAATATAATATGAAATAAGTTAAATTGGCAAATATGTCCCTGCTGTGTACTGTGGTCATCCCACCAAAGGCCCGGTTCCGGGTTCCCCACGCGGCCCAGGGGGCGAGTCACAAGCCCTTGCCGTGTCATCTGTATATTCACTTATCATAAGAGACCCTTTCTCCCCTGGCCAGTAGCTAAGGGTATGTGCCGACCATGAATTTGAGCAGCTCTGCATGGTGAGACACAGCCATTACAGAGTACATAGCAGGGACACATTTATAAGTTTTCTCAGTGCAGGAATATATGTTTTAACACATCTAATTGTGGATCTTATTATTATCCTTAAGTCTATTAATTAATATGTACTTTGTTTGTGGGCAACCCATTTAACTTTTAAAATATGTAACTTTATAATATTTTACAAGTTAAAGAGATTGTCCCACAAACAAAGTACTGCCATCGAGATCGCGGCACTTCAGAGGAATGATTGGGAGGTGTTTCTGCTTCTTTCACTAGTTAGACCCCCGTCTCCCAGTGTCAGCTATGATCACCTGCCCCTGGGCAAAAAGGACCCTGTTTGCAGCCCTGAATAACCTTGTGACCAGACCGGCCTACAGAAATTTCTCCGATAGAGCCAGTGGCCAATCCCTCCTGTCTTTGGAGTGCTCAGCATACCTAGAATACTCAGTAAGGCTATGTTCACACATCATGTTTTTTCAGCTTTTTTTATGCAAATTTTCAGCTGCATTTTGCAGTACCAGCAAAGTCTATGAGATTTCAGAAATCTCTTGCACACATCATGGTTTTTTTTTTGTGCAGAATTTTGTGCTTTGCATGGTTTTTGAAAGATAGAGTATGTCACTTCACCCATTGGAAGTAATAGGTGGTGGAAAAAAACGCAGCGGTTTTGTGCATAAACTAGTTTTTTCTCACTGAACTTCATGTACATGCATAACAGAGACAAAAGGACAGTGAAAAAAAACGCTGAGAAAACGCACCAAAAAAACAGCAACAAAAATCCTGAACAACCTCCTGGCAAGAGATCAGGTTTTGCTGCAGAAAACGAATGCAGAAAAAACCATGATGTGTGAACATAGGCTTAGTGTGTCAGGCACTCTATCTAATAAAACAAAATATGCTACAAAAGTGGGGCATAGAATAAAGCTCCATAGTAAAATGGGCCACTCAGTTGTTGCACCCTATTTTGTGCCATCTACTTGCCATTCATATTACACCCTTCCTCCCAAGTCAACAAGGCTTTGCTACACCAAATATATCCTTAGGGTCCCACTGACCCAGCATATGGCATAGAGTGCCCCTTGGGCAAACGACAGGCCAGTATTACATGCGGAGCCACATGTGCGATAGATACTTTCTTTATAATGGGACTCCATAGATGATCTATGTCACTCAATGCCTACATAGTAGTAAACATCAGAGCCTTTCATCGGAGGAATAATTCAGGAGACATTCCCAACATACAGTATAACACTAAGGCAGGACCAGACCGGTGGTGAAGGAGAGCTGTCAGCGGTATGGCAGAGTTAGCTCAGCGGTACAGCAGAGCAAAGTTTGTCAGGGAGTCCAATGCAAAGCTGGCCAGGGTACAGCAGAGTTAACTTGGTGATATAGCAGAGCTGAGTTTGTCAGGGAGTCCATTGCAGAGCTGGCAGTGGTACTCCAGGCTTGACTCAACATAATAGCAGAACTGAGTTTGTCTCAAGTCCAAATCAGAACTGATAAGCAGTATAGGAGAGTACCCAGATGCAGTGATGCAACAGAGCTGGGTTTAAGTGGATCCAGGAACAGTGAACCAGTCCACAATAGCGTGCCGGCAGCAGCAGGAGGAGGCAAATTTATTATTTAAATGGAGCTCAGCTGCAATACCAGACACAACCAGTGGACAGAAGTGGCGCTGTTTGTAGAAGAAAGCAGTCGTATTTTTATAATTTATTGAACCCTTGTAATAAGATGGAGAATGGGTCTGGAGGACCTGTGGGAACCCAGTGAACGCGTCCATTCCTTGCAGCTAGGTTCTTCACAGGCCTCTTTAGAAAAATGAATTCGACCCTAGACTTAATTCCTTATGTAATTAACCAGCTTCTTGCATTAATAAGGCCGCTCTGGTCATTTAATTGTGATTATGATATTACAGTCACAACACGCAATCTGACCCTCTAATCCCTCGGCGCTCGGCTCTGCTAAGCGACGAT
The DNA here is from genome assembly GCF_046119375.1 of Phyllobates terribilis. Classification (NCBI taxonomy): domain Eukaryota; kingdom Metazoa; phylum Chordata; class Amphibia; order Anura; family Dendrobatidae; genus Phyllobates; species Phyllobates terribilis. The sequence goes on from NW_027362767.1 coordinate 61,347,062, forward strand.
TTCACGTTCTTACATTACAAGGGCATTGTAATTAGTCCGGATAGAACATGTGCTGTTTTTTTTAATTAATTAGGGAAATGCCACCGTACCAGATCAGATTTGTTTTTTAACAGATAATTTTTGTGACATTTACCGAGTACAAAGTATTTGTGATCATCGTTCCTGCGCGCTTTTATGGCTAGAAATAAAACTAATGAGTATAAGTTATAAAGGAGCCGATTAATGAAGAGTTTTATGAATAGTAATTAGATATTAAAGGAAATGGTGAAGGGCGACTGTCGGCTTTGTAGAGTTTACATTATTAGTGATATAATAGTCCCTACTGTTATCTCATGAGGCCGGAACCAGACTTTATGGTTCACGCATGGCGTCATGATGCCTCTACATGGTGCTACATATCCCCAGTGTTCCATCATGAGGCTGGAAACAGACTTTATGGTTCACGCCTGGTGCCATGATGCCTCTACATGGTGCTACATATCCCCAATGTTCCTTCATGAGGCTGGAAACAGACTTTATGGTTCACGCATGGCGTCATGATGCCAGAACCAGACTTTATGGTTCACGCATGGCGTCATGATGCCAGAACCAGACTTTATGGTTCACGCATGGCGTCATGATGCCTCTACATGGCGCTACATATCCCCAATGTTCCTTCATGAGGCCGGAACCAGACTTTATGGTTCACGCATGGCGTCATGATGCCTCTACATGGCGCTACATATCCCCAATGTTCCTTCATGAGGCCGGAACCAGACTTTATGGTTCACGCACGGCGTCATGATGCCTCTACATGGCGCTACATATCCCCAATGTTCCTTCATGAGGCCGGAACCAGACTTTATGGTTCACGCATGGCGCCATGATGCCTCTACATGGCGCTACATATCCCCAATGTTCCTTTATGAGGCCGGAAACAGACTTTATTGTTCACGCATGGCGTCATGATGCCTCTACATGGCGCTACATATCCCCAATGTTCCTTCATGAGGCCGGAACCAGACTTTATGGTTCACGCATGGCGTCATGATGCCAGAACCAGACTTTATGGTTCACGCATGGCGTCATGATGCCTCTACATGGCGCTACATATCCCCAATGTTCCTTCATGAGGCCGGAACCAGACTTTATGGTTCACGCACGGCGTCATGATGCCTCTACATGGCGCTACATATCCCCAATGTTCCTTCATGAGGCCGGAACCAGACTTTATGGTTCACGCATGGCGCCATGATGCCTCTACATGGCGCTACATATCCCCAATGTTCCTTCATGAGGCCGGAACCAGACTTTATGGTTCACGCACGGCGTCATGATGCCTCTACATGGCGCTACATATCCCCAATGTTCCTTCATGAGGCCGGAACCAGACTTTATGGTTCACGCATGGCGCCATGATGCCTCTACATGGCGCTACATATCCCCAATGTTCCTTCATGAGGCCGGAAACAGACTTTATTGTTCACGCATGGCGTCATGATGCCTCTACATGGCGCTACATATCCCCAATGTTCCTTCATGAGGCCGGAAACAGACTTTATGGTTCACGCATGGCGTCATGATGCCTCTACATGGCGCTACATATCCCCAATGTTCCTTCATGAGGCCGGAAACAGACTTTATGGTTCACGCATGGCGTCATGATGCCTCTACATGGCGCTACATATCCCCAATGTTCCTCCATGAGGCCGGAAACAGACTTTATGGTTCACGCATGGAGTCATGATGCCTCCACATGGCGCTACATATCCCCAATGTTCCTTCATGAGGCTGGAAACAGACTTTATGGTTCACGCATGGCGTCATGATGCCACTACATGGCGCTACATATCCCCAATGTTCCCTCATGAGGCCAGAAAGGACTATATGGTTCACGCATGGCGTCATGATGCCTCTACATGGCGCTATGTATCACCAATGTTCCCTCATAAGGCCAGAAACAGACTTTGTTTCTTGCAACAGCGCCACTCCTGTCCACAGGTTGTGTCTGGTATTGCACCCTAGCTTTACAACTTTGATGCAATACTAGATACACCCTATGGACTGGAGTGGCGCTGTTTCTGTCAAAAAGAAGATCTTTTTCCAATCCTGGAAAAAGACTTTTATAGGGGTGGAAGTCAATAAATTTAGACCATAAATCTGGGGGGGGGAATACATTTGAATTAATTATTATTTTTATGTACAGCATCAGTTGGAATCGATTTTGTTTTGTTTTGTTTTTTTTTGTTTTTTTTTTGTATGTGACCGTACGTTAAGGTTCAACTTGCAGGCACCCATTATGTAAGAAAATAAATAAAAAAAACACTACAAATAAATATATGAGCGATATAATAAAATATATAAATATATTTATAGATATAAAACCATATAAATAGATAAATATATTTATATATAAAATAATAAAAAAAACTGTACATGTTTCTTTTCGTTGATTTACAATAGGAGACGTTTCCTCTGCTGTACTGTCGTCCTTCTGAATATCCTAGGCGAGAGAGAAAAAAAAAAAAAAAAGCAAAACCATTAATGGACCATGTGTAACATATCGGGTTTCTCTTCCTCTCGCAGGCCGTGAAGAATCAGCAATATCGATTTAGTGTGATAATGAACGAGCTCTCGGCATCGGATAATGTTCCTTACATGGTCACGCTGCTCAGCGTCATCAATGCCATCATTTTCGGAGCGGAGGAGCTGAGGCTGCGCGTGCAGCTGAGAAATGAGTTCATAGGTAATGTCTATATTTTTGCACGTTCGTACTGTGTTATCCTGTACATGAATAATGGAATTTTACTTCTAGGGGTATTCCCATCTCGTACTTCCATAAATGTCTGATAGACCCCACCAGTGGTGCTGGATTACCAGCGCACGGGGAAAGGGAGGTATTTTGTTCCCCATGAACCATTAGGCGGGGCTCACAACACGTTTCCCTTATGCTTTGTGGGTCCAGCGGGACGTACGTCCGAACCGACTCAAAATGGTTATGGCTGGTTATGCAGTCGAGATGAGTGTGTCATGGGCTGCGCTCTGCATTGGCAGCAACTGAGAAAACAAATCTTAATTAATTAGGCTGATCTTTATAATTTCAGTTACTGTCTATGCAGAGCGCAGCAGCTGATGGCACACGTATCTCGCCTGCTGCGCTCTGCATAAGCAATGCTAGATGGGTATTACTGCACCGCACCAAGATGATCCGGTGCATGCAGGGGCCGACCGTGCGGGAAGGTAGTGGGAGAAAAATTTTGCCCAACTTTAGACTTTTGCACCTGTGTCCCCCTCCACACGATACACCACTAGACCCCATGTAGAGAGCGGGCCCCCATCTCACACCACTGGTGGCTGTGCCTGCACGACTTTCTCCATTTGCAGTTCTTCTTAGTAGAACTGAATGGAGAAAGCTGCGCAGCCATGGCCTCTTCTCCGATTTCCCCTTGTGAGGTCTCATCACACGCGCGGTCCCAGAAATGGAACCTGCATCTATCGGCTATAAATGTCAAAAATGGGCTTACCCCTACATAGTACATCACTAGGATACGATAAATCTTTATGATCGGCGAGGTTCCTACTCCGTGTAGCACTGTGCCCTCTTCACTCCTTTCCTCTGTACAGCGGCTCAAGGCTCTGCACCCCTTTCGAGTGAATATCCCACTTAAAGGGTTCTTTCAGAAACGGCGCCACCCTTAACGATGGGCTGTGGATGGTACTGCAGCTCAGCTCCATTCATTTTAATAGGGCTGAGTTGCAATATTAGACACAAGCCATGGTCAGGGAGGTGGCGCTGTTTCTGAAAGAAAGCAGCCATGTTTGTTTTTTTTTCTAATCCTGGACAATCCCTTTAAATCCAAAGCAGGTGGTTCTGAATAATGCAAGTTCCATCACTTTCTACTAAACTCCATGGGAGACGGTGACAAGGCAACTTCCTAATACAATTTTTGTTTCAATTCTTCACTGCTGCTGAAAAATAATAATTACTGCCATAGCCGCAAATCCGTCTCGCTCCGCCGCTGGTTGAAAAAAATATTTTTCACGTAAATTTTTCTCAGTTCTGTTGCATGCAAAATGTCTCCCCCTAGTGGTAAACTAGAAATAAACACTGAAAAGAAAATGTTAACTAGTCAGCTCACTTCCACATCACCTGGAAAACTAATCCTGGAGAAGATTCCCATGTGACTTCCTGAGCTCCAGCAGCCTGGAAAAAAAAAAAACCAAAATCACCACCAGATCGGGTCTGTAAAATAAATCATTCAATTACACCTTCAGTGATGGAACAGAATGGGAACTTTAAAACGAAACCTCCCACCTGCAATCTGTAACCTGGCTCCAGGTGTGTGAGGGGGTGTCATGGGGTGAGAGTGAGACGGGTCAGTCCATGGTGGGTCGTCAGCGATGCCCCATGACTGCTTCACGCCTCTGTCGTTTGCTCCTATGGTTGATGCTGCCTGCTGATGAATCCTGGGCACAGTAAGTTAGGAATATCGTATGCATATAATAATAGCGTTTTGGTTTTTTTGTAAAATGCAACGATTTTTATATATATTTTTTTTTATTTTTTAAGGAAAGTTGCGTATTACTCAATATGTCCCAGGCAATGTCTCCTAGGAGGGGAACGGATGGGATTTATCGTTCAGCACCGTAGGAAAGCTTGTTAATGAGTCCTGCGGGTCCTTTAATAGTCATCAAAACCATTTACCACACCAACTGCTACATCTGAACACGACCCTATAGCTGCCCTCTCTGTTTCCAGTAGGGGGCAAAGATCCAGTTTGGGTGGCTTTCTGGCGTTCCCTCTCTGACACCCAGCACTGGCTCATTAGACTTCCCTTCCCCTTCACCCCTCGGGGTATACCTCTCGTGTATCAAAACCCTATACAAACTTTGTGCAAGGGTAAATTGTTCCCCTACATTTTAGGAGGATTTTTAGGTTATGTTCACACAGAGTTCAAAAACCAGGAGAGTTAAAAAAAAAAAAAAAAAAACAGGAGTTTTACAAGCAGAACCTACTTTAGGAAACTTTGTTTTTGGAAGAGATTTTTTTCTTGCTGAAGTGTTGTTTTAAATGGACTGTGCCAAGTTTGGAGTGATTTCCTTATGGATCCCCATTTTTGCCCCCGCCCAGGGTGTGTTGTGTTTTTTTTTTTTTTTGTTTGTTTTTTTTTTTATTTCAAAACTTATTTTAAGGGAGAAAAAAAATTTCAAAAAACTACAGTAAGACTAAGTTCACACACAGCGCTTTTGCTGCTTTTTTTCTGCAGCCAAAACCTACTCTGTTGGCAGTAAAAAGGCTGTGTTTAAAAATGTCCAGGCTTTTTTTTTTTTTTTTTTTTTTTACACTTTTTTTGCAGCGTTTTTCGAGTGTGGGTTACATGTGCTTTATCTACAGTTTAATAAACTTAGTTTTTCTCACCAAAAAATGCTGAAAGAATTGACATGCTGCAGTTTTCCAATTCAAATCAGTAGAAAAAAAAAGTGTGTGCATGAGATTTCGAAAATCTCACAGCTTTTGCCGTAACTGTAAAAAGCCGCCTTTAATTTGCATAAAAAAATGCAACAAGTGAACCTAGTCTTAAGTGGATTTCCCATAGACATGAATTGTAAGTTTTCCAAGAGTTTTTTAAAAAGGATTTTGGTGGTTTCCTCTAAAAAAAAAAGTGTGAACATAGCCTAAAACTTTTTGTAGTGAGAGGTGGGATACCTGACCCAACAATGAAGGAGGAGTGCAGATTGACTCCTCTACGGGACCCTCGCGGCATCGTGTATTTCTCTCCCGCTGGAATCCATCATACAGATAGCATGCCCCTTTATGGAAGCGTTACTTTGTGACGTTGTTCCCTCTTCTGTCCCAGTTTGCTCTGTGTCACGAAGTGCAGGATGTAATTTACATCTCCCGTTATTACATCCGCTCATTGCGGTGGAACAATCAATCATTGAGCAGAAGAGACTCTTGAGACCGATGTGAGCAGATGTTTCCTTCCACCTAAAGAAGATTGCAGACAAATATTTTACTATTAATTGGACGTGTACATGGTGGAAGCGAGGGGTCACAAGCATGCCCTTCAATACGTGCCCACTACAGTGCCCTTCAATACGTGCCCGCTACAGTACCCTCATATCGACAGTCACAGCGCCCTTGTATCGTGTGCAGGAAATTCTGTGTGTGACCTTTTGCGTATATTCATAGGGTTTTATTATATATATTTTTTTTTCTGTCTAAAAAGTCCTTGTGAAAAAACTCTTCAAATACTGTTTGCATAAACTTCCTATTCATTTGAGTAGAAAAAAATGCAGATAGTGCTTTTTCTTTCCACTTTTATTTTTTTAAATGGCAAAAGAAGCAACTTGTCAAATTTTGTAAGGGGTTTCTGCTTCAATTAAAAAAAAAGAAAACTTCCAATTTTTATTTAGCCAGGAGTTTTATTTTAATGTAAGTGACGCGCCCCCTGGGCCGTGTGTGTGTGTGGGGATACCCGGAACCGGACCCGTTGTGGATGCTGGGGGTTGTAGTCCTTGCGTGGCGGGGACCTGGTCCCGTGGCTCAGGGTGGTCAACCCAAATGGCGTTCTTATTTATAGGGTTTTGTGATTAAATGTCTGACTACGCCACCCGTGGATTGCGGTCAGAGTGAACCGCCGCTGCAGGGCAGACCGCTGAGGCTGGTGTTGTGGGTGCAGCAGAAGATAGTATAACTCCCCACGGGAGGAGTATAGCCTCAAGGCAGTGAGTGCAGATGGTGGGGGTGATGGTGCGCGGGAGCAGCAGTAACGACACAGAGTCCTGTAATGCAGTCCAGGGTATTTACTCACAGTTCTTTATCCATGTTACTACAGCTGGTCATAATGTCCCACGTCGCACTGTGTTCACCAGGTGAGGGGCTCGGCCTACTCCCAGGTAACTTTGGAGAGTTTCACAGGACCCCCTTTGTGTGTCCTTTCTCTGGCCTGTCATACCCCGCCAGTGACCTCACTTCTGTCCGGCTGCGTCGGGCCTTCTCTGGGTAAACCTCGGCGCCAGTTTCCCTGACCCTATGTGGTGCCTGCTTAGCGGGTGTAGCGAGGGGCTGCGCCACATAAAATGTCACAGCCTCCGGTTTCTAGCTGAGGGTAGTTCCCCGCCTCCACTAGTTTCGGGGATCGGTCTCCCCCTTTGGCCTGACCCCCCCCCCCCCCTACACAGGTAGATTCAGGCGTGTGGTGGCGACTCGCCGGTCCGCACCCCTGCGGTACCTTCGTTCCTTGTTCCTGGAGCCTCCTCCGCTCCTCTTCCTTCCTTCTCCTTCCTCCAGGCTCCGGCCTCTCCCAGGCCTGCCTGCGGAGCAGAGCTCGGTCTGAGCCTCTGCTCCCTGTCCTCTCCTCTGACTGAACTCCTCCTCAGAGACAACCCACGAACTAAGATGGTACCCACCTTTTATACCTCCCTCTAAGTGTACCCAGGAACTGCCCTCTCCCTCCTATGCACTACAGGCTCCCCCCTTCCTCGGTGTTCCCTCCCCCCACTCCTGCCAGGGACAGGGACTGTCGTGCTCTACTTGGAGCATATCGGTCGCCCTGCCCCCCGGAAATGTGGTGTAATGCATGCAGGTGTCGGGGTCCCGATCCACACTCCATCCTTACCTGGAAGTGAGATATCGCACATCTGGATGAGATGCAATACCTCTGTAGCGGCCGAACTCTCGGAGCGCTACATAAGTTTACCTTTTCAAATCGAAACATTTCAAGAATTGACATGTTGCTTCCCCCACACCCCAATTTTTAAGAGCAAAAATAAGTTGCATGTTCCTCTTAAAATGTCGCAAAATTTGCACCAAAATTTCAGAGGTGCATAAAATATTCCCATAAGGGACCAGAGAATATTTGAGCAAAAAAAAAAGTGACTTTTTTAAATGGTCACAATTGATGAGTTGACTGAGCAGAGAACATCTTGAAACTACAAACCTTCCCCCACAATGGTGGACTTTAAATAAAAAAATAAAATAGGTGAACACATAAAGTAGACTTTAAAAAAGGCGCCAATTGAAAAGGTGAAAAACGCCAAAAACTAAATAATGAAGAGAACTTTCAGCGTGAACATATTCTTGTGTTTGGTGCAGAGTCCACGAGGTACCTCATTAACAGTCGTTCGTGTCGTTTATTTTTTTTCTTATTTTATTTCCTGCCATGCAGTTTTCAAAAACCCCCTAAAAACCTCAAACAGCAATGTACGTTTCCCACAGAAATTAATAATAAGCGTAATCTAGAATAGGCAATAAGTATAAGAATCACGCACAGTTCTTGAATTACATTTTGCTATAGGCAAGACCATATCAATGCATTTTGGGTTATGGGATTGTTGCATGGTGCGTTCTCAGGCCAAAATGAGTACAGGTCTATCGATGAAAAAATAGTATCCAGTATAAGCCCATAGTAATGTCAACATCCTTCTGTGTGTTTCAGGTCTTCAGCTACTGGACGTGTTAACAAAATTAAGGTAAGAAACATTCTGTAGAATTTTTGACATTTGAGGAACTGTGTGACTCGCCCTCCCTGAGCGGTGGGGTACTTGGTGTCGGGGCAATGTATGGTGGTGGTGTGGGATGTCGTCGTGGCCGTGACCCGGTCCGTGCCCAGGGCTGTCACATGAAAAATGGGTTTTGGATGAGTGGTTGTTCGACTACGCCACCTGTGGTTTCTGGTGAAGGCCACCAGCGCTGCAACACTCCTCCGAGGCTGATGTTCTGGCAGCTTGGTTGGTACTACTCCCCACAGGCGGAGTAGGCCTCAGGGCAGTGAGTAAGATCTGGAGAGTTGTGGTGGGTGCAGTGCCGCGCAGGAATGAACAGACTGAGGCAGTAGGTGAAGTCATCCAAGCTTTACTCACTTTGGTGAAGTAGCAGCTGCAAAGCTTCTCTCTGCTTCTCGTGGCGCGCTGCGGCCACCAGGAAGAGATTCAGCACTCCCCAGGTAGACCAGGAGCACCTGCCAAGACCCCGCTGGTGTGTTCCTATCCTTAGTAAGTTCTCCCACTGAGTCTTCTCCTGACTGTGTGTGTGTGGTATGAACGTGGTGTAAGGCTGGGTCCCACTGGGTAAACGCAGGTTGAGAGATACAGGTGGCGACTCCGCTCCGTCCGTATCCTCCTGGGATCCACTAAGCCTCCGGGCTTTTCTGACTGAGACTTGAAGTGACAAAGTCAGATATCGGGGGCCGGTTACCCCTTTTGCAGCAGGAGTCCCTCTCGCTAGGCCAGAGTGAAGAATACAGGTGGCGACTCCGCTCCGTCCGTACCCTCCTGGGATCCTTTTGCCTGTGGAGCCTATCTCCTCTGCTCCCCTCCAAGGCCTTCTTAGAACAGGACCCTGACCGGGCAGAGACGCTTGTTAACTCTGACCCGCTCCTCGTCTCAAGGCCAGAGAGCGAGGACCGCGAATCTTCAGCCAGCTACAGATTCTTGCTGGACCCTGACAGAAGACCCACAATCAAAGACCTTGAACTAAAGATGGCCACATATTATATATGATTCTATAAGTGCTTCCTGTAAGTGTTTCCTCCACCCTCACTCACTACTGGGTTCCCCCTATCTTTGGTTCCCCCCCTCTCCTCTATCCCGGGCCGGGGCAGCACCTTGGTGCATTTAGGCCCCCTACAGGACAGGAGTGGTGTAGTGTTGAGTGTGAAGCGGGGTTCTGAGTGATGCTCCATCCTTACCTGGGAGAGGAGATACCACACCTCTATCTGAGGTGCAGTACCCCTGTGGCGACTGAACCCTCAGGGGCACCACATGTGCGCAATAGCTATCAAATTCAGATGTCTGAGAAACATGGTCCTGACTATGGACTTCAATGTCCTGACCGATCGCATGTCTGAATTCGGTCCAAAAAATTTTTTATTTCCAACTATGTGTTGCTGAGTAGTGTTGAGCGAGTATGTTCGGTTAACCCTTTCGCCGAGTATACTCGGCCGAGCACCGAGTATTTATAGAATGCTCGGGCTTTAAGTTTTCATCGCTCCGTAAACATGATTTGCAACTGTTTGACAGCTTTAATACATGTGAGGAATGCCTGTTTTTCCAGCATTCCTCACATGTATTAAATCTGTCAAAGAGTTGCAAATCATGTTCACGCAGCGACGAAAACTTAAAGCCCGAGCATTCTATAAATACTCGGTGCTCGGCCGAGTATACTCAGCGAAAGGGTTAACCGAACATACTCGCTCAACACTATTGCTGAGATTATCCAGTGATGTCACAATGTGGTTTTCCATAGATCTTCAGGAAAGTCTTACTCAGTTCGCATATGAAATTCCTAAACGACAAATCCAGTTTGCTACACACATTATATGGTGGGAAATGTTAATGGGGTTATCCCATAACATGTCTATGTATGTATGATCGGTAGGGGGTCAAACAACTTGGCCACCAACCATTCCACTGTGTGGCCGGAGCCAGGGGCAGACATACAATTAGTGCAACCTCTGCCGCCACACAGGGGCCCAAGAGGTAAGCGGGTCTATTTCCACCACCAAAGCAGATGGCGTTGTGCATTATGATGAGCTATTGGACTCCAAAGGACCCATATATTGTTCTTGCACAGAAGACCTTCTTCTCTTTGTGTCTGCCAGTGGCTGTATCCATAGTAAATGGCAAAGAGGTCACGTATGGGCACTATCTATGGGAGCCGTCACGTTCTGATAGAGCCACAGTGGTAAATAGAGCCATGGTTATCATTGTGCACTATCACCCTATACACAGAGGACTTTAAGACCTCTATTCTGGGGGCTCCAAAAGTCAGATCCTGGTGGGATAACACCCAGTCATACAGCTAGAGTTTTTTATTTTTTTGTACCAGATTGCCGGTGATGTCGCATAGCTTCATCCTCAAAGAATTAGAATAACATGGCCACTTTCTTCCAACAACAGGCCGTGCATAGTATTGCCGATCAGTTTCCTTCACTTTATTGGACTCTAGTACTAGGCACAATCCTTGGACAGGAGTGGATGGTGTTTCTGTAAGAAAGCAGCCGTGGTTTTCTAATCATGGCAAATTCTTTTAATCCTTTTTGGATGTCGGGATCGCGCTCTGGAGCTGCCAACATCTGCCTCTAACAGGAGCGATCAGACTCCCATAACTCTGATCGGTGGCTATGGTGCAAACTGATTCACAATAACCTGTGGCTGCTGGACGGGAGCCCTAAGAACCGCCTCTGACTGCATCTGCGGCTCTTCTTTTGATTAGCCGACCTGGTGCACTATTGTTGTGGCATGAAGCACATGTGACCATGGATGCCATCAGGTAAGAGGCGGTTCTTTGGGCTTCCATCCAGCGGCCACAGATTACTGACGTGGCCAATGAACCAGATCCTCCAAACTGATTTGTTGAATGCATTAAAAACTAAATCCAAATAACAATGGATGAATTCCGTTTTGGGTTTTGTTTTGTTTTCACCACACTTTACATTTTTTTTTCCATTTCTCAGTACATTATATGATAAAATGAAAGGTGTCATTCAAAATTACACCTTGTCCCGCTATCCTACGGCTATGGTGACAGAAAAAAAATGCTAAAACATAAATTTACTCCAAGTGTAAAGGATTAATAAAAACGAACAAAGGGTCTAGCTTTTTTTTCCCACGCTTATTACACAATTCGATAACTTTAAGTTGTCCTTTTTTTTCACGTTTTGGTTCAGAGATCTGGAGGATGATGACTTATTAGTTCAAGCCTCTGTGTTCGAGGAAGCCAAGACAGAGGATGACGAAGATTTTCTTAAGATTTATGGAGGGATTGATATGAACAATCATCAGGAAGTTTTCTCAACACTGTTCAACAAAGTACGTGTGTTCTTCTGTTTAGTTGGTATCTTCTACACGAAGACTTGGACATCACTGGTTACATCACGCAGGTTATCTTGGGTGTTTTATGATAGACCCTTTAAGTATCACAACCATAAAATGACAGCAAGGGTCTGTACTGTTAGTGGATCATTACATAGTCATGTTCATAGTCTCAAGCTTTCATCTCCTGAATGAGACAATCCTTTTTGATATAATTGACCAAATTATTCATGTTGGCATCTGCCTCCTTGGAGATAGGCTATTGTGCTGCCACATAGAAAATATTGGGGTCTTCTCAGCTGGCAGTGGATGAAATAAGACATTGGCATTATAATAAAATTACAAATCAAATTTGAAATATGGCTTTGGATACAAAATCTTTTCCAATCAAAATTGGTACAATTTGTGTATTGATTAATTTCCTTGGCCAACGGTTAGACTTTCCAAATTTGCTTTTATAGTAATTTTTGAGGGATGCATCACCACTTTGCAAAGTAATAATGTGTACTCTTTGGTCCCTTACAGGTGAGTTGCTCACCGTTATCAGTCCAGCTCCTCTCTATTTTGCAAGGTCTTCTTCACTTTGATGTTTCACATCCTTCCAGTCCATTACTTTGGGAGGCCTTGGAATTCCTGGTGAATAGAGCTGTATTGCTCGCAGACGACTGTGCGTAACTCCTAAAAAAAATTAAAAAAAAAAATAAAAATTAATTCACTTGGATTCATTTTTGTAGTTTTCTAGAATTTTTTTTCTTCTTTCCTATGAACAGGCAAAAGTAACGACCTCCAGGAGGTCATGGATAGACTTTTAGCTTCCAAGAAACAAAGTAATCAAAAGACCAAAGATAAACATGTGGAAAAAATACACAAGAGTATACAGACAGACAAACCCAAAGAAGAGACTTGTAAGGAAAGTTTATCTGCCCATCAATCCTCAAAGGACTGTCAGGAGATGCAAGTTTCAGAGACTGAAAAGACTTCTCCATTTGTTTTATGTGGAAACCCTCCTCCCCCTCCTCCTTCATTGCATGGGGATCAGTCTACTCCATCAGTGCCTCTGCCACCACCACCTCTTCCTGGCTTAGATGGATTTCAATCTCCCCTTCCTCCGCTTCCGGGTGATCTGGCATCACCTCCCCCACCACCTCCCCCTCCTCCATTTCCTGGTATGGGAGGATTGCCTCCCCCACCACCTCCCCCTCCTCCATTTCCTGGAATGGGAGGATTGCCTCCACCACCACCACCTCCCCCTCCTCCATTTCCTGGTATGGGAGGATTGCCTCCACCACCACCTCCCCCTCCTCCATTTCCTGGTAAGGGAGGATTACCTCCACCACCACCTCCTCTTCCAGGAATGGGGGGCATGCCACCTCCTCCACCACCTTTCCCTGGTATGGGTGGTCTACCACCTCCACCACCTCCTCTACCAGGTATGTGTGGATTTCCACCCCCACCACCGCCTCTGCCAGGCATGTGTGGGTTTCCACCCCCACCACCACCTTTTCCAGGAACTGGTGGCCCTCCTCCACCACCACCTCCTCCAGGAATGATTCCACCACCTCCAGGAGGTTTCGGTGAAGAAATTGTTGTTGCACACGTGGGCTATTCTTTGGGTTACGCGAGAACACCTTGCTTCAAAGTCAACAAACCATCGTTAAAAATGAAAAAATTGAACTGGCAAAAGCTGCCTCCTAATGTTGCCAAAGGTACGTCCTCTCTGTGTTTATGCCCATTTATAGTGATAGAAGAATTCATTATCTGTCATACACAAATATGTGAAGGGTCGAAATTTATTTATTTATTTTTTTAAAGATGGTCAGTCTTTGTGGTCTTCAGCAAACACCACTGAAGAAACTCCAGAACCCAACTACACCAGCATTGAGCAGCTCTTCTGTCTTCCACAAGCAACAGCTAAAGACAAAGCGGCAACCCCAGCAAAGAAGCCGCCAAAAGAGGTATCATACCACATCCTTCAAGTAACTAATAATGCCTGGTTTAAATTTCTTACAGATATATATATATATTTTTTTTGTTTTTGTCTTTTTTTCAGATTTCATTTTTGGATCCTAAAAAAAATCTTAACTTGAACATATTTTTGAAGCAGTTTAAATGGTAAGTCAGCCACTTATGTGTCCATGGAAGACTAAGACCGTGGAATTAATTGCGGTACTCTTGTTCCTACATACCCCTAGATAGAAGAGTAGCTGGTTTGGGTGCATTTGGTATAAATTGACCATTCTCCATGTCCTTTAGTTGCACCCAAGGTTGTTTTTTCTTTTACTTTAAATTGACCAAATGTTATTTATAACTATAAATGATCTTTTCAGTCCCAATGAAGAAATAATTGGGCTGATTGAAAAAGGAGATCGCTCGAAGTTTGATATTGAAGTTTTAAAACAATTCCTCAAGCTGCTACCTGAAAAACATGAGGTAAGGGGGGGGGGGGGGCAATATCTTTGTCTATTGTCTTTATGGTTGTAAAATTTCCATAAGGTAATTATCAAATTTCTGAACATGGAGGGTTGACCCTCAGAATTGTCTTCTCCTCAAGAGAATCCTAGTCCGACACTGATATCAGTTATGTATAGACACAGCATCCCATTTGCATTTGGCATGGGTTTCCTCCCAGACTACTTAGATAATCAGAAATCTTAAAGTATCATCAGTCAATATCTTAAAGTTTTGTTGTTGTTTTTTTTCCCTGCCCAACAAGTTTTGGTCCCTCCAGGATCTTAAATTACTCAAGTTATGATTTTAAAATGGCTTCCAAGGGAAATGTCTTTTATGAAATAGTTAAGATATGAGCAAACTTTTTTTTTTTTTTTTTCTAATTCTATATCCATGGAGCAAAACTTGTAATGTCTATTTGGATTACTTATACATGAGTAGATCAATTTGACAGCGGTAAAGAAAAATGTAGGAATCTATTTTGGATTACATGACTTTGGGCAGACTTCCCCCACCATGCCTTGTTGCGATCATATGATGTAAAGCAGCCAATCAAGAGGGATTATTATAGCCTGTATAAAAGCAGAAGCAAGAAATGCAGCAACCATTTTTGGGTGAATCTAGACAGTGAGAGGACGTCACAGCTTGGCTAGAAAGCTAAAGAGAAAACTATAAAACACTGAAGAAACTGTACAGCTAGTGTGTGTCATCACAGAAGTGAAGAAAATTGGTGTGTGATGAAAAGAATATAGTGAGGATCTTTAAGGGACAAATGCGCACAGATAGGGCAGTAGTGTAAGGAACACGATGGGGGTGAGGGTGACTGTAGCGCTCACCTGTAAGAATTGTGTACTAAGAACACAACACCTTTTAGAAGCCTGATGTGCAGCCACGTGGCTGGAGAAGCGTACTGTCCAAGTAACAATCTCTGCTTTGCCTATCACAAAGTGCGGGCTACTCTCACGGTAAAGATGATATCCAGAGAGTATAAATAAGGTTTTTTTTTTATTCACCCATGTGTTTCGGCACAAGACTGGAGCATTTCTCAAGGTAAAAAAACAAGTGTTTTGCTTTTATTCTATTATCACACCTGTAAGAGCTGACCTTGTTCATGTTAATACCCCAAATGATGGACTTTAAACTCTGTGATGCCACCCCCCCACCCCCCCATCCGCTGCCCATATTTCAAAATAAGTCAACATTTACTTTTTTTTTCAAATTCTAGGTGGAAAATGTAAAAAGTTTCCAAGGAGAGAAATCCAAGCTCTCAAGTGCCGATCAGTTCTACTTATTGCTCCTTGGTGTTTCCAAGTAAGTAGCTTAGTGTTGGCATTATCTTCAAGGACAATCAGCTGAAGACTGAAGATCTCCAAAACTACCAATGGGCAAAAATGTTCACCATAGTCACATCCATAAAATAGAAGTTAGATATTTGTGATATTTATCCCCCCCCCCCCAAAAAAAAAAACACTTAGTTTTGTCCATTGGCTGTATGAATCTGGTGTCGCAGGTCAGTTCGAGTTACTTCATGTCCGTCCTGACTGTTTTAGTAATTTGAGAGTGGATACCACTTTAGTCTCGTATGCTACTCGATCTAGTAAAAAAGATGCATCTGTTGTGCTTGCCAATATTTTGGTTGATAAAATAGGAACATTTAATTCCTGCCCTCAGGACCATCCTGTAAGCTTCGAAAACCAGACTGACCAGCCCACTTTTGGATGGGGGTTGCTTACCCTGCCCCATTTCAGCCTGGAGCATTTCCATATTTGCTGGAAATTTTTACAAAAATTTGGGCCAGTCCCATTAAATTCTGGAAAAGTTACACCTATGCCAATGGCCTGACGAAGTCTATCATAGCTGTATTATAAGGGGAAAGCAAATAGAGAAAATTGCCCGGGGGCCTCGTCAACTTAGGAGGTTGAGTCATGGATAACGGAGGGACTGAGACCACCAATTTTCTAATGTTGAAGACCTAAGAACACCATTTCATTCAGCGTATCTATTTCTGTTTGTAGCTATCAGCTCCGGATCGAATGTATGCTGGCGTGTGAAGAATGTAGCCTAATGCTGGAAATGCTACGACCCAAGGCGGAAGTTGTCAGCAAGGCTTGTGATGGTAATAGTCCGTGTGTGGTGATTTTTCCAGTTATGTAATGTTGGGAAATAAATTTTTTGTAGTTGCTCATTTTAAATTATGTCTATCTTTTTTCAGATGTTCTCGCCAGCCATAGGCTTCCGGTCTTTTGTCAACTCGTCTTAAAAGTTGGGAACTTTTTAAACTATGTAGGTATCAAACATATATAATTTATGTTGTTCCTAAAATTACAGAATAAAAATTTTTTGTTTACGTCTTTCTAGAAGTTAAGAATTTTGGAGAAAAAATAAATAAAAGTTGTCCTTTATCTAGGGAAGTCACACCGGAAATGCCAATGGCTTCAAGATAAGTACCTTACTCAAGCTGACCGAGACCAAGGCCAATCAAACACGAATTACTCTGCTGCACCATATCCTGGAGGTACGCTCCGCTGCTTTCCTAGAATATATATTTATAATCTATACGGACTTCATCTTGCACAGGACTGCGTATCATGTAATGTATTTTCCAATTATTTCAGGAAATTGAAGGAAATTACACAGATCTCCTTGAACTTCCAAATGACCTTGAGACTGTTTCGAAAGCTGCTGGGTAAGAATACTTTATAGATGTTACCCAAGCATTTCTACTAGTTGGTTCTCTGTCATATAGAAATAATATTAACAATTTTTAACCCCTTTCTGCCTCGGACATTTTTATTTTTTTTTTTTAAACTTTTACTTCTTCCAAGAGAGATACCTTATTTTTATTTTTCCAATGACATAGTTGTACAAGTATAAGGGCTTCATTTTTTTTTTCTTTCAACTTGAGTTGTAGTTTTGAGCGATCATTAACTTTACCATATAATTCACTCGAAAATAGGAAATAAATTCCAAGTGCGGTGAAATGGTAAAAACATTAAAAAAAGATGTAATTCCAACATTTTTCTAGGTTTTGTTTTTACAGTGTTCATTATGTACCAAAAACTACTTGTCAACATGATTTTGCAGCAATACCAGTGTTGTATAGATATATATATTTTTTTTAATTTAGGCTGCGAAAATTCTTGGGGAAATATGTAAAAATAAAAAAATGATTTGTGTTGCCATTTTTTTTGGAGACCTGTAGCTTATATTTTTCTGTCAATGGGCATTTTTAGTATAATTTTTATTGATACTATTTTGGAGTGTGTCTTACATTTTGATCACTTGTTAATGTTTTTTTTTTTTTGTCTGCATGGCTTTTATACTGTCTAGGTTAATTTACTATAAAATATATATATATATATATATATATATATATATATATATATATATATATATATATATATATATATATATATATATATATATATATATATATATATATATATATATATATATAATTTTTATTTTTTTTTATTTTGTCCCAAAAGAGAATTTGAACCTGCAATGATTTGTTCGCTTTACTACATTATTCATACATTAAGAGAACGACATTCTCTTATGAAGCTCAGCCACAGGCCCTGCTTCACAGGAAAATCCATGATAGCATGAGGTTTCACTATACTAGATAAGTGCAAGCATTGCCATAGAAGACGAAATCCATGGTGAAGACCTGGTAATAAGAAACGAGTAGATGGAGTCTGCTCACCTGGTGGAGTTGTTTAGATCAGGCACAAGTCTGATGAGAGTAGTAGTAAACTGGTATTCCATCTGATGAAGCCAACTGAACAGCTCAACTGCGGAGCAAAAAAAAAAAAAGTTTTTAGATGTGCCTTCACGATGAAGACAAGTATGAGGAGGTGTAGAAAAACATGAACATTTATTAAAAAAAAATTTCACAGCTTCTCATCTTTGTCTTCATTGTGACAGCTCCCACCGCCACAAAGTTTTGTTTTTTCCTTCTTTTTTTTCTGCCTCGCAAATGCATTGCCATAGGTCAATCATCTCTCAGCTTGATTGGACCCAGAAAGGTACCAGTATTGTAATTGGCACCGGTTAGCTGGTGGTGGGCTGTTATAGATTTTTGCGTTGGGGTTCAAGAACGTAAACCTCTTTAAAAAAATAAATAAATAAATTAAAAAAAAAAAAAAAGTACTCCCTTTATTTTCTGTTTTAGAATAAACATAGAAAATATTTACTCTGAAACAAGTAGCAATCTGAAGAGATTAAAAGATCTGCAGAATAAGCTCTCCAAGTCCTCCAACGACATGCGAGAACAGTACGAAAAGTGTGTTCAGGTCTGTATATAGCGCAATGTTCTATATATCCTCAAACGTATTGTTTCTCCTGATCTAATATTTTAAGTTTAGGATTTCAAAGTTATTGGGCAGGTGCTGGGGGTGAGATGCCAACATGCCACTCTGCCTTGGTGAGGGGATATAGATCCTGGGCAAACTGAACCTTTGTCCTGAGTGGGAGGAAAAACTGGCAACAACCAAACTTTCTTCAGCTCTATTTTACTTCCTTTCTTTAAATCTCATCTGACTCTCTTCTAGTGGGTCTGCGCTGTGCTGCTACGTAGGGAACAATCCCAACAATTTTTAATGTAAAAATCATTTGAGTTTGATCAATTTGGGATTAGATTTCCATATTTTGCCTTCCCCTCTTCATTAGATTAGATCACTGGCCGCTCACAGGCAGCATGTGACCCCCCCCCCTCTGATATCCCGTCTATTGAGGTGTTACTCAGTGCTGGGGTCCCCGCGGTGGCTTCTGGGTTGTGGGTGGGGTTACCCCCGCGTCACACCCAGCATCCACTGCGCGCTTTCCCAATGAATGGGGAGAGGCAGAGCGCGCTGTGGATGCCGGGTGTGACACTTAAGATAACCCCGCCCACAACCCAGCAGCCACCGTGGAACACGGAAGAGAGAGACCCCCGGCTGCATCCGGAATCATGTCGTGACGTCAGCGGATGTCAGAGCCGCCTGCAGCCAGGGGTCACGTGATGCCTGTGAGCGGCCACCGCTAGCGCCGCTCACAGGCAGTAACGGCACCAGGAGGTAATTACAAAGAAGCTGCTTTTCATCATAGAAACGCTTTGGCATATTTTAGATAGTAGTGGACAACCCCTTTTAAAGTGCTGGGAAATAAAGTATGTGAATGTCTAAGGCTATGTTCACACTTTGCGTTTTTGCGGTGTTTATTTATGGAAAATTTAAGCTGCGTCTTACAGTACTAGCAAAATCTATGAGAATTCAGAAATCTCATGCACACTTTTTTTTTCCTGACTGATTTGGAAAACTGCTGCATTTTTGCAAAATGAGTAAGTGCAAAAAAACACAGGTATCGGGTTTTGCAGCATTTTTTATGCAAAAAGCCGAGGAAGTTTAAACTTTATCAGCATGCACCAGAGACAAAAATGTATCTGACAAAAATGCAACGAAACTTGCTTTTGTGAGCAGGTTTTGCCTGCAGCAAAAACGCAGTGTGTGAAAATAGCCTAATGGTGCAACATTGTTAATGAAAAACAATTTGATAATGTTTTTAAACCAAAATACATGCATTTAGGTAGAAAAACTAATTGGCCATGAAAATGGGTTTTCAGGGACTTTAACATTATTGGCCTATTTTTAGGATAAGTCATCAATGTCTGATCAGTGGTGATGCGACACCCGGCGCTGCCGATCAGCTGTTTCCGATGTCGTTGGCAGCCGGAACTGCTCAGTTTATGGAGCTGAACAGCTCCATATTCTGTATAGTGGCCATAGTTGGGTACTGCACATGTGCCCCCTATTCAAATCAATAGGGGGCCAATGTGCAGTACCCAGCCGCGGCCACTATTCCGTTGGCAGAGCTGTGCTGTGCAACTCCATAACTGAGCAGTTCCAACAGACACCAGCTGATCGGCAGGGGTGGTGGGTGTCAAACCCCCACTGATCAGACATTGATGACACATCCTAAGGATAGGCCATCAATGTTAAATTCCTGAGCAACCCCTTTAAATATTTCCTTAAACTAATGCCATACGCTGATCTACTCATATTGAAGTCTTCACACCAGTCATTTAAGTTTATTCACAACACAATCCATTGCATTGAACATCTAATTTAGGGAATAATTTAGTTTATTCTTTTCATCTGTGACGCTATAATTCTGACGTTCTGTAAAGCAGTGGATACAACTTAAGTTTATGTTCTCAGCGGGATTTAAAATGTAATTTCCATTTCATAGTCCCACAATACTGGATCCTAATAGTGTTGGCCTACTACCTGCATATGGTGGTTGTAGGTGCCTAAACTTAGTCTGAAGTTTTCCCTTAACAACCGGAAAGCCTGAAGTCACGTTATCTATGATCTGCAAACTGTTACCAAAATTCCAACGTCAAAGCAAAATGTTTGATGATAATAATTTGTATTTCTTGAAATATTTTTAGGACTCTTTCGATGCACTTAAGGACTTGGAAAAACAGCTGGAAGATATTTCACAGAAGAAACAAAAACTATCAGATTATTTATGTGAAGAGCTAGCAAAACTTTCACTAGAAGATACTTTTGGAACCATGAAAACATTTAGGGACCTGTTTCTGAAAGCTAGGAAGGTTTGTGGCTTCATAATTATATCCTATAGATAAACTTATGCTTTTGAGCTCAAGTGGAAGGTGGTCAATGACCACTATGGACATTGGCGTGGTTCTTTTCCAAAAAGAAGATGGTATCTTGACACGAGTGGTTTGGCTCAAAGATGTCCATGTATGTTCAGACCCAATCTTAGAATGTAGTAAATTGCACAGAAATCTCAACAATCGCAAAAATTCTGTTATTTTTTTTTTTATTTGTTTCCCTTGCTTGGTAGGAAGATCCTAAGAATATGTGCAATGTGGTGTTTTTGTTTTGTTTTTTTAATTTTTTGCTTCTGTGACATATTGGAAATGTGGCTTTAAGTAATTCTCTACCTCGTTGCTTTTTCTTTCTCTTTGTTCTCTCTTTGTTCTCTCTTTGTTCTCTCTTTGTTCTCTCTTTGTTCTCTCTTTGTTCTCTCTTTGTTCTCTCTTTGTTCTCTCTTTGTTCTCTCTTTTCTTTTAATCCAAATTATTTTATTTAGGAAAATAAAGATAGAAAAGAGCAAGCGGTAAAGGCAGAAAAAAGAAAAAAACAACTAGAGGAGGATGAAGCAAAGAGACAGAAGGGAGAGAATGGAAAAATCAGTAAGTTGCTGCAAAACGACGACCCCCCCCCCCCTTCCAAATTTTTCCTAGGAAATATTCTGAATATTTAGTTGAATTTCTTACATGCAATACTGTAAAATGTTGTTACAGGTATTGTCTCATAAAGACAAGTTCTAATCATATGTCCTTTTTGGTGCAAATGGACACTAGAGGGGGGGGGGGGGGGTTGCCATGCTCTGGATTCTGCCTATGACCCAGTTTTTAAGCATGGCTCCTGCTTTGTTGGAACCATGGACGGCTATTTATTTATATTTCATTTTTGATGCAGTCTGATAAATTGGCCCTTGTTTTTGATATGATGTAGTGTTTTTTAAAAAATAATAATAAGAGTCATAAATAGCAATTTCCCCAAATTTTAGTTGGGGCAATTATCCTTCACAGACCTCTACAGATATACTTTTTTTCTGCTTTTTTATGCTCTTGTATATAGCCCAAGTGTTGAATGTAATCATTATTTTAACCTAGTTCCATTTTTATTTCAATGTGTGTACAGCTTTAAAAGGAATATTTCTGTAGGTATTTGCTATGTAATCCGAGAGCACCATGATGTAGGGGCAGAGACCCTTATACCAGTGATGTGTCACTTACTAGACTGTGTGTTGCGGTTTCAATAAAAATTAGTGTTTTATCAGCAGATTAAACACTGGACCAGGTTTCTCGTGCCTTCTAGTCAACCTATTCTGTGTAACCACGCCCCCCACCTCTGATTGGAAGCTTTGTCACAGTGGTGTGTTGGCGGGGTTATACAGAGCTCCGCATTCCCGAGCTTTCCTAGACCAGAAAAAACAGTGATTGCATCAAAATGGTAGCATGTAGACCGGTAAGTGACACATCGCTGGAATCATGGTTTCGGCTCCTACATCATGCTACTGTCAGATTACTTGGCAAAAAGTTGGTGACCGATTCCCTTTTAAGACTTTTTTTTTTTTTCGTTTCATTTTATTAATTTCAAAAATTAATTTTAAATTATATTGATGACTTTGTCATATGGAATTTTCATCAAACAATTATTTGAACCAAACGCTTACATCTTGTAATTTTCTATTTTTTTGGTTACAAAGTTCGGAAAGGAACAGTAAAGTTAGAAGAAGGTTGTATCATTGATGCTTTACTGGCCGATATCAAAAAAGGTTTCCAGCTCCGTAAAACTGCAAAAAGCAAACCGGAACCTGAGGATTCTCAGAGGAACTCAAGTAGTGATCTAAATGGTAAAGTTACTACAGGTTTTCCCAGGAGCCTTGCTCAGTCTTCTATGCAAATGCATTTCGAAAGCTTGGCTTTTAAAAAAGACTAACCAAATGACTTGGGGCCCTGCTTCAGCTGGACTGCATGCTCCGCAATATATCCTTACTAATTATTTTGCGAGCTTTGCTTTTGTTAAAAAATTATATTTAAAATTTAAGTATTTCAGAAAAAATACTCTGTAATTTGCATGTAATTTTGATGCCAATTTCTTTTTTGCTTCTTTGCTCCTATTTTATACATGCTAATCCTGTACATAATGCTGCATGAATTAAATGTGCATGAGATCGGTGACTTTTTTTTTGGGGTTTTCCAACTTTAAAATTTTGAGGTCAAGAACACTCAAATAATAAAAAAAAGAGTTGTCAAATTAGTAGATGGTGCCTATCAATATGATCTGATTTAAGCTGCATTACCCTGGAAGGTATTATGTGTTAGTTTCTTTTCCAAATGTCTTCCTCCCCTCATTTGTGACCCTAAGCAGTTAGATTGAGGGGGGGGGGTACTTATATATGGATATTAAAATGTCAAAATGCCCATACTTCCAAGATTAGATCTATAGAGTATTGGATTACCAGGATGATCTAAGTTTTGTTCTGTGGAACCTCAGGATCTCATGTCTTGATAAGGACCCAAAAATAAAATGGGCCTCTTACTCACTGGCCAAAGTTTACTTTATTTTCATATTCCTCTCTAGATGTCAGTAAAAAGAAGGAAACATTTCCCAAATTACTAGTTTCTTTCCTCCCTATGGACTGGAATATAAAGATTTCAATGAATCCTAATTTGGCTTTTTCTATTTCTTGGGACTTAAATAATGATGGCGTGTATTAAGAATAAGATATCAATGTTTGATTTGTGGGGATCAATTCCCAAGAATTGTCCCTTTTTTATTCTTTACACAGTCACAGTACCATACATATGGTTAGGACTGGTACTGCAGCTGGTACTAAGCTGCAGTGCCAGGTACAGCCACAACTGGTTTTATGGCACTTGACTGTGTAAACAATAGAGGGACTCGGTGATTTCAATTAAAAGAACAATGGGGGTAAGTGGGCTTGGGATTTGAGCCCCCAGCATCAAGTGTTTGTGCGTGTGCGTTTTGTTTTTTTTCTTGTTTGTTTTTTTTGTTTTTTTTTATTGAAGCTCTGGAGTGGTGCTATTAATGTAAGTTCCCTGCCCCTAATCTCATACTTAACCAGCCACTATCTTCATCTGTTATTTGCGTGATCTCCAGCAGTTTGTGACCTGCCAGGTTGCTCCAGTGTTTTCTGGGTGAGCCAGAGGTCACTTTTTCAATGCACGTCTATGAACGCCTCATTCTGCCACTCATAGAGTTGCATTGAGAGCTTGTGACCGTTACCTTTTAAACTTTCGGTCACAAGGTAAATGGCGTGGGAGAAAGCTGAAGACAGTGGCTGGTGGGTATAATATTGGGTGCATGGATCGAACCCTGGTGGCACCATTCCAGATCTGAAATATTAAACAACGCTGGAGTGGTACTTTACGGAGCGCACTGCTCTCTGCTCCTGGGCTCAATCGTTGCTGAGGGTGGTGCGCTCATGGGGATTGACATTTCAGGCTGGCGGCATGGCTGAGCCGCTTGCCCAAACTGTACATTCTCCAATGCTGCAAGTAGAGACCTCTGTGTCTCTTCAGTTTTGGTGGAGCTTAGGGGCTCCGAAGCTTCCCGGATCCAGAAATCCAGACAACTTTGTATGCTAAACAGCAAAGGGCTTGCAAGCGCTCACTCCTTGCCTAGGAAACAGGCAGACTTTGAAACACTCTAGGAATTGCCGGTAACCTATGCAAAGACTAGTACAAAATAATGTTAAAAATTCACCCTCCCTCGTTCTTGAGAAAAGAGGGAGGATTTTTAATAAGGGGTAAATTACAAAAAAAAAATGTACACATTTATGATTAAAGGAGATTTCTCAAAGTCTTATTTTTATATCTTTTCTCACGAAAGCTTGTTCTGCAGGATGCATTCTTGCGAATGAGTTGATAACGCTTTTAAATATGTACATACAGTATTTCAAAGTCAGAACTGTATATTTTTGCAAAAGTTTGATTACGATAGGCACCAAAAATTCCTATACGTATTGACAGTAAATGCTATGTAAAAAGAAGAGTGTAAGTCATGGGTCGTCTAATCTTCATTGAATTGGACTTTTATTTATTCAAATCTAGGCAGAGCCTTCTTATGCCGAAAGAGAATAAAATTATTTTTACTACTTGACTCATTCTATTTTTTGTTTTTTTTCTTAAGGTAGTTTATTGTGAATTCAACTTTTGATTTGCATGAACATTAATTTCATTTTTTTTATAGACGTTTGTGAATGTTCTGCATGACTAACGCATGTGTTCACTAACCCCATGAAGACCTAATCTATTTTTTTTATATATATGCTTGTATTGGTTTTGATGTGAATTTCTATCTAAAAGTAAAGTCTGATCCCATTTTACAAAGGCAAACCAGGGCAAGTAAAGAGTGAAGACGCAAAAACGTTAAGTACGATAACGGATCCTTCCAGTGCTGATGATAAAGATAACTCCAGCCCGACTCAAATTGAGGCCACCAAAGACCAAAAGGACCTGCCTCCGAGTAAGCCAGTAGATAACCCAAGTGTAGATGGAAATATCAATGTGACCACTCAAGCTTCAGAAAAATGTGTTGGAAACGGTGATAAACAAGGGACATTGACCACCCTGATCACACCTGAAGATCCAAGTATGCCCATAGAGGCTTCTAATAGTAATGTAGGAAAAGAAAACGCCAAGCAAGAACCTTCTAATGATTATGATACCTCAAAGAGTGCCAATTCGGCAGCCATAAATACTGCATGCCCTCAGGATGTTGGGGTGTCACAGAATTCCACATGTGGATTAAGTAAGACTCAATATCAACCAGATGAAGTAGACTCAAAGAGGACAACCTTTCTAAAGGATATTCCTCCTGACCAGAAAAATGAGACCGCTGAATGCTTGACAATGAAGGAAAAGACATTGGTTGACCTTTTCCCTTCTACGGACAAAGGATCAGTTCATGTTTCTTCTACCGAAATAACATCTGTTGACAATTCCTCTTTGGTTCAAGATAATATTCTACACCAACCATCCCCAGCAGACCAGAAGGCGACAATTGGTGAGCCCCAACTAGATGGGAAGAGTGAAGCTCCTAAGGAACATAATGAGACTTCTGACAATTTGCCACCAGTCCAAAACAAAGGGATCGTCGATGAATCTACAGCTCTCGAAAATGATAAATGCCCACCAGTCTCGAATAATGGAGTCACTGAAGTAACACCATCAGTTCAGAATGAAGGAGCCACAGATGTTTCCCGGCCAGGTCAAAAAAATGGGTCAACTGAAGAAGTTTTGCCAAATAGCAATGGACCAGCGGAGATGGCCCAACAAACCAAGGAAAATATAATAAGTGATGGTTCGATGAGTAAATCGTCTGATGTAACAACACAATTACAAACTTCAGGTGGCTCAAAGGTCAAAAGGAGCTCAACAAAAAGTAAAAAGAAGAAAAGGAACTCAAAAAGTGAAGAAGGTAAATAAAATTAATTTATTTCTTTTTTATTCTTCCCCTTCCCCCAACAACTAGATCAACATAAGGCATTGGATTATGATTCTCTACAACATCTGGTTTATAGGAAGCCATAATGGGGCACATCAAGCAGTGTGTAATAAAAGGTGTTGCAGGTTCTCTATAGTGGAATACCTCATTGTTCTAGGGGTGACTACCTCCAAGAGATTGTAATGAATGGAGCACAATACACTGCACACTTTGCCATATCTATGGGGCCTTGATTGTATACTTCTACCTTGCCTTATCTAGGATTTTACTTCAGTACAACAAAGTAGTCCTGCTTCATTCTAAAATAATACTGAGATGACTCTGCTGTCCCTGTGCTAATCTACACAGTAAAGCTGAGAAAATAGGAAATACTAGCCTAATATCATTGCTCCAGGGTTTAATTTGTTTTTCACACTGCCCAATCTGTAAATTCTTTATTTTGCTAGATTATTAGAACCTTAAAAATGTTATACCCTCCATTGGTGCAGCATTAAAGGGGTTCAGAAAAATTGGTTTACTTTGCTAGGTCTATATATTGCCTGTGTTGGGTATTGCAGTCCATCCTCATTCAAGGGAATAGGGCAGAACTACAGTGCCAGACAGACTATGGATAGGAATGGCACTGCTTCTTAAAGGAAACTGTTTTCCTGGAAACCCCTTTTGAGCAATACCAATCAGTAGGTACCAAGAATGACCCGTACGCCGTCTGTCGAAAAGAATTGGACTGTCAGGTTCTAGACTTGAGAATTATTTTGGAATCTTGTATTTGTGTGGTCTAATCACTCTGGTCCTATACATGGTGAATTTTCTGCTTTCAAGTCAAAATTCTATATATTCTACAAATCCAAATGGGTTGATAATGTGATTGCTGTACGGTTTTCCTAACAACTCTATGCAGTAATTGTCTCTATCGCAATATTCAATTTTCTCTCTCACAAAACAGAGATTGGAGTTGACTCTGGCACACACAAAACAAAGAGTTGTGTGATACAGTAAGGTATGTACGGAGGTGTATCAGGCTTCACGTCAACTAATGTCACATACGTCCTCAAACTCTCGCTCCATGCCTTTACTAGTCCTGCAAATCCAATGACCAGACTAATCATACCCTCGAGTGTTCAGCTTCCTGTACTCATTGTCTCGAATTTTGTGACTTACATCTTAATTGATGCTTTTATATCTTGTCTCCTGCTCTCGATCCAACGATGATTAATCAGGAGTGGAACAGCGGCCAGTGGGGTGTGGTTGCATTTCAAGAACTTTTAATACCCAACCGAAGAAGGGGCAGCCATGTACGATGGTGGCATTCATGTCAATGACTGGAATTCACTTGAAATTTCCAAGTGAATGGATGAACTTCATGAATATCAACTGATAAGATGGTTGCCTTCCCATACTCTTGGGTTGTGATTTTTTTTTTTAAATTGTATTTTAGAAATTGGTTTTATACCAGTTTTTCTCAGTGACCGTGATTGGGCTTCCTTGTGTAATTGGCTAGTTTTGATTTTTAGCCAAAGTTATGAAGATGGTCATAGTCCAACAGTTATCCTTTCTGACTTCCCCCATATACTAGGCATGCACAGTTCAACCATAAATGCATATGACCTCAATGGTCTAAAACTAATGCCAGAAACATTTTATCCCTTTTTAAAAGGAATCTTTCGGCAGGATTTCTTCCCCCAGTTTTATATGTTCCTGTAGCTCTTTCAAAGACAAGTTCAGAAATACCTTTACATGGTCGGTCTGTTTCTCCGTTACTGTGAATCAACGGTTGAATTTATATGCAAATGAGGATGAAGCAGTATGATGGATCTGAAACCTCTGTCACTCCAGCTCTATTCCTCACCCAGCACTACTGCATCCTGCTTCATTAACTGCTCCTTTGCCAAAAGTCACACAGCATAGATGCTGTCAGTCACACAAGAGGAGGCAGCACTGGATGGGGGAATAGAGCTGGAGTAACAGAGGCTTCAGATCTACCATAGGTCTTCAGCCTCATTTGCATATCGATTAAAACGCTGATTTCTGAGTAACAGAAGAATGGACTGTCCATGTAAAGGCATTGCTAGACTTGTCTTTGAAAGAGCTACATGCACATAGAATTTGTTTTGGGAGGTGAAATGCAGATTACCTT
This sequence comes from Phyllobates terribilis, assembly GCF_046119375.1. Classification (NCBI taxonomy): domain Eukaryota; kingdom Metazoa; phylum Chordata; class Amphibia; order Anura; family Dendrobatidae; genus Phyllobates; species Phyllobates terribilis. The sequence continues at coordinate 61,375,490 of NW_027362767.1, forward strand.
TACCTTTAAGCATGATCAGTCATATTTCAATTATAACATGCTCAATCACTTTTTTTTTTTTTTTCTTTCAAATATCTGATATAAATTCGATGGCTGGTAAGTCCTGCCAAAATCATTGACTTTGGCCGGCCTTACAATAATGGATATGGTCACTTTTAGGTGCTAAAATGGTTCGATCCATGGATGGTGGACCTTTTAGAGGAGTTTTATAACTAGTTTTCCATAAGGTTTGTCATAAGATACCAGGAAGGAACTATAATGAGGGTGGAGAGGGGGGTGGGGATAGTACAGTTAGATCGTTAGAGAAGAATAGGATGCTAAATAACCCCAAAGTTTTATCTTGCATGCTGACCAACGCAAGAAGCCTGACCAATAAGGCGGATGAGCTGCGGGCGCTTATATCGGAGGAGAGGTATGACATCGTAGGCATAACAGAGACTTGGCTAGACGATAGCTACGACTGGGCGGTAAATTTAACAGATTATAGTTTATTTAGAAGGGACCGGAAACAGGGGAAGGGCGGAGGAGTCTGCTTATATGTAAGGTCACGTCTAAAGCCCAGACTAAGGGAAGATATAGGAGAGGGAGAAGAGGGGGTCGAGTCCATGTGGGTAGAGATAGAGGGGGCAAAAAATAATAATAAAATATTACTGGGGGTCTGCTATAAGCCACCCAATATAACAGAGGAGAATGAGAAACTGCTATTAGGACAAATAGACAAAGTAGCAAAACATAATGAGGTGATTGTAATGGGGGACTTCAACTACCCGGATATTGACTGGGAAACAGAAACCTGTAGATCGCAGAAAGGAAAAAGGTTCTTGACAAATATTAAGGATAATTATCTCTCCCAACTAGTGCAGGAACCAACAAGAGGGAAGGCAGTGTTGGACTTAATATTGACTAATAGGCCTGATAGAATAACTGAGGTACAGATAGGGGGGCACCTAGGTAATAGCGACCATAATATTATCGACTTCAAAATGCCCTTCAGTAGGGTTATCAATAAGGGAACAACTAAAACATTAAACTTTAGGAGGGCGAAGTTTGATCAGCTGAAAGAAAGCCTTCAACTTATTGACTGGGACAAAGTTCTTAATCAAAGAAATACGAATAGTAAATTGGAAACCTTCAAAAGAATTCTGAATACTCAGTGCGAGAGGTATATACCGTATGGGAATAAAAGGGCCAGAAATAAGAGGAAACCAATATGGTTGAATAAGAACGTAAAAGGGGCGTTAAATAGCAAAAAAGAGGCATTCAAGAGATTAAAACAGGAAAACAGTAAGGAGGCACTAATGTGTTACAAGGAAAAAATGAGAACCTGCAAAAAACAAATAAAAATAGCAAAGGAGGAAACAGAGAGACGTATTGCTAGGGAAAGTAGATCAAATCCCAAACTGTTCTTTACGTATATAAATAGTAAAAGGATTAAATCGAATAATATTGGACCGATAAAAAGTGATGAAGGCAAAATCATAGAGAAAGATGAGGATAAAGCTAATCTATTAAATACATTTTTTTCGTCAACTTTCACAAAGGAAAAAGAACTAACAGGAGAAATGAGAAGTGACAAGCTTAATCCTCCACTAAGTATGACAAATCTAACCCAAGCTGGGGTACAGAAACGCCTCAGTAACATTAAAATAAACAAATCACCAGGACCTGATGGCATACACCCACGGGTACTAAGGGAACTAAGTAATGTGATAGACAGACCGTTATATCTTATATTTAAGGACTCTGTTGAGACTGGGTCTGTGCCACTTGATTGGCGACAGGCGAATGTAGTGCCAATATTCAAAAAGGGAGCGAAAAGTGACGCCGGAAACTATCGGCCGGTGAGTCTGACGTCCTTTGTGGGCAAAATTTTTGAAGGCTTTATTAATGAGGCAATCATGGAGCATCTTGATGCTAATAATCTATTAACCCCGAACCAACATGGATTCATGAGGAATCGCTCCTGCCAAACAAACCTGATTGACTTCTACGAGGAGGTTAGCTCTCGAGTAGATCAGGGGGAACCAGTGGATGTCGTGTATCTCGACTTCTCAAAAGCGTTCGATAGCGTGCCACATAATAGGTTGGTATACAAAATGAGAATGATGGGGCTGGGGGAAAATGTCTGCAAGTGGGTAGCTAACTGGCTAAAGGATAGAAGGCAGAGGGTGGTTATAAATGGAATGTACTCAGATTGGGTAAGCGTCACTAGTGGGGTACCACAGGGGTCTGTACTAGGCCCAATGTTATTTAATATCTTTATTAACGACATAGTCAACGGGATAAATAGTAAAATATCAATATTTGCAGATGACACAAAGTTATGTAAAACAATTAATACAAAAGAGGATAGTGAAGACCTGCAGAGGGATTTGGATAAGCTGGGTAGGTGGAGCATTAAATGGCAAATGAGGTTTAACGAGGAGAAATGTAAGGTCATACATATGGGAAGGAAAAATGGAAGTCACCAGTACTCACTGAATGGGAAATCATTGGGGAATTCAGAGATGGAGAAGGACTTGGGCATCTTGATTGATAGCAAACTAAATTGGAGTGCCCAAAGTCAGGCCGCTGCTGTAAGGGCAAACAGGGTAATGGGATGTATCAGAAGAGGTATGGATGCAAAGGATGAGAACATTGTTCTTCCACTGTACAAAGCACTGGTCAGACCACACTTGGAATACTGTGCTCAGTTATGGGCCCCAATATATAGAAAGGATATAAATGAGCTTGAAAAGGTACAAAGGAGGGCAACAAAATTAATAAGGGGAATGGAGGGACTGCAATACCCAGAGAGGTTGGCAAAACTAGGACTATTCAGCCTGGAAAAGAGAAGGTTGAGGGGAGACATAATAAATGTGTACAAATATGTTAGGGGACAGTATAGAGACCTTGCCCGGGATTTGTTCAAAAGGAGGGATATTACGGTAACAAAAGGGCACTCACTAAGACTGGAAGAGAAAAGGTTTCAGCACCAGCATAGGAAGGGGTTCTTTACGGTAAGAGCAGTGAGAATATGGAATTCACTGAGTGAGGAGACGGTAATGTCGGATTCACTACACCAGTTCAAGCGGGGACTGGATGCTTTTCTAGATACCAGGCAGATTTCTGCATATACTTAACAATAGAATAAAATAGTAGGTTGATACAGGGATTTATTCTGACTGCTGGTTTCAGAGTCGGGAGGGAATTTTTCCTCAGGTGAAGATTGGCCAAATCATTTGGGGTTTTTGCCCTCCTCTGGATCAACTTTAGCAATTACAGAACTAACAGGTCGAACTTGATGGACGCAAGTCTTTGTTCGGCTTTACTTACTAACTATGTAACTATATTGTCCATAAAAGTATACAGAATCAATAGGTCCTATTGCTATGGGCTCCAACTATCAAAATCCTACAGATGTGACTTCTTGATTTCTGCTCACCCTACTGGCTTGTTCTACTTCTGGACAGACTATACAATTTATGTAAAATCTCATGAGTTTATTTCCCTCTGCTTATACTTTCCAAAATGCTCAGTGTCAACATTTAATGTTTGCATACAACAGTACCCTTGTGTTTTGTCTCTTCCATCTGTAAGATTGTAGCAATGACCCTATAATAACTATGGACTGTTTGACATTTCTATTGTACAGGGGTTGCATAAGGCCACTTGGCTGTGCCCCCAATTTGAGCGAATGTGATATTAATTTACAGAATTAGAACTTATCTTTCCTATTTTTAAAGGTAGGCTTTAGAAGGAATATGACTTGTAAAGTGAAAGGATCGTGAACTGGATTGTACAATTTTTTTAAAAGCAAATTAACATAATGAGCATAATGCCCAACAACTATGCATAGACTCTCGTTTTAAAGTAGATTAACCACATTACTTAAATAAAAAATAGACCTAACACAAGTGTATTTACTTTGAAAATCTATGTTGAAATGACTGTATAACCCTGATATTTAAGATGAGCATTTTATACCTATGAAATGGCTCAAGCGTATTCTTGTAGTCTCTGCTCTGACAGCTGCAGCTTATACTGAGCAGTGTGAGATCTCAGCAGGTTGAGAGACACTGAGCAGTGTGAAATCTCAGCAGGGAGGAGAAATACTGAGCAGCGTGGGACTGCAGCAGGGAGGAGAGACACTGAGCAGTGTGAGACTGCAGCAGGGAGGAGAGACACTGAGCAGTGTGAGACTGCAGCAGGGAGGAGAGACACTGAGCAGTGTGAGACTGCAGCAGGGAGGAGAGACACTGAGCAGTGTGAGACTGCAGCAGGGAGGAGAGACACTGAGCAGTGTGAGACTGCAGCAGGGAGGAGAGACACTGAGCAGTGTGAGACTGCAGCAGGGAGGAGAGACACTGAGCTGTGTGAGACTGCAGCAGGGAGGAGAGACACTGAGCCGTGTGAGACTGCAGCAGGGAGGAGAGACACTGAGCCGTGTGAGACTGCAGCAGGGAGGAGAGACACTGAGCCGTGTGAGACTGCAGCAGGGAGGAGAGACACTGAGCCGTGTGAGACTGCAGCAGGGAGGAGAGACACTGAGCCGTGTGAGACTGCAGCAGGGAGGAGAGACACTGAGCAGCGTGCGACTGCAGCATGGAGGAGAGACACTGAGCAGCGTGCGACTGCAGCAGGGAGGAGAGACACTGAGCAGCGTGCGACTGCAGCAGGGAGGAGAGACACTGAGCAGCGTGCGACTGCAGCAGGGAGGAGAGACACTGAGCAGCGTGCGACTGCAGCAGGGAGGAGAGACACTGAGCAGCGTGCGACTGCAGCAGGGAGGAGAGACACTGAGCAGCGTGCGACTGCAGCAGGGAGGAGAGACACTGAGCAGCGTGCGACTGCAGCAGGGAGGAGAGACACTGAGCAGCGTGCGACTGCAGCAGGGAGGTGAGACACTGAGCAGCGTGACACTGAGCAGCGTGAGACTGCAGCAGGGAGGAGAGACACTGAGCAGCGTGAGACTGCAGCAGGGAGGAGAGACACTGAGCAGTGTGAGACTGCAGCAGGGAGGTGAGACACTGAGCAGCGTGAGATCTCAGCAGGGAGGAGAGACACTGAGGAGCTGTCAACCAGGTTTAGGTGGGCAGAGGTTGACTTAAAATGTTATAAAGGTTTATACAGTGGGAATATCTACATACTAGCTATGTATTATACATGTATTCTCTAGTTAAGCCAGTTAAAGGGGATTGAACAGATTTTAGCACGTTATTGCCTTTCCTTGGGATAGGTGTTAACTTGCTTTTCGATGGCAGGATCTGTCCCAAGTGATCCCGAGAATAGGGCTTAGAAATCTATGGAGCAGCCATAGAAAGCAGAGTTCAGCCTTCTCTGGAAGCCTTATAGACAAGGGACAGATCAGGGGCGCACATTGATATACAACTGAAGTGCGTTTACGTATTTTTTTGCGGACTTCTGCTGCACGTCCCGGCAACATTTCATTCGTCCTCTTTATCATTTTCTGTTTTACCAATCATCTGTCAAAATGGATGTATTGGACGGTGCTCGGATCCTGGAAACCCAATAGTCAAAAGTTGCATTTCTGATTAATTTCCTTTTTATTCAATTGTAGGTTACAAGATGAAGATTCCCAAGCAATGAAGACCTTGGAAAGCGTTTGTTTGCTTCCACTTTACACTGATATCGTGTTTTGCTTCTCGGTCAACTTGCTGTATATAACTTTCTACTTCTTGATTTTCAACTTTTTTGTACATAACGTTTGAAGAGGCTTTGTCACCAGATTTCACAATGCAAACTGCATCATTGGGTAGATCTTAGACCTGATGAGGCTGGTGTACTTAATTTGAAAAATCCACATTAGAATGGATGTATAATCCTGATATTAAGATGAGCGTTTCATGAATCCGGATGGAGCTGGACTTGTAAAATGCTCATTTTCATATCGGGCAGGAAAACTTTCAAAATGGATTGTACAACTATTCAGCCATGGATTTTTAAAGTTAGTACGACGTTCTCCTCACGTCTACGAGATTTAATATTGTATGTAGGTTGGATTGTGAAATCTGGTGATAGTTAATATTCTTTCTTTATACAAATCCCTTTAAAAGGGTTTTGCATAGTAGGATGTGCACTGCCTTTTGGAAAATGTGTGAACGCTGACGAGTCTCGCTAGCTGCTTGGTTCCAATAGGAAAACTCTGGCCAAAATGTGGAGACCTCTCACATCTCCACCTTCCTTCCTGCAAATTTTCAAAGCTCTTGGCTCCATGTGTTTTCACTTTACAGTATGGTGTCCACAGAGAAGCAACTTGTGGCTGGAGCCCCCATGACACACCTTGTCCCCTCCATCATCTTCTGCCATTTCCTAATTCCTAGAGGGCTATCATTACACATGCTTACATGACATTAGTGCATTGCTACCTTTTATCATGGCAGATCTAGTAAGTGGTAAGCGAAAAACTCACGGCAATCACTTCCTTACATTATCTCTTATGGCATTTTTTATTCCACCTTTATATACTGTAGTTGTAAAAGTACAAAGGGGGCAGATTAATCACCACTGTCCAGTTCTTTGACAGTGAAAACTCGCTTAGGATGGTCTTAAAATGTTCAAAAATTACTATCAAGACTCGAGTCCTCAGTGGTTGATACCTTTTAATGGCTAACTGAAAAGATGGTAACAAATTGCAAGCTTTCGAGACTACTCAGGTCTCCATCAGGCATAGTATAACATGAAATCTGAAGAGTCACATATTTATACACAATAGGACATAGAAATAATGCAATAGATGAGACAAGTGACATGAAGCAGAAAAAAGAATAGATCTACCTGTGGCAAAACACTTTTGTTTCCCTGATCACAACATCATGGACATGAAATTACTGGTATTTAAAAGTTAATTTCAAATCTCAGAGAGATAGAGTCTGGGAATATAAACTTATTACAACCTTTGACACAATGCAGGAATGAATGTGTCGCATGGATTTATGTCATTCTACATCAACTAAGGAATGTGCTCCTCAGACCTGTGGGGTCATCACAAAACTCAACCAGACTTCAATCACATAACAATAAAACTTTCATACTCCTTATCTATGAACTGCTCCAATATTTACTGCCACAATTGTTTATCCCTCTCCTATACTCCAAGTTCTGCTTCATGTCACTTGTCTCATCTATTGCATTATTTCTGTGTCCTATTGTGTATAAATATGTGACTCTTCAGATTTCATGTTACACTATGCCTGATGAAGAGACCTGAGTAGTCTCGAAAGCTTGCAATTTGTTACCATCTTTTCAGTTAGCCAGTTAATAGAAAAATATTAAGATTTGAGAGTCGTCAGTGGTTGATACCTTTTAATGGCTAACACAGTACAAAGATATACATTTTCCCTGTATCAAAAATTACTAAAGTACTTTATGCCATTGGATAACCTGTGTAATTTTAAGACCATATAACCTAAGTTTACACCACCTATTCGTTGGCCTATTTAGTGCCAAAATTGTGGAACATCTTTTTGGCACACATATTTTTTTTGCATGTTAGGCCAAACCCTATTCGGAAAGGCCATGCCCCCTTTTCAGTCAGGTGTTTAAAACACAGAATAAATATGGTGTGATAATTTTTGGGTGCAAATTATGCCAGAATTCTGGTGCATTTAGCCTGATAAATATGCCCCAATAACTGTAGAATTAGTACCCATTATGCTCAAATGTGAAGCTTACAGGGGCACATGTCAAATTTTGGTTCCCCACCTTAATCTCATCCATTATATACCTGCTCATCATAATGGTCAGTTTCTTGCATTAGTGTATGTGCACACCAATATTTTGATTCCCTATGAAGACGTGGGAACATGATCTAGAGCCAAGCAACAGTCAAGAAAAAAGTTGAAATAATATATATATATTTTTTTTTATTCCACACTACTTCAGTTTAAAAGGCACTGACTTATCTGGACAGTCTCCTTTCTATATGTTCAACTAGAGCTGAGGAGCATCATGGATTAAGGCTCCTCCTCATGGGCCACCCCCTTCCTCAATCACAGGCACCAACTTTGTTACTTTGAAAAGTTGGCCAGGGACTGTGCTTCTGAGTGAGGCAGCTTTTCCCTGCCCCACTCCTCTAGATGGACAGATCTTTCTATATGTGTGTAATCTAGTGTAGTGGGGTTGGGAGGAGCTGCCGGAGACCCTCCTCTTGGACTAGTCGTCCGAGCGGCATGGTCCCTGGCCAACTTTTCCAAATATGTTTACGAGTAAACATGCATGGCTGTTCTTTGCAGCCAGTCTCTGGCTCATGCAGCTGTAGTTTGGACAGCATGAATCTCATCACAGGTTCCCTTTAAAGTGAGCCATTGCAAAGAGCTTCTGTAGAGCAACTCTGGTGTCGACATGGTCAACTATGGTCAAGGGTTGCTGAGGAATTCACAACTGCATTGAACTTCTCCTGGTTAGATTAGTTGACCACCATGATAAGAGAAGAGGTAACCTTCAGCTGGTCTGTAGAGTGGCTTCAGTCTAAGAAGCGATGGGCCCCTTTTATGTGTCCTTCTAAGTATTCTCTTTATACCTCTCACTCTTGAAATCAATACTAAACCTTCCGATTGGTCGATAATTCCTTTGTTTTGCTCAATTATTAATGCGATCGCTCATAAATTTCGCTTGCACAATCAATGTATGTAAATGTTGGAACATGCTAACGTGACTTGTACAGGTAACAAGGAGCGCAAAAAAACATACTGACCGGTCCCTAAAGTAACGCAGCTAAACTGTTCCTTCTAGATGGCCCTTGATACTTGAGGTACAGAGTCGCGCCTCATGGCTGACCAACCAGTGTATGGGGTGGTCGATGTGTTTTGGTGATACTACACCTGTGAGCGCCCCATTTTATTTTTTTTTTTGTACCATTGCTTTCTGTACAAAACACAGGATGCCTGTTCCCATCGAGGGTGGCACCTTTGACATATACCTTGGGCATTCCCAGTTGTGCCCTACAATGGTCTCTTACTCAGAACTATCTACGCTAAGCCTACCGCACCATGGTGACCTTTCTTTTCTTGCCCACTCAGCCTATTTTCTTTGGACAATCTATCATTCCAGAAGAATACTACTACTCTAAAGATATTTATCATATACTCTGGTCCACCGGCCGGGTATTATCTACTAATTGCAAAAGTATATGTAATTATTATTACGCACTAAAATGTAATATAGATGCTTGTTCTGTATATATCAGTATTTTGGAAAAGATCTTTTTGATTCTTCTGTAACTTGTTGCTTTCTTAATAAATTATTTATTTGCAGAAAATAAAATTGGTGCTGGATTTATTGTAGTAAGTTAAGGTGTACCTGCCATTCCAGGTGACTCTTTAGAATAAAGGTTCATTAAGGCGTCCGTTTTTCGCGTACGAGTGCTGTCAGTGTTTTTCACGGGTAGCACTTGTGCCTATAAGGTACACACCACCGTTTTCTCTCCATTCGAGAAAAAACAGTCCGATTATTCTGATCAGAGTTTGCTCGGAGTGGCATCAGTTTTTCTCACAGGTGGAGAGAAAAAAATAAGTACTCCACTCCACCCTCTCCATTGTCAGTCCTTGAAAATCGGACCGCACTCTGATGTCATCCGAGTGCAGTCTGGTGTTTTTCATGGACCCATAGACTTGCATTGCCGATTTTGATCCCACACTCGGATCAATATCAAACATGTCTCAGATTTTTTTCCTTAGACCACTCGGTCCGATGGAAAAATTGGACATGTGTACAGCCCCATAGAATATCATGGGTACGAGTGCTATCCGTGAAAACCACAGATAGCACTCGTCCAATATAATCAGATGTGTGCACGAGCCCTAATGGTGAATGAGGCTGTTCACATGTCCATTATTTTTCGCAGACCAAGTGGTTTGCATAAAATCGCAAAGACATGTCCGATATTGATCTGCGTGTCAGATCAAAATTGGCAATGCAAATTTATGGGTCCGTGAAAAAATTGGACATCACTCGGATGCCTTCTGAGTGCTGTCCATTTTCCTTCTCTTATCTAGTAATCCGTGAAAAAAAATTTTTAAAAAATTGGACCAAACTCTGATGGTAAAAGCACTGATGAAACTAGGACCGATAAATTTTTTTTTTTATTTTTTCTTAAAAAAAAAAAAAAAAAAAAAGTCTGAATGAGCCCTAAGCTGTCATTTTTGCACATGAGGAATAACACCTTGCATGACTTCTATCCTGCATTTCTGAAAAAATGTTCCCTTCTTCTGCAGATTCTATCTGGAATACTCTTGTCTCCGAGCTAGTGGGTGGATACTATCTGCTATGGTGTTTCCCATACACAATGCACACACAAAAAAAGATCCTGCTCCCCTATGTTTATGTGGCACACAACAGAAGCAGCAGCAGCATAGGGGACATTATACTGTACTGCTGTGCATCCAGCTCTGGTGTCAGATAAAACCATTACTAGAAAGTAAGCACCTTCTCTCTGCCTCTGTTCCTTATCTCTCCCACTGTGCTCCATCCACTCCTCCTCCTCTGCATAAACTCCAATACACTGCTGTAATCTGATCTCTGTGAGCTGTCAGTCTGTCTTGTTGAAAACTAGATGCATTTTAACTGTTTTCAAATGGAATAATTAGTTCAGGAAAAGAAGTGGCTTATAAGTGGAGAAATAGGTGAATTTCTCTAATAAGATATTTTTACAAAGGGCCTTATATTTGCTTGTACTATTGAGTTATGCAAAGTTAATTTTAGAGAGAGATTAGATTATGGAGATATAAGCAGGTGACCGGATGCAACGCACAGACTAGCACTAGGTGGGAACAGTCCGTGTCAGGGAAATATTAATGTCAGGGAAATATTGAGGAATATTGAAAGTCTGTCATGGATATTGACCATTCTTCCCCCCCCTCTTTTGCTCAGCACAAAAGCCCCAATTAACACACGCCTGAGAAATAGCTTACACAAACAAATGCCAGCCAAGGAGTGTTTATAATTTCATTAGGAAGCAAGCATCTTGTCCCTGAAAGACGCAGGAGGTAATTAAAACATAGGATTGCACCAATTTGCATGTAACCGTGAGGCTGCTTCCCGAGTCTCGAAGGAAAATTTGCAGACACGCTGACTCCGAAACGAAAAATGAAATATTGTAAGGTCCATGTGTCCGACAATAATGGAACCTATATCTTTAGAGATCGAGTCAACTAGGGAATGATAGGGATATTTTTCTGGCACTGAAAAACGCTACCTAGAGCTGTAACACAAAAATAGCAGAATAGCAGACTGCAGCTATGTGATGTGTGGTCTCTAAATAAAGATAAAATCATAAGGGAAAAAATGGAGTCGGTTGCAAGCTTCTGCGATCAACGAGCAATGAGTTATTGCATTAGTTAGCGTTTTTAATAAAAATGTACAGGCTGGAGACTGACCCACATGATATCACCACCGGGGGCGTGTGGCCAGATCTCGCCTTAGGTATAAGAGAACCCATGGAGAATACAGGAGCACTCATTGCCAGGGGGGGTATAAGGATTATAAGTGTAACATCCCTGGCGGTGTGCTGGCATGGCTTACCACCTCCCACCATGCAAGACCACTATCTTACCTATCAGTCCAGGCTGCAGACTTTGCTCCAGTACCTGCTGTGTGCATGTCTCTTGTCTGATTGCTTAGGGCGGTGGCGCGGTTACTGCCTGATTCTTATAGTTACTGTGTGCGCAGTCCTAATGCCTCCCCAGCCTATTGCTGTAAGTCACTGGATACTTAAACCCCCTCCACCCAGTAGGAGGTGCCTGAGCAACACTTTCTTTCAGTGTGTTCTATGCAACTGAGTTGCCAGGTCCTGTCCTGTATCTTGTCACTTTCTGCCACCCTGGGGGCTGTATACCCAGGCCTGTTACCTGTATCTGTGACTTCTAGTCTGTTTCCACCACCCTGGGGACTGAGTTCCCAGGCTCGTTCATGTATCTTTTTCCTGGTTCAGTTCCTGTCTGAACAGTGTCCTAGCCCGTTACTTGTTTGTCTCTATGTCCATATCTTCCCTTTTCCTGCAGTGTCTGAACCTGCACCTAACTCCAACTCCTTGTCTCTGTACTTCTGTTTGTGAGTTTAGTGTGCACTCGCTACTTCATTGTAAGTACCTTGTGTGTATTTGCTCTGCTCTGCTTGTCTACCGCACCTGCGGGTTTTGCTCTGCTCTGCTTGTTTACCACATCTACGGGTTTTGCTCTTCTCTGCTTGTCTACCGCACCTGCGGGTTTTGCTCTGCTCTGCTTGTCTACCACACCTGCGGGTTTTGCTCTGCTTGTCTACCGCACCTGCGGGTTTTGCTCTGCTCTGCTTGTCTATTGTACCTGCGGGTTTTGCTCTGCTCTGCTTGTCTACCGCACCTGCGGGTTTTGCTCTGCTCTGCTTGTCTATCGTACCTGCGGGTTTTGCTCTGCTCTGCTTGTCTATCGTACCTGCGGGTTTTGCTCTGCTCTGCTTGTCTACCGCACCTGCGGGTTTTGCTCTGCTCTGCTTGTCTATCGTACCTGCGGGTTTTGCTCTGCTCTGCTTGTCTACCGCACCTGCGGGTTTTGCTCTGCTCTGCTTGTCTATCGTACCTGCGGGTTTTGCTCTGCTCTGCTTGTCTACCGCACCTGCGGGTTTTGCTCTGCTCTGCTTGTCTATCGTACCTGCGGGTTTTGCTCTGCTCTGCTTGTCTACCGCACCTGCGGGTTTTGCTCTGCTCTGCTTGTCTATCGTACCTGCGGGTTTTGCTCTGCTCTGCTTGTCTATCGTACCTGCGGGTTTTGCTCTGCTCTGCTTGTCTACCGCACCTGCGGGTTTTGCTCTGCTCTGCTTGTCTATCGTACCTGCGGGTTTTGCTCTGCTCTGCTTGTCTACCGCACCTGCGGGTTTTGCTCTGCTCTGCTTGTCTATCGTACCTGCGGGTTTTGCTCTGCTCTGCTTGTCTACCGCACCTGCGGGTTTTGCTCTGCTCTGCTTGTCTATCGTACCTGCGGGTTTTGCTCTGCTCTGCTTGTCTACCGCACCTGTGGGTTTTGCTCTGCTCTGCTTGTCTATCGTACCTGCGGGTTTTGCTCTGCTCTGCTTGTCTACCGCACCTCCGGATTTTGCTCTGCTTTGCTTGTCTACCGCACCTGCGGGTTTTGCTCTGCTCTGCTTGTCCACCGCACCTGCGGGTTTTGCTCTGCTCTGCTTGTCTACCGCACCTGCGGGTTTTGCTCTGCTCTGCTTGTCTACCGCACCTGCGGGTTTTGCTCTGCTCTGCTTGTCTACCGCACCTGCGGGTTTTGCTCTGCTCTGCTTGTCTACCGCACCTGCGGGTTTTGCTCTGCTCTGCTTGTCTACCGCACCTGCGGGTTTTGCTCTGCTCTGCTTGTCTACCACACCTGCGGGTTTTGCTCTGCTCTGCTCGTCTACCTCACCTGCGGGTTTTGCTCTGCTTGTCTATCGCACCTGCGGGTTTTGCTCTGCTCTGCTTGTCTACTGCACCTGCGGGTTTTGCTCTGCTCTGCTTGTCTACCGCACCTGCGGCTCTGTTCCTGTATCCCAGTCTGTACTGGTCCCTATCTTGCCTGTGTTCCTACCTGCCAGTACCCACCTGTCTGCATACCAGCCGTGCCTGCCAGTACCCACCTGTGTGCATACCAGCCGTGCCTGCCAGTACCCACCTGTCTGTATGCCAGCCTAACCTGCCTGTTCCTGCATTCCCCGGTGTGGGTCAACAGCTGTGACAGGGGTCTGACCTGGAGTAGCTTCTGGTCCCTCTGCTCGGTTCCTCCCTGGTTCACGGAGTCGACTGAGCTGCCGTACGACCGAGTTGATACTTAGTCACGCCCCTCCAGGCACTCCTCGGTTCATGGTCCAGTGGGATCACTAACCACGTTCACGCCAGTCAGTCCGGGCGTGTGCGTAACAATAAGCAACAGGTCCTGTTCGATAACAGCATAATTAAACTGGGGAGCCCCTCCTCCACCTATATTGAATCATCTCCGCGATCGTATAGTGTTTTTCTTCTTTTATCCTGTTTATTTTATGTAACTGCTTATGTATTTTTAATGTCTCCTTTGTAACATACTTGTATATATTTTTCTTAAACACTGCCTCCCTTTTGGATTAAATATAAAATTTAATAGTCCTGTTTCTTTTGTCCTGTAACCGTTCCCTTCCCCGAAGTCATACATGCTACCAAAACGCAGGTACCCGGCCAGGCCTGTATTATATTTCAAACTCGGCCGGTGGTGACAGAGAATAATAATTTGGCTATCGAAAAGTTGACAGTGACAGTACGGAGGGAGTAAACACGGATTCAAGGGTTTGAAACCCAGAGGTGTGGCGCCATACTCTCACTGGTCGCTTGCTGATATCCACGCAGCAAGTAGTCTGGATTGCGTGCTCGCGATTCCGAACGAAATACTGACAGCGTGACAGCACGATGAGATATGGTGTGTCGTCGCTCTCTGGAATCCCTGACAGTCAACAAAAAAATTTATTTCTTCCGGTATGGAGGGAAGCTGTCGAAATAAGGAAGCAGTTTAACAACAGAAAAATAGCACGAACACAAGTGGGTTATACAATGAATAAATACGATAAGTCTTACAGTTCAATTGGGATAACTTGAGAAGTTTCTTAAAGGATTGAACTAGTGTCTCATCAGGAGTGGTACACCCGTTCCTGGGAGAGCTGCTACGCTAGCTCTTCTTGACACAATGGCCCTAGAGGGGTACACTGAGTATTCCCGCTAGGCCACAAGTCTCCTAACAAAGTGTATCGAAGAACGCTGACCCCTGTACCATACGCTGGTGTAGGAAGTGATGGCCCATCTCACTCGTGTCTCCCTCCTATCACCGCAGGCGTCCTCAACTGGTTGAAGTCCGCTCTTGGATATTCAGTGCTTGACCGACGGTGAGTGTCTCCAGGGCCTAGGGAAATGAGGGCTTGGCTGCAGCTCCTAGCTGCCAACCTTTGGCTTTGTACTTTGTCTGGTGCAGATTAGGGATTTGGACCTTGACCGGTGCAATCTGGGCTCTGGGTCTTGACTGGAGTAGAACTTGTTCTTGGGTCTTGGCCGGCGTAGTCATGGCTTCCGATTTCACTGGGCATCGTCTGCGCTCTGTTTTACAGTGGCCAGAACCCTGCTGGCGCACACTCTCCGCTGAGACCTGTCACACTGGCTTCATCGTCATCTCTTGCCCACGTCCGTATTGCTCCTTTCCTTTCCACCGCTCCAGAACCTTTATATCTGGGAACTGCACCATCCAATGCACCTTATCGGGTCCCACACTTGAACACGTTCCCCCTGCGACTCTTCCAGTGCCATTTGGTTCCGCGTGGTCCTGTCTAGCCAGTTGGTGGTAGTTTTTCTGCACTAATGACACATCAAGCAGGCACTCTTCAGGGGTATCATTGCCTCCTCTTACAGAGACGCAACAATACAGGGAGCAAGTATAGTATGCTGAATAAAAAGATTGTGCCTTTCTGCAGCATCAAAAGGTGAGGGGAGCCTACGTGCAATTAACAAGTGGTCTAGAGCTTTTCCTCTGCATAACTGATGTTCTGCAGCAGCTGGGGATAGTATTCTACAGTGCATTGTCCCAGCTTCTCCAGAAGTTTGTAGAACGTGTCTCCGCTATTGCAGAATCTGTCTGGAAAGTCAAGGGCAAGTTTCATGTCTGTCGGTTTCTGAAATAAAATTCTTTTAATCAAAGAGAGCGGGATTAAATTATAAGGTAAATTCAGTGCACTTTAATGCAGAAAGAACTTTTTAATGACTTCTAATATTCCTTTACGATGAGGGATACATTTCACTGTTTTTGCTTTTTATTTTGTTTTATTTTTATTTTTTGTAAACCACAATAACTATTTTCCTGCTGTTGTTGCCAGCGCTGCCTTGACCACCTGCTCTCCTCCATATCTTCAGCACTCTGCCCTCTCCATCTCCAGCCTGCCCCCTCCTTCCTTCCTTCCTTGGCACAGACATCTGCTCTTCTCCCCTCCCGTCTCATTCCCTCCGCTCCCACCCCCTCTGACTGCCCCTTAGCCGGTCACCAGTGAGTCTTGTGACACCGAAGTAGGGCACACACCGAGCATCAGCCTCTCAGCCCTGGCAATGTCTGGCACACGGTCTTCCAATGACCGCAGCACTGCAGGGGGGCATAAAAGACCCCGGTATGATGTGGGCAACAAAGTGGCTGTTGTCTTGGGGGCCCAATGGGGGGACGAAGGCAAAGGCAAAGTGGTGGATCTGCTGGCGACAGATGCCGATATTATCTGCAGGTGTCAGGTAAGTGGTCAAGGTGGTCGACCACCAACCCAGCAGATCCTAAATATTCCTTTTCTCGGCCACCAGACATATTTAGTTTTGCTTTTGTTTTTTTAGATAATATTTTATGTCGTTCTGTGGATTTTTACACAAGTTTGGATTTCTATTGCTTTTTAGATGTCGTTGTTTGTTGCACTTTTTTGGATATTTTTTGCATTTTTCTTTCACGGCTCCGATGTTTCTTTATGACAATGTTACAGTTATGTAATCTCTTTGTTGCTATTTTTTTTCCCTGGGCTTTCGTTCCTTGCTGATAGAATTAATCATTAATTCCAGTGTTGTGATTTTCAGCCTCTGGCCACGAACAATTACAGAAAATGTGATCTGAAGCAAACGATCATTCTCATCATATGATTATTTCCAGCAAATTAAAATCTTTTCGAATAAGGTTTCATTCACACGTCAGTATTTGGTCAATATTTTGCAGCAGTTTTTGGATGGCAAAAAAACAGGAGTGGAACTTACAGAGAAAAACTATAATTGAAAAATTGACACCTACTATATTTTTTGGAGACACTTTTGGTTTGGGCATACAATTACTGATGTGTGACTAAAGCCAATGTGAGAAAAAAATAGTATTGAACAATTTATCACATGTTCTTTTTACAATTTATTCATTTTATTTTTTAGTAGTTATTTACAATTTCTTATAACTTTGGATGTAAATCTTAAGAGGAGCCTTCATTTTTCATTTTGCTAATGCAAATTATTTGCTCAATGTATAATATAATTTATACCATATGCAAAAATTAAGCATGTGATCCAGAAAACTTGATAAGTGTGCGGGCAAAAACCTGCTTACAGATTCCCTTTAAGGTGATGAACTATAGCAATGTTCTAAATCGACACAACTGCTTTGGGGGTCTATGGAGATGAGGGGCTCAGTGTTTTTTGGTCTCATTCCTTTGCTCACTTTTGTGTCTGGGCCTGTGTCCTCTTTAAAGGAGTGGTCTAAGTTTGTTCTTCAGGAGTACACAGCTCACCTTCCTGCTTACCAGAAGGGTGCTGCACTTGTGGAGTTTGACAGTTCGGGCTGGCGGCACGGCTGAGCCACTGGCCTTCACTGTGCGTTCTCCCAGGCTGCTCGCAGAGGTAACGTTACCTCTGCAGCATCAGAGAAGCACAGGGACTCGGAAGATTATCGGATCCAAAGGAGCACTTATACAGCACACGCTCCTTGCCGAGGAAACCAGCCACCATAAGCTGCAAAATCTAAAATTAAAAATCCCTCTGTTCTTAAGAGCAGAGAAGATTTTTAATAAAAGGTTAATTACAAAGTTGCTTGTTTAGCAAATCTCACCAGTAGATGACCCCAATAAGTAATACCCCAATTAGCAAACAGTGCTTAAAAATATTATATTCTTACATTAAGAATGTGCATCAAAAACCAGGCGACATTTTTGACTTTTATTTCGAACTCTCCAGTGCACATAGTTTGACTTCAACCCTAAAGGAGAACTATGTCCACGGAAAACCCTAAAAATAGGGTTATAGTCTGAAATGTAGTTATGTGACTGATGCACATGTGGCTTAAGTGAAAATTCACACATGAGATCATGATATCTTGGGGTGCTGTCTACTTTGGATATACTCTTTGCTATTGGGTGCAGGAATTCCCTCCCCTGAAGAGCTGCAATGTTGGTGTGACGATACAGCCTATAATCTTAATTAGCCAGACAATTAGAATTGTTAATCAAAGAGAAATACACTATTATGTTTGTATTGACTTATAAATATGTATTTCTAAAGGACAGACCAGTATTTGTATAACCATGATAGCTGTCTCCTCTTGGTTTGGTGAACAATGTTGTTTTTTACTATATTAATTGCATATTATACTAAGTCTGCTGAATGTTTATTTAGAATAGCTCCCTGTGATACCAACTATGTAAATTGATTAGCTAAAACAATGAGACCTGAGTCCTGTGAGTCCCACCCCCCTCCCCAACCTGTGACTGATGACCTTACACAGATGTAAATATAAACAGGGATGTCTGTAGTGCTGCAAACAGAATCAAGGAGCATCAGAAAAACTTTACAAGGAGAATGAAAGACATCCTTCAGAACAGAAGATGGATTGCATGGCAGCTCCCTCAAAAGAGACACAGATTTGGATTCTACATGATTTCGGGCTAATGGTATCGGCCCTGACTGGAAAGATTCATGTCTGCTCCATTGACCATCAGAGAGCCCATGGATACATTTGGGGAGACCAGGTTGGGACAATGAAGTCACCTGGCCCCATGGATATGTTGTTTGGGATTGCCAGAAGGGACCCAACGGTCACCTGGAATCCATGGAGACGTTCAGAGAAGCCAGATTGAGACCCCCCAGTCATCTGGCCCCCATGGAAACTCTTGGAGAGGCCAGGTTGGGACCCTCGGATCTCCTGGCCTTGTACCTCGAAGGACTGCTAGCTTCCTAAGCTTGTCACTACCTTCTCTCTGTGGAGGCCCGCCAGAAGCAGGGAGCCACTGGTTCAGGTAGTTGGCCCTGGAAGTCCCAAAGTCACAGGTTTTGTATCCCAGGCAGGCGGAGAGGAAGGGTGAGACTGTGTAATGTTGTACCATCTTGGATATATGCTGGGACTGTTTTGTGTTTATTGTCCGCTTTGTGGTTCAATAAAGTATTGCCACGCTGTTTTACCCTCATCCTTGTGTTGTCTGTGTAGCGTTACGCCCACGGAAGACCCCGGGTCTTCACAGTTGGCAATTAAGGAGATGGAAAATTGGCTTAAGAGTCGTGAAAAGGGGGTGGTGGACTAACACACATGTAATGGTACATTAATAGGGGCCCAATTTGGTCCTTGCTATCCCCTTGTTTCCATGTACACCACCGGTCCAAAATTATTTCCTGCAATGACCACGTTTTGCTACTCTACTCTCTCGCCAATTCTTGCACTTTAGATTCTATCACGATGGTCCCGAAATCGGCAAAATTTTACTGCAAAAAAAGTAATAATTTTTCCATAGTTTGATCATTGTCTGGTCTGCACTATATATATATATATATATATATATATATATATATATATATATATATATAATATAATATATGCCAGGTTTGGGGGGCCAGGTGAATTTGCCCATGTGCCCAGCTTTTATTTTTCTAGGGCAGACTTGGAATTCCAAGCAGTGATCTGATGGTTGATGTGGGCAACAAAGCTCCATTTTTCTCTGAGTCTTGTCAAATATTTCCAATGGCGCCCGCACAATGCTACCAAATAGTGCCCAACTCAAATGCTGAAGTGACATAATTAGAAGCTTGTGGGGCACAATGCAAAATCTCCAACAGGGTCCCCAATGATCACAGGTCTTATCACATTGACCAAAGGGACCTTTTGGGCACCTGAGGCTCCAAGGTGCTAATGCAAGACCTGCAGTGATTACAACCCTGCATGCCCTGCATGATGAGAAGTACCGGGGTCCATTAATTCTATCCAATAATGGAGGTATCATTTGCTTAACCACAAAACTACAGTAAGGTGAAATAGTAAAAAATCAGATAACAATTTTTTAGTCTTGAATTTTTTTTATCATAATTAGAGATGAGCGTTGTTCTACTCGAACTGTTCGCCAATCTCAAATTCGAGCTGTTTTGGGCGGTGTTCGAGCCGGTCGGCGAACACGAACAATTTGAGAAAAATTCGGCTGTTCGAGGTTATGTTCGATAACTGTTCGTGCACCAAAATCATAACTGGATTTTTTCTCAGTAATGATGAAAATTAATGTTAATACGCAGTTTGAGTGTACAGCGGGGTGGGGGGAGGGGCAGGGGATGGATCTCTGCAGGAACAATGAAGATCTCCATTTTTTTTTCTCTTTCCCGCATTTGCAGTGGGGAGGTGCAATCTGTCAGCCTATCAGCAGCGCACACACGGAGCGAAGTGCTTTTTTTCACACAAGAAAGGGCATGTGTGATTGGCAGTGTATGTCACATGTCCTTGCCCTATAAGACCAAGCCATTTTCCCCGTCGCCACCATTTTCTCACTGCTGCAGCTGCGTGTTAGACGGCACCGCTGTTGCTGTGTGCGCTATACCTTGTTAATTTCAAGCCAATTTTCGCACAAATATACAGATAGCTTGGGAGTAGGGAATAGTTGTGATTGCAGTCCTTTTAAGGACTAGGTTACAGCATTTCCTACGACTTTTATCAGGTAGGTCTGTGCTCTTAAATAGATAGATTGTGGGAGTAAACACTAATTGTAATTGGAGTCCTTTTCAGGACTAGGTTACATCAGTTCCTATCAGTTTTTGCCAGGCAGGTCTGTGCCAGTGCTGTGCAAGTTTTTTTCACAGCATTTGGCTGAATCTAGCAAAGCTAATCCTTTTTGGCCTATTGCAGAGTGTGTTAGTCAGTGGAGTAGCCTATCTGTGTTGCAAGATATACCACCTGTGTATAGAATACCAATTTTTTTACTGCACCTAGTGAAGTAAAATCTTTTGGGCATAGCATCATTCTATTAGTCCATCTATACTGACCTCCATCAGGTTGCAAATTGAATATAATTTTTTTCTGCATCTAGCTCTGAAAAAATATTTGGGCTTCTAGCGGTGTGTGGGACTTGGTCTATTAGTCCATCTATACTGACCTCCATCAGGTTGCAAATTAAAAATAATTTTTTTCTGCATCTAGCTCTGAAAAAATATTTGGGCTTCTAGCAGTGTGTGGGACTTGGTCTATTAGTCCATCTATACTGACCTCCATCAGGTTGCAAATTAAAAATAATTTTTTTCTTCATTTATCTCTGAAAAAATATTTGGGCTTCTAGCAGTGTGTGGGACTTGGTCTATTAGTCCATCTATACTGACCTCCATCAGGTTGCAAATTAAAAATAATTTTTTTCTGCATCTAGCTCTGAAAAAATATTTGGGCTTCTAGCAGTGTGTGAGACTTGGTCTATTAGTCCATCTATACTGACCTCCATCAGGTTGCAAATTGAATAAAAAAAATTTCTGCATCTAGCTCTGAAAAAATATTTGGGCTTCTAGCGGTGTGTGGGACTTGGTCTATTAGTCCATCTATACTGACCTCCATCAGGTTGTAAATTCAAAATAATTTTTTTCTGCATCTAACCCAGCCAATAGTTTTGGCCTAATACCACAGTTTGGCCACTCAGCTCTGCTCGGTTACCATCCATTGTTTTTTTGTGCAAACAACTCCAGAGTTGTGAATTAGTTAACCACCAAAATGAGTGGAAAAAGGCCTGCTGCTGGTGGAAAGGGGAATAGGCGTGTTGGGAAGGGGAAAAAAGGTTGTGTCCGTGGGGTAGGTGCAGAAGAAAGACCATCTTCCAGCCAAACTAAAATGTCTACTTCTTTTAGCGGACAATGTGATAAGATCCCTTTCTTACGGCCACGCCAATCGCTACAAATTCCAGATGAGGCACAAAAACAGCAGGTGCTTCAACGGATATCAAGTGCTCCTTTAAGTGGGCTCTCCTCCACATCAACTTCAACATCACAAATACTCCAGTCCTCAAAGGTGTCACCCAAATCGCACTTGCTTCCTCACAGCTCCCAAATCTCCAGCTGCCCGTCTGAGTATGAGGTAGAACAGATGGTTGAGTCTGCAGAGCTGTTTACTCATACTATAGCCTGGGAATCAGAGGTCGACTCCAGCGCTTCTGTGAATCCAGACGAGGAAATGATCTGCACTGATGCCCAGAATCTTTATGAGTCGGATCCAGGACCAGACGCAGAAGGTTCTGACCATAATGTAGACCCTCATTCCCAAACTGTAACTCCTGTTGGTGGAGACAATGAGGAAGACGATGATAAGACTCAAATACCTGATTGGAGCGACAGCTTTAGTTTTTTGTCAGGGCAGGAACAGGTTGGCTCTGAGGACGACGGGTGTGATAACGCACAGGGTGATGATGATGAGGTCGGAGATCCCACTTACTGTCAACCCACAGTCAGCCAAGAGATGAGGTCAGCAGAGGAGGTGGAGGAAGTAGAGGAGGAGGAGTTGTATGCGGAAGGGCTAACATCTGCAAGGTCCAGACGGTCGGCAGCACCAGGGCGGCAGGCATGTGAGGGTGGGGGAGATGATTTTACCAGGGCGCATGGTAGCAGCCAAACTAGTGAGGAAGGTGCAGGAGCCCAGGAAGAAGTGGAGGACGAACTGATGGAAGACTCATCAGATGAGGGAGACCTTGATCACATTTCTGTTGTGCGAGGTTGGGGGGAGAGGACAGAGGAAGGAAGCATGATTGTTACCTCGCCACCAACACAACAGGGACTTGGTGCTCCTGGATGCGCAACACACATGAGTGCCTTCTTGCTGCACTACCTGCAACATGACCCTCGAATTGTGAGAATTAGAAATAATCCTGACTACTGGGTTGCCACACTGTTAGATCCCCGGTACAAAAGTAAATTTGCAGAAATTATTCCTGCCATAGAAAGGGATGCACGCATGCAGGAGTATCAGCAGAGACTGTTGCAGAATCTTACATGTGCTTTTCCACAAAATACCAGTGGTGCACGTAGTGAATCTCACAGTTCCAACTTGCCAACCGTGGGACCGTCAAGTGTTCAGCACTCAAACCGTAACAGAACCACAGTATCTGCTGGTAACATCAATTTTGCGGAATCATTTCACCACTTTTTTAGCCCATCCTTTGCAAGGCCACAGGAGACAAGAAGTCTGACACATAGTCAACGCCTAGAGACGATGGTACAGGAGTATCTCCAAGTAAACATTGAAGCCACGACTGTGTCACTGGACCCTTGCTCTTTTTGGGCTTCCAATCTGGATAAATGGCCGGAGCTAGCCACTTACGCCTTGGAGATCTTGTCATGCCCCGCAGCCAGCGTTCTGTCTGAACGTGTGTTCAGCGCTGCTGGTGGTGTGCTGACAGATAAGCGCACGCGGCTCTCCACTGATAATGTAGACAGACTCACGTTCATAAAGATGAACAAATCATGGATCCGAAACGACTTTTCTACCCCTGTGTCATCCTGGGGAGAGTAAAAGCTTGATGATTGGTTAAAATCACCCTACCAACTGTTTTAAGCTTTCAAATTACTAATCATGTTTATCTGTATCTTGACTGGAAAATAATTTGGGCTTTGTAGCAGTGTGCAGCACTGATCCTATTAGGCCATCTATAATAAGCTTCACCAGATTTAAAATTAAAAATAATTTTTAGCTGCATCTAGCCCGGAAAATAATTTTGGGGCTCCGAGATGCGCAAGACACATAAGTGCCTTCTTGCTGCACTACCTGCAGCATGACCCTCATATTGTCAGAATTCGAAGTAATCATGACTACTGGGTTGCCACACTCTTAGATCCCCCAAACTTTTCGATCAACCTTTTCATTTTAATAAAGACCAAAAAAATGGTCATTTTTGAAATTATAAGCATTAGCAGGTTGTTAGAAACTGAAATCAAACAGTTTTCAACTCAAAACTTTATTCTAGGTGACGTTACATTTTCACATAGGACCCCTTGTTCGAAAGGAGCTTCTGAACTCTCTCGTCCATTGAATTTGTCAGGTTTTGGATGGTTTCTGCTTCAATTGTTTTGCATGAGGACAGAATACCCTCCCAGAGCTGTTGCTTAGATGTGAACTGCCTCCCGCCATCATAGACACTCCTTTTAATGATGCTCCAAAGGTTCTGAATGGGGTAGAGGTCAGGGGAGCATGGGGGTCACACCATAAGTTTGTCCCCTTTTATGCCCATATCAGCCAGAGATGCAGATGTTTTATGTGCAGCATGAGATGGTGCATTATCATGCAGAAAAATGATCTTGCTGTGAAATACACGGTTCTTCTTCTTGAACCATGGCAGGAAGTGCTGTTTGAGAAAATCCACATACATTATGGAGTTCATCTTTAGCGCCTTCAGGGATCCTAAAGGGGCCGACAATCTCTCTCCCCATGATTCCAGCCCAAAACATTACTCCACCTCCTCCTTGTTGGCGCTGTAGCCGTGTTTGCGTGGGGTGTCCATCAACCAGCCATCCTCCACTCCATTCATCTGGACCATCGAGCGCTGCACGGCACTCATCCGTGAACAAAACTGTTTTGAAATCAGTCTTCATGTAATGTTTGGCCCACTGGAGCCGTTTCTGCTTGTGTGAAGTGGATAGAGGAGGTCGACAGGATGGCGTATGCACAGCTGCAAACCTCTGAAGGACCCTGCATCTTGTTGTTCGGGGGACGTTGGAGGCACAAGCAGCTTCAAAAACTTGTCTGCTGCTATGACAAGGCTTTTTTGCCGCTGCTCTTTCAACCTGACGTAATTGCCTGTAGGAAAGAGTCCTCAATTTGCCCTTATCAGCACGCACACGTGTGTACTGTGAATCAGCTACATACTTCTTGATTGCCAAGACACTTCATCCTGATCATCGCACAATGTTGATTGTAGTCATGCCTTGACCTAAACACTCCACTATTTGTTGCTTCTCAGCAGCCGACACATCCTTTTTCTTTCCCATTTTGGCAGAAAATGTAGGCTGCTTAATAATGTGAGAGAGCCTTCTTAAGTAGTCTTGCCTTTCATTGGACACACCTGCCAAACTAATTAGCACAGGTGTCTGCAATTGCTTACAGTGATATAAAGAGCCCTGACACACATCACCATCAATGAGTTTAACTGACAAACAAACAAATTCTTCCCTTATCACTCCTAAACACTTTTTGCATAATAATTTGGAACGCGGTGTACATGTGCTTTTCCACAAAACACCAGTGGTTCACGTAGTGAATCTTACAGTTCTAACTTGCCAACCGTGGTCTGTATGGAATTGTTCAATAAAGGGCCCAAAATTAAGATAACATAGATGGGAGAGGTCTCTATGAATAGGAATTCCTAAGTATTTGATACCCTGTGAGGGCCAGGCAAAGGGAAAGTTGGACTGGATGGAATCCTGTATGGATTTGGGGAGGGAGACATCGAGGGCCTCAGACTTCGCTGCATTGATTTTAAAATTTTACCATGTAACAAAGTGATCTATTTCAGCCATAACAGCAGGGATGGATATATGTGATTGAGTGATATATACTAGGACATCATCAGCAAATAGAGAGCACTTGTACTCGGTGCCTCCCACCTCAATCCACCTAATATTGGGGTTATGGCGAATTGATGAGAGCAGGTGCTCCGTCACTAGGATGTATAAGAGAGGGGACAGAGGACATCCCTGCCTTGTCCCATTGGTGATTGTGAAAGGTGATGAAAATGTTCTGACGCACCCCCTGGGCCTTGGGACACCCGGAGCCGGACCCTTTTTGGTGGATGCTGATGGTTGTAGTCTTCGTGGCGGCGATCCGGTTCCGTGGCTCAGGGCGGTCAAACCAGTGGCGGAACTATTTATGTGGTTTTGATGTTTAAATGTCCGACTACGCCACCCGTGGATTGCGGTCAGAGTGAACCGCCGCTACAGGGCAGACCGCTAAGGCTGGTGTTGTGGGTGCAGCAGAGCGTAGCATAACTCCCCACGGGAGGAGTATAGCCTCAGGGCAGTGTATGCGGAGGATGGGGGTGATGGTGCAGGGCAGCAGCAGTAACGACACGGAGTCAGTGATGCAGTTCAGGGCCTTTACTCACAGTTCTTATTATCCAGACCACGTCTGCAGGTAACGGCTGCCCACGTCGTACTGTGCTCACCAGGTGAGGGGCTCAGACAACTCCCAGATAACTTTGGAGCGCTTCACAGGACCCCCTTTGTGTGTCCTTTGTCTGGCCTTTCTTACCAACACTTCTGTCCGGCTGCCTCGGGCCTCCTCTTGGTAAACTTGGCGCCAGTTTCCCTGACCCTATGTGGTGCCTTCCTAGCGGGTGGAGCAAGGGGCTGCGCCACATAAAATGTCAGAGCCTCCGGTTTCTAGCTGAGGGTCGTTTCCTGCCTCCACTAGTTCGGGGACCGGTCTCCCCCTTTGGCCTGACCCCTCCACGCAGGTGGATTCGGGCGTGCGGTGGCGACTCGCCCGTCCGCACCCCTGGGATCCCTTCATTCCTCGTTCCTGGAGCCTTCTCCACTCCTCTTCCTTCCTTCTCCCTCTTGCAGGCCTGGGCCTCTGTTACTAGGCCCGCCTCCGGAGCAGAGCTCATGCAGAGCCCCTGCTCCCTGCCACTTCTGCTCAGACTTCTCTGCACTGAACTAAGATGGTGCCCACCTTTTATACTCCCTTCTCAATGCACCCAGGAACTGCTTCCTCCCTGCTCCTGCACTGCAGGGTTCCCCTTCCTCAGTGTTCCCTCCCCCCACTCCAGCCAGGGACAGGGACTGTCGAGCCCATCTCAGGGGCATATTGGTCGCCCTGCCCCACGGCAATGTGGTGTAATGCATGCAGGTGTCGGGTCCTGATCCACACTCCATCCTTATCTGAGAGTGAGATATCACACCTCTGGGTGAGGTGCAATACGTCTGTAGCAACCGAGCCCTCGGTGCTACAGTTCCATTTATCTTCAGCCTAGGTGACGTATTGTGATACAGGGCCGTGATTTTGGCTATAAAAGGGTCCCCTAGACCCCTACCCCAAGCTTTTTAAGAGAATCATATATGGCGTGCCAGGAGACTCTATGGAATGCTTTCTCAGCATCCAACGAGAGTATCTACTTACAAATTTTTAACTGCATCTAGCCCAGGAAATACTTTGTGCCTAGTAGCAGTGTCTGCTAGTCAGCGGATTATCCCGGCTGTTAAGCAAGCTACACCACCTGTAGTTTGGACACTTAATTTTTTCAAAGGAAATGCTTCGGGACCACGGGATACTTAGTGAAGAGCATCAGGAGGCACCCCAAGGCATAGGGGCTGGGACTGGCACTAGGATGCCTTGCGGTGGACAGCCGAGCTCGATCCTTATAAAAGCTTTTTAACTGCAGCAGCTTTAGTGGACGCTACTGGAGCTGGAATTACGCGGCTGCTGGCATGAGACTTGCCCTCCAATAGATCCTTGTAAATGGATTTAAAGTGTATTCATTCAAATTAGAGGGACAATTTAAATTAAAAAGCTTAGAGCTGCCTCCACCACAGGGGGGCTCTCTCGACCCACCAGCGGACAGGCACCAGTATTGGGAGAGGGGGGCTGGCCGTCAGGGTTCACCGCGGCTCTGGCACAAACCCGGCGACACGGAGGTGGCACGGGCAGGAGCGGACTGGCCGTCTCGGCTTCTCACTTTTTGGATTTTAGAAGGGCATGACATGCCTATATCTGTGTCTCCCCCTCCTTTTACTCCTCCACCTCTTTTCTTTTCGCATGACTATATGTACTTGTCACTTTTCCATGTGTTAGTTGTGTCTTCTGAGCAGTTTGTCAGCTTTTGGACACCTTTGAAGGTGTTTTCTATGTGTTTCTATGTGTTTTTGTTTGCCTGCCATTGGTTTTAACGGTGTTCGAAGGTGTTCGACGAACAGTTCGAAGAACAGTTCGGCGAACACACGGGTGTTCGACGAACCGAACCGAACTCGAACACTACGGGGGTGGCTCAACACTAATCATAATGACTGCTTCTTATTTATACCTGTCTAGACGCCCTGGCAGAGCACAGGGAGACTCATAGGTGGCACCATGCCATCTGTCTGTGCGTATTGGAAGAATTGCTAAGAATAATTTTAGTGTTTGTGTGCAGACATTTTCCAAGTGGAGAAAACATAGGAAACATGTAAGTGATCCTCCAGTTTGATCACTAAATCTACCAGGTTCTCGGACTAGAACAGGTCCGGCCCCGGAAAAAAAACATATTTAGAGATTGATAGTAATCAATATCAATGTATAGAAATAGCAATCTTCCTATTTTGGGATCATGATGGTTGTCAAGGGGCAGAAATTTCATAGCCCCTGGATTTACACTGCCGATGTCCTGTCCATGAAGAAGACGATAGGGCCTCCTGGGCATGGGGGTGTATTCTGGTGATGCTCAGTTGCCGGCACTGGGAGTAGACTGGTAAATGAGGTTGCCAGCACTCTCCATGCCACTGCAGCTGCTATTTTGGATAGTGAGAAAGGGGCACCAGAACTTGTAAATTGTGCCAGCAGGATTTAAATGGGGGGGCACCAACTTTGTTAGGAATGCAGTCGTTTTTGTGTTTGGGGTGGAGGGTCTCTTGCAATAACTGAATTGTGGTCGCCTTTAGCCACCACCTTTAGCTTCCTGAGACATTTACAGCCCATCACACATCCGACAATCCCGATCTGAGTGTGAGGTCTGGACCACATCAGATTTTTTATAAAAAGAAATTAATAATATCCTAGCAATTTTCATTCACATTGGCCATTGGGGCTTTTTAAAATACTACTTCCTGTTCTTTCAGAAAGAGTTTTCAGCTGGCTCATTATTATGAAAGGCAGGATTATAATGATAGATAACACCTCTATATACAGTAGATAACATAGGATCCTCCATTCACAGTAGATGATGTCACAGCTCACCTCCTCCCCCTACTGTACAATGACTGATAACACCTCTATACACAGTAGATAACACAGGATCCTCCATTCACAATAGGTGATGTCACAGCTCACCTCCTCCCCTCCTGTAAAATGACTGATAACACTTCTATATACAGCAAATAACACAGGATCCACCATTCACAATAGGTGATGTCACAGCTCACCTCCTCCTGTACAATGACTGATAACACTTCTATATACAGTAGATAACACAGGATCCACCATTCACAATAGCTGATGTCACAGCTCACCTCCTCCTGTACAATGACTGATAACACTTCTATATACAGTAGATAACACAGGATCCATCATTCACAATAGGTGATGTCACAGCTGACCTGCTTCCCTCCCTTTACAAATACCTTTGCACACACTCATTAGACACTTTGCTACAAATGATAGGGTCGAGATCCGACCATTGAGGCTAATGTACATGAGCTGTTTTATGAAACAAAAAGTAGTTTGAGTCTAAAAAAAAATAGGGGCCTGTCTGAAGATTGTTAGATTTCTATTTTTTATTTTTAATATATGTAAAAAAAAAAACGGCAAACATGAAAAAATACAGGTAAGACAAAAAACCTGATATAATCAATAGGTAATTTTGTGATGATCGCTTCCCTCTAAAGGTGCGTTAGGGAATACTTCTAGGAAATGTCCTAAGCGTCTCATAGGTGGGGGTTCCCAGCTATTGATGGTGGGGGTCCTGCATTACTCATTGTTCCAACCTAACCCCAATGTGCTGGTTGAAAAGCTTGGATGTTCAGTTAGAACAAGGTTACCTACAATCATTTTTTAACTAAAAAAGTGGAGATAAATGCTGAAACCCAAAAAGTCACAACATTAATGGCTGTCTGTCCTCTGCCATTATTTCAGCGTCAGTTCATTCCTGGGCATAATGTTGTGTAATCGGAGTCAGACTTTTTGTTGGGGTCATTGTGCTTGACATATAACCAGTCTCTCATGACTCAGCTCTTTAGCTGGCTTGGCACTGAGCTGGGTAAAGGGAAAAGGTAAAGGGAAAAGGGAAAAGGTAAAGGGTAAAGATTGCCCAGTATTCACACCATGCCATGCTCCGGTTCTTTTTATACATAACTTTCAGTAAATCTGTTTATAAACAAGAAAAATAATACAAAAGTATCAGAGAAACATTCATTATTGAAGAAGAAAGCAAAAGACTAAAACTGATGAGTATGCTTCCATTGACAGTTTTGGAACTTGATCTAGGTTCACATTTTCAAAGCAATACCCAGATTATCTAATGAGTGCAAATCAATGCCTAACAAGGCAACATCTACACTGGGTAATCGAGTGGTGTGCCACTGTAAGGAGATGGACATACTGACCACGTTCCCCCTTGAAGACACGAGTATTGTGGTGTGTAATGTGAATTGAGATATGCATTATTGGTGATAATTTTGTGTTCTGACCGATAGTAGGGAGAGTTAGGGTTAATGTTTGGGACTAGCCCAAAGTGGGAGGAGCTATGGTGAAGGGAAAGAGACTGTTTCCTGTCAGGACGTTAGATAGGGCACAGAAGAAGACCTAAGGTGCGTCAGAAGCAGACCTAAGGTCAGGAAAGTAAGCTGTGCCGCATGACGTGGGTGTCCCGAAGCGAGATGAGACTGAGGTAGTGGTTAGAGTGATCCGGAGTAAAGAGAAAGAAAAACTGCCAAAAGGATAGAGTGGTCAACCATAGACTGGTCCTGGGAGAGGACGCCTAGCAGTACGGCCTTGAGTTTATAACTCAGAAATATAACAGGCCAGGATGAGACAGAGAAGGTGAGTTGAAGAAGGTGAGACGCGGGAGTTCCAAGGCTTCAGTTGCAGGGAAGCTAAGTAGCGGCCATATTGGCAAACTAGTTCCCTTGAGGGGAAACAAGATGCGGAACTGCGGGTTGAGAAGAGGACTCTCACTAACTGCACTGCTGAGCTGGTTTGTGGTGAAGGAAGGTGAAATAGTGGAGACAGAGACCAAGTGAGTTAAGAGAAAGGAACTGAGACTGTGTCTGAAAATGCTCTGTATTGTGAAGGAAACATTCATCAAGTTGTGTACTCGATACCTACGGTATATAATCCCCACCAAGCTATCGTTCAGTAAAAAGGTTTTTTTTGGCTGGCGGTCTTCCTCACTGAACTGTTCAACATCTGGTCCTGGCCAACCCAAGCCTTGTGGTCTGCAAGGGTATAGTGCCCCATAGCACAAGTCTACACACCCAGCCAGGACCTCCAACTTCATGTAACGGGCCGGGACCTAAGAGACGAGTACCTTGCCCATGGCTTCCGCCCCACACCCTGTTACACCACTCTTAGGCTGGGCATCATGATGAGCAAATATCTGTACAGCTATTGGTGACCACTCAAGACATTTTTACCAGCTGTTTTCAGACTAGTCAGGTGTCTTCATTGCTTGCAGAAGTATATGGCCACCCAGAAAGCAAGGGGAACTTAGGACTCAACAGCCTTAATGCAGCCTTATATGTTCCCAAGACTAGATTAGTGCTTCACCAGAGATGTCAAGTGGTTTAGACAGGACGCTCCTGCAGTTTTCCTACTGCATGTGATGTGCATACTGCTGCGCAGTGCGCAGTCTCCAGCCTTTCCTGTGCAGTGTTTGTGGTTTTCCTACTTTCTGCTTCCAGTGTGATTTATACATCTGTAGCTTTAATGGTAATAGTTTGGCAAGGCATCTTATTATCACAACTACTGCTTGACCGTTTTATTTCTGCTATCAAAATGCCAGACAAATGTTAGATTCTTCTCTTCTGTATTGAAACTTGGGGGTGATATGGTGGAAAAAGAATGACAGAACACATGTATATACAGTATGTTAGAGTTGATTTTTAAAGTTACTATTTTTTTTTCATTGCTCCGTCTCTTTAAAAGGAATGCTTACAAAGGCTAGTAGTGTGCCGTGTGGTACAAGCATTGTCTAGATATATTGTAAAGTGAGCAAAAGTGACGTAAAATCACTGCCTCAATTAATATATAAGATTTATTCAAGGCCACCTTGACTTTAATGAAACTTGATTGAATAATACTGTAAGTATTACGATTTTTTGTTGTTCTTTTGCTAGTGTTTATTTGAGTCTTTAAAGTTTGGAATTATACTCCACATGAAAGGATCTCCTGACCTAAAAATACATATGGCTGAGTCCTGAAGATGTGGTAATTAAAGAAGAGCTTACGGCCTGGGCTCTTAAAACGACAGGTGTCGGATGAGACTTCCATTCCTTAGTTTGTATCAATTGTATATAGGAAGATCTTTTTGTTTTTATGTCATAGGTTGGACTGACAGGACATGGCAAAGCTTCCTACGTGTCATCCCAGCAGCATCTGCAAGAATTTATGTTATGTAATTGCACTGAATCCTCCATGCATCATCTCTGGACTTCCTTCCAATGGTGAACCCATATGACCTTGATGACCTTGTGTTCAGACACAGTTTTCCAAAGGCAACAATTTGTGTTTGTACAAATTTACACAACATAGAGGTAGCTCATACAGCCTTCGGGGAGTCCATGGAAATGGAGGCTCTAATTCAGATTATCCCTATCCCTTTTTTCTATGGGCTGCACAAAGCACTCCTTTTCCTCATTTGCAGTAAGATTGACAAACAAGGATGAAATAACCACATGGCAATAACACCCTTCTCTCCTAAAAATGATTGTAGAGTGTGAGTGTCACTGGGATATCGCGACAGAGAGGGGCCAGAAGATTGCGGCGTTTGGTTACACAAACTCCTGCACTGATTAGAACTGCTTCACCATCCTATTAAATAGTGCAAATTTCCTTGCTGTCATGGCAAGGGTTAATCAGTTCAGTCGATCTCCTGGAGCGCTCCATCCTGAATTGCCTCAGCTGTTCTGTGTTGGCCACTCCCCTCTGGTATATATGCTTGACACCTGCACTTGGGAGTTGCCAGTGATAGCGCTACTTCCTGGCTTGGTGGTGAAGGAGAAAGGTCAGTGTTTGGAGTTGGCGGTTGGAGAGTTTTTCTGGAGATTGCTGTTTGGAGTTGGTTTGCGTGTTTCTTCTTATCCTCTCACATTTGGTTTGTGCCTCCTATTCCTCCCATGTTTCCCACTCTGTTGTTTTGTGAGTGTATTTGTATGATTGTAGTTTTCTTTTATCCCTGTCTGTCTGGTTAGTGTTTTCCTATACACTTCTGCCCTACACCCTCCTAGGTGGGGGAGGCATCAGATAAGGGTTAAGTTAGAAGCATAGCTAGGTATGAGAACCCGGCGTCTCCACCTTCAGGAGTAATACGGGGAACAGGGATAGACTAGGGCGCCCCTAGTTCAAAGGACCAGGTAGGTGCCCAAAGTCTCTTGACACTGTGACAGTGAGGTTGGATGACCTGTCTAATGATGCTGAGGGGGAAGTGGCACCTGTACCCTTTTGCTTGGAAAGGCACTAATATATATGGAAGGTAGTGGGGGCTCTGTAAAGCTCCTAATACACTTTAGGTTTGTCGGTTGGCAGGTATCTTCACCAAATCTCCCATACACAGAACGTTCAGTTGGCCAAGAGCTCCTGTATTCTCCTTGAGAGAGCAGCTGCCAGATATCTCTTGAGGTGCCTTATCTCAAAGACAACAAGAGGTCAGTAGTCTGAAATTGGATCCACAGGATCCTTCTACCCCTCAACATCATCTATTTGGGGAGTCAGGAGGCCCCCATACATATTATACTGTTGGCTGATCCCGTCACTATCGGCCAGATTCGCCGGCATTATTTTAATGTCTATTATGGGGTCTTTACAGATTTGGCTTCAGGACTCAAAATCTTCAGGTTAAAGTTCTGCTGGAGTAGTCAATACTCGAGAGCATAGGATGAGAAACCTGAGTGTACTAGTGAGTTACAATTGGATACGATTACTTTCATTTTTTGTAGCATGCACTTTTCCAAGGTGACGTATTTAGCTTTGTACTTGATATAGTTAAGACTTCATTTCAAACACCCTAGCAAAAACCTAATGGAGCCAATCTGTTCCGTTGGGTCTTCATTTGTGACCGTCATATGATGGGATCCATTTCTCATATACATTCTGTTTTTCAGTTTATAACACAAGTGTGAAGCTAGCCAAATTTGCTTTAGCCCAAACAATGTTCCAAAGATTCAACTGGTTCTGTATCTAAGAATAATAGTCCTAGTTAAAGAAGCTGTCCAGAAAGTCATGGATATTTATTTCAGTTCGCAGGCTGTGTTGGGTATTGCAGCTCAGCGATCTTCACTTCAGTGGAGCTGAGGACAGGTGTAGTAGTGTCTTCGGAAGAGAGCCGCCATGTTTCCTAATTTTGGAAAATCAATTTAATGCAAAATTAACCTCTAGTCCACATCTTGTAGAAGATTTTTTGCTCCATGGAAATGAGATTCCATATGTGATTCGAATGACTTGCGATCAGCTCCGAGGAAGCATCCTTCTACTGTCCATCTCTTTAGGTTTTATCAAGACGGCATATATTCCAAGCAAATATTCCACAAAAGAAAAGTGATTCAAGCCAGTGAAGAGCTGTCTAACTGAAGGTCTTGAACTATTTTTGTTATACCCAGGTATCCTTGAAGTATCCAGGAAGTCTTCTTTAAGGACAAGAGCAAGACTCACCAAACATGGGTTCCGATGCTGGACATTTCCTTTGTGTTCTTCCTTCTTCATTATTACCCTATGGTCCATAACCTCCTGGTATTGACTTTAAAAGGTAGCACTAAATAAAAAGGTCTGTATCTTTGAAACTGGATGGCGTCATTTTTAAAAAATAAAAACTGAATACCCAGGGCAGCAGCGGGAATAAAATAAGGGCAAAAACTGGAAGACCTGGAGACAGTAGGTACAGAAGGGTAGGTTTCAACAGCTTGGACCTTTGTGATTGTGTATTCTTTCGAATGACCACTACTATTTCAGGTCATCCATGGCAGGAAGGTCAATAGTTGGCAATTGAGTTAAGTTCTCTGATTCTGAAGGAAAGTGACCAGACATTATAAAGAACTTGAAAAGTTTGTCTTATGGGATTGTCAAAGAGTCAAGACTCCCTTTCAAAGGCTAGAAGATGACAAGATTAGTCTTCTTTTTCCTTCGTCATCAAGACAACCTGTTTTTTTAAAGGGCCTTTATATGGACATCATATCTACGAGTCAGTGAAGAGCAGCTTGGTAAGAGGCGCAGCCATCTTGGCCATTCATGTATTATCATTTGGCCATTCATTTACATGGGTGAAAGGTGGCCACTTTCAGAGTAAAACATACCTGGTGGAATTATGGATCAAGTGTCTGATTCATGCTGCCTGTGGTTTCGGTGGGATAATTCAGATTTCAGGTTCACTTTAAGCTTCCACTGTATTTAATAAGTGAAGGAATTGTAAACTTTCAGGCTTCCCATTCCTCTGGATAGTGAGTATGAAACTTCATACCAGTCTAGCCAAATGTGAAAGCTATTTAAAGCTACAACTGAGGGTATCCTAGAGGTCAGGGCAGCAATCCGCAAAATAAAAATACAGTAGGAGAAGGTCAGGTTTTACATTACATGAGCTGTTCTAGAATGGAAAGTTATATCCTCCTGGCTAGTAAAATCTGCACCGTAATTGCACAATCACCATATTTTATTCAGATTTTATGTAAATGTTATGCCAATTTCATGGAGGCTTTCTAGCCCAATGGATAAATATTACAATCCTATGTCACTCTGATAATGAAGACCATAGCATATTACAGAGTGATCAACGTGCATGCACATTTTCACCCTCTGTGAGTAACTGCAGCTGCATCCCCCTCCTCTCCTCACTTTTCAAACTGTAATTGAGTAACTGCAGCTGCATCCACCTCCTCTCCTCACTTTTCAAACTGTAATTGAGTAACTGCAGCTGCATCCCCCTTCTCTCCTCACTTTTCAAACTGTAATTGAGTAACTGCAGCTGCATCCCCCTTCTCTCCTCACTTTTCAAACTGTAATTGAGTAACTGCAGCTGCATCCCCCTTCTCTCCTCACTTTTCAAACTGTAATTGAGTAACTGCAGCTGCATCCCCCTTCTCTCCTCACTTTTCAAACTGTAATTGAGTAACTGCAGCTGCATCCCCCTTCTCTCCTCACTTTTCAAACTGTAATTGAGTAACTGCAGCTGCATTCCCCTTCTCTCCTCACTTTTCAAACTGTAATTGAGTAACTGCAGCTGCATCCCCCTTCTCTCCTCACTTTTCAAACTGTAATTGAGTAACTGCAGCTGCATTCCCCTTCTCTCCTCACATTTCAAACTGTAATTGAGTAACTGCAGCTGCATCTCCCTTCTCTCCTCACTTTTCAAACTGTAATTGAGTAACTGCAGCTGCATCCCCCTTCTCTCCTCACTTTTCAAACTGTAATTGAGTAACTGCAGCTGCATCCCCCTTCTCTCCTCACTTTTCAAACTGTAATTGAGTAACTGCAGCTGCATTCCCCTTCTCTCCTCACTTTTCAAACTGTAATTGAGTAACTGCAGCTGCATCCCCCCTTCTCTCCTCACTTTTCAAACTGTAATTGAGTAACTGCAGCTGCATCCCCCCTTCTCTCCTCACTTTTCAAACTGTAATTGAGTAACTGCAGCTGCATCTCCCTTCTCTCCTCACTTTTCAAACTGTAATTGAGTAACTGCAGCTGCATCCCCCTTCTCTCCTCACTTTTCAAACTGTAATTGAGTAACTGCAGCTGCATCCCCCTTCTCTCCTCACTTTTCAAACTGTAATTGAGTAACTGCAGCTGCATTCCCCTTCTCTCCTCACTTTTCAAACTGTAATTGAGTAACTGCAGCTGCATCCCCCCTTCTCTCCTCACTTTTCAAACTGTAATTGAGTAACTGCAGCTGCATCCCCCCTTCTCTCCTCACTTTTCAAACTGTAATTGAGTAACTGCAGCTGCATCCTTTTCCTCTCCTCTTTTCAAACTGTGAGTGAGAAGCTGCAGCTGTATCCCAATCCACTCTTCTCTTCTCACTCAGTGAATGATGAACTGCAGCTGAATCCCCCTTCTCTACTTACTTTTCAGTCAAAGAGTAATGGCAGCTGAACCCCCTCCTCTTTTCTTTCCTCTCCTCTTTTTTAATCAGTGAATGAAAAACTGCAGATATATCCTCCTTCTCTCCATAATTTTCAAACATTCAGTGACTAACTGCTGCTGCATCCCCCTCCTCACCTCTTTTCAAACTGTGAGTGAGAAGCTGCAGCTGTATCTCAATCATCTTCTCTCTGTTCACTCAGTGAATGAGGAACTGCATCTACATCCTCCTTCTCTCTTTAATTTTCAGTCAAGGAGTAACTGCAGCTGCATCCCCCTCCTCTCCTCTCTTATCACACAATTAATGGGTAACTGTAACTGCACCCCTCTCCTCTCTTTCCACGCAATCAATGAGTAACTACAGCTGCATCCCCCTCCTCTCCTCTCTTTTCACACATTCATTGAGTAACTACAGCTGCATCCCCCTTCTCTCCTCTCTTTTAAAACATTCATTGAGTAACTATAGCTTTGTTCCTCTCATCTCTCCTCTTTTTGAATCAGTGAATGAAAAACTGCAGCTGCATCCCTCTTCTCTCTTTTTGAATAATCAATGAGCAACTGCAGCTGCATCCCCCTCCTCTCCTCGCTTTATGTAATATATCCATTTGCTGTGTAATCTGTGACCGGTTTACCTGGAATCCTCTACATAAGGCAAAGTAGCATAGTATGATGCCACCAGTTGTTCTAATTGATATGTAGAGATCTCAGTAAATGTTATCTGCCGACTAATATAAGTCCGGCAATTATTACAGGTCAAGGTTTAAGTGTTAGGGAACTATTTTAGGATTCTCAGACATGAGAGTCATTTCTAAAGGCCAGAAGAATGGCACAGCATCACACAGCCGATCCGCACTGATGACCACAGCATGTCAAGACTGTATGAAAATGCCGGATCATGGCCCTGCAAAATCAGCAGAGACAGTGAGGGGAAGGGAACCAACAGGGCTACTAAAAAATGCACAAATATTGTTTGGGAACACTACAGTGGTGTGAAAAAAAGTTTTTCCCCCCTTCCTAATTTCCTATTCCTTTCCATGTTTGTCACACTTAAATGTTTCAGATCACAAATCAAATCTAAATATTAAACACAGATAATACAAGTAATCACAAAATGCAGTTTTTAAATGAAGGTCTTTATTATTAAGAGAGAAAGAAATCCAAACCTACAGGGCCCTGTGTGAAAAAGTGATTGCCTCCTAAACCTAATAACTGGTTGGGCTGCCCTTAGCAGCAACAACTGCAATCAAGCGTTTACGATAACAGGCAGTGAGTCTTTTACAACCCTATGGAGGAATTTTGGCCACTCATCTTTGCAAAATTGTTGCAATTCAGCCACATTGGAGCATTAACCGCCTTTTTAACGTCATGCCACAGCATCTCAATCAGATTAAGGTCTGGACATTGACTAGGTCACTCCAAAGTCATAATTTTGTTTTTCTTAAGCCATTCAGAGGTGGACTTGCTGGTGTTTTTTTTGTTTCATTGTCCTGCTGCATAACCCAAGTACACTACAGCTTGACATCACAAACAGATGGCCGGATATTCTCCTTCAGGATTTTTTGGTAGACAGCAGAATTCATGGTTCCATTTACCACAGCAAGTCATCCAGGTCCTGGTGCAGCAAAACAGCCCAAGTCCATCACACTACCACCACCATATTTTATTGATGGTATGATGTTCCTTTTCTGAAATGCTATGTTACTTCGATGCCAGATGTAATGGGAGATAAACTTTCCAAAAAGTTCAACTTTTGTCTCGCCAGTCCACAGAGTATTCTCCCAAAGGTCTTGGCGATCATCAAGATATTTTCTGGCAAAACTGAGACGAGCCTTTATGTTCTTTTTTGCTCAGCAGTGGTTTTCGTCTTGGAACTCTGCCATACATGCCATTTTTTCCTAGTCTCTTTCTTATGGTGGAGTCATGAACACTGACCTTAACTGAGGCAAGTGAGGCCTGCAGTTCTTTGGATGTTGTTGTGCGGTCTTTTGTGAGGTCTTGGATGACTCATCGCTGTGCTCTTGGGGTCATTTTGGTCGGCCGGCCACTCCTGGGATGGTTCACCACTGTTCCATGTTTTCGCCATTTGTGTATAATGGCTCTCACTGTGGTTCGCTGGAGTCCCAAAGCTTTAGAAATGGCTTTATAACCTTTTCCAGACTGATAGATCTCAAATACTTTGTTTCTCATTTGTTCCTGAATTGCTTTGGATCGCAGCATGACGTGTTGCTTTCGAGGATCTTTTGGTCTACTTCACTTTGTCAGACACTTCCTATTTAAGTGATCTCTTGATTGAGAACAGGTGTGGCAGTAATCAGGCCTGTGTGTAGCTGGGAAAAATGAACTCAGCTTCCCAAAGATGTGATAAACCACAGCTAATTTATGTTTTAAAGGGGGTGGAATCACTTTTTCACACAGAGCCCTGTAGGTTTGGATTTCTTTTTCCCTTAATCATAAAGACCTTAATTTAAAAACTGCATTTTGTGGTTACTTGCGTTATCTTTGTCTAATATTTAAATTTGTTTTGTGATCTGAAACATTTAAGTGTGAGAAACATGCAAAAGAATAAGAAATCAGGGAGGGGGTAAACACTTTTTCACACCGCTGTACATCATTTTCCTTATGGCTTCCCACCTACCCATCTCCACCCAGGATACAGCCAGTATGCAGTGCTTACTCTGTGGCTCAGTACAGTCACAGGGAAGTGTGATTTTTCACATTGTGTGTAAATGTGTATATATATATA
This sequence comes from Phyllobates terribilis, assembly GCF_046119375.1. Classification (NCBI taxonomy): domain Eukaryota; kingdom Metazoa; phylum Chordata; class Amphibia; order Anura; family Dendrobatidae; genus Phyllobates; species Phyllobates terribilis. Next base: position 61,414,937 of record NW_027362767.1, read on the forward strand.
TATATATATATATATATATATATATATAATCCTTATAGTAATTTGTCACTGATATATGGTTTTCTTATCTTCAGGGAGGAAACAATGCAGGACATACGGTTGTGGTAGAAGGAAAGGAATATGATTTCCATCTCTTTCCCAGTGGCATTATTAATCCCAAAGCAATTTCCTTTATCGGTAAGTGCTTTCCTATAGTATATGAGATCTAATGAAAAAAAAAGTGATTTTTAAAGGGAATCTGGACACATCAAATAGAGCAAATGTACCGATGACATCATAAAAGACCAAGCACACTGGGATTTACATATCTAAACAGGAGTTAAACCATAGACCGATCCAAAGAATCATGTGCAGAAGGGCAGACATCCCATTGGTGCAACCAGGGCCCCGAGAGGTCAGGGGCCACTACCATCTCCAAAGCAGGTGGAATTGTGCATTATGATGAGCTATTGAACTGCTGAGGGGCCATGTATTGTTCTTCTGTCTGTGTCCGCCAGTGATGTGCAGTATATGACGGTGATTGTTGAATGCCTAAATAAATCCCTTTTGCTATCATGACATCTAGTGGTGAAATAAAAGAATAGCACAGATTCATACTTAGTCCTGTTACTTTTTTCGAGTAGGTATCAAACAAAGCCACACATACTACTATTAGGGCTCACGCAGACTTTCCGACTTCTGAGCACGGACTGCAATGCACGGACTGACCCCAATGTCACAGCTTCATATATGTCTATGAGCAGGAGCCGGAACACAGACAGAAGGGACCACTGTGCAAGAACAATACATGGGCCCTTTGCAGTCCAATAGCTCCTCATAATGCACAGTTCCACCAGATTTGGAGGTGGACGTTGCCTCCTTTCAGGTTGTACCAATGCTATGTCCGCCCGTGTCTATGAGGCTGTGACGCTCAGGTCAGGAGACCCCTGGCCAGTCCGTGCATTGCAGTCCAGGCTTGGACCAATTTACACAGATTTCTCCATAAGCCCTTACTTTTGTAGACATTTACTCTGAAAGAGAAAAAAATCCATCCAAAAAGTTACGTCTTGGTCAGTTTTCAAGTTTAAAAAAAGTTTGTAAGAAAAGTTTAAACTTTATTCAGCTTCGTTATATCAGGGGGATTTCTTAACTGGTCATTTCAGCTTTTCTGGAAGACCATAAAATGGATTATTCTACACTGTTATATCATCATACAATTTCTAATTAATATAATAGTACAGTAGCCTAATAATACTACCATATAAAACTACCATAGGTGTCCTACACAATGCTGTCATTCCATGCCAACATAAAATTGTTATTCAGTCTCCAAATAACACCGCCATACAGTGCCTGAATAATGAAGGAGTAAATGGTAAAATCCCTGGAACTCCTAGGGATTCTGTCCTTAAAGGATCATCAGGAATTGATCTATTGTTTAAATCAGGTTTTTGTGTTACATGTATTGTTAAAAACATTTGGCAGTGAGGTTTTTTTCATATCACGATCTTTATTAAAAAAAACAATTGGAGCTCTTGCAATTTTCACACTGGCCATTGGGGCATTTTTAGACTCTTACTTCCTGTCCTTCAGGAAGAATTTTCAGCACACTCCTTATCAGCAGAGACAGTATGACAGTGACAAGTAGCACCTCTATATACAGCTGATCACACAGGAACCACCAATCACAATAGGCGATGTCACAGCTCACCCCCCCCCCTCCTGTATAATGACTGATAACACCTCTATATACGGTAGATAACACAGGATCCACCATTCACAATAGGTGATGTCACAGCTCACCTCCTCCTCCTCCTGTACAATGACTAATAACTCCTCTATATACAGTAGATAACACAAGATCCATCATTCACAATAGATGTCACAGCTCACCTCCTCCTCCTGTACAATGACTAATAACTCCTCTATATACAGTAGATAACACAAGATCCATCATTCACAATAGATGTCACAGCTCACCTCCTCCTCCTGTACAATGACTGATAACACCTCTATATACAGTAGATATCACAGGATCCACCATTCACAATAGGTGATGTCACAGCTCACCTACTCCTCCTATACAATGACTTTTGCACACGCTCATTAGATGCTTCAATAAAAATAGATAATGTCAGAGTCAGCTCATTGCTTCTAATGTACATGTGTTGTTTCCTGAGGGATTAAGAGTCTAAACTAGTCCCAGTGACCTATTCTATTTTTTTTAATACAGATTGTGATATATAAAAGAAAAAAAAATTGGCAAAAAGATTTAAAAAATACATGTAACACAAAAATCTGATTTAAACAATAGATGATTTTATGATGATCATTTCTCTTTGATGGTCTTCAAGATTGAAAATGGGACTCTGGGCAATTTACCAGTATGCTGCACCCAAAAAACCTGCCTCATTTGGTACAATGGCGTATTACAAATTGCAGGAAAGACCATGAACACTTCTACTTTCCAGAGAATTTCTGCAGACTTGAACCCTTTTCTGGACAACCCTTTTAAGTACTGGAGAATAGCGCAGTGGCACCCCGTGCAGTGACGCGCGTTCTACTGGCTTCGGCTTTACCTTCACAACGCGAATGCACCGGATACCGCTGGGTTCTTCTTCAGTAATTTACACGTCGTGTTCATTGTTTAATAAGGTCTGTGTGAACATAGTGCTAAAATAAAAACTAAAGGGGCACACTTGTAGCGCTCTTTTCTCTAGAGTAAGTTCACAGTGGACTGTCATATGCTGTCGTTTTTTTATAATGCAAAATTCACAATGAAATATGTACCACATCTAGTGATTTTAATTGTGGATATCGTTGCGGAAAAGCTGCAGATTTTGATACATTTTTTTCACAGCATGTGGATTACAGTTTGTACAGTCCTGTCCTGGTATGGTAAAACATTGCAGATTTCCTACTGTCACCATGTTCTGAAGTGCAAAACCGCTGTTTTTTTTCCGATGCGTTTTTTCTGCATTTGTCCGCACCAAAGTACTCAATATCAATCTGTTCTGAATTCTGCATTTTTGCTGCATTCCTTTAATGCATTTTCCCCTTTTTTTATGCATTGGTGCAAATTTGAAGTGGGTCTTTTTGTGCATTTTTTAGTGCAGAAAAGCTGGGCTTCTGCACTTTGAGGGGTTGTTCAGGACTTTAACATTGATGGCCTATCCTTAGGATTGCTCATCAATGTCTGATCAGTGGGGGTGCGAGACCCGGCACCCCTCTGATCAGCTGCCCCTATTGATTTGAATATGAGTTGGATGTGCAGTACCCGGACTCGGCCATTATACAGTCAACGAAGCTGCGCTGTGCAGTTCCATAACTGAGCAGTTCTGGCCGCCACCAACACCAGAGACAGCTGTTCAGTGGAGGTGCTGGGTCTCGCACCCACACTGACAGTGGCATAACTAGAGTCTGATGGGCCCCCCCCATCCTGAATAAATTATATACGCGCCCTCCATCATGGTATATATTCCCTCATTCTGGTATCTGTCCCCTGTTTTGACTCTGTTCTATAATGTATAGAAAAAAAATAAACCATTATACTCACCAGGGGCGTACATAGAAGTCATGGGGCCCCATAGCAGAAGTATAATGCACCCCATAGTCCTCAATATAGTATAATGCATCCCCCATAGTCATCCATATAATATAATGCATCCCATAGTCCTCCATATAGTATACTGCATCCCATAGTCCTTCATATAGCAAAGTGCACCCCCTATAGGCCTCCATATAGTATAATGCATCCCATAGTCCTCCATATAGTATACTGCACAGACCATAGTCATCCATGTAGCATAATGCACAGCCCATAGTCATTACTGTAGTATAATGCACAGCCCATAGTCATCCATGCAGTATAATGCACAGCCCATAGTCCTGCATATAGTATAATGCATCCCCCATAGTCGTTCATATAGTATAATGCACCCCCCATAGGCCTCCTTATAGTATAATGCACCCCCCATAGGCCTCCATATAGTATAATGCACCCCCCCATAGTCCTCCATATAGTATAATGCATCCCATAGTACTCCATATAATATACTGAACAGCCCATAGTCTTACATAAAGTATAATACACAGCCCATAGTCATCCATGTAGTATAATGCACCTCATAGTCATCCATGTAGTATAATGCACGGTCCATAGTCCTCCATAAAGTATAATGCACAGCTCATAGTCATCCATAAAGTATAATGCACAGCCCATAGTCATCCATGTAGTATAATGCACCTCATAGTCATCCATATAGTATAATGCACAGTGCATAGTCATCCATGTAGTATAATGCACCTCATAGTCATCCATGTAGTATAATGCACGGCCCATAGTCCTACATAAAGTATAGTGCACAGCTCATAGTCATCCATATAGTATAATGCACAGACCATAATCATCCATGTAGTATAATGCAACTCATAGTCATCCATTTAGTATAATTCACAGTCAGTAGACCTCCATAAAGTACAATGCACAGCTCATAGTCATCCATGTAGCATAATGCACAGCCCATAGTCATCCCTGTAGTATAATGCTCCTCATAGTCATCCATGTAGTATAATGCACGGTCCATAGTCCTCCTTAAAGTATAGTGCACAGCTCATAGTCATCCATGTAGTATAATGCACAGCCCATAGTCCACCATAAAATATAATACACAGCCCAAAGTCATCCATGTAGTATAATGCACAGCCCATAGTCATCCCTGTAGTATAGTGCACCTAATAGTCATTCATGTAGTATAATGCACGGCCCATAGTCCTCCATAAAGTATAGTGCACGGCTCCTAGTCACCCATACAGTATAATGCACAGCCCATAGTCATCCCTGTAGTATAGTGCACCTAATAGTCATCCATGTAGTATAATGCACAGCTCATAGTCATCCATATAGTATAATACACAGCCCAAAGTCATCCATGTAGTATAATGCACAGGACGCACATCCAGTTTATGTTTCTGCTGGCGTCGGCGGGCCCCTGACATTGATCAGACATTGATGACCTATACTAAGGATAGGCCATCAATGTTAAATTCCTGGATAACCCCTTTAAAAAAACACAACTGCATTTTTTACATGTGTTTTTCAGGCTCCTCATAGAAGTCTATAGGGAAAAAAAACACACCAAAAAATGTGCAGCTCAACAGCGTCTTTATACGCACAGTGGGCAGGTGTTTTCTTGAAATCACATCCACTTTGTTTGAACTGTTAAATACAGCAGAATTGCTGCACAAAAAAGCAAAAAAATTCACACCAAATACCAATTAATGTGCAATTACCCTAATAGTTGGCAGCAAAGAGTGAGGTCAGCACTTTACTGTACATCGGCTCAGTTATCTCATTCTAGGCTCAGTCTTTGCTACTGACCATTTACAGTCTTATAAATAATAGAATAGATCAATACTTTCCAGCTGGAGACTTACAGGGACGTAAAGGTGGGCTAGCACCACTGCCGTAATGTGGACATAGTGGCTACCTATAGACTCCTATAAAGAAGCTGACAACAGATGGGTGGGATCAGTGACATACATAGAAATCACAGGGCCCCATAGCAAAGGTCATAATTGCCCCCCCCCCCCATTCCCACTACACACAACCTAAAAAAATATTCGACAAAGTAGGAAGGCTCATACCTCCTAACCTTTAAATTAGGAAGAGGGACATCTTTTGCGACATGTACACAGTAATGATGGCAATACTGAAGCCCCACGTTCTGACCAACTGCAAGACCCATTTCATGGCCATTATAGAATATGATGCCCTCAAAAATCCCCCCCTCCACACACACAGCATGATACCCCCACAGTGAACCCTCCCCCAGAATTTGATACGAAAGTCACCCCCCACATGCACAGTATGATGACCCCTCAGTGCCTCCAGCAAAGTATGATGCTGCCACAGTGACCCCAAACACAGTATAACATCCCCATAGTATGATGCCACTAATGTTCCCCCCACAGTCCCACACTTACAGTATGATGCCCATAAAGTCAACCACACATAGTATGATGCCCCCACACACAGTATGATGCTCACACAGTCATCCGCACACAGTATGATGCCCCCACAGACAGTATGATGCCCATACAGTCACCCTTACACAGTATGCTTCCCCCACAGACACCCACACACAGTATGATGCCCTCACAGTCAACCACAACACAGTATAATGTCCCCATAGTATGATGCTACTAACTTGCCCCCCACATATCATGATGTTCCCATAGTTCCTACACACAGCATAATGCACCCACAGCCCCACACACACAGTATGATGCCCCAACAGTCATCTACACACAGTATGATGCCCCCACAGTCATCTGCACCACAGTATGATGCCCCCACAGTCATCCACATACAGTATGATGCCCCCACAGTCAACCACACACAGTATGACGGCCCCTAGAGTCCCCCACACAGTCTGATACCTGACATCACCCCGAGGACACAGTATGATGCCCCAACAGTCACCTACACACAGTCTGATTCCTCTGACTCGCCCAGGGGGATATGGGGGACTCGGCACCCGGGCCTTTACCTTCTGTGGGATGTCACGGCAGTCTTCTCCCAGGCCCGTACTCTGGGGTCACTCTTTAAAAAAAAGGGGTTCTATTACTCGAAGGGATGAATAATAGTTTGGTCTCGTGACGCCACCTGTGGTTCCCGGTAATGGGTACCGGCGCTGCTGCAGACCTCTGGGGCAGATGTTAGGGCAGCTGAGTTGGTGCGGCTCTTCACAGACAGAGCACAGCTCCAGGACAGTGTAAGTGCAGATGGTGATGCTGGGCGTTGTAGTGCAGGAGGGATAACATGGTGGAAATAATTTACAGAAACAATGGGGTGCAGTCATCTGAGTTTACTCACAGTTATTTAGGTTCTTCAGGTGGCACTGTACAGGTGTCAACCTCCCACGTCGCGCTGCGTTCACCAGGCAGGGGTTCAGCACTCCCTCAAGTATCTCGAGCACTCAACGGGACCCCCTTTCTGTATGTTCCTTCCTTAGCCGACTTCCCGCGCTGGGTCTTCTCCCTCCTGCCCTGCGCCTCGCCACACAAAGTCCCGATCGGGTACCTTGAGATCCCTCTGGGCAACTTGAAGTTCCCGGACCTGACTTGGTGCCCTTTTCGGCGGCTTAGGTGCGAATGTGGCAACAACACCCTGAAAGTGCAGAAGCCTCCGGTTTTCCAGCCGAGACTTGAAGTAACTCGGCTAGTCCAGGGACCAGTGCCCTTCTTGCAGCCTGATCCCTCTGACACTTGGCAGATTCGGGGCGCACAGGTGCCGTCCTGCACTCACTGTACCCCCTGGGATTCCTTCTATTCCTGGAGCCTTCCTCCCTGACTCCCCTCTCACTCTTGGGCCTCTCTTACTAGGCCCCACTCTGGAGCAGAGCTCCTTAGGAGACTCTGCTCCTCTCCTCTTCTCTCTTACTGAATCCACGACTGACCTGCTACTCTAAGATGGCTCCCCTTTATACAGTATATACCTCCTATTCAAGTGCTCCCCTGTTCTGCGTCCTCCACCCACGCCCACTACTGGTTCCCCCTCACTTTTGGTTTCCCCCACTCCAGCCAGGGATGGGGCTGCAGAAGAAGTGCATAATGCCCTTCCAGCCGGCCTGGAGTAGTGTAGTGTTGAGTGCAGGTGGTGGGGTCCCGGGCAGCACTCCGTCCTTACCTGAGAGAAGGAGATGCCACACCTCTGGGTGAGGTGCAGTACCTCTGTGACGACTGAACCCTCAGGGATGCCACACCTCCACAATCCTACACACACAGTATGATGGCCCCTAGAGTCCCCCACACACATTCTGATGCCCAACAGACCCCTATGCACATAGTCTGATTCCCCCACAGTCCCCCGCACACAGTATGATGGCCCCCACAGTCACCCACACACAGCATGATCCCTCCACAGTCCCCCACACACAGTATCATGGCCTCCATACAATTTGATCCCCCTTCATGGCATCTTGTCCCTACCTCGACCCACAAGTACTGACATTTAAAATAAATAAATACAACCACTCACCTTCTCCCAGAGCGCTGCTTCGATCTGATCACTGCGCACGGAGTCTCTGCACAGCCATCTACTGACGTCATCATGCCCGCTGTGCTGAACCTCAGACGCACAGGCTGAAAGGTGGAAGAGGGAACAGACAGATTCTGTCTGTACCAACCTATCCAAGAGTATGACTATCCTGCGGAAGCAGAAATTGTGACGATGGGCAGTGAAGCTTATGCGTGCAATATTTCCGCTCGGGACACTTGCGGCTTACTTTTTTATGGATGGATTGATGTAGTAGAGTTGGTGACCTCAACACCATTGTACATTCGGACGTGCAGATCTAAACTGACGAGATCCATTCAGTCAGTGGTTCCTATCCCGCAGCCCTCCGGCCTCGCTGTAAATCTCCATTGTTACAATCCGTTGCAGACTTTTATGCTCAATCAAACAATCAAAGCTTCCCGTTAATTCACCCAGAAAATATCTGCACGCCACGAAAAAAAAAAACAAGCCAAAATTATAGAAAGAACCATAAAAACAGTAAAATCTATCGGTTGTTCCGTAAGGTTTATGCAGGACCCCACGTCCATAAATAGATGAGCGCTGCTCCGGAGAGTGCTGCATTTTACATCATTACTATTATTCTTTTACCTGAACGTTCTGGCTGTTCACTTAATGGGATTTTATGGCAAAAAAGCCCCGAGTTTATCTTACGCTGGAGTCAGATCTATAAAAACGCTCTTTTAAAATTCCCAAACTGGTCGTATATTCTTGCTTACCGATGACGAATGGAGCCGCAGCATATTTCCCCGGTGTCGAATTAATATTGCTCTTTTCCTCCGATCGGACGGGAGTCGCTTTATGTACTTTGTAATCTATATCCCTTAGGGGAATTGATGTGCGCTTCTTTTCGGGGGGAGATGTATTACTTGGCGATCTGCAGTTGGCTCTGAAGTCCATATATTTCCGCAGAGTCGTATCCGTGGCTCAGTGTTATACGGCGGCGTCTCGCTCATACAGATAATGGTAAAAAATTATTATTTTTTTGCCATTTTTTTTTTTAAAGCTCCTTGTGTATTCCCAACAGGTAACGGGGTCGTCATACATCTGCCAGGACTTTTTGAAGAGGCGGAAAAAAATGAAAAAAAAGGTAAACATCATTGATCGCTCCTCAAAAAGATTTGTGGTCAGGGCCAAATACTGGAGCGGAATGAAAAAAACTAAGATTAGGATGAAAAAATAACATCATTATGTCACTATACGTCATGGATGATAGGGGTTTCACAGTTTGGCCAATTTTGGGTCAGTTCTTTTCATCTAAATACATGTATTTTGGGTTAAAAATAATTTTTGCAATTGGGTTTCATTACAAATTTTGCACCGTTTTCCTTCTATAGCTTCTGGGCTTTAGTTTCTATTGCTGGCTGCAGAACGAGTTAACTGAGAATCTGTTAGTGAGCTTTGTAATTCTTTTTTATGTTTTGTTTTTTTTAAGCTCCATTTGGCTGAATTATGACCCCACAGGAAAGATTTGCTTTCCTTGTGATGTGCTCACTGACAGATTTTCAGGTAACTCATTCTGCAGCCTGCAATAAGCACACAGACGCTATCGAAGGAAAAAGGTGCAAAATGTGTAATTAAACGCAATTTCAAAAATTATATTTAGCCCAAAATACATCCAATTAAGTAAAAGATAAATAAAAAAATAAACAGTTGCCCCTAAAAGTGAACACATCCTTGAATTTAAATGTCGGGCATGTAATACTATATTTCACCTCTAGTGGCCACTACAGGGAAGAATATCCAGTCAGCTAAGGCTTTCCCTGGAGATCGGAAGTGAAGGGTATCAGAAAATGGATCCCCAGGGATCAGCAGATATAATGGATAGTTTCCAGGATTTCTTCCTACAAATGTAATGGTGGCCTTAAAGGGTTAAAAAATCCTGTCTGTTTCCATTCTTAAACAGTGGCACACTTGTTTGTGGTTAATTATGCTATTGCAGCTCACAACCATTAAAGATATGGTGGTTTGTTACCAGATTTCAAAATAAAAACTGTATAAATATATCTGTTGGAGCTGATGAGTCTGGTGTACTCACTTTGAAAGTCCATTTCAGAATGGCTGTAAAAAAACTGATATTAAATTGAACATTTTAAAAGCCTGGCTTAAGAATGAGAGAGCTCATGAGTTCAATATAAATTCAGTCTCTGTCCACACAGACTGACTGACAGCTGCAGCTTGTACAGAGCAGTGTGAGAACTTAGCAGCAGGGAGGAGGGACACTGAGGAACTGACAATCAGGCTGTAACGGGTCTGGGAGGCGGAACCTCTGAGCTACTATACAAGGGGGCAGCCCTTGTAAGGGAGCGGGTGGCAGTCTCTGGATGAACGGACAGGGAGATACAGCAAGTGATCAGGGCAGTCTCTGGGTAAAGGGTAGGTACGACCTGTGATGGCAGAGCCTCCGGGTAGGCTAGCAGGCAGATGGTAGATGTGTGCTCCCAGGTGAGCAAGCGAGAGTCTCTGGAATAACAGGTGGTCACGGCACGTGACGGCGGAACCTCCGGGCTGGCAAGCAGGCAGGTAACGGAGATGCGCTCCCAGGTGAGCGGGCAAGAGTCTGAAGTAGCTGATGGTCACAGCACGTGACAACGGAGCCTCCGGGCTGGCAAGCAGGCAGGTAACGGAGATGCGCTCCCAGGTGAGCGGACAAGAGTCTGAAGTAGCTGATGGTCACAGCACGTGACAACGGAGCCTCCGGGCTGGCAAGCAGGCAGGTAACGGAGATGCGCTCCCAGGTGAGCGGGCAAGAGTCTGAAGTAGCTGATGGTCACAGCACGTGACAACGGAGCCTCCGGGCTGGCAAGCAGGCAGGTAACGGAGAAGCGCTCCCAGGTGAGCGGGCAAGCTGGTCCATAGACAGACTGACCGGAGTTGTAAGGCAGACCGTCGGACCTCAGGAAAGTAGGCAGGTAGCTGATGTGCGCTCCTAGGTGAGCGGGCAGGCTGGTCCTTTAGACAGACTGACAGGAGTAGTAAGGCAGACCGTCGGACCTCAGACTGGCAGACAGGTAACAAGTATTCAGGCAGGAATCAGGCAGGTAACTGGCAGGAAACTGGCAGGTAACTGACAGGAAACTGGCAACGGGACCTGAGGGCTGAAGCACAGGTGAGACACAGGTGCAAACAACATTGCTCGGGCACCTCCATTTTGGAGGAGGTGCCTTATATATGATGAAGTCCTCCGGCCATTGGCCGGGGACTTCTTAGGACGGCGCGCGCGGCCCCTTTAAGAGGAGGGGAGCGCGCGCGCGCGCGCCCTAAGCACAGGGGCCGGGAAGGAGCGCGCGCTGAGAGCAGAGCGGGAGGAGGACGCCGGGAAGGAGCGCGCGCTGACAGCAGAGCGGGGAGAGGACGCCGGGCACGGAGCAGAGCGGTGAGGGGAGCAGCGTCCCTGCCTAGCAGAGGGCAGGGACGCCAGCGCTACACAGGCTAGGTGGGCGGGAATTCAGCCGCAAGGAGGAAGAACACTGTCCAGCTAGGTGGGTGAAGATTTAGCAGCAGGGAAGAGGGACACTGTGGAACTGCCAGTCAGGGTAGGTTGGCAGGGATTCAGCAGCAGCAGTACCAGGACATAGGGACACTGAGGACCAGTCAATCAGGATAGCGGGATTCAGAAGCAGAGCAGAGGAGCTGTTATCAGGTAAAGTGGGCGAAATTCAGCATCAGGAAAGAAGGACAGTGAGGAGCGGTGAAAAAGGCTAAGTGAGCAGGGATTCAGCAGCAGGAAGGAGGGACAGTGAGGAACTGCCATCAGGATAGGTGGGCAGGGATTCAGCAGCAGGGAGGAGGGACAGTGAGGAGCAGTCAATCAGGCTAGGTGGGCAGGGATTCACCAGCAGGAAGGGAGGGACAGTGAGGAGCTGTCAGAGGCTAGGTGGACAGGGATTCAGCAGCAGGAAGGGAGGGACAGTGAGGAGCTGTCAATAATGCTAGGTGGGTGAACACTGAGCAACAAGGAGGAGGTGCATTGAGGATTAGACTAGGTGGACAGGGATTCAGCAGCAGGAAGGAAGGACAGTGAGGAGCTGTCAGAGGCTAGGTGGGCAGGGATTCAGAAGCAGGAAGGAGGGACAATGAGGAGCTGTCAATCAAGCTAGGTAGGCACAAATTGAGTGAAATTTTCATAAATTATCTTTAAGCCATTCTGACAAGGATTTTCAAAGTAAGTACACCTGTCCCACCAGGTTTTGAAAATCTATTTAATATTGCATGTGATTTGTATTTAGTAATCTGGTGACAGATATGCTTTAAGGATACACACAATCCGTGAATGCGAATGTCGCTGTTTTTGTAAGCGGGTAGCCATCTTTCATTAGCTCGGCACAACCCCTTTAATGCCTGTACGATTTTTCTTTCCTATATACCATGTATTGTTTTACTGTATTTTTTTATAGGATTAAAAGATTGGGAGAAAAGGCTGATCATCTCTGACCGAGCTCATATTGGTAAGTGTAGGGGGGTCATAAATCTAGAAGTATATGTGTTTCTCCCGGACTGACCCATGTTTGTCCCCCGTGTAGTATGTGATTTTCATCAAGCAGTTGATGGTCTCCAAGAAGTCCAGAGACAAGCTCAAGAGGGGAAAAAGTAATTATATTACAACATCTTCGTGCTGTTAGTAATTTTCTTATAGTCGGTCATTATAACGATTACAATAGTTAAAAAATGTGGAAATATTTGTCTTTCCACAATATAAGACACGTGATATAACGTAACACTATATGGGTCATTGCATACACTGTAGGACGCTCCATCGGGGCCGGCTCCGGGTTTATGCGGACCCTCTGGTCCCAATTGTCCACTCTTCGCTTTCATTTGTTTCTTCTCTCCCTCCAAAAGTGATAATTTTATATTTTTCTGTTGATAGAGTTGTATCAGGACTTGTTTTTTTGTGGTGAAAGCTGTCATTTTTATCATTTCCATTTTGGAGTCTATGTGACTTTTATACTCCATTGTTTTTGTAGGGGAAGTGACCAAAAAACAGCGAGTCTGCCATTTAAACCTTGGCGTTCATAATAGGGGATAAATATTATATTACATTAGTTTTTACAGTTACTGACAAAGCGATACAACAAAAGGTTGTGATACTCGTCAATCTGTGTGACACTCGTCACTCTGTTCGACATTTAGTACTCTGTACGATACTTGTCACTCTGTTTCGACACTCGGCACTCTGTTCAACATTTAGTACTCTGTACGATACTCGTCACTCTTTTCGACATTCGGCACTCTGTTCGACACTCGGCACTCTGTTCGACACTCGGCACTCTGTTCAACACTCGGCACTCTGTACGACACTCGGCACTCTGTTCAACACTCGGCACTCTGTACGACACTCGGCACTCTGTACGACACTCGGCACTCTGTTCGACACTCTTTTCGACACTCGGCACTCTGTTCGACACTTGGCACTCTGTACGGCACACGGCACTCTATACGACACTCAGCACTCTGTACGACATTCGTCACTCTGTACGATACTCATCACTCTGTACTGTACTCGTCACTCTTTTTGGCACTCTGTACGATACTTGTCACTTTGACCGACACTCGGTACTCTGTTCGACATTCGGTACTCTGTTCGACACTCGTCACTCTGTACGACATTCGGCACTCTGTTGGACACTCTGTACGACACTCGGCACTCTGTTCGACACTCTGTACGACACACAGCACTCTGTTTGGCACTCTGTTCGACAGTCGGCACTCTGTTCGACACTCGGCACTCTGTACGGCACACGGCACTCTGTACGACACTGGGCACTCTGTACGACACTGGGCACTCTGTTCGACACTGGGCACTCTGTACGACACTCGGCACTCTGTTTGACATTCAGCACTCTGTATGATCCTCAGCACTCTGTATGATCCTCAGCACTCTGTACGATACTCGGCGCACTCTGTACGATACTCGTCACTCTTTTTGACACTCGGCAATCTGTACGATACTTGTCACTTTGACCGACACTCGGTACTCTGTTCGACACTCGTCACTCTGTATGACACTCTGCACTCTGTTCGACACTCGGCACTCTGTTCGACACTCGGCACTCTGTTCGACACTCGGCACTCTGTTCGACACATGGCACTCTGTTCGACGCTCTGTTTGACACTTGTCACTCTGTTTGACACTTGTCACTAAGTACGACACTTGTCACTCTGTTCGACACTCGGCACTCTGTACGATACTTGTCACTTTGACCGACACTCGGTGCTCTGTTTGACATTCGGTACTCTGTTCGACACTCGTGACTCTGTATGACACTCGGCACTCTGTACGACACTCAGCACTCTGTTTGACACTCGGCACTCTGTACATTCGGCACTCTGTACGACACACGGCAATCTGTACGGCACTCGGCACTCTGTATGACACTCGGCACTCTGTACGATACTCGTCACTCTTTTTGACACTCTGTACGATACTTGTCACTTTGACCGACACTCGGTACTCTGTTCGACATTCAGTACTCTGTACGACACTCGGCACTCTGTTCGACACTCTGTATGACACTCGGCACTCTGTTCGACAATCGGCACTCTGTACGGCACATGGCACTCTGTACGAGACCCGGCACTCTGTACGAGACCCGGCACTCTGTTCGACACTGGGCACTCTGTTCGACACTGGGCACTCTGTTCGACACTCGGCACTCTATTTGACACTTGTCACTCTGTTCGACACTCGGCACTCTGTACGATTCTCGTCACTCTGTACGACACTTGACACTCTGTATGACGCTCGGCACTCTTTTCGACACTCTGCACTCTGTACAATACTTGTCATTCTGTACGATACTTGTCACTCTGTACGATACTCGTCACTCATTTTGGCACTCTGTACGATACTCGTCACTTTGACCGACACTCGGTACTCTGTTTGACATTCGGTAATCTTTTCGACACTCGTCACTTTGTACGACACTCGGCACTCTGTACGACACTCGTCACTCTGTTCGACACTCTGTACGACACTCGGCACTCTGTTCGACACTCTGTACGACACACGGCACTCTGTTTGGCACTCTGTTCGACAGTCGGCACTCTGTTCAACAATCGGCACTCTGTACGGCACATGGCACTCTGTACGGCACATGGCACTCTGTACGACACTCGGCACTCTGTACGAGACCAGGCACTCTGTTCGACGCTGGGCACTCTGTTCGACATTGGGCACTCTGTTCGACGCTGGGCACTCTGTTCGACACTCGGCACTCTGTACGACACTCGTCACTCTGTACCACACTCTGCACTCTGTTCGACACTCGACACTCTGTACGATACTTGTCACTCTGTTTGACACTTGTCACTCTGTTTGACACTCGGCACTCAGTACGACACTCAGCACTCTGTTCGACACTCTGTATGACACTCGGCTCTCTGTTCGACACTCGGCACTTTGTTTGACACTCTGTTCGATACACGGCACTCTGTACAGCACACGGGACTCTGTACGATGCTCGGCCCTCTGTACGCCGCTCAGCCCTCTGTACGCCGCTCGGCCCTCTGTACGCCGCTCGGCCCTCTGTACGCCGCTCGGCCCTCTGTACGCCGCTCGGCACTCTGTACGACGCTCGGCACTCTGTACGATACTTGTCACTCTGTACGATACTTGTCACTCTGTATCACACTCGTCACTCTGTACGACACTCGGTACTCTGTTCGACACTTGGCACTCTGTACGACGCTCGGCACTCTGTACGACGCTCGGCACTCTGTATGACGCTCGGCACTCTGTACGACATTCGGTACTCTGTTCGACACTCGTCACTCTGTACGACATTCGGCACTCTGTTGGACACTCTGTACGACACTGGGCACTCTGTACGACACTCTGTACGACACACAGCACTCTGTTTGGCACTCTGTTTGACAGTCGGCACTCTGTTCGACAGTCGGCACTCTGTTCGACACTCGGCACTCTGTACGGCACACGGCACTCTGTACGACACTGGGCACTCTGTACGACACTGGGCACTCTGTACGACACTGGGCACTCTGTACGACACTCGGCACTCTGTTTGACATTCAGCACTCTGTATGATCCTCAGCACTCTGTATGATACTCGGCGCACTCTGTACGATACTCGGCACTCTTTTCGACACTCGGCAATCGGTACGATACTTGTCACTTTGACCGACACTCGGTACTCTGTTCGACACTCGTCACTCTGTATGACACTCTGCACTCTGTTCGACACTCGGCACTCTGTGCGACACTCGGCACTCTGTTCGACACATGGCACTCTGTTCGATGCTCTGTTTGACACTTGTCACTCTGTTTGACACTTGTCACTAAGTACGACGCTTGTCACTCTGTTCGACACTCTGTTCGACACTCGGCACTCTGTACGATACTTGTCACTTTGACCAACACTCGGTACTCTGTTTGACATTCGGTACTCTGTTTGACATTCGGTACTCTGTTCGACACTCGTGACTCTGTATGACACTCGGCACTCTGTACGACACTCAGCACTCTGTTTGACACTCGGCACTCTGTACATTCGGCACTCTGTACGACACTCGACACTCTGTACGACACTCGACACTCTGTTCGATACACGGCACTCTGTACGGCACACGGCACTCTGTACGACACTGGGCACTCTGTACGACACTGGGCACTCTGTACGGCACATGGCACTCTGTACGACACTGGGCACTCTGTACGGCACATGGCACTCTGTACGACACTCGGCACTCTGTACGAGACCGGGCACTCTGTTCGACGCTGGGCACTCTGTTCGACGCTGGGCACTCTGTTCGACGCTGGGCACTCTGTTCGACACTCGGCACTCTGTACGACACTCGTCACTCTGTACCACACTCTGCACTCTGTTCGACACTCTGCACTCTGTTCGACACTCGACACTCTGTACGATACTTGTCACTCTGTTTGATGCTCTGTTTGACACTTGTCACTCTGTTTGACACTTGTCACTAAGTACGACACTTGTCACTCTGTTCGACACTCTGTTCGACACTCGGCACTCTGTACGATACTTGTCACTTTGACCGACACTCGGTACTCTGTTTGACATTCGGTACTCTGTTCGACACTCGTGACTCTGTATGACACTCGGCACTCTGTACGACACTCAGCACTCTGTTTGACACTCGGCACTCTGTACATTCGGCACTCTGTACGACACTCGGCACTCTGTTCGATACACGGCACTCTGTACGGCACACGGCACTCTGTACGACACTGGGCACTCTGTACGACACTGGGCACTCTGTACGACACTAGGCACTCTGTACGACACTCGGCACTCTGTTTGACATTCAGCACTCTGTATGATCTTCAGCACTCTGTACGATACTCGGCGCACTCTGTACGATACTCGGCACTCTTTTCGACACTCGGCAATCTGTACGATACTTGTCACTTTGACCGACACTCGGTACTCTGTTCGACACTCGTCACTCTGTATGACACTCTGCACTCTGTTCGACACTGTTCGACACTCGGCACTCTGTTCGACACTCGGCACTCTGTTCGACACATGGCACTCTGTTCGACGCTCTGTTTGACACTTGTCACTCTGTTCGACACTCGGCACTCTGTTTGACACTTGTCACTAAGTACGACACTTGTCACTCTGTTCGACAGTCGGCACCCTGTTCGACACTCTGTTCGACACTCGGCACTCTGTACGATACTTGTCACTTTGACCGACACTCGGTACTCTGTTTGACATTCGGTACTCTGTTCGACACTCGTGACTCTGTATGACACTCGGCACTCTGTACGACACTCAGCACTCTGTTTGACACTCGGCACTCTGTACATTCGGCACTCTGTACGACACTTGGCACTCTGTACGATACTCGTCACTCATTTTGGCACTCTGTACGATACTTGTCATTTTGACCGACACTCGGTACTCTGTTCGACATTCGGTACTCTGTTCGACTCTCGGCACTCTGTTCGACACTCTGTACGACACTCGGCACTCTGTTCGATACTCTGTACGACACACGGCACTCTCTTTGACACTCAGATCAACAGTCAGCACTCTGATCGACAATCGGCACTCTGTACGGCACACGGCACTTTGTACGGCACACGGCACTCTGTATGATCCTCAGCACTCTGTACGATACTCTTCACTCTTTTCGACACTCGGCAATCTGTACGATACTTGTCACTTTGACCGACACTCGGTACTCTGTTCGACACTCGTCACTCTGTATGACACTCGGCACTCTGTTCAATGCTCTGTTCGACACTCAGCACTCTGTTCGACACTCTGCACTCTGCTTGACACTTGTCACTCTGCTTGACACTTGTCACTATGTTTGACTCTTGTCACTCTGTTCGACACTCGGCACTCTGTTCGACACTCGGCACTCTGTTCGACACTTTGCACTCTGTTCGACACTCTGCACTCTGTTCGACACTTGTCACTCTGTTCGACACCCGGCACTCTGTTCGACACCCGGCACTCTGTACGATACTTGTCACTTTGACCGACACTCGGTACTCTGTTTGACATTCGGTACTCTGTTCGACACTCGGTACTCTGTTCGACATCCGGTACTATGATCGACACTCAGCACTCTGTTCGACAATCTGTACGACACACGGCACTCTGTTTGGCACTCTGTTCGACAGTCGGCACTCTGTACGGCACACGGCACTCTGTACGGCACACGGCACTCTGTACGGCACGCGGCACTCTGTACGGCACGCGGCACTCTGTACGACACTGGGCACTCTGTTCGACACTGGGCACTCTGTTCGACACTTGTCACTCTGGACGACACTCGGCACTCTGTTTGACATTTAGCACTCTATATGGTCCTCAGCACTCTGTACGATACTCGTCACTCTGTATGACACTCGGCACTATGTTCGACACTTGGCACTCTGTTCGACACTCGGCACTCTGTTCGACACTCTGCACTCTGTTCGACACTTGTCAGTCTGTTTGACACTTGTCACTAAGTACGACACTTGTCACTCTGTTCGACACTCTGCACTCTGTTCGACACTCTGCACTCTGTTCGACACTCGGCACTCTGTACGATACTTGTCACTTTGACCGACACTCGGTACTCTGTTTGACATTCTGTACTCTGTACAACACTCGGCACTCTGTACAACACTCGGCACTCTGTACAACACTCGGCACTCTGTTCGACACTCGGCACTCTGATTGACACTTGTCAGTCTGTTTGACACTTGTCACTAAGTACGACACTTGTCACTCTGTTCGACACTCTGCACTCTGTTCGACACTCTGCACTCTGTTCGACACTCGGCACTCTGTACGATACTTGTCACTTTGACCGACACTCGGTACTCTGTTTGACATTCTGTACTCTGTACAACACTCGGCACTCTGTACAACACTCGGCACTCTGTACAACACTCGGCACTCTGTACAACACTCGGCACTCTGTACGAAACGCGGCACACTGTACGACACTTGGCACTCTTTTCGACACTCTGCACTCTGTACGATACTTGTCACTCTGTACGATACTCGTCACTCTGTATGACACTCGTCACTTTGACCGACATTCGGTACTCTGTTCGACATTCGGTACTCTGTTCGACACTCGGCACTCTGTTCGACACTCTGTACGACACTCGGCACTCTGTTCGACACTCTGTATGACACACAGCACTCTGTTTGGCACTCTGTTCGACAGTCGGCACCCTGTACGGCACACGGCACTCTGTACGGCTCATGGCACTCTGTACGGTACACGGCACTCTGTACGACACTGGGCACTCTGTTCGACACTGGGCACTCTGTTCGATACTCGTCACTTTGTTCGACACTCATCACTCTGTACGACACTTGGCACTCTGTTTGACATTCAGCACTCTGTTTGATCCTCGGCACGCTGTATGATACTCTTCACTCTTTTCGACACTCGGCAATCTGTACGATATTTGTCACTTTGACCGACACTCGGTACTCTCTTCGACACTCGTCACTCTGTATGACACTCGGCACTCTGTTCGACACTCTGTTCGACACTCGGCACTCTGTTCGACACTCGGCACTCTGTTCGACACTCGGCACTCTGTTTGACACTTGTCACTAAGTACGACACTTGTCACTCTGTTCGACACTCGGCACTCTGTTCGACACTCTGTTCGACACTCGGCACTCTGTACGATACTTGTCACTTTGACCGACACTCGGTACTCTGTTTGACATTCGGTACTCTGTTCGACACTCGTGACTCTGTATGACACTCGGCACTCTGTACGACACTTAGCACTCTGTTCGACACTCAGCACTCTGTACGACACTCCGCACTCTGTACAACACTCGGCACTCTGTACGACACGCGGCACACTGTACGACACTTGGCACTCTTTTCGACAATCTGCACTCTGTACGATACTTGTCACTCTGTATTACACTCGTCACTTTGACCGACACTCGGCACTCTGTTCGACACTTGGCAGTCTGTTCAACACTCGTCACTCTGTACGACACTCGGTACTCTGTTCGACACTCGTCACTCTGTTCGACACTCGTCACTCTGTACGACACTCGTCACTCTGTACGACACTCGGTACTCTGTTCAACATTCGGTACTCTGTTCGACACTCGGCACTCAGTACGACACTCGTCACTCTGTTCGACATTCAGCACTCTGTTTGACACTGGGCACTCTGTTTGATACTGGGCGCTCTGTTCAACACTTGGCACTCAGTACGACACTCGTCACTGTAGACATTCGGCACTCTGTACGACACTCGGCACTCTGTACGATTCTCGGCACTCTTTTTGACACTCTGCACTCTGTACGATACTCGTCACTCTGTACAACACTTGTCACTTTGACCGACACTGGTCACTCTGTTCGACACTCGGTACTCTGTTCGACACTCGGTACTCTGTTCGACACTCGGTACTCTGTTTGACATCCGGTACTATGATCGGCACTCTGTTCGACACTCTGTATGACACACGGCACTCTGTTTGGCACTCTGTTCGACAGTCGGCACTCTGTTCGACAATCGGCACTCTGTACGGCACACGGCACTCTGTACGGCACACGGCACTGTGTACGACACTGGGCACTCTGTACAACACTGGGCACTCTGTACGACACTGGGCACTCTGTACGACACTGGGCACTCTGTACGACACTGGGCACTCTGTTCGACACTGGGCACTCTGTTCGACACTCGTCACTCTGTTCGACACTCGTCACTCTGGACGACACTCGGCATTCTGTTTGACATTAAGCACTCTGTATGATCCTCAGCACTCTGTACGATACTCGTCACTCTTTTCGACACTCGGCACTCTGTACGATACTCGTCACTCTGTATGACACTCGGCACTCTGTTCGACACTCTGTTCGACACTCGGCACTCTATTCGACACTCGGCACTCTATTCGACACTCGGCACTGTGTTTGACACTTGTCACTAAGTACGACACTTGTCACTCTGTTCGACACTCTGCACTCTGTTCGACACTCAGCACTCTGTACGATACTTGTCACTTTGACCGACTCTCGGTAATCTGTTTGACATTCTGTACTCTGTTTGACATTCTGTACTCTGTATGACACTCGGCACTCTGTACGACACTCAGCACTCTGTACGACTCTCGGCACTCTGTACGACACTCGGCACTCTGTACGACACTCGGCACTCTGTACGACACTCGGCACTCTGTACGACACGCGGCACACTGTACGACACTTGGCACTCTGCATGACACTCGGCACTCTTTTCGACACTCTGCACTCTGTACGATACTTGTCACTCTGTACGACACTCGTCACTCTGTACGACACTCAGTACTCTGTTCGACATTTGGTACTTTTTTGACACTCGTCACTCTGTACGACACTCATCACTCTGTACGACACTCGGCACTCTGTACAACACTCGGCACTCTGTACAACACTCGGCACTCTGTACAACACTCGGCACTCTGTACAACACGCGGCACACTGTACGACACTTGGCACTCTTTTCGACTCTCTGCACTCTGTATGATACTTGTCACTCTGTACGATACTCGTCACTCTGTATGACACTCGTCACTTTGACCGACACTCGGTACTCTGTTCGACATTCAGTACTCTGTACGACACTCGGCACTCTGTTCGACACTCTGTATGACACTCGGCACTCTGTTCGACAATCGGCACTCTGTACGGCACATGGCACTCTGTACGAGACCCGGCACTCTGTACGAGACCCGGCACTCTGTTCGACACTGGGCACTCTGTTCGACACTGGGCACTCTGTTCGACACTCGGCACTCTATTTGACACTTGTCACTCTGTTCGACACTCGGCACTCTGTACGATTCTCGTCACTCTGTACGACACTTGACACTCTGTATGACGCTCGGCACTCTTTTCGACAGTCTGCACTCTGTACAATACTTGTCATTCTGTACGATACTTGTCACTCTGTACGATACTCGTCACTCATTTTGGCACTCTGTACGATACTCGTCACTTTGACCGACACTCGGTACTCTGTTTGACATTCGGTAATCTTTTCGACACTCGTCACTTTGTACGACACTCGGCACTCTGTACGACACTCGTCACTCTGTTCGACACTCTGTACGACACTCGGCACTCTGTTCGACACTCTGTACGACACACGGCACTCTGTTTGGCACTCTGTTCGACAGTCGGCACTCTGTTCAACAATCGGCACTCTGTACGGCACATGGCACTCTGTACGGCACATGGCACTCTGTACGACACTCGGCACTCTGTACGAGACCAGGCACTCTGTTCGACGCTGGGCACTCTGTTCGACATTGGGCACTCTGTTCGACGCTGGGCACTCTGTTCGACACTCGGCACTCTGTACGACACTCGTCACTCTGTACCACACTCTGCACTCTGTTCGACACTCGACACTCTGTACGATACTTGTCACTCTGTTTGACACTTGTCACTCTGTTTGACACTCGGCACTCAGTACGACACTCAGCACTCTGTTCGACACTCTGTATGACACTCGGCTCTCTGTTCGACACTCGGCACTTTGTTTGACACTCTGTTCGATACACGGCACTCTGTACAGCACACGGGACTCTGTACGATGCTCGGCCCTCTGTACGCCGCTCAGCCCTCTGTACGCCGCTCGGCCCTCTGTACGCCGCTCGGCCCTCTGTACGCCGCTCGGCCCTCTGTACGCCGCTCGGCACTCTGTACGACGCTCGGCACTCTGTACGATACTTGTCACTCTGTACGATACTTGTCACTCTGTATCACACTCGTCACTCTGTACGACACTCGGTACTCTGTTCGACACTTGGCACTCTGTACGACGCTCGGCACTCTGTACGACGCTCGGCACTCTGTATGACGCTCGGCACTCTGTACGACATTCGGTACTCTGTTCGACACTCGTCACTCTGTACGACATTCGGCACTCTGTTGGACACTCTGTACGACACTGGGCACTCTGTACGACACTCTGTACGACACACAGCACTCTGTTTGGCACTCTGTTTGACAGTCGGCACTCTGTTCGACAGTCGGCACTCTGTTCGACACTCGGCACTCTGTACGGCACACGGCACTCTGTACGACACTGGGCACTCTGTACGACACTGGGCACTCTGTACGACACTGGGCACTCTGTACGACACTCGGCACTCTGTTTGACATTCAGCACTCTGTATGATCCTCAGCACTCTGTATGATACTCGGCGCACTCTGTACGATACTCGGCACTCTTTTCGACACTCGGCAATCGGTACGATACTTGTCACTTTGACCGACACTCGGTACTCTGTTCGACACTCGTCACTCTGTATGACACTCTGCACTCTGTTCGACACTCGGCACTCTGTGCGACACTCGGCACTCTGTTCGACACATGGCACTCTGTTCGATGCTCTGTTTGACACTTGTCACTCTGTTTGACACTTGTCACTAAGTACGACGCTTGTCACTCTGTTCGACACTCTGTTCGACACTCGGCACTCTGTACGATACTTGTCACTTTGACCAACACTCGGTACTCTGTTTGACATTCGGTACTCTGTTTGACATTCGGTACTCTGTTCGACACTCGTGACTCTGTATGACACTCGGCACTCTGTACGACACTCAGCACTCTGTTTGACACTCAGCACTCTGTACATTCGGCACTCTGTACGACACTCGACACTCTGTACGACACTCGACACTCTGTTCGATACACGGCACTCTGTACGGCACACGGCACTCTGTACGACACTGGGCACTCTGTACGACACTGGGCACTCTGTACGGCACATGGCACTCTGTACGACACTGGGCACTCTGTACGGCACATGGCACTCTGTACGACACTCGGCACTCTGTACGAGACCGGGCACTCTGTTCGACGCTGGGCACTCTGTTCGACGCTGGGCACTCTGTTCGACGCTGGGCACTCTGTTCGACGCTGGGCACTCTGTTCGACACTCGGCACTCTGTACGACACTCGTCACTCTGTACCACACTCTGCACTCTGTTCGACACTCTGCACTCTGTTCGACACTCGACACTCTGTACGATACTTGTCACTCTGTTTGATGCTCTGTTTGACACTTGTCACTCTGTTTGACACTTGTCACTAAGTACGACACTTGTCACTCTGTTCGACACTCTGTTCGACACTCGGCACTCTGTACGATACTTGTCACTTTGACCGACACTCGGTACTCTGTTTGACATTCGGTACTCTGTTCGACACTCGTGACTCTGTATGACACTCGGCACTCTGTACGACACTCAGCACTCTGTTTGACACTCGGCACTCTGTACATTCGGCACTCTGTACGACACTCGGCACTCTGTTCGATACACGGCACTCTGTACGGCACACGGCACTCTGTACGACACTGGGCACTCTGTACGACACTGGGCACTCTGTACGACACTAGGCACTCTGTACGACACTCGGCACTCTGTTTGACATTCAGCACTCTGTATGATCCTCAGCACTCTGTACGATACTCGGCGCACTCTGTACGATACTCGGCACTCTTTTCGACACTCGGCAATCTGTACGATACTTGTCACTTTGACCGACACTCGGTACTCTGTTCGACACTCGTCACTCTGTATGACACTCTGCACTCTGTTCGACACTGTTCGACACTCGGCACTCTGTTCGACACTCGGCACTCTGTTCGACACATGGCACTCTGTTCGACGCTCTGTTTGACACTTGTCACTCTGTTCGACACTCGGCACTCTGTTTGACACTTGTCACTAAGTACGACACTTGTCACTCTGTTCGACAGTCGGCACCCTGTTCGACACTCTGTTCGACACTCGGCACTCTGTACGATACTTGTCACTTTGACCGACACTCGGTACTCTGTTTGACATTCGGTACTCTGTTCGACACTCGTGACTCTGTATGACACTCGGCACTCTGTACGACACTCAGCACTCTGTTTGACACTCGGCACTCTGTACATTCGGCACTCTGTACGACACTTGGCACTCTGTACGATACTCGTCACTCATTTTGGCACTCTGTACGATACTTGTCATTTTGACCGACACTCGGTACTCTGTTCGACATTCGGTACTCTGTTCGACACTCGGCACTCTGTTCGACACTCTGTACGACACTCGGCACTCTGTTCGACACTCTGTACGACACACGGCACTCTCTTTGACACTCAGATCAACAGTCAGCACTCTGATCGACAATCGGCACTCTGTACGGCACACGGCACTTTGTACGGCACACGGCACTCTGTATGATCCTCAGCACTCTGTACGATACTCTTCACTCTTTTCGACACTCGGCAATCTGTACGATACTTGTCACTTTGACCGACACTCGGTACTCTGTTCGACACTCGTCACTCTGTATGACACTCGGCACTCTGTTCAATGCTCTGTTCGACACTCAGCACTCTGTTCGACACTCTGCACTCTGCTTGACACTTGTCACTCTGCTTGACACTTGTCACTATGTTTGACTCTTGTCACTCTGTTCGACACTCGGCACTCTGTTCGACACTCGGCACTCTGTTCGACACTTTGCACTCTGTTCGACACTCTGCACTCTGTTCGACACTTGTCACTCTGTTCGACACCCGGCACTCTGTTCGACACCCGGCACTCTGTACGATACTTGTCACTTTGACCGACACTCGGTACTCTGTTTGACATTCGGTACTCTGTTCGACACTCGGTACTCTGTTCGACATCCGGTACTATGATCGACACTCAGCACTCTGTTCGACAATCTGTACGACACATGGCACTCTGTTTGGCACTCTGTTCGACAGTCGGCACTCTGTTCGACAGTCGGCACTCTGTTCGACAATCGGCACTCTGTACGGCACACGGCACTCTGTACGGCACGCGGCACTCTGTACGGCACGCGGCACTCTGTACGACACTGGGCACTCTGTTCGACACTGGGCACTCTGTTCGACACTTGTCACTCTGGACGACACTCGGCACTCTGTTTGACATTTAGCACTCTATATGGTCCTCAGCACTCTGTACGATACTCGTCACTCTGTATGACACTCGGCACTATGTTCGACACTTGGCACTCTGTTCGACACTCGGCACTCTGTTCGACACTCTGCACTCTGTTCGACACTTGTCAGTCTGTTTGACACTTGTCACTAAGTACGACACTTGTCACTCTGTTCGACACTCTGCACTCTGTTCGACACTCTGCACTCTGTTCGACACTCGGCACTCTGTACGATACTTGTCACTTTGACCGACACTCGGTACTCTGTTTGACACTCGGCACTCTGTACAACACTCGGCACTCTGTACAACACTCGGCACTCTGTACAACACTCGGCACTCTGTTCGACACTCGGCACTCTGATTGACACTTGTCAGTCTGTTTGA